>NW_004955403.1:54107152-54195775 GCF_000276665.1 Chinchilla lanigera
GGCTCTCCTCTCTGCTGCTCGCATATCCCTAGCAACATCTCTGCAATGCCCTGGTCAGTGTAGCAAAGTGCTCTCTGGGTTCTGAGACATCTCAGCACGTGACCAAACCCAGGGAGGGGTCAGGGAACCCTGGCTCACAGACCCGGTCAGCAGCCAGAAGGGAGCCCCAGCCCTGTAGTCGTGCCAGAAGCGGACACAGTCCTGGGGCCCCCAGCCTGTACCTGAGGACCTGGCACCCACTCCAGGTGGGCAGTGTCAGCACCGACTAGGACCTCGGACAGGCTGCCGTCTGCAGGGAGCTGGAGAAGTGTGTGGCGTTGTCTTCAGGAGCGAGTGTGCAGCGGCAGAGGAGCCAGTCTGCCGAAGCATGAGCAGAGGTGACCCGTGGCCTCCAGGGAACACATTCACGTTCGCTTAATTCACTACTCCAAAATCGAGTTTTTAACTTGAAACGTCGGTAATGAAAGATCTAGAAAGGTGGTTTTGTAAGAAAAGGAAATCAGGGTCTTGTGTTCTGAGTTTGGGGCTGAAGATCTGTGGAACAGTCTCTGTGGCATGAGGGTTGTGCCACTCCTGCCCGAGAGCTTCGGGCCAGAGAGCACAGTGGCCTGAAGAGAAACCCTTCCTGCTGTTGGGGCAGTGCTGCTGGCGCTGTAATGTCTCGTCCTGGGAAAGGAGGAGGCCTGTAGCCGGGGGAAGTACAGAGGTGATGCACGCTGGTCTTTCCTTGTCTCAGGCAACACTGTCCGATGAGCAAAGCGGATTTGAGGAAGACTTCAGCTTGACGGTGTCTGAGTGGACAGGCTGCAGAGGCTCGCACTGGACACCTTCCCTTCCTTCACCTTCTCCACACGATCCACCGGCAAGCCTCGTGGACTTTTCTCCTGAATGCCATCTGAAATCACCCACCAGTCTTCCCCTCCTCCGTCACCATCCCAGCCACACCCCAGGAACGCTATACCTTGAGAGCAGCTTCCAGCTGGGCCTCACAGCCATTCCTGCCCCCACATTTTCCTTGTATAAATGACATGCGTGCAGTAGAGTGCATAAAGTATGCCAATCTCAGGTGCATATGCCACTGGCTTTCCTAGTCCCGAGCTAACAGGTGACAGGTGCTGGGACTTTCCAGCCTCCACTGCTGCATGAGCCACCCCTCGCTGGAAGTCTCCGTAGTTAGGTTAGATCTGAAATGCCCCCCAGAGTCTCCTGTGTTCAGCTGTGGGGCTCCTGGAAGGTGACTGGACTGTGGAGCGCTGCACTCAGCAGTGGATTAAATCCTGTGCTGTTAGGAGGTGAGCCCGGCTGGAGGTGGGCATGGGGGAGACCTGGCCTCCCCATTTCTGTCCCCTGCTCTACTTCCTGGCTGCCATGAGGTGAGCAGTTTTCTTCCCCCAGGCCCTCACACTATACCATCTCTGCTTGAAGCCTGTTGACCATGGATGGAACCCTCTGAAACCATAAGCCAAATAGCCCTCTCCTCCTGTAAGCCATGGCTGTCAAGTATTTTGTTCCAGGAGTAGGAAAGACACCAACATTGACTCCATAGGTTCTCCGGACACAGTGACTAATACAGTCTGGTTTCCGCACAACGTCTGAACATAGGTAACCTTACAAGCCTCCAACATCTTCCTGTTACTTGGAGCACAGGGTTAAACTCCTTCACTCGTCCACCAGAACCTTGTGCACCATCCAGCCCCTACTCTCACCTGCAGCCAGAGCTGGTGTCCTCCTCCTCCGTTCTGGCCACTCCAGCCCTCCAGCCTCTGTGGCTCTTGCTGTTCCCTGTGCCTGGATGTGACCTGAACCCTTCTTAGTGAGGTTGAGTCCACAGGTCTGGATTCTGGCTCAGCTGTCACAGCCCTCCAGGGATGCTCTCAGTTTCCCAGCCAGCCCAAATCTGTATTTCACCCTTTCTTTCACGAACACTTAGCACCTCCCAGGAGCCAGCTGCTGCTCTAGATGCCTTACAAAAATATTTACTTTGTCTCATGACAACCCACGGGTAGATACTGAAGGCCGGACTTGGCCCCCTAAAACGTGGCTCTTCAGCCTGAGGATCACCTGGAGCTGATGGCACTGGAAAGACAGCAGATGCAGAAGCACAGTGGAATCTGCTTTCTTTCTGCAAATGGGAGAGGAGATGCCCGTGTGAAAGGGCAGCCCTGCTCCCTGTGATAGGAAGGGTTTGAGGAGGAGGTCGCAGTCCAGGAAGTTCGTACAAACAGACCCTCTGGAAGCAGTTCCTGCTCCTGTTTGTCGCTGAGTTACTTTCCACAGTTGCCTCTCTGTGCACCTACAGTAAAAGCTGCCTTCTGCTCCTTCTTTGGTTCCTTGTCTCCTTGCGGGAGCTCCGTCCTGTAAAACCTCTGGTCTGAGGTTTTCTCCTGTTACTCTCACATCAGTTCCGCTCTCAGGCCAGCTGCTACCACGGCAGAGGCCCGGTTTGCCTGCTCCTCGGCTCCACTACCGTCCTCCCAGGAGAAAGGGAAGATGCACAGAGGAGGGCATTGCCGCCAGCCGCCCAGTGAAGGGGGAGGAACAGGGTCAGGTAGAGGGCAGACCCGAGTCCCCTGCCCACCATGTGCCCATGGTGTGTCCCTCACTCCCAGGAAGGGTGCACGTGGGTCTGCCCAGAGGAGGTGCCTGGGACACAGAGGAATGAGTGAGTGTGAGCTATTCTTTCAGATGACCCGCCACAGGCCAAGTGTGTGTGTGTGTGTGTGCGCGTATGTGCTACTTGAACCTGGGTCTGTGAAACTAGCCAAAAGCTGAGAGCACTGTTACCGACTCAGCTCCGTGCACGTCCACATCTCTAACTCCCATGGGCGTGGACAGGACGTGTAACTTACCGTGGCTTCCATACAGATCTCCATGTGGCCCGTTTCAGCTCTCTCACTGTCTCAGTCACCTCGAGAAGTTTCAGAAACCACAACACTGCCCCATTTGCCAAATTCTGCAAGGACGCTGCGTCACCTTCCCTGTCCCGAGATGACGAAGTCGCTCAAGGCCAAATGACAGGGCGGGATGAGGGCAAGCCAGGCTTGCAGCCCCAGCTCTGTTACTCTCTGCGTGGCCACGATGACACCCTTGACTGTATCGACGCCCACCTTCTATGTGTAAATCATCACAGCAGAAGACTGGAAGGAAGTGTAGCCAGGGGAGCCCGCGGCTCGCTCCTAGGAAGGCACTAGATAAAGGCCAGAGGTCCCATTAGTACGACTTCTTGTTTTCTCCCCTGGTGCTACCGTCTACATCTATGATGCCTGAGAGTATGGCTTTTAGGATTCTGGCTTGTGTAACTTGATAGCCAGCGGTCCCATTCCTGGAGCTTAGGAAGGCAGTTAACACTGCTTACTGAGTACTTTCCTTCGTTGCTAAACTATTCTAGGCACTTGCCATGAAACAGTCAATTGCTACAAAAGCCCTGAGAGGGAGAGACGAGCGCAATGCTCACGTTACAGCAACGAAGCTGAGGTCTAGGGTAATTTGACCTAAGCATCATGTTGCTGTGTGTGTCGGGGGGACAGATGTTCAACTAGAGGTGTCTCACTGCACAGAGCTGAGGCCCGTGACTGCGACACACAGCACACTGCATTAAATGCGAGCTGAGTGCAGGAACAATGAGCAGCCCCTGGAGCTGAGGCTGTGAGTCCTGTGTTAGTTGCTTGGGAGGGACTATCTGAGGATACTCAGGTCTTCTGTAACCATAAGTCTTTCTCTTTCACATAGGTCTGCATTGGTGGTCCTACTTGAAGTTTGTTTGATCTCACACTGGCTAGATTGGGGCTTCCTTAGAGACAGAGATAGACCACACCAGAGTCGGTGCGCAGCTTGACCCGCATCGGCTCTTCCTGCTTCACACACCCGACACCACTGAATTCATGGAAGTGCTCGGAAAACCACAAATCGCTCCGCAGTAGGAGGGCTGCGCAAGGGACTGGCCCTGGCTGGTGGAGGAGGCAAGCACTGACTGACTGACTGATTGAAAGCTTGCTTTCAATGACGATTATGGTACCTCTGAGAAGTCAGAAGTGCAAGCATGTGAAGATACGGGCGAGCATGTCTGAAGAACTCGTAAACAGTGCCCAAAGTGATAAGCCGATAAAGAGCACAGGACCCAGACCTGGACAGCGCTCCAGCCCATCTGACAACTTTTCCTCACGTCTGCGCTCTGAGGCTGACGGGAGAGGCCTGTCTCCCTCTCAGTAGTAGCGCGAGCCCTGCACATCTGCATCTGCTTACGGGAGGGACGCTGGGAACACGGAGCGCCCTGGCGGCCGGTGCAAGTGGGGTGCGTGATTTAGGGAGTCCTTACGTGTTCAGCAGAAGAGACCTTGGGAAAAAGCCCGAGTTACCAAGTGTGAGAGCACGGTTTGGTTTTCAAACTACATTGTTTCGGGGGCAAAAAATGGAGAGAAATTTCAAAGAATTTATCTAGAGCAAGGCAGAGGCGAGGTGAGGGCTGAGGGCTTCACGGAGCCCTGGCTGGCGGCAGCTGTGCAGGGCCTGGGGGCAGGTGCGGCTGCCTCTGACTGCAGAACTCCCAGAGAAAGCGGGTTTGTGCTGGTGCTGCAGGTGGCAGAGTGCGGCGGCGGCGGCGGCGGCTCTCCGGGAGCGCCTCCGAGACTCGCACTGGTGAGGACAGACAGAGGCGCAGGCGCAGGCGCACGCACAGGCATTTTCTCTTACTTTCTCTGAACACAGAGCAGACAACCATCAGCAGGGCTCCCTGTGCGCCAAACTTGGATTTTTATTGCGTCGCTTGCGTTTTAAAGGCTATATAAGTGATGGGAACACAATCGTCTAGGGAATCCACAAATAACTTTTAGAAAAGCCATTCATCTGGATTTTATGCCTCATAGTTTTCAACAACTGCGAGAAGCATGTCCAGACTCGAGCCTGAGGCTCTTCCCAGAGTGGCCAAGGCCGGCTGGCTGCTCTGATCCACACACCCAGCCACCGCAGAAGGACCGTCCACACCATCGGGCTCTGAACCACCTTTGGCTGCTTTGTGAGAAACTGCGATAAAGCACATATGGAAGTCACTTCTTGGTTTTATTGAATCATTTATTTGGTCCTTAAAAATGAACCGGTAGATGGCAAAAAATCTGCAAGCCTTATATAAAAATGTGAGAGCAGATCCATAGAGCCATGGAAAATTGGGAGCGCTAAGCAAAGTTTGGAAAGCTCTGCACCCTAACAGCTCCTCAGGGTTCTGCAGAGGACCAGTTCTCACTCTGGTGGCATGTCAGGCACTGGGAAGTCACTGGGAGTATGCTGGATCTCTCCAAGCAACCAGTTAAGCCAGAACCCCAGGGAGGGGCTGGGCTGGCACTGGTCTTTGCTGAAGCTCCCCAGGTGAGTGTCCTGGGATGCTGAGACTGAGAAAGGATGACCAAGTCATCCAACTTGACTGCTATTGCGTTCACCCCAATCAAACCAGGAACTGTGAGGGTGATCTGGCTGCAACGTCTGTCACCCCATTGATTGCCAGGTTTGATTCTGCTGATCTGGCTGGCAGGGTGGGTCACCCGTTCCTCCCTCACCGCTCCATGTGCATCCCTCCCGAGGCTGCACGCTGGGTTGAAGAGGACGACCACCCTGACAGAGGAGGACGTTCCTCAGTCAAGGGACATGAGTAGCTGCACTTCCTGCTGGAACCTCCAGACAAGCTCTCAAAGAACACCAGGCACCGGGGCCCCAGTGTCAGGCACACGGATCTAATTAAAGGAGATGTGGTCAGAGTAGCAGGTATTAAAAATTCTCCCCAAGTGGCTCTGATAAGAAGGAAGGGTGGAATTAGAATCAAAGTGGCTCACAAGGCTGGGCCATTCATGCATAGGCCATTACGAGTTCAAATGGCCATGAGCTTCTATAAATAAGGACTTTGTCAAGTGGCTATTATTGCCTTGGCCCATCAATTGAAGTAGAATGAAACAGGGTCCCTGCCTTTAAAAGTTTGAAAGATGAAAACAAGCACTCCACCTACAGCGTTCTCAGCCCTAAGACAAACTAGCCACCCAGCAAAGGATGAGCCAGCTTCCTTTCTCATGAATGCAGGGCCACGCTTCCCACGTCGGCATTCTTTCTGGGTTACCTGTGGGCTGTACCCGCTTTTCCTCTCCTGATCCTCTGCAGGAACCTCCGGCGCCTGGGAACAGCCCTGCTGCTACCAGCCGGTGAGACGTGGCAGGTGGGGCTCACAGGTGAGATCTGGTTGTGCTTTAGATCTGAAATGTCCCCCACAAGGCTCGTGCACTGACAGGCAGGGCTTCTGGGAAGCGACTGGTCTGTGGGGGCACAAAACTCACCAGTGGCTTAATCCACCAGGGAGCTCACAGCTGCACATGCTGCTTTGCGGGGAGGGCCTGGCTGGAAGAGGCGGGACCCTGGGGCTGTGCCTTTGGAGGTTTTATCTCCTTAGACAGACCTTCCCCTCTGAAGGGCACTTCACTCCCCTCTCCTTCCTGGCTGCCACGAAGTGAGCAGCTCTCCTTTGCCATGCCCTTCCTCCATCAGGTTTCTCCCTGAGACCATGGGCTGAGTCCCGTGAACCACGAGCCAAATTAAGCTCTTGTGGTATAAGCTGTGGTGCTGGGCACTTTGTCTCTGCATTGGGAAAGCAGCTAAGACAGTTCTCATGTCACACTGAGTACTTAGTCCCAGTCATGGGTTTGGGAGGCCCTGACCTGCTGCCACATCTGGGCACGGAGGCCAGGCTCTGTCTTTCTTCCTGGCTCACCTTTCAGTTCTGCGGATGCTGGAGCCCTGATCTGGGGAAACGTTCTCCTAGATATGGCTACTCCTCACATCTGCATGGATGGTCTGGCCACCCTGAACCCCATGAGCCTCTTGGCTTCCTGTAGTTACACATCATTTCTTTACTGGGTCCCTACACTTTTTCAACTGTGCCCTCCTGTCTCTTGCAAGCACACCGTGCTGCTCCCTGTGGAGGGAGGAGGCAGGAAGAGGTGTTTCCTTCTGTCCTTGACAATCACTCCTTCAGGCTGTGGGACCTAGGGAAGGCCCCTCTAGGGCAGGGATCGTTTCAACAGAAAATGACCATACCCCTCCCATAGGTCAGGCTGTTTGTCTTATTATTTAGTTAGTTTTTGTTGCTGAGGATGCAACCCTGGGCCTGGAGCATGCTAGGCAAGTGCTGTACCACTGAACTACCCTGCCAGCCCGAGGTCAGGTTTGTTTTTTAAAAGGAAGCTTTTATTCAAAGTCATATTTTGGCTCAAGGTTTACAAAATGCAGCAGAGAGGTGTTGTGAATTTTTAAGTTTGAATTGCGATGAATATTTCATTTCTCAGAAGTTTCATTTGCGAGATGTTTTAGACATTTTATTTTGTGTACAAATAAATGGAAGCAACTTTATCACTTCAAACCTTTAGGTAGTTTGTCTGCCCTTGTGTTCATAATCATGCATATTCTTCAAAGCACTCGGAGAGTCTCATAACCCTTTTGGACTTGCAATTTGTTAGCTGTCTATAGGAGCCATGAACTAAGTGAAAACTTTGCTTACAAACTTTATTATTGAAACAAAACCTACCAGTGTGGATTCATTTTTAAAAGCAATTTAGTTTCTCAAAGTTTATGAAAATGATTCTTAAATTCTCAAAGCCGGGGCGTGAAATCGACCCTGGCTACTCGGCACACAGGTGCAGGCCGGAGCAGCCTCAATCCCTTGAACCCTGGCCCTGCAGGCAGAGCTGAGCATCTGTGGTCTCAGCTCAAAGCACCCTGGGGTCCTTCCTGAGGTTTGTCACTTCAGGACTCAGGCTGTTCTTCCTTTCCATGGTTTACCGACTGCTGAGTCTCTGGTCAGAAATGCACCCTGGGAGACCTGCCTGGCCCTCAGAAGTGGGGTGAGAGTGAGGCAGGCATGGGGAGGCTGCTGCGGAGGGCCTGTGTGCAGCTAGGGCAGAAGCAAGGTCTTCAGTCCTGGAGCAGCAGCGTCAGGGAGGCAGAAGAGACGCTGCCACTGAGCACTGAAATCAAAGGTCCTATCGGGCTGTCAGCACTGGGGAAAGGAACACAAAGGTCCAGATACAAGCAGCCATCCCAGACTTGGGGCCTGGCTCTGTGCTCACTTGACGGACCGGGTGACCTCAGGTGACAAGTTGTGCCTGACTCCTCACGCGGTGACACAGCTTCCCTTCCTTAGTTCTTTCTCTGTAAAGTGAGGGGGCTGCCGTGGAGAATTTCTTTTCCTTTCTGTTTATTTGTGCGGAGCTGGGCATGTGGCTCAGTGGTGGAGCTCTTGCCTTGCATGCACAAGGCTCTGGGTTCAATCCCCAGCACCACAAAAACAGAACAAAAAAAGGAGTGACAGCTGTGTCAAGTGATGCATGTGGTGGCTGCTTTGACAAGATCCCGAGCACTGTAACCCTATAAGAAATGCCACACCGTACCCCATAAATATCTTTCTGTCAATTAAAACTAAAACATTTAAATAAATAAATAATATTTATGATTCTAGGATTCCTTCCATCTTTGTCTTCATTCCTTTGTATTTAGCAACTGGACTTGCTCCTAGCCAGCTCCACTGCACTTCTCTGGGTAATCCTAAGAGGCCGTCCGTGTTGCCAGAGTTTGCCAGGGGATCGGCTGCTGCTGCTCTCTCACTTCAGCGCCACAGAGGGTGCGGGCTGCTCGGGAATCAGCGGACTCTGGGTCTGGCTGAACCGTCCAGTGCGGGCCTCTCCCTTCCCGGCTGCAGGGCGCACACTGCCTGGCCCCGGGTGTAGTAGCGGGGACGGGGAGGGAGCGCTGTGGACTGGAAAGCCAGTTCACCGTGCTGGGCCTGACGGCATAGGGTGGGGTGGCAGGAGCGCTGGCCCTCAGAGCCCTTTTGAGAACACTGCGCATTACGGGACCACGCAAACAAGCACGTTCCTAGAGGCCCCGAGACCCCCAGACATGCGTGCATGCTGGGCAGCCAGGCAGCACAGTTCGCACTTGGTGATGGTTCACGCTTTTAAAAAAATTAGTATAGATTCATTCCTGGGAAAACTGGGAGGGCTTGGGGCACACTGGCCGTGCACACTCCTGTACACATAGGTGTGTGTCTATACACACACACCGTTATTATGTGTGCACACACGTGAACACAATACATGCACAGACTACAGACATAGACTTGTACACACATGTCCACATACAAGTGCATGCACACACACAAATACATTTTAATTCTATTCTATTTCAAGACCACTGTTATTTAGGTCAGGCCTTATTTAGTTCATTGCATCTCTTAAAATAGTCCAAAAGGAATAACATCTGAGAACACAAAACAAGTCCGCTCCAGAGAGCGCAAGAGGTCAGACCCAGGAGCAGAGCTCCAAAGAGCAGACGGCCGAGCTGGGCCAAGAGTGACTCAGAAGGGAGGAGATAAGATCTGCCTACAAATACCTGGAGCTGGTAAACAACAAGGACAGCGGCAAACCGAACTGGCCGACAGCAATGCCTGACAAGCAACTCTGTGCCCCAGGGAGCGGAAGTGAACGCAGGCAGGAGCCGTGCCCACTCTGGGCTCCGAGGCGGGGCCCAGCTTGCCCCAGCTCCACGCGCCCCTCTCTCAGCTGTTTCTCCAGGGCCCCTGCACTCTGAGTGTCAGCTCGCCCCCTCCCATTTCCCAGGCCGCCGCTGCAGCTCAGGTCCCACATGGACACGGTGGTGCTGGGTACTCAGCAGGACCCCCAGCTGCCATCTTTGTTGCTATGGAAACCCTTGCCAAGCAGAGACCACAGGCTCCCCGTGTTCCTCACTCTGCAGATCAGGCCCTGGCACTCAAGGGGTCTCTAAGGCCTGTGACCTGGCCTCTGGCACTCTCCCTCCGAGCTGAGCACCCTGCAGATCTTCCTGCTTGGCCCTGGTCTTCCCGAGCCATCCACACAGCATGCCAGCCTTGGCTGCCTCCCTCCAAGCAGATGTAGGTTTACCTCGAATGATTCACGGGGAGTCTTCGATGTGCCATGCAGGGCCCAAGGGAAAGAACAAGAAGCAAAGGTGCCTGCTGTCAGGGAGCTCATCCACAGGACAGACACACAGAACAAGGATAGCGACCCTCCTCACGCCACCCTAGGGTTTACAGTGGTGACACTACAGCACTCCTACAAAACTGCAGAGAGGTGAAATGGACTATCCTTGGAAATGTGGGGAAGGCTTCCCAGAAAAGTTCTTGTTCTAAGAAGTTCCTGTTCTTGTTCTTTCCCTAATTAGGGAAAGGGTATATGTGGGTGGTGTGCCTCCCCAGAGATCGTGTCCAGCCTGCGTCATGGCAAAAGGACCCCTGCCATCTGTCTCTACAAGGGCACAGTCTGCGCCCCCAAGCTGCCCACCGGACTCAGCTGCGCAGGGGTCTCACCGGTGGTTCGAGGAACGCCTCACAGAGCCACCCTTTGGCATACCCTGTGCCGTGAAGGAACCCATGGGTGTCTGTCATGGGGAGACCTCTCCCAGGGCCACAGCAGCTCCAGTGTCACCTCAGACCCCAGCATCACCCAGCTATCCTCACGACGTTCACAACCCCTCAAAGATCCCATCGTTTCCTGGTACCGCTACTTTGCTGAGCGCTACTTGGCCAGTGACCCAAAAACCTTACTACGAGAAACTTTTCCATGTGGAGCCCTGGGTTTGCCCGGTCACACTGCAGCCTCTGCTGGCCTCCCGGGCAAGGCTGGGAGCTGCACCCTGGATCCCAGGTGGGTAGCAGAAGATGTGTCAAGAAGCAGGCACTGCTCTTCAGCAGGACAAGCGGAGGGGACAGCAGGCTGGCACCCACAGAGCCCACAGCAGGTTGGAGAAGGCCAGGGCCCGGGTAGCGCCCGATGCTGCCCTTCTGTCCGGGCCTGCGGGGCTCCCTACCGGTTCCAGCAGCAGCAGCTGCCTGTCCTGGAGCCACCAGCACTCGGCGCTGCCTATTTTAAAGCAGCACCCTGACCTAATTTTTCAGAAAAGGACAGGAAATTCCAACCTAAAGGTTTCTGTGTTGAAACCAGCTCAGCTCTAGGCATTTCTCCTGCTTGCTAATTCTGGGTGAATCAAGCTGTTAAACTGCTGCTGGACTTAAACTTTAGCATACTGACCACGTAACAGCCAGTAGAGCATAAAGGAAGCCACCATACTTCTCAGCTGTGTTAATCTCTAATACAAGTACTCAGACTCACAGTTACTTTAGATAGGAGCTCACTGGAGCAAATCCTTTCACTTTAGTTTCCTCATTTTCTACCCAGGTAATTATAAAAATGCACGCATATGTTAAAGGAGAGAATTTCCTGCTTGCTTTATTTGTTTATTCTTGGTAGCTGATTTTTAAAAATGTACACAACCTCTGACTGGATCTCTGTAATTTCCTATCTCCACCCGACCCCCACTACTTTTGCAAAAACAAACCGAAGATAAAAAGTAAACCCAGGGAAAACTACCAGAGCGGATTCCCAACACCAGATGACTCAGCCAGCACCTGAGAATCTGCTGTACTGTGTGCTCCGAGGTTCTGCGCTTCCTGCTTTCATGAAATACCAAACAAGTTGTGTTTCCTTCACAAATAAGCTATTACATCAAGCCCTGTTCCTATAATTTCAGGCTTTTGTCTCCATTCCAACATTTTCTTTGGCAAATGTAGAAACATTCTAATTAAAGTGGGGAGGAAAACAAGCATCATTCATCGCGATAAGAATAATGCACAAAAGCATATCCTCGTTTTCTCCCTCTTGCTGCGCCACGCGCTCCCGACAGTTGGGAGCGGGCGTCACGCAGTCCCTGACTAAGTCCCAGCTGATGGCCGAAGGAGCCTGAGTCACTTGAAAACGAATTCCAAAGGTGTCAATAATTCCTGTCACAAGCTTAGCATGGTCTTAGGAATATCCTTCCGTCGGAGGAGGAAGGCATTCCTTTTAGGTGATCACGTAACAACATCAAGGTTTCTTTTTAAGCCCCTGAGCCGAGGAAGAGGCTTCTATTTTTATGAACGTGGCAGCTGAGTTGAAAGGAACCTTCCCACTGCCCGGGCACTCTGTGAATTTTCACTTTTCTCAGGCTTTTAAACCTGGTGTGTCGCTGCTCTCGGGAGTGGCATCTAAGTAGGCCTGATGCTTTTAAACACATATGGGTTAGCGGTCGGGGTGTCTGCACACTATCCCTGTGCTCTCCAGCAAAGCAGGTGTGTGTGTGTGTGTGTGTGTGTGTGTGTGTGTGTGAGGTGTACGTGCATGGGGGGGTGTATGTGTGCACAGGGCACATTTTGGCAGAGTTCAGGTGAGAGCAAGAGCTCCTTTTAACTTAAAAGCCCTGGATTTTGGCAAAGTCAAGTCCTGATGTGTATGGAATGGGACAGTCATTCTCCAAAAACCAAGACCTCCAGCCCCACCAGCGGTCCCCTGCCAGGTCTCCGGTGGCCCTTCTCAGGGACACCAGGCAGGTGTGGTGCAGCTGGGTCTGCTCCACACGTCCTTGCCTGCGAGCAAACACAGGGCGAACCCACAGGGGCACACAGCTACCCTCTCTGCACCAGCCTCTTTCTCTGCGACCACCTGAAGACCCCAGCTCACACGTGTGTATGTGTGCATGTGTGTAACTCTGTATGAAACAGCAGAGGTGGGGCTGTGCGTGGGGAACAGCAAGAACCTTCCAGAAGCTTCTTGGCCGTGAAGGAAGACAGCCCGCTGGACTCAGCCACCAGAGAGCCAGCCGGTGAGCCTGCAACGTGGCTGCAGGCAAGTGCTTGCGGACGGGCTGAGCTAAGGCTGCCTGGAGAAGCACAGTGTCCTCTGCAGCCACGGTTGCCACGCAGTGCAGCCCAGCGCGTGCGCACAAGCGCTCCTCGGCAGGGGCGCAGGGGCAACCCTAGGCTCCACCTTTGTGATCTCTGAAGGGTGGCTGCCTGGGCAAGGGCCGCTCCCCGGCCCACGCAGGAGCAGTAGATTCAGAAGGAGCCCAAGTCAAGGTTAGGAGAGCTAGACCATGTGGAAGCACACATGGCTGGGAATGGCCCAATGGGGCAGGGAGACAGGCATCCTCAAACCTCTGCTGAGCGCTGAGCTCACCGCCTCCGGCGCAGTGGCGCAGCTGAGGGCAGACAGCACTCCAGGCAGAGCTGCGCACACTGTGACCTGGGGCTCCCCCGCTGCCCTCTCCATCCTTGTGCCTCTCCAGGATCCCAGGGCCATGCGGCACCTACGAGGGACAGTCCTGGCCTGAGGCCACTCGGTAGCCCTGTCCTCAAGGCATCTCCTGGAGTCTGAGGTCTACGTAAGGCACGAGAAGACAGAGGTAGAAAACTTTGTCTCGCCTGCTTCCTTCCTCCCGGTGTTGCCTCTGTCCTGACAGACGATGGCAGGAATGAGGAGCTGGGTCAAGGCATGGTGCCAGGCAGTGGTAAACCTGAGACCAGAGCCCCAGGATATCAACCTCTCCTCCAGTGTCCTCGTCATGAAGCCCAAGACCTGCGGCCAGCACACACGGTGGATCCTAAACATGCACCAAACAGGCCAGGGACGCAGAAATGCAAGCTCCTACCAGACTGGGCAACTTAGCAAGACCCTTCCCAAACAAAAAAAGGAAAGAAGGGCTGGGGATGCAGCTCCATGCCAAGGCTCTGGGCTCAAGCTCTACTACTGCAAAAAAAAAAAATCACGAACAAATTCTGTGGTGATTGCATGTGCATAAGCGTGGATGAATTCAGGGTCAAGGTTACCTGGAGGGGAAGAGGGAGAAGAACGGGACTGGAAGAGAGGGATGAGAGGGGTTTTCACTGTTTAACACTGGGCACAACTGTGTGGTCTCTGTAATATCTTACTCACTCAAAGCAAACAGATGTGGAAACAACTATAATGAAACGCGTGGGACACTGTTACCCAATGTTTCACTGCTCTCTATGTGCTTGAAACATAGCACCAAGGCAAAGGTTACTGGTGCATCCTCTGCACCCCAGCAGCAGACTTTCTTTCCTCAGCCTGCCTCGTGGGACTTCACCCGGCTGCTGTCCCAGGTTTTCCCCACACTTTATCCTCAAAATTTTCAAACACACAGCAAAGTGGAACGACTTTCACTTTGTGAGAGGATACAGCCACTATGCAGTACACACGTTAACCACTCTTAAATACTCCTGTATGTAAGAGAACATGGCATCACCACAGATCAGAATGAGGTACCCATGGGTTTTAGATGAAGCTGCCCCGGTAGGAGTCAAACGCCCCTCTATTCAAGAACAGAAACTAAGTGTGTCCTGGTGTAGTTCTATAAACATCCATCCTTCCAACTTAAGCAACAGCACTGAAGGGGGAGGCGACAAGTTCTTTGCTGTCCCAAGGGTCACTGTCCCGGAAAACCACGCATACCCAGAGCTCACTGCCCCTCTGACAAGGCAAGCACGGCTGCACTCGAGGACGTGCAGGCTGTTAACACCTGCAGGGCAGGAGGGGAGACGCTCCCGCTCCTCTCACCCGCCCCAGCCCTAACCATTCACCCCACACCCGGGGGTTTCCAGGGGAAATTTCCATGGCTGGTTGCCAGCAGCAGGGTCCCATTACCTGGGCCATCACTCACGCAGCTCTGGACGGCCTGTGACAGACACTGCGTGAGGGCAAGACCTTCACAACAGCAGCCCGGAGCTCAGCCACGGTGTAGCCAAGGGGCAGTGGGCACAGCCCCGCAGCGGCTGGGGGCGGCCAAGGAGGACAACTAGCAAGCCACTGCCCCTGCGGAGGAGCCAGGGCGGCAAAGAAGAGGGCTGCAGCGCTGTCCCCACCGGCGGGGAGGAGGTCGAGGTGGCCGCACGGAGCCTCCAACCAAGCCTGCCCTGCTGGGAGAAGCCCCTCTGCCCGCACCGGGCTGCTGAGAGGCTGGATCAGGGCCCAGGGGTGAAATGAGACTTCCAGCCCGCTCTTCAGCTTCTTTTTCAGTATTCGTCCTCTTACATTTGTTCTTGCTTACATTTTTGTAAGCTGTTTTTGTGGCAGTGCCTCAACACAGACCGGCACCCTACATGCCACCCGAGAAAGACTAGTTTCTGCAGCAGATCCCACAGGAGGTCCCATGCTGCCGACCGAGGAACCGAACTCTGCAGCTTCCTCCTCAGTCTGTGTGCTCACTTGTGTCTTAGTCTTCGGTCACACTGGCTTTTGACACATTTCAGGAAACACATCCTGAACGGTTTCCTCTCTCCACGCAAGACGTGACCCGGGCCGCTACCCACAGGAGACACAGCCGGACTGCTGCTCCCTCCAGCCTGTCCCAGTGCCCGTCCTAGCTGCACTGGCCGTTCTGCTTCTGTGCAGCTCCTGTGTGGTCGCCACTGCTGCTCTTTCACTCAGTCTCTCAACACTGTCCCTGGCACCTGCAGGGTTTATTCAAACATTCTTCTGGTCCTGAAAGTTCCCGCCTTTGTTATTGTAGAGACCCTTACAATGCACACAGCTGTACCACTAGGCTAACACTTCGAACTCAGTCAGTGAGATTCTTTCTGGGACTAACTTAAGTCTTCTGAAAGCACGTCTTTAGATATTTTGTAGTAAAACAATCTTCTGTGCAGGGAGACCTCTTCAGTCACCAGGGCCGCACCTGCAGGTCCTCCCAGCCTTGTGGCATCTGTACAGTGACTCGTGTATAAACGCGTCCTCAGCCTGGGCACCTACTCCACAGCGGCACTGGGAACCATGCAGGAAAACAGCAGCAGTGCCACTGACAGGGACTTTCTGTGCTCCTCGCCCAGCCTGGCAAATGTGACAGTGGGATGAAGGGTGACGACCCTTCATCAGCAGTAGGGGCTGCTGGATGCTGTGGCGTGCACCCAGGCCGGACACAGGCAGGAGACAGCTTCAGAGAGGATGAGGAGGAGGCACTTAGTAGGGGCGCAGTGAGGTTTGCTTCCTTCCCCTCCCCCACTAACCTGTCTTCCTGTTGTTCAGGATTTCATCATTTCCAGATGCCTGCTCTTGAAGCGACATCCAGACCAGTACACACTGATGTCACAAAGCCTGGAATTTCTGGTGGGAAATCAGCAGTAGATGAACTCATTGGATACAAAGATCCTGTTTTCATGTCAATATCCTCAGTCATAAAATATGAGGAAAGACAGGAAGTATAATATATAAATATTCTTCATTCCTAATTTGTTCTGAAAGACATTCCCATAAATCAAGGGGTCAACTGCTCTTTGAGAAAGATAAGAAGAATCCTTAATAAACGAGGAATCCATCGTTAAGGTCTGAGCTCCAGCAAAAGACTTCTAAGCACAACACCTTTTCTACCATCGGTCACTACCAAACAAACCGGGCTTCCCTGGGACCATGGGAAGAAGCAACATCAATCCGCCATCTAGATGTTCTGAAAACTCTATTCTCTAGTTTCAGGCAATGATCACTTAAGAAGAATCGATTAGTACAGGCATAAGGGTACTCCTGATGGTTCCCGCTGCTGTCCTGCGGTGCTGTGAACCCTGCCTGCCCTCCCGTGTTGATCGTGTTTTACTGAGGGTCCACTGGTTAACACACAGGTCACCAGTGACGCGGCCTTCTACTCCCACTGGCATTTTCCCTACCAGGGTCGGGACCCCTTCAGATGGGGCTGCTGGATGCCGCGGCATGCACCCAGGCCGAACACAGGCAGGAGACAGGTTCAGAGAAGATGAGGAGGAGGCTGACCGGGCTGGGGGGTCGGGGATGGGCCGATGGCCCAGGGACTCTGCGAACTGGTGTTAGGAGGCCGCCGCTAGACGGGGGCAGGGAGTGGTGTGGGCGCAGGTAAGGGGCACGTGTGATCTAAACACAGTACACATACTGAAACCCAGTATTTTGTGAAATTATTATGTGATCATAATAAAAGGAAAAAACCCACACAAATGTTTGCATTAAAAAAAATAAAATGTGAGGTTTGCGAACCTGAAAAACCAAACTGACACCAGCTAAGCACTGTCCCCTCTCCTGGGAGGACAGGCGCAAGCAGGAGAGTGCGGAGGAGGCAAGCGTCACCCAGCACGCCTGACAGGTCCACCCCAGGGCCTTGGAAAAGACCTCTCTCTGCCTGACACTTTCTCAGGACATGAGTGTGTGCCTGGGAAGGGGCTATCTCAGCCTCCCCACAACGAGAGGACCAGATGCCCCTTCCAAACTGAACGCTGCTTCTGAGTACTCCGTAGTGCAGTTTCCCTTCAGGGGCCACCATGGCTG
Source organism: Chinchilla lanigera (assembly GCF_000276665.1). NCBI lineage: Eukaryota > Metazoa > Chordata > Mammalia > Rodentia > Chinchillidae > Chinchilla > Chinchilla lanigera. The sequence continues at coordinate 54,124,327 of NW_004955403.1, forward strand.
TGGCATTTTAAGTGAATGTGGAGTCCTTGCTTCTTGGCGGACCGAGAACTTCGTGGTCGGCCCAGCTCAGGAACCTGGGAACATCTGCAGCCCCTCCCTGGAGAGGGGACAGGCAGGATGGAGGTGGACATCCTGAGTGGTCTCACCCGGCCTGTGGCACTGAGTGTACCTGCGCCCCAGCTCCACTGGCATGTGGTGAAGTGAAGACTCTTCTTTCCCGTTTTCCCAAGGTGGCTGGACTGTGGACAGCTGACGATGAACAGTTCAGAGAGGCCTCACACTAGTCAGCCTGAACCCCTGGCCACCATGTTGGAAGGGCTCACACCAGGGGGGCTGCTCGCCAAGACACCTGCAGGGACATTCAAGTTAGGTCAGCAGCAGAGCCCAGAGGATGCCACCCGATCCTGCTGCTAGCCAGGGCCCTTCGATCACCTCACCTGGGCTCCGGGCAGAGCCTGCATGAGTGTGCACCTCTGCTTGTATCTGCAGGGTTTCCTTGCCAGTAACAATGCCTTCCAAGGACGCACTGTGCTCCGCCTCGGCCGCAGGGAGCTTCAGCAGCCCTAATGAACCACCCAGGCCCCAGGCCAGCTGTGCTCCTGAAGAAGTACCAAGTAACTCGCAATTTCCAGAGGGCAGATTCACAACCGACTCACAGAGCTGAAAACTGGAAATCGCACGCGTGTCCAGCAGCCATTGGCCAAGCAACACGCATTACTCTGCATCAGGACGGGGTGGGGACCGCAAACCCGACCCAGTGCCCACAGCGCCGAGCCACAGTGTAGACCCCGAAAGAGGGGAAGTGTGGAAAGCACCCGAGAAAACAAAGTGGGGAGAAGAACAACAGCCGCAGCAGCACAGAACCGGAGCCAGAGGCAGACTTGAGACAGGGAAGCCTAAGGCATCAGCTGGGCTCCAGTCTGGCCTTGATTCCCCTCTTGGGTGAGTCGTTTTCCTTTCAGATCTTTCCTTACGTCAAAGAGGCACCATACAGAATTTGGATCTAGCTAACTCAGACCAGCAGCAAGGGTTGAGCACACTGCACCAATTCATGTTCCGCACCACGGACAGAAAGAAACGGCTCCTTACAACACTGAGAGGACGAGCGGGGCCGTGGCCGGGCTGAACACAAGGCTCTGGGTCACAGTGTGGCCACCACTGACCGCAGAAGCCCCACGCTATGGCGCGAGGGTCTCCGTGGTCAGGAGTCCTCACAGCGGGCGTTCACTCAGGACGCCTGACCACGGCTGGGGCGTGTGACATCAACCCAAACTGGGCCAGGACGCAGAGGATGCCCCCTCACCTCTCAGCCCTCGGCCCGTCCTCGCAGGCGCTGCCGGCTGTCTTCGTGGGACTCGCCCGTGGGCCTTCTGCACCCAGCCTGTGCCCGCCTGGCCGCTCTGTACACGTTGCATGCATGCTCTTTGCAGAACGGCCCTCAGCTGCGCACACCCAGCCCACGGCGGCAGTCTCCTCCCTTGCACCCTGTGCGCCTGCCTGCACCGGGGACTCGCTGGGATTCGTGGTGCTGAGGGAGCAGGGCCGCTGGGAGCCGTCGCTCCAGGCAGGCAGCTGGCAGGTAGTGTGCTCTGTCCAGGCAAAGCTATCTTCTCAGGGAAGCTTGAGAACTTCAGGGAGTCCCGCTTGTATCATTGCTCAACTGTCTGTTTTCAAGGAAGGATGGCTTCGTTTGCCTTCAGGAAACATTTGCAGTTACAGCTGCGAATGAACTTGCATTAACACAAAGGCCTGCAACAGGAAAGCGCACACCGTGCCTGCAGCCCCGCAGCTTTCACGTTACAGCCACTCAGCTACCGTGTTTAAAGAGGCAGCCCTGGGGACCCTCCCGACTCAGCCTTGCACAGCGTTTGGACTGAGGTACGAGCCACCATGTTCGACTTAGTGACGCATCAAGACGCTGTCTCAGGGCTGCTCTGGGCAACTTAGTGACTGAGCAAGACTATCTCAAAATAAAAACTGAAAATAGTAAAAGGGCCATGCATGTAGCAAAGCCGGATTCGCTCAGCACTGCAAATGGATGGATGGAAGGCTGGTACTGAGGTCCGCGGCATGCTGGTGAGGAAGCACCAAGTGTGGTCAAGTCTGCAGCTGGCAGACTTTGTAAAGAGGAGAAGAATGCAGCTATGCGTACAAGTTATTTGACCCTTTTCTAAATGGACAGCACAGAGGAGATATTAATTCCCTATGGGAACACAGTCTAAACAGTGGAGATAAAAGGAACACCAAATGTCACAAATGCATTGCAATGAAACAGAAAATACAGCAGTGTCTTCTTTTGTGACTTTAGAAGGGCAGCTCTGAGGAGTGGTGGGAGAGAAAGCTTCTAGCATCCTAACTGCAGGTCTTGGCAACTAAGAGTGAACCGGAGGCAGCAATGCGCTCCCAAGGCTGTGGGCCTGGTGCGCGTCCACGCCCGAGGGGCCTGGGCAGTGTCCACCTCCCACAGAGGCCCCCCACGGTCTCCTCTGGACAGGGAGCTCAGGCGCAAGTGCAGTGGTGGACACGGCTCTCTCCACTCCTGCCACCTCTTTTCCCCCAGGGCCTGGCCAGGGCCAGCAGTTTTTTCCCATTTCTGTGATGTCCCTTTATTTGCCACTCAAAAACTGAGAAAACAGTGAGAATGCATTTGGGTCTGAAAACATAAGAAACGTAAGCGCTGCCTCCGTGCTCGGACTGAGTTGCTGGAGAATGGTTTGTGCTGAGAAGGCGCCAGCCCTGCTTGCTGCCCACCACGTGTGCATGGGCGGGGCTGCCCAGGACTCCCCAGCCCTGCAGGGGAGACTCAACAAGCTTCCCGCAGTGGATTTGGGCTTTTAGGCTTCTGGGTGCTCCTGACATCTCAGTTAGTATCTGCTTATTAAACACAGGGCAGTGTGGAGCTAGGAGGCATGGCGGGGTCCAGTCTGTTTGGCAGAATATGCTTGCAGGTAAGGGCTGTCCGCACAGCCGAATCTGGTCAGGATGGGTCTGTGCTTGGGAAAAGCAAGCAGGACAGAATCGCTTCACTGCAGTCACTTTAAACAGTGCTAAAAAGTGTTTCCACACCTGTCACATCTTAGAAAAGACCGTGTGACATTCACGTCATGAAACAACCTTTCCTTGAGCTTTGGCTCTCCGAGCTCTGAGCTCTGCGAGGACCAGGCTGTGGTGGACCATGTCCTGGTGATGTGCTTACCGTTGATCTGGAAGGCCTTGGCCTAGGCAGCTAAAAGGGTAGCATAAGAAGAGATTAAAATAAAAAAGAACTGGAGCCATAAGAGCGCTCTCACAATAATCTCCATCTGTTTTGTCTCCTTTTAAATCGGATGAAATATGTTTGGGGGTGACTCTTGTTTGCATTAACTTCGAACTTTTATGGTTCACTAAACCCTGGATTTTGACACGAATGTAAACATCCCATGACGAGGAGGAATTCACGTCTCTGACGGGGGCTAAACCTGATGAGCTCCAGAGTCCCTTCCCCCCGAGCATCTAAGTCTGTCGTGTTATTTTCAAAATGTGTCTCAAACCCACCATAGAAACCGGAGGGTTTCAACCATAGATCAGCCTGGGGATTCGCCAGAGGCTCCACGCGGGCAGCGCAGCAGGGTGTTGAGGGCCGGCTGGTCAGAGAGGTGCTGCAGGACAGCCGCGTCTCTGGCAACAGCTCGAAGTGCACCAGGTCTGCACGACACCGAGCCAACCTCCGCAGCCGCCAGGAGGCAGTGAAAGCGCAGACGAGGGTCAACAGACTTCCGCCCACCTGCCGAGGAAGGCAACCCCACAGCCTGAGCAAACGGGGCTCTTCTGTGGCCCACTCGCCGGGGCCTGGGCCTGGGTGCCCTGAGAGCTGCTTTCACACACGGACCACCTGGCGCCCCAGCCTCCCCAGCTGCTGCTGGCTCCTCCCCGGGCCGGGCGCCTCAGTTCCCACCCCACCCTCTCCGCCTCATCAGTCAGCTTCGTCTCCTTCACACTCGCTCCTGAGCCCAGCAGAGAGACTGCAGGGCCCAGGGCTTCGTCCTCCTGCGGCGGTGAGGGGAGGGGCGACTTCTCAGCCCCTCAGTGTCCCCAGGTTTCCCGCGAGCCGGGGACCCTGCCGCGGCAGTGCTCCGCCCGCCTCTCTCGCCCGACCTGTACGGGTCCCAGCCCTGCGCCCGCAAGTGCCTCTCCCATGCGGTCCGGGGCTGCTCTGCCTGGCGCGGGACCCTGTTCCACTGCCTCAAAAACGGCACCGTGGTGGTCGTGAAGCAGACAGCTCTGGAAGAAGGGGGCTGTTAGCACACCGCGAGGGTTAGAAAATGATCAAGTATTTTCAAGACATTTGAAACATTCTAAAAAACACAGGCACAGCCAAGTTGGACACCAGCTCTTCTGTTCCGCAAACAGGCCTATTTTTAAGCCCTAAGGAAGCACATTAGGGAAAGGGGTTTCCCAAAGTTTTAGGCTTCAGGCCTCATTGTTTCTCCCTTTTCTTCTGCCAACTAAAACGTTGTTCAGAATTGACACTGGCTAGCGAGCAGCTGCAGGTTCTGGCTGAGTATTTTCCTAGAAATACCAGTTTCGGAAAGAATTTCCAGCCGCTTCCGTCTCCCCGGAGCCATTACGGGGGCTTACGCGGCTCTGCTCTGCGATCGCGGGTCGCCGTTCGTCAGGACAGGGCGAGCGCGCACGGTGATGCAGAGCTGGTGAAGGAGGCGCCTGCTCCTGGCCTGCCCCGGGGGTGAGGCTGTCCATGAACCGGGGGAACCCCACGTTTCGGAATTCAGAGACAAGCGGGTCTAGGCTGTCTCGTGGAGGTCCCCTCTGTGAGGGACTCTGCAGGCGGGGGGAAGGCACAGAGCGCGGCGCGGTCAGCTGCAGGGCACTGCTGTGTGCGGAACGCAGAACCCGAAGGCACTCGGGAGGGCCGTGCAGCTCCCCACTTGGCACGTCGTGTCCCAGGGCACCGCCTCTCGCGCTCGTCCAGCTGCACCACAGGGAACAGCGCTGGGGCCAGGAGGACTGTAACGCTCCACAGCGTGCTCGGTCATCCTCCACACCCGCCCCACCTGCACAGCGTGGAACAGCATTCTGCCCAACCCAGCAAACCTGTCACCACGGGAGAGAGGCAAAGGTCCCAAGGAAGTTCTGAATCTGGATAGAAGGATAGGAAACTGTGAATACAGTCTTGAGAAGTAATCCCCGGGACAGCACTTTGTGTGAGAAGTGAGCTCCGTGTGTGAGAGACCGTCATTTGCAGAGGTGGAGTCTGCGACCCTGCTTACCCAGGAAGCATCTTCTGTGGGTGTCTTAGTTTGGGGCTTTGCAAGGGGAACAATATAATATAGGGCACATGTTTTATAAGATTATTTATAATAGTCACCCAAGGAATCATCTACAAGACAGTGCAGGAAATCTGTCCATACACGGTAGACCAAGAATCCAGCTGAGGGCCTGGATCCCACAGTAATGTCCGGCTTGGGTCCAGCTGAAGACCTAGAGCCCATAACAATGTCTCATGCAGGCCTGTTTCACAAATCTGCACTGGGGAGGCCCAAAGGTCAGTGGTGGAATCTAGAAAGTCTGTGCCAGTGGGATGAAGGATCTCTGCTAGCAGGCTGACGGATCTGCATTGGCACCAGGAAGCGATGTGCAAAGTAAGAACCAGAGCTCCCCCAAAGAGAACTGAAGCCATTCTCCGAGACAAGGCTGTGAGACCCTCAGATGATAACACCCGAGTTCATCAGGAAAGCCAGTGCAACAAGCTCCTCCAAGAGAACCAACAGCTCCTTATAGCTTCTAACAGCACTCAACAGCTTCTGTCAGCTCCCAGCAGTCTCTAAAATTCTTCTCCAGGTCTGCCTCTTATGCCACTGGCAACAGTCCTCAGGTGGGCCTCCCACACCCAGCACCGCGCTGCTTCAGTTCAGCTGGGTGTTACAAGTTGACCACCAGTTGTCAGTCCGCCCCGGTGGGCCAGGCACTGTGCGTTTGACTGTCTGCGTCAGTCTGAAGCTGCTGACCCACTTGTTCAAAGGCTTCGTCTCGGTGCAAGAGGTGCAGGAGCGCCGAGGAAGAGAGGAGGCAGAGGCTCATTCCAAAGCTCCAGCTGCACCCCGACTAAAGGAGAGAAGCCCTGACTGCGAGCCCGGGACCTGTGCTGAAGCTGCTCTGGGGCAAAGGCGTCTGGCTGCCTGGACAGATATGGGCAGCTTGGTGGCTGGGCCTGAGGGGAGCGTCTCGGGATTCGTGCTGAGCAGTGCCCAGGGCCACCCAGTGCCAGGACCCGTGGAAGGAAGGTGTGGGCAGCTGAGACCGATCCCTCTGCAGGAGGGGAGGGCGCCCAGCACTGCACTGGGGCTCAGATGGTCACCGTGACACTGTTGCGTCTGACAGGTGTAGCCGCTGCACACACACATGACATTCTAAACAGACCCCGCAGCTGTCTCCCAGGCCCGACCTAAGGCTCCGGAACCCACAGCCAGGTGGGGGTAACGAGCCGTCATCACCTGGGCTCAGAGTGACACAGACCCGAGCTACGGGCAAGTGTGGGGTCCTGAGGTCGGTGCACGGACTCTTCCCGCACAGAACTAGGATGGCTGCCTGGGGTTGGGCCAAGCCTTGCTTTCCTTTTCTGTTACTGAGCACTTTGGAGACCGCATTAGTCTGCAGGGTGGGTGTAACCAAGCACCACAGACAGAGCGGCTGGAGCAGCAGAAATGCACTTGGATGGCATCGGAGCCAGTCCTAAGACCACGGTGCAGGCGGGGCTGCTCCTGCTCTCCCCGCAGGCTGCTGCAGTCTCTGCACTTCCTTGGCTCGGGGAAGCCTCACTGATCTCTGCCTTCCGAGGTCACCCAGCACTCTCTCCTGTGTCTTATTCTTCTCTCGGCTTCCTCTGAAGACACGACGACACTGGACGAGGGCCCACACTGCTCCAGAGGACCAGCGCACCCCCTTCCACCTGTGGTGGCTCTGCTCCACACGAGGGCCCACCCTGAGGTCCTGGGCGTTGGGACTTCAGTGCTTGAATGCGGGGGGACATGATTCAACCCCTAACAAAGGCCTCAGATAAACGATGAGTTCCTGAGCAGTTACCGTGCTACTACCTGCATCTTGCACATTTTACTCTATTTTGGATGACTGGCAATGCCTTAGACACTGACCCTTCTTTACTTGCTGTCACTGCCTGTCCCTTGTGGAGCAGACATGGAGATGACAGCGCACAAGGTTGGTGCTGGTGGCCCGTGTGCAGGGCGCTGTCCATCCAAGGAGCGCTTTGCCACGGAGCTCCCTGAGGCTTAGTGGATCTCGGGAGCCTCCTTTGCTCCCGTCACAGCTGGTCCAACAGCAGCTACAGTGGCTTAAGGAGGGGCCCTGGCACTGGTCTGGAATCCGCTGTCTTCCTGCTCCTGGCCAGGTGCCCTGAGCTCCGACCTGTGTCTCCCACAGGAAGGTGTCATGTACAGTCGCTGCCACCGCACACCAGCGCACACTGCAGGTGCCGTCAACCCTCCAGCTGCAGCCTCGCCCGGGGCCCCACGCGCCCTCCATGCCGTGGTACTGCTTTACGGGGGCTGTGCTGAGCCTGCAGCTCGGCCCCTTCTGTGCCTTTGGGCCAGCGCCCAGCCAGGACTGGCTCCCAGTGCCGGCCCCTGGGGTTCCTGCTTCAGACCCTCCTCTCCTGCCCCTCCCCCTGGCCTCTGACTCTGCCCTGGGACACGCTGTCTTCTTTCTTCCCTTGTCCCTGTGGTGCTGAGGACTGAACCAAGAGCCTCCAGACTCAGCTATCTTCCCAGTCGTTTTAAGTTTTGAGACCGAGTCTCACTAAGTTGTAAAATCACCAAGGCTGGAACTTGTGATCTTCCTGCCTCAGCTTCCCAGACAGTTGGACTACAGGCATATGCCACCACACCTGGCGCGGGCACCGACCTTCGTCACAGCTTTCTGCTCAGCGAGTCCCTCTCCCGACCTTCAGCTACGTCTACTTTTGTTAAGCGAGGTACGTCGCAGCCACCGTATTGTTTATTCGCACGCGTTCTCACTCCGCCTCGTCGAGCTGCTGTCGTCCGCGGTTTCTGCCTCCGCGGGCGTTACCACACCTCCGAGTCTGTGACCACGGTAGCGCTGAGGCTCTCACGGCGCTGCACACCGTGACCCTCCTGCCAAGCAGGGCCCTGGCGGATGTAACTGGCAAGGATGAGTCACAGCAGCATGGTGGCTCCTCGCCCAACGTGACTGTCACAAGACGCCAGGAGGGCCAGACACAGGTCGCACGTGCTAAGGCGACCGCGCCCGGCCCACCCCCGGCTTCGGGCTTGGCGCGCCCTCGTCTGCAGGACAGCGTGCATCCTCGCTCTCAGCTGCCGGCTGAGAAGAAGAAACGTTTCACCGTGTGCGCATGAGCACACACACACAAGTGCCGATGCTTAACTTCTGCCTGTGGTGTGCTGTTCGCCTTAAAAGTAAACTAAAAGCATTCCAGGTTGTACATTAGATCACAGGCCTTCTTTGTCCCAGCAGCTAATCTGGTAGGGACGGTTCCCTGCAAAACGTGCGGTCCGTGAAGGTGCCAATCTGTTCTCACCCGTCCCTCTGACCACTCTCAGAACCGGGCTGAGGACGGAGGCCATCCGTCCACCTCCTCTACGGAACTGGTCGCGACTGAGACTTTAGTAGAATTCTTACAGGAAAAGAAATTAAGTACCTTCCCTCAAAATCTTCGTGCCTTTCAGTGACCTGCCCCCCGCTCTGCGGTGTAGAACGAGGGAGGGGCACGTAGCTGCAGAGGACGCCAGGGCAGGGCCGTTTAGGTCCCGCTTGATTCCCTGTGTCCGCCTGCACGCATCAGGGCCCGCTGTTTCCACACTGTCCCATCGCTTTGACTCTCAATCAGACCCACGCCATTCCTGGAATCCCCGCACACAGTCCATCTGGAGGTCACACTGATGGGGCCTCTAGGGCACCGTGAGCCCTCCGTATCTGAGCCGATGACGCTGCCAGCATCTCTGCTGGTCAGGCTGGGCCGGGGCTGCTTCAGCCACTTCCTGCCCTTTGTCCTCAGAGCTCCTGTCCCTCAAGTTCTACGGTCCGGCACTTCTTCTATCGCACAGCATTTCCGCAGCCTCAGCCAGGGTTGCTCTTCTGAGTGCGTGAACAACGTGGATCTCAGCCGATATCAAACGTACTGTGCTCCAGCGGCTCACCGAGCCTCACTGGCCTGTGGGGTGGTGGCCTGTGCTGTCCTGTGCTTTCTGCGGTGGGGCTGCACGCATGGGGACATCCGTCTGTCCTGCTAGTCTCTGCACTGGCTGTGAGCGGGGTTGGACCTCTGCATCCCCCCGACACAGACCGACAGCACAGACCTCTCTCTTCTGCCACCACCACAGCCGCGGAGCTCATCTGGGCAATCACGCCCTCACCAGAGCACGCAGAAGCCGCTTTGACTGGGCATGTGCTACACAAAGACTTAAAGAAACGTTTTGACCGTGTGCGCATGTGCACACACACAAGTGCTGATGCTTAACTTCTGCCTGTGGTGTGCTGTTCACCTTAAAAGTAAACTAAAAGCATTCCAGGTTGTACATTAGTTGCAACTGACTTATGCAGGAAATTACATATCATTTCCATTAATGAATGGCTAATCACATGGGCAGTTTTGCTTGTCACTTGCTGTGAGGCCAGCAGGGGGGGCAGGCGAGTACTCTAAGGGAATCCGATACTTGCATTCTTGAATGGGTGCCATTTCTTGCAGTTTTCTGTTTTAATTTTTAATGTAATCTGGCAGGACTTCTTGATGTATAAATTAAAAAGGTCATTGAAAGGCATGAAGATTTTGAGGGAAAGTACTTAATTTCTTTTCCTGTAAGTATTCTGCTAGAGTGTTTTCTGAGCTTTTCAAAACATTATTGGCATTTTTTTTCTTGAGGGAAACAGATGTCAGGAACTAAGCACCTTAATATTTCTATAAATGTGCCCTCTTTACAGTCGTTGCACAATTTACTTCCTTTTATTTTCTCTTTTGTGTCAGTCTTTCTTTGAGTTCAGACTCCTCCCGGGCAGGAAAAGTTCTGGGAAAGAGTGGGCTATTACGGATGGGACGAGACCAGCAGCCCGGGGCAGCAATGGGGGTTACGAGGGCCTGGGCTGTCCTTACACAGCTCTGAGTCAGGCAGCGGTCTTTCTAAACGCTTAAATACAAACAGTGTGATTATTTATACACACAGCCATAGCTTTTATACATAGCAATTTATTATAGTTCTGATATAATTTTTCAAAAACTACTTTTTTTGTACATGTAAGTCCATAATCATGCATAATTTCCCACAGGAAGGCTTTTCCATAGTAAGTTAGCCAGATGGATGGGAATACCAAAAAGGGGTCATGTGCTTCTTTTTACATCTTTGACATAAGCAATTTTATTTATGTTAACCTATAACCAAGAGAGATAATATATCTTACTGTAAATAGCACATAAGACATTTTTATTTGTTTTAAAAAATGTTTCTCAATAATTAAGATAAAATATTACAAATTTAGATTAAATGAAGATTAATTTAGGTGGCATTAAGCCACTTTCAAATGGAAATTCACTATGTGAAATATTGAGACAGTTCTTTATTGATGGTTATGATAAAGAATCTGGGCATATTGTTCAGAAGCAAAAGAACCTGCAATTTTGTTGAAGTGAATTCAGGAACATTTGATCATAAAACGATAGCTAATAAGGCTTCCTCAAAATCTCAAGTGAAATACTGTGCTGGTCAGAGAAAAGTCTCTATCTGACCTAACTTGGGTCATGGGTAAAACAGTCACCACTGACCTCAATCCACTGAAAGGAATGTTTAACATTTCTTTCTACTGGGAGAAAACAGGACACAGAATTACTGGCAAAAATATTGACAGGCTAATGCACTCACCCATTGTTTGAAAATGTTACCCACTGCCTTTAAAAGCTGTGTTTGTATCTTGACCTTTTTGGCATTTGTTTTTTTTGATGGGAAGATAAAATATTCCATAAAAATATTAGAGTGAAAATATTTAAAAATCAAACAACATTTGGGATAACTTTTTACAGCAGGGTAGTTATACAAACTAAAGTATACCTAAAAATTCAAGGAATTTGTGGGACAATCTTAAAAAATGTTACTTGGCTGTTTCTCAGATAACCAGTAAATAAAAAGTGCTTCCTTCCCGAGCCTGTAAGGTCAGCCAGCATACGCAGCATGGCTTTATGATATAAAAGTGAGACAGAAAAGCAGATATTATGCTGGTTTGTGGCAGGGCAGAATGTGAAAGATTTGAGAATCTCTTAAGTTTCTTTAAGAAAATTGTGTTCTATCTAAATATGTCCTATTTCACATAAATGTGCCCTGTGCAGACATGACTTCACAGTAAACACTCGGATAAGTTACAGGGAGGCCCTGGTACCTTTTCAACTTAACCACCACGAGCGAGCATGCCCAGCACTGGCAGTCCTGGCGACTCGGACTTCCTCACACTACTAACCCGACCCTTCCCTCCGCGTGCACGCACTGATAGCTTCTGCACTTCTGTGGCAAACAGAAGTCACCCAGCTACAACAAGGGAGACAGCCCAGCCTCGGGATAGGTGCCACTCTCGGGTCCTGGGTCTGGGTCTGGAGGTCTTCTCCATCTATAGTGGAGGAAAACACCGGGGAGGCGGGGGAAGCGGCTGTTTCCCAGGAAAGGAAACGGCCTGAAAACACAGCTGGCGGAGGCTTTCTCCTCCCCTGGCAGCCAGAGCTGATGTTAACAAGATGTGCATTTCCTCACGGCTCACCAAGGTGAATCACAGGGAGCCAGTGCCCGATCCCAAGCAGACAACCCTTAACTGTACCCTAAATATCTAGGCCAGCTATTTTACGCCAGACGCTATATATTTCCAGTAAGAACAGGAACTGCACTAAAGTGGGCATCACACTTCATTTCAGAGGCGGCTTCTATTCCAGGTGTTTCACCCCCTCCCCCCAACGGTGAAGCTGAAGGGACAGGCGAAGCAGGCGGGACCGCTAAAGCGGGACAGAAAGCTTAAGCAGTGCATGTGGCGTCCTCACAGGGCTCGCGGGAGCCTGAGGGTCAGGACCGTTGGCCTCCGTCTGTGCCGACGCACTGATGTGTGCCCACCTCGAGGACCGACGCTGCACGCAGACGGCACAGGGCTGTGACAGTGACATGTGCACGGCGAGCTGCTTGGAGACCAGAGGCCAGGCGGGCTGTGGCAGCCGCTGCGTCTGTCACTTGAGGTGTGTGTTTGTGCTGCACAGAGGTGGCAGCCAGGACTAGAGGGTGAGTCTCCACCCGCCCTCACAGGGGCTTCGCACGGCCACATTAAAGTCACAGTAAACGCTGCTGCTTTGAGTTTTCCTAAGGGTCGTCACTGCTGGGGTACAGAAGGGTTCCTGGGTGCTGGTGGGACTCTTGCCTCCTCACCCCACCGAGCTGGCTACTGAGCCTACAGACAGGTGTGCCCGTTCACATTCTCTTCTGCTACAGCAACTTCAAGGGGCTTTCCTTGGGTACTTTTCTCAGATCCCACGGGGGGATTATTTTTCACCACATCCCAGATTCCAAGTTCACCCAAGTTCACCACTGCAAGCAGTGCTGAGTGTGTGGCGGTTGATACACCTGCGCCTGCGGGTGGCTGCAGAGGGTCTGTATCCTTCAAATCCAGCCGCACCTCTCAAAACAGGGCGGAGCTGGAGGTGTACCAAGAATCGCTCCCGGGGGCCTGATTTTGGAAGGCTGAAACACTCTTTTTCTGTGGTTGCTTCTTTAGTCCTCACTGATTACTGCCTACAGTGTGAAGGGAGGCGGCAGTAAAAGTAACTCCTCTGACAACGGCTTCACGTGGTGTGAGCTTTCCAATGGCTTCCCCTGCAGCCTGGGCCCGAAGCCGTACACAGAAACGTGTCGGCTGACTTTATTTCACCAATCTTCAAGACGCCAGGGTGGGGAGGAGAGATGGCCAAGATGCCTCTCACTTTCCTTCCAGCTCCAGCGTGCCAGGCGCCCGAGAGTCCCGAGTGTGCCCATCTGTCTGCAGAACAGTGTCCCAGCTTCGTTTTTAGGGTGATTCAGCCCTGGGAGTTTCCATCATACCAACACGGCACTTTCCGAAAGTCAAGGCTGTGCCGGGCCAAGAAAGCCTGCGCCAGTCACCACCCCCGGAGTCCTGAGGCGGCGGCGGCAGCCAGGAGGAGGACAGCAGGGCAGCCTGGGCTGTGCGGAGCGAGGGCGTGGACAGCACGCTGGCTTGGGAGCTGCTGGCCCCATGGCAACCAGGGCTGGGGACGGCGGGCACTTCACTCTGCCCTTCCACAAGCGCACCCTGGGTGCCGGCTCTGGAGCGGTGCAGCTGGGCGAGCAGCCACCTCCTCCCAGATCAGCCGCAGGTCCCACGGCTGCCTCTGACTGGCCAAGCGCAGAACGGCCGCTGGGACCCGGCACATGGGTGACGGCGGAGGCCTCGTGCTCACCCACTGCAGGACCATGACTCAGGGCTGCCTGCTTGGTGCTGAGTTCCAGGGCACATCCTTTGTTGGTTTCTGGCTTCCTATGACACCATCGAGTGAACAAAACGTCTGAGAGAATTCCGCAGGTTGCTCCGGGTGACTGGGGCCGTGGGCACTGTGACTGCTTGGACTCCATGACCGGTGCCAGCTGGTCTACACCGTCAGCCCACACTTCCGGGGCAGGGGGCCACAGCCAGACGGGGCGAACCAAGCAAAGGAGCCAGACGTCCAGGCGTGGCTGGCCAACCTCCTTCCGGGGAGAGCGGCAGGGTATTTCTGGCACCAGGATAGACCTTGGGGCTTGAGTCAGTTCTGCAGAGCAGGCGGCGCCTCTGCCCTTTCAGCCAGTGCCACACAGCACGGGGAGAAAACAGGCGTTATTAGGAAAGCAGATGGCACCGGGCACTGCTATTCGACAAAATTGCTAGGAAAATAAAAATCAGTTGGACAGCAGGTAGCGGTTCTGGGGACATCTGTAAGAATACTTCTCACTTTATATCTTCAGCTGCCTTTAGCTGTCCTGTCAGCAAGCCACTGAGAAAAGCCCAAGACTGGAAAAATGAACAGCCCGGGGGTGACCACGAAGCCTCCTTTCAGGGTAGAGGGATCTAAGCTGCGCTGGCATTGCCTAGGCAACCGCAGTAGGTGCACCTGCAGCCTGGTGGGGTCGCCTCGCCTCCATCAGTCCCTGCTCGCCTCGCCCCCATCAGCGTCTTGTGAGGGACTCCTGCAGGTCCTCTGCCTTCCCACAGTAGCCACTTGCCGCAGTGGGTGGCAGCCGTGTCTGAACAAGTGTCCTCATGGCCTCCCTGCGGCTCTGATAGCCTGCCACAGGCCACGTCCTGCTCTGTGCCAGCGCCATCTCCTGACAACCTTGTCCCCATACTGCACTCGACACTCAGCTTCAAAGCAGGGCCTTTTCTCTGGGCCTTTCATGAGCCCCTCCCCGCATGTGTCACACTTCTCGGTCACATTAGGAGCCGCCCTATGAGGGGAGAGAGGTCGTTGTGTCCCCTAGCTGTGCACAGCATGGCAGCCTCATGGGCCACGTCCCGACCCCTGCAGACTCCCCTGGGCTGACTCAGAGGTCAGCAGACTATAGCCCATAACCTGTTGCAGTCAACGAGGGAACAATGATCTGTACATTCTCACGGGGGAACCCTGGAGTAGCCGCAGACCCCTGAGTGCGAGAGGACAAGAAACTCCAGGGTCAGTGCCCATGAACGAAGCTGCCCGGCCACCGCCAGCCTGCCAACTGCTGGCTAGGCTTGCCACGGTGAAGGGCACGTTGTTGAACAGGGGTGGCCGACAGGACGGCGGCAGAACCTCAATCTACGCTGCCGAGAGGGCCACAGAGAGTGCCAGCCTCGCCGAGGAAGCAGGCTGCATGTCAGTCGGAGCACAGCCACGAGCCCCAGGGAGTTCTGCCCACAAACCTCACTCAGTGGAAGAATCCCTGTTCTAGAGGTAGCCCGGGAGACAGTCCATTTATAGGATGCATTTTTTAAAAGTCTAGCTAATTAGGTCTCCTGAAAACAGATTCTAGGAAAGCAAACCTCACTGCACAAATTCCAGATGCACTTAGGAATTAAAATCCTAATTCCTCGGCCCTCTGCAAGCTGGTCCTGCACAGGCAGTCGGCGTGCATCTTCTCACTGGGCGATGCAGCGAGGCTCCGACGGGCCTGGGGAGGCTGGGCAGGCGAGGCCGCACGTGAGCAGCCTCTGGAGTATGAAGTTCTAGTGACTGAAGGAATAATTTACCGGTCTGGCAGAGCGTAGCACTAAATGGAAAAGTCTTGGAAGTTAGTGCAGCTCCTGACGTTTACAGATAAGGATGTTACAGGTTAATTAAAAGGGCAAGCGGTTTGCCTGAGGTTGGGCTCCTGCAATTGATAACGTGCTACACGAAGATGAGACCTGACCGAATCCTGTACAGGGAAGGAGGCGTACGTTCCCCCCCAATGCACTTTATTTAAATTCTGACTTCTCTACTGTAACTCACACATCACTAGCCAGGCAAGTACACTCTGTGTACTCTAAATACTTCCGTGGGTTTTTCTTACAAAAAGAACAGCTGTCAGCTCAGCAACCGATCCTTCTAACTCTATTTAATAAAAGCAAACTGGCTTAAAATGAAAATTTGGTATGACTTAGCTAATAGTTCAACAATCAAGCAATGTCAATGAAACCATTTCCCTCTGAAAAGGCACAGTTTACAAGAGCCAAATGCCTTCCTCTTTATTTGTAAGAACAAAAATAAACTGAGATCCTCACATATTTGTAGTATTTTTATTCCTAAAGGAAAAAACAGGAACTCTCATTGTACTTGAAGACTGAAGTTACTACCTCAGATTCTCTGCCAGCTTAGCACGATGGAGCGAGCCCGGAGCTCTCTCGAGGAAACGCTCAATTAGGGTGGTGCTCGGACATGCCAGGGTCCTGCAACAGACCGGCGTTCCCAGAGGGCTTCTGCAGCCCACGGTCCTGGCTGCACGGCGAGCATTATGCTCGGATTTTTCCTGTTGCCTGGCTAGTGACCCCCTACAGGAAGATAAGGGATAAGCCAGGAGGGCGGAGCAGCAGCTACACATGTCTGGCTGCGCTTATCAACTTATCATATAAGGGAA
Source organism: Chinchilla lanigera (assembly GCF_000276665.1). Taxonomy (NCBI): domain Eukaryota; kingdom Metazoa; phylum Chordata; class Mammalia; order Rodentia; family Chinchillidae; genus Chinchilla; species Chinchilla lanigera. Next base: position 54,140,472 of record NW_004955403.1, read on the forward strand.
GGAAAGTGATTGATTCGGATACTGACACGGTAGAATCTGGGGAAAGAGAAACAAAGAACATGAAAGCTGCTCTGTGAAGCCCGTGCAGCCCTCCCAAGTGAGCCGGGCTGTGCTTCCCGCCGCGATCTGACAGTTACTGCATGCCCAGAGAGAAGACAGCACCGGAGAGCGAGGCTGCCTCCGGGAAAGGGGGAGAAAGAAGGCTCTGGCTGATGGGCTCGGCCATGCAGCACGGTCCGGCGTGCTAGGCGGCAGCGCGGGACTCTGGACTCACATGTGCCTGGAAGTCTGCTGAGCTGGTGGTTTACAACCCGAAGAGAGAATGTGGCAGATTGTTTTCTTTACTTTGGGCTGTGATCTTGTCTTGGCCGCAGCCTACAACAACTTTAGAAAAAGCGTGGACAGCACAGGGAGAAAGCAGTACCAGGTGCAGCACGGGCCCTGCAGCTACACGTTCCTGCTGCCTGAGATGGACAGCTGCCGCTCTGCGTCCAGCCCCTACGTGTCCAATGCCGTGCAGAGGGACGCGCCCCTTGACTACGACGACTCCACGCAGAGGCTGCAGGTGCTGGAGAGCATGCTGGAGAACAACACGCAGTGGCTGCTGAAGGTAGGAGCCTGGGCTTCTCGGGGGTGGCGGGAACCCCGCGATCAGCTCCGCCCTGACCAGCGCCGAGCGGGCGGCGGGATGCTCACGGGCACCGTGAACGGACGGCTGCTGCTTTGGTTCTCTCCTGGGGTAAAAATGAAAAGAGCTCACCGCTTCCCAGTCCTGCGGAGCTCTCTGAAGCTAGGGCTCTGCTCGCGAGCAGAGGGAGTGCGCCGCTCTGTAGAACTCACAGGCTGTTTTGTGTGAGGAGCCAGAGCTCAGAGAGGCGGCTGCCAGGACCTTCCCCTCGGGTCCTGGGGTCTCAGGGAGGCTGCGAGCCACGGCCCCTCGGAGCCAGGAAAACGTGACAATCACGTTAATGACTGATACATGACGGATGCCGTCGAGTGCTTTACTAATTTCCTGAATTTCTTTACGAAAATAGACTGTGCCTCCTGGTAAATGAGAGGAAATTAAATACAGCAGACCTATGTTTCTCAGAATCTCAGGGCTCAGCAGCAAAGGGCTTGTCATCTGGAAACGGGGGAGTGTTTCAAAAGTGTCCCCAAGGCAGGGCAGCCCCCACTCAGCTCCAGCAGCTGGCGCTGGAACCGTCCCCACACGGGGCAGTCCAGCTCGACTCCGCCACGCTGAGAGGACCCAACAGTCAGTTCTCAGGCTACCATGATCCCATAGACTTTTTATAGAGAATGTGACCAAAATAAGATATAGAAAGCTCTGTTTTTCCTTCACAAATTATCATTTTCATACAAACCCCAAATGACCCTGGCATTTTCTTTATACGAACCATATGTACTCTAAAGGAAGTTTAAATAAGACATACAAATACTGGATTAATTGTTAAATATAGCAATGCATCACAATGCTTACAAAGTAGAGTAATTATTTAAAGCCATATAAAATCTTTTAAAGGTTAGTGGACCTCACTCAGCACTTTTTCCCAGAGAAGTCTATTTTCTCAGTTGTTCGTGCCACCATAAGGTTTTTGTTAGAGCACTTTCCTTAATCTCAGAGTAGGTCTGGGACCCTAATCTGTGCTTCTCATAAACTCCCTACCTTCAGGGAGGAAGCGACTGAGCCCTGAGTCTAAAGGAATGACTGTTTCCAGCACTGTCACAGCTATTGTGACAACAGGGGTCATTCAACCCACAGAACAGAAAACAAGAGAACTTAGCCAAAGACCCCTCAAACATAGACAATGCAACAGGGAAGTTCCCAGCAGCCTTTAGCAGCTCCTTCTCGAATCCTCTAGTTTCTCTCCTTTCTTAGTGTCGCTCTGGCAGACTGCTTTAAATCTGCTTAAGTCCATAGATGTGTAACTAACAAGGTCCTGATAGCTGGAGAGGCAAGCTACACCGCCAGCGCCTGCTTCCTTCTTGGAGAAGTGTCACGCTCTTGTTCGTTCAGCGACCTCCCACGTCTACCCAGCAAGGGGGTGCGGGGGCGGGTGCATCCATCTAGTAAACACTCTAATCTGCCGCTAGCGAGTCCTCCGCTAAAGTAAACAGCCGCGAAACCTGAGAATGTTTTGCCAAATGCAGGACTGCTGTGCTGCTGGCTTGGCTGAGCCCAACCGGGGTACCTGCGACTCCAAGAGCGCAGCTCCTGCTTTTCCCTGGGCAAAATGCCCCTTCTCCCGGATCTTTAGACACTGTAAAGACAGAACAGGACAAGGAAGCTACATTGGGCGACCAAAACCTCTTCTCTCCCAAGGTGGACGTGTAAATACATGAACAGTAGCAGAGCAGTGCTCCAAAAGTCCTCTCTGGCTACCAGCCAAGCACCACCAGCAATGAATTTATCTCTGCATCGGCACGGCACCTGCCGCTTGCAGCTGTCTGGGGATGCGCACCTGAGAACAACAATTTGTCTGCTCACTTGCTCGGTTTACAGCCTCCTGGCTGGGGAACAAAAGCAAAAAACAAATACAAAATCCACTTGAAGTGAGTAAATGTGGCCTCGCTACTTGTTTTTCTCCTGTGTTCTGCCACCTGTAATAATAAACACTGCTTTTCTCCTAAGGAACAAAATAGTGTCTAATGCAATTAGAGATAAGCCCTGTAATTGAAGGCCAACACCATAATCCAACACCTATTTACAGATTATCAGAAAGAAAAAGCACCATTCTGTGTGCTTCATTGTTTTACATATTTTCTTTTGGGCTTTCAAAAAATGTTTCTGTATTTCCTTTCTCTCCCTGATCAACACCAAAAATAAAAGATAAAGACAAAAAAAGCTACCCCAGCCTTTGAGCTTTGTAAATTTAGAAACTTGTCAGGACAGAAAAAAGAGTGCGTTTCTGGTTAGTCTTACAGCAGACGTTCAGTACTTTGACTTCTGCGTAGTGAGCACGGTGGAAGGAGCCATGTGTCCATCACGGAGCGGTCTCACACTGCCCCTTTCATCTGCCAGGCAAAGGAAGTGTCAGACTTGTGAATGAGCTGGAGCGCATGAATGAGCAGCGCAGGGAGGCTTACTTTCAGGGCAGTGTTAAACAAGGACGGGACTCACGAGGGTCAGCACATCCTGTGACACTACTCACATGATACAACCTGCAAAAAACTTACCGAAGCGGTCTGTATTTTGGTAAGAGACCAAAATGTATTTTTCGTTTGATAAGAGGAAATATGGAAAGGAGATAACTATTTCACATTGATGAATGCTTTATATTTTACACAAAACTGCAAATTCTATAGCCACTTTAAAACCAAATGATTTGACAAAGCTAATGCCTATTACATCGATGTAAACATTTCTTCTGCCATAATACTTATTGTTTAAAGTAGCACAATTATGGGTTAGGAACCCTAACTTGAACCTCAGTTGTTCTTGAAAAGTGATAATATGTCCTCTCAGTAAGGTAGGAGAGCTCCTACTCACAACGACAGGGAGCGAGGCGGCCACGCTCCTATAAACAGGTTCATTGCCAGTGGGAGAAAATAACGGTGGGGGCTGCTCAGAGAGGAACTCAGCCCTCCAGCCCTGCCCAGGAGAGAAAGCAGGGGTGTGTGTGTGCACGCGCACACGCTTTGTCATGTGTGGCTCCAGGTCTATATCCCAAAAAGTAAAGTGCAGAGCTGGGCTCGTTAAAGGGAAGACAGCCCCACTGTACCCACCACGCCTGGCCTCCTGCAGTCTGGAAGAGCACAACCACTGCAGCCTCCTAGGCACATCCTGAATCATGAAACACGATCCTGCCAGGACTGGAAGCAAACTGTGCACATTCAGTTGAGCTAATTAAACCCTCTGCCCAAGATCACAGGAAAACAACTGCTCTTATTATATAAATTATCGCTCCCTGTAGTTGTGAGTAGGAGCTCTCCTACTTTACTGAGAGGACATATTATCACTTTTCAAGAACAACTGAGGTTCAGGTTAGGGTTCCTAACCCATAATTGTGTTACTTTAAACAATAAGTATTATGGCAGAAGAAATGTTTACATCGATGTAATAGGCATTAGCTTTATTTGTCAAAAATTCACTGTGGTATGCAAAGTGTCATATATTTAAGTGTGAAAAGTGCAGTTTACTGTGTACCTTAAGCAATATGGTACACGTGCTGCCGAAGCAAGCGTCTTAGGCAGTATGTGCAGTAAGCGGGCGTACTTACTATACACAGTATATAAAACATGACAATGTTCACTGTGTCTGGGTATCATACAGCGCACACATATTTGCTTCCGTAGCCTAGCTGTGTCTGCTTATTAGGTGGGGTTGTGGAATGCCGGATTAACTCCTTAGGCACTCTAATATGGGACATGGTTCCCCTGCAGTCCAGAAGCAAGAAGCACATCTTCCTGTTGAGACACTAGACAATCTACGTGTTTTCAATAGGACATGTGAATCAATATGGCTTTTTACAATGGATAAATGGGTCGTAAACTGTAAATACAGTTACTGTATTTGGAAGGTAAAATGAATAATTACTGTATGAATGGTAGTCACATGCTCAGGCTGGCCCATGGCACTTATTTTAACCCACAAAATAACTAAGTTTTGTACATTTGTAGTGAAAAAATGATCAAGAGTTTAAATCAATTCTATGACCATATAGCTTTTAAAAATAAAAGTATCAGGAAAGTAAGATCTGAGCAAGGATAAAAAAAACAGTCTAACTATGAAACAGTAGAAAATAGGGAATATATCCTTCCCCCCGCAATCTTCTCTTGAGGTTAGCACTTAAGAGATACAATACCAGCCCTCTACTGTGGTGAATTTAGTATCAGAATGCTTGGCTTTCATCCTTAAGAGTCATCCAGCAGCCCTGCACCATGGTCAGAGTCCTTCTTGGGGCGGAGGTGATGTAAAGAGAGGATGGAGGAAAGACTTTAGGGAAACACAGGTGCAGCAGTAGAGAGATGTGTGCATGGTGCGGTGGGGAGTAGGCAGACAGACAGACAGTCTCTAACGGCAGGATGAGGAAGATCTGTGGGCCCAGGCAGGACGACTGTGACCGGAAGAAGGAGGTGATTTGTATCTTTCCATACCTGCCATGAAAGGACTGGACAGCTCTGCGGATTTCCTGAGTCGAGATGCAGAGGGCTGGGCCATGAATCATGGACGTGTGCAACTATTTCCTAGGCAGGTGTTCGCCGCCTGTGGACTGTTTGTATTACTTTATGACGGGGCCAGCACAGCGGGCCCGCCACTCCCGCGGTCTCTGTTTGCGCCTGTGTGCTCTGCAGGACAGACCTTTTCAAATCTGGTTCACTCGCGAGGCCCGGTTAAACAGGACCATCGGAGACGACACCTCTTTTCTGTCCACCACAGCCTCCTCTAACGCGAGGAACCCCACAACATGCAGTTTCTCCTGTCATGCTAGAATCCTTCTGGGACCAGGGGAGGTAGTGGCAGCAACCCCGTAACAGGGCAGCAATGGGGGCGTGGCGCTGAATCCTTTGCCATGTCACCTCCTCGGCCCAAGGCATCGCCACAGGCCTGTTGCATGTAGTCACGGGTGCAGGATCTGAGGGGAAAACAAACACAGGACGGCACGCGTGTCCCTTCTCTGACACGGGTGGGTGCTGCAGGGAGTGTGGACTTGTGCGGCAGCACGCACATTCTCAGCCTGCTGACGTGAGTGAGTGCATGCCATCGCACCCCCACCTCTCTCGGTGTTTCCGGTTCAGGCAGGGGCCATTAACGCTCATGTATTTGTTCAGAAAACATTTACTGTGGGCCTACACGTGTGCAGGCAGCATTTGCTCTCGGTGCCTGGGTAAGTCGAGGGGAAAGAAAATGCAGGAGTCTTGTCTGGTAGGGATGCGGGATGTCAGCTACCCGAAGCTCCTTGAGCATGCGGGGACAGTGGACAGGCAGGACAGGGAGGAAGAGGAGATAATAGCAGGGTCCCAGGGTCTGAGGAGCTGCACAAGCTGTAGCTGTTTACTCTGATGATCGGAGTAATACGTGGGCATCAGAAAGCAGAGCATATAAAGAACACACGAAAACAGTAAGTCCCGCCGGTCTGAAACAACACTTACCATGACTGAGACTATTTTCTGTGCAAGGGAAGGACAAGAAATGGTACTTTGCAGTTCAGGGGAGTAACAGCGCATTGGCGTGTCTGATTCCCAACAGGGCGCACATGTGCAAGTTCTTAGAAACCACACATCTTGTCACACACAGCCCTTTCAGCGCTTTCCTGGAGCTGCTGGAGGGTGAGATCCTGAATTTCACAGCTCCCCACATCAAAGCCAGCCGGTATGAAGCAGGCTCAGGAGGCACTGGGTGGCCCTCGCTCTGCCTCCAGCTTTAGATGCCACTCAGGGCATCTCCACTAGAGCCAAGATGGGCCCCACCCAAAGCGGGGTGACACCAGCACTATGCTGATGCTTACAATGAGAAAGAAGCAAAGTGATTTGATGGCAGTAAAAGCAGTAAAAAGTTTATAGATGATGTTTTAGAAATGTGTGGAAAACAAGGAAGGACTCTGTCCTCGAAAAGCTGACTGCAGGCCAGGTCTGCTAGCTGGCTGTCTTTAATTAATATTTTGATTAGATATTTCCCCATGAAATTACCTCTCTTTCATGTCCTAATCCTAGCTTGCACCAGTTGACAAAAGATGTGAAACCACTGAAAGTTTCCTGAGAAGGGAACCTAATCCTTTTAAGCACAGCTCCTTCAACCAGCTAAAACCACTCTTTGGAATTCAACTGGAACCTAATTAAAGCCTCTGCGGGTCCCTCCCCTCCCCGGGGCACCCCCACGTGACTGCTTTGTTCCCACAGCACCTCAGTTTTCCCTTCCAGCAACCTTTCGCTAATCTTCAGCTTGACTACACTAAGAATATTAAATCAATATTTCACATTAAAAGATCAGCAACGAACCAAATGCCTCACATTTTTGAGTATATAATTTTATAACCTTTCAAGAAAAGTGGAGTTTTGTTTTGTTTTGTTTTCTTTTTAAGGGAAGTGATACTAAGGTACAGAGGTCTTGGGAAATAGATTATCTCACTGTGTTGACAAAGCCTCACTCCGATCAGGTCATTTTCAGTGTGCTGAACGCTGACCACTGTCACCAGCCCGCAGGAGAGAATATTCAGAGAGTCCTGAAAGGAAGCTACAGCCAATTAAGTCTCAGCGTTGTCCAGTCCGGCCCAGAATCACCGGGCGCATTACGAGCGGCTCAGGCGAGCACCCTGACTGACGGGTCCGCTCTCCTCTACCTGGCAGCTCGCCCTGGTGACTGGGCTGGTGAGGACTCCCTGCGTGTCTCCTGGTTTCAGGACGATTTTTGGGATTCCAGGACACACAGTCCATGTGCACCTTCATTGTGACTGCTCCAGCGAACTCCCGGATGAAGTTGAAGACTGACTTTGGTTCATCTCTGTTACCAATTAACAGTTCTCCTGTGGAACTTGCTACAAACTGAAGATTTCTTTGGCTGCCCAAAGAGTATTTTGGGAATTATGTTAATAGCAAAAGGGAAAAACACATCATGAAATTGTCTTATCCATGGAGGGACAGCAAGGAGGCCCCTCGCTTTGGTATCATGGCTGGGCTGTGCGTCACTTCTGAGGGTGTGAGTCTGGTATTAGTCTTTTTGTTCCCAGATGCGCTGAGAGGGGGCTGGGAAGCACCCCCGCCCCCCGGCCTGCGAGACCACCAGCCAGAAGGAAACAGGAAGGGCTGAAAACACTGAGATCATTTTAGGGCTTTCATTTCTGGGCTGAGCCAGCCTGCGGAATTTGGCCAGCTTCTAGGCAGAGGGACGACATGTCCATGCTCTCCAGGGTTGGGACAAGGCATTCTATACCAAAAGAAGGAGTAATCTTGGACACAATCAGCATAGAAGAAATAAGAACAGAAGAAAATGTTTACACAGGAGGCCTCTGAAACATTTTCCTGGGGTCTATATTTGCGTGTTTACTTAACCATGTCACCTTCAGAAGATCTCAGTGAGCTCTGGCTAGGTTTACTGGTCAACCTGAAGTCACAGAATTTATTGTTTTCTTTGCTGTTTTACAAATAATAAACGACATTTTTAAAAAGCAGATTTTGTTAAAGCAGTTTTAGGGTCACAGCAAAACTGAGAGGCGAGCGGAGACTTCCCATACACTGGGTGCCCGCCTGCGCCGCCTCCTCCACTGTCACCACCTAGGCCCGCAGGGCGCGGAGCTTAGAAGCAGGGAGTCCACACTGACACATCATCCCACCAAAGCCAGGCTGCCACTGGGTTTGTTGCTGGCATTGTACCTTACGCAGGCTTGGACAGTTGTACAGGGGCATGTGCGTGCCTATACAGGATGCTACAGAGAACTGGCACTGCCTTGAAGTCCCCTGCAGGCCACCGTCCACCCCGCCCCCCACCAGCGGGGACCATTTCTGGCTCCCCAGGTGCTCGTCTTGGAGCTGCACAGCATGTGCCCTTCCAGGGTAGCTTCCGTCACTTCGCAAGTGACTCCTCCAAGCAGGAACCTTACCATGCTCGCCCTACTCAGCTAACCGTGCGCCGTCAGGGGGGAAGAGGCTTTCTCACGTGCACTGGTGACCTGCAGGTGACTGTGTTTCCAGGAAGGGTGGGTGCCGAAGTGCTGTGGAAACCGCAGTATGCTATGCAATCGCAGGGACCAGTTACAATGAATGTGAATAACAATATAAAGAACTTGCTCCTCGAGCGCGGTGCTGCTGCTCACACTGCTTAGGGAGTGTAACTCCACTCACCCTGAGCAGGGGGAAGGGCCTGACTGCTAGCCCCTGTGAGGGTGCGCACCTCACTGCGTCTCCACTCTGAGGTGATGAACCCCCTTGCAGCGTGAGCAGCACGCGCGTGAGTGTATGTGTAAGAGTCCTTACTCTCTACCTGCTCGCCTGCCTGCAGAAGCACGGGCTCCCCGCTGGCCCTTACGAGGTGACCTTGCCCTCCAGGCCGCCTGCCTCCGCCTCTCTGTCACAGGGCTGCGCTGAGCCCACTGCGACGGCCGCATCTTACTGGGCTTCTTAATAGGAAGTTCTGGTGCAAAAGACACTGCTACAGACTACATTATATTTTGCCGAGTAACATAAAACCTTCAAATTCCAACCACAAGCTAATTATCTATGCTTCACATTTGGGGTATGTTTATGAAATTCTCTATTATTTGTAACTGCTATGAGCGTCAATTTGCCTTTTAAAAAAGGACATATATGACTCACATAAGAAAGTGTTAAAAGGAATTCCTGACGAGGGTAATTTGTAAACCACACAGTGAAACGTTCTTAAAAACTGGGATTGTTTAGTAAGGAAAATGATACAAGACTGACCAGAACATTATCCCCCGAACAACAACGGGTCGTTTTGTAATGTGTAATTAACGGCTCATATTTTTCAAATGCGGTTCCCTTCACAGTAATGACCACAACCAATCCTTCTGTGCTTTTCCCCTTGAGTAACTGGTAATATAAAAACCGATAGCCTGCTGCGCCCCAAAGCTTGCGCAGCTGCCATGAGCAGACCCCACTGGCGGAGGCTGCCTTCCTGCCTCTCGCGGCAGAGCTGCTGCCGTCAGGACAGACAGGTGCAGGCGAGAGGCACCGAAGCGAAGGCTCTCTCTCCACAACTGGGCCCTTTATCCTTCTGCTCTGAGCGACTCCCCACAGCAGTCAGGGAGGGGAGCCCACCCCGCCCAGGCTGACCTTCTTGGAAACACACAGCCTGGAGTCTGCCACCGTGAAGGCAGCACCTCTCGCCTGCCTCAGACGTCCGAGGGTTTCTGCTCGGAGGACGCTGTGCATCCTAACGGCAGTCACGGGCGGTCGCAGCGGACCTAGGCAGCCCCTCCATGGAGCTCCGCGGGGCCGACATAGTGAAGTGATAGAGTCATAGAGACAAGTGATAGAGACAGTGCAGCCGGTCATCGCCGTGGTGGCGGCGGCAGGCGTCTATCAGGAGCCCCGTGTGGCTTCCTTGTCTCGCTTAGTCTCACGATACGCTTGGCAGTAGGCACCCTCCCTCCCCTTTACACAGGAAGCAAGCCAGCCCGAGAGGCAGGAGGTGGGAACTGCAGGCAAAGCTGTGTAAGAGCTCCTCCATGTCAGTGATTCCCACGGTGACGGCCATCCCCAAAGACTTACAAAGCTTTCGAGGCTCTCGGACTATGGTCATCACCTGGTTCCCCAACACCACCAGAGCTCCTCACCGTGAGGCCAGCATGGGGCCGCGGGACCGTGGGGGCCAGCTGTGGGCTGGGCTGTGCCCAGTGTCCCTGAGAAGTGCCAGTGGCTGCTGGGTGGGGAGATAGAGGCAAAGACTCGGCCCCCGAGTCTGTGTCAAGCCGGGCAGGGAAGGCAGGCCCCACCTCCTTGCCCTTCGCTCTCGAACCCTCACCTGGACCCTTAACCTCGCCGGACACAGCCCGGTGCAGCACAGCGGCCTCCACGCAGCCTGCAGACCGCAGGCAGGCGAGTTTTCAGAGGGAGGCCAGGTAGTTGGCAGCACCGATGTCCCTCTTGAAGGCAGCACTGAGGGAGGACAAAGTGAGCCCGAACAGCAGGGACCTGTGTCCCTCGAACCCACAGCCCAGGTTCCCCACCTCACCAGGTGGGCCGTCCCTCGCTCCGACGGCTGATTTAGGAAACGCAGCACAGGCTACCCCGAAGGAACTGCACCCATCTCAGAGTGCAACTCCAGGCACGTTCACAGTCACACACGCCGTCCGTGTCATCACCGCCCCGCTGAGATGCTGAGGGCGCCCCCAACCGCCGGGGCCCCTCCCAAGCCTCGCTGTATTCTGCCCTCTGCAGGTTAATCCGCTAAGCCTTCAGGGTCACAGCACGGGAACAGTGTGCCGCGTGTGCCCCGTGCTCTGTTTCCGTCCTTGTGGTTCACCAGTACCGCTCTGCACACTGAAACGGGCTCCTTTCTCCGCCGGCGTGGTGCTCTCGTGACACACTCCGCACACCCGTGTGCTCCTGCGGCTGGGCGTGGTCCTCTCGGGGAGGTCTCCACTTCACCTCTCAGCCGGCCACATCCATGTGCTGCCGTCCTTGCACTGCAACCTTTGGAGTCCGCACAGCTGGGCTGACCGCTGGTTCCCTTCAGTGAGTTCAGGACCTGTCTGCCTTCTAATGAAACCCACTTCAGAGCACATGTGGAGTGACTCGGGCTGATCCGAGGTGCCCGGGAGAACGAAGGAGATGTTTCCGTAGCTTCACGTACTGGCCAAACAGTAAACACACCCCAGGTTACAGCCAGAGGTCAATGACGGGATCCCGACATCAGCACAACAGGTGGGTAAAGGAAGACCAGACTGCATTAACTTTCAAGAGGCAAGAAAGTGCCTGAGTGTCTAAGCGCAGCTCAGCCCGGAGACGCCTTCATCTCCCAGCACTGACAGGAGCTGCGTGTTATACTCAGGGATTTTCCAGATCAGAACTTGCTTCTGAGCAGCAGGATCGATCTGTCTGTCTTCCTGCTCCTCCCCAAGTCTTTCTAACGAGCACGATGCTTCTATGCGGGGCCTCAGGATCTTCAGTATGAAACTCTGGGGGCCACAGCAGCTCCGCTTTTGCAGCTGGCCGCCCAGTCCTGCTTGCTGAGCAGGAAGGGGCTGTGGACACGCACAGCGAAGGTGCTACAAAACCCGGGCTCCACTTCCCTGAAGGGCCTAGCGGAGCTTGAGAGCCCTGGAGACAGTGAGGAAGAGGAGGATGTAGATCCTGCTTCTGAGCTTTCCCTGGCCCTCCGAGGAATTCCTTAGGTTAGCATGGACTTTGCCCCAAGGCTCAGGCTGCAGGGGGCTGATGGCTGAGGCTCCAGGAACCAGTTCCAGACACGGCACACACCAGCCACCTGGCAAGTGCGGGGCACAGGAAAGCCGCTTGGGCAAACCTTCACTTAAGTTCTAACTTTGGCCTCCTACAGCCGCCCCAGGAGAGGGCCAAGATTCCAGCGGCACCAAACGCTCCTAATTTGAATCCCAAGGAGCAGCCCAAGTCCAGTGTAGGCCCTTCCGCCAGGGCTTTGGTGAGGATGTATGGCCACAAAGTTGAAGCTGGCACTTGGACCACCTTAATTTGGAACTAAATTTCTACAGCTGAGGAAGCTTTCAAGAATTCAGTACCACTGGTAAAATTAAACCGGCTTGTAGGAGTCAAGACCAAATTAGAGAAGTAACCACAGTGAGCTTTGGTTTAAAAATGGGGGTAAGATGACTCACATTTTGATTGAAACAAATAAACCAACCTAACAATAGGAAGCCCTCTGCTACTGCTCAGTCTTCCGATTGCTCCCGTTCCCACCGAGTGAGTCAGCAGCCCAGGTCTCGAGTGGCTTGTATGCGAGGGTTCCTGAAGCACAGGCGCCTGGAACAGCGCTGCTGGGGGTGCGGGGGGGGGGGTGCGGGGGGGGGGGCCAGGGCAGCCCAGGAGTGGTGGCGGATGGGCCAGCGATCCCGCGGTGGAGCAGGGCGATGTGGGCCCTCACCCCACTGAGAAATAGACAAACAGCTCTGGGAATGATTTCTTCCCCTCTAGTGTGAGTGAAAATCCCAGCATGGAGAAGAGACGTTGGTTCTGAATGGCATGCTTTTTATAACTCGAGGCACCGAGTGAAGGCGGACAGGAATTTTCCACTAGCTTCCCTGGAAGAGCCCTGCAAGCACAGCGAGAGAGCTGGGAGCAGGGGCAGGCCTCCAGAACTGAAACTAATTATGGGAAAGGGATTCGAGCGCCTTGTATTTTTACCACAAGCATTTGGAGAATCATGCTGAAGATTTACTTCCCAAATTGCAGGGGTGTTCAAGTTAATTTAGCTTTTCTGCACAGCTTAATGCTATAAAATGAGTTCACGGGCGAACAAGCAAGGCTGGGAAGCATGCGAACTAGAAAATGCAAGCAGACACTGGGCATGCGACTTCACAGAGCTAGCTGCATCCTGCTCTTCCACCCACCGCCCGACAGCAGCCGGGCACCCATGGAACGTGCGCAGGGCACCCGGAGAGCACCTCCACCTAGGATGTTCTGCTTCTAAAGCTGCTTGCCCTATAGAGACACAGCCAACCAGCGGGCTGGTTCCCTTGACAATATCTGAGGTGAGGAAAATACTGAAGTGTATGTCTTAATGAAGGTCTTAATTAAGACAATGTCTGGATGTGGGGCAGGGAAAGAAGAGAGGTGAACTTACATTCTACCCAACACAAGGCTCTAGGTAGTGTGTTTGCCAGCGTTCTCAGCTCCTAGCACCCTTAGAGTCTTATTTTTGTACACAGTACCTGTAGGTCAAATGAAATAACCTGAGTTGCATTTACTGAGCGTTCAGGTTAAAAGCAAATACCACGTCTTGACAATTCAAAACACAAATACACATAACACACACAACTACACATCAACTGAAAGGACAAGTGATACTCTGCTTCTTGCCAGGTATGGATTTAAGCTCTGTGATTTTCCTGTAGTGCTTGATTTCTGCAACAGCAGCTGCAAGAAACCCAGCTAGGCAGAGAGGCACATCTGCTGGTGCAGCTGGGAGCTGCTCTGCCCCCACCCTCAGTGCAGATGCCTGCTGAGCCCTGCTGCTCTGTCCCGCAGCACCTGAACAACCTCCGAAAAGCACGTGGTCGGCAGCAGTCACAGCAGTAACCCGGGGGTCTGGGTGCCGTCTGCGCTCAGCTGTTTCACTTCATGTCCCCGATAACCCCAGCACAGTAAGCATCTGAGTAACTAGAAGTGAAAAAATGTTGAGTGGGAGCCCTCGTTCATTCAGGTTTTCCTATGTTGCTCAAAAGTTTAAAACACATGCATCGGAAGAACTCAAAATAGAGTGAAATTCAATGGAACCATTGATTTCACTTTTCACAGAGTCATTCTGTATTCATTCCATTGGGTGCTGCGGAGAACAACTATTCAGAGCCCAGGTTTTCACCCTACGCTTGAAGCCACCCAACTCCAACAAACTGCCACAGATGACTCAGATATTTATTTATTTATTATTTATTTTTAGACCAATGGGAACTGCATGGATTCTTTCTCGGGCTTCCAAGACTGCTTGCCTTTTTAAAAAATGCCTGACGGCAGAGAGCTGTGTTTCAGAATTTTAGATTACTAACTTACCTAACTGAATACATTTAACCCCCTGCAAGCATCAGGAATGGTTTAACCCATAGTTTTCTGCGGATAGAGACTTACAATTACCTTTTTCAAGGTTCTTATTTTAGGTACTCTAAGATGAAAACTGTATATCGAGATAAAGTCATCTATCCTAACTAGGATCATGGTTTCAGAATAAAATTATCAAACATTTCATTTTAAAATATCTTTTCCTTTTAAGAATCTCTTCATTGAGACACAAAACGTAGGAAGGCCAGGTGTGAAGTATACTGACCGTAAGTTCACAGCTTGATGAACTTTAAGAATATGTGTCCACTCTAGTGACTGACAGCAAGGCCACGCCCTGAAGCAGCTTCAGTGTGGCTGCTTCCTCCTGTCCCCAGGGCCCTGCCTGGCTCACTAACCCAACTCCTGCTGCCAGAGAGTCTCATCCGTCCTGAGCTTCAAAGCACACCAGAGTGAGGACTCTCAGGTGTGGCCTCCTCTGATCCCTGTCATGTCCTGGAATACATTTAATTTCCACAATAATCCCTTCTGTTATTTTTCAAAATTGTGTAGCAGATCATTTCATTGTATCAGTCTCCATGGAACATCCCAAGTCAAAATAAAGATAATATTCTGGGAAAAGAACTGGCGAAAAGTGCTTACCAAAGAAGATTATTTAGCATGTTCTATTCGTTATCACATAATCAGCAATAAAACATTCCAATTCCTTATGATCTGCATAATTAAACAGATGTTACACACAAATTAGTATGTAAGAAAGGTTCTTTCATGGTAAAATGTGACTCTGAATGCCGTATGTTGGCCGAATTCCTTGTTAGAGTGCTGTTTATACAAAAATTACTTTAGGGCAAGGAGCTAATGTTATAGTAATAAAACAATGCAAGTTGAAACTCCTTTTGGGCAGCCACACTTCGCTTTATGGCCACGTTTATGCATCTAGTTCTGTTACCCCACTGCAGCGAGCATGGCGCTCCCACATGAATGCACACCCACCCCTCCTACAGACATCTGATGGACTCCCTCTGAAGACGAGTCGTAAACAACACCGAGAACGGGCGTTCTGTAATGAGAAGTCCGGCACGGCATGTATTTTGTGGTAAGAGACTCGCTTATTTTGGGTCAGGAGGCTTTGGAAGATGTAATTAGAAGCTCGATGGTTTGCCCAGAGTCATAATCACCATCTGCAGTTCTCGGCGTGTCTCCTCTCAGCGGCGTGGAGCTGCAGTCATCCGCAGAGCACGGCGCGCATGGCTTTTGGACATTTTTGCTGGACTGTGAGCCACAGACAGAAGCAGAACACGCTCCCGGGTTTTCTATGCCTTCCAAAGTGAACAGCCGTCCCACCTGAACCACCAATATTTAAATGGCGAAGAGCCAACCAACTGATACATACTGCATATGCTTACTAAATTTCAGATCAAGAAATAAAGATAAATTCCTCTTAGTAGAAAAACATGCTATTCAGTTTTGCCATACAACCTGGGTGTTGAATATTTTCTTGCTTTTGATGGATTGTTTCTTATTTTAAAGAAGAAAGTCTGTTGCTAGTCTGATTTAAAATAAGTTTATCAAAATGCTTAAAATATATTTCAAAACAGTAATGTGCAAAACAGGGCCTTGTTAAACAAATTTTTTTAAACAAAACAAATTTTAAACAAATAATTTTTGTTTCTAATGTGAGTTATAAAAAGATTGGTTACTTTTAGCTTCTGCAAAGCCCAGGCAGACGTACAATTCTGTAAAGTATGTGCACACAAGGGAACTGAAATTATGTAAATAAATATGAAAGTATGAAAAAACTTGAAGCTTGAAGCACTTGGGAGAATGGGAACTGAACCAGAGGTTAGAGAGATCATCTAATCAAATGGAAGAGGTTGATTTTCCCTCCTCAATAGCTTAGCTCTAATGAAATTACTAAATCAAAAAGCTGCAGCTATGGCTTTATGATTAGGACAGTCAAGGTGGAAAAAAAGAGGAATGCATTTTCGTCTAATGGCTTCCTGGCCTTCCACTGCTGTGACCCCCGCAGACGCGGGCGTGAGGGTTGGTGAGGCTGGCGGACTCTGCTGTAGCATCCAAGTGAGCTCCCCAGGGTGCAGCAGGGAGAGGGTGTTGGGACCAAGAGTGAGGAAGCCCAGGGAAGAGTGGCCACCCGGAAACAGCTGGGCTGGGGTCAGGGCTCGCCGGCGGCTCTTCTCCGCCGAGAATGAGGATGAGCGCTGGGGTGGGATCGCGGGATAAGCTCTGTGCCCAAGCACAGCGTCTTCAGTGTCGCCTCCCGAGTTCTCCCCGCTGGGACCCTGTGCCTCGGGAGTGCTTGCAGCAGGAGGAGCTGAGGAGCCAAGGGCGGGCAGGGAGGCGGCAGCAGCGGGGTACACACGACGCCCCCTCTTCAAAAGAGAAACAGCATGCGCTTCCCGCGGCCACAACACTACACCTTCAAAGCATCTTCTGGATGAAGAACCTCTGAAAGTCTTTGCCTGTTCCCTTCTGCCAGCAGGACAGTCGCGTGACAGTGTAATCCAGGTTATGTTACAAAGAAAATGCACTTCCCTCAAGGATGACCACACTAGTGGCGCACAGACACTGGCCCAGGAGTTCAGCCAACGCACACAGTGCGGACAGGCAGAGCAGAACCGGGACAGAGGAGAGCACACACAGCCTCTGGCGCTGAAATATTACTCCCGAACAGACACACGCGGGGGCTCACTCAGGTGGCTCCTTGAGGTAGTTGAGCTTTGTCAGCAAGGGTCAGAGTGGTGGCCACGGCGGGAGGCCAGGTTCTGATCCATACCCCTCGGCCGGCAGCACACGGCCCAGCTGGGAGTCCCCAGTGACACAAGCTCTGTGATAATACTCCCCGTCTGCCCTGTGCCACGGAGAATGTGTGTCCACATGTGTGTGCAACCAATGTCTGCACACTCACAAGTTCCACGACCCTCTCTGGTGCAGAAAGATAATGAGGTATCTGCTTACTTTATTCTTTTTTCCCTTTCAGTGTGCCATTAACTCAGAAAGCTGAAAGGTCTTTAGTTTCTTTAAAAAAAATTCTTAGTATATTGTGGCCTAAATTCGTCAGTCTCCTTTTCAGGGCTGAATATCAATTGCTTCTACCTGTAATATTTTATAATTCACTATGTTTTTTAAAATTCTAAACAGAGAAGTAAAACAAAAACAAAACAACAACAACAACAAGAACAAAAACAAAACAGCACAAAAACATAAAAATGATACAGAATTTCAAAACAATGTTAGGAAATTAACAATGGTTGTTACGTTACATATTGTTATCTTCCAACGAAGTTGCTCAGATTACCAGATGTAACAATGCAAGACTGATCAAACCATTAAACATTAACTGTTTTCATTAAATCAGTAGAAATTAGTAGTACAATTATCTTAGCTATCTTGTATATATATTTCCCTTCCTTCTTTTCTCCTTTCCCCTACTGGGTTGTTCTTTCCCTTTAAAAAAAAGAGAAACATAACAATGAGACTGAGTTTCAGAACAGGTTAGGAGGACGGATGCCATAGCTGATACACTATGTACTGTCATCTTCCTAGTAGTTACTCAGAGTAGAAGATATATGCATGCTATCTTGTCCGTACAATATTAGCACAAGACTTTCTTCTGAACAAGAGAAACTAGCTGTATAACAATCTTTAACTATCTTGTATGTACACATTTTTTCCTTCTTTCTTTTCTTCATTTCCCCTTCCCCATCCCAGTTTGTCTTTTCTTTTGAACAGTTTCTTCCCAATTCACAATATGTACTGTACATTCCAGATCTTATTTACTTATTTATTTTTTTCACACTAGTGACAAAATATGATGTTTACACATACGGGTCTGATTTATTTCACTTGTGAGTATGGTCTCTAGTTGCATCTATCTACCTATAGAAGACTCCATTTTATCCTTTTTATGGCTGAGTACTACCCCATTATGTAAAAAAAAAAAAAACCCACACCTTTTCCATCCAGTCTTTGGTTGATGGGCATCTGGGCTGTTTCCCAGATCTAGCTATCACAAATTGTGCTGCTATAAACTTGGGTGCACATATATCACTGTGGTATGATGATTTTACTTCAGATGGGACCTCCAATCCCAGTTTCTTGAGGAATCTCCATACTGATTTCCACAGTGGCTACACCAGGCTACACTCGCACCAGCACGGGAGCAAGGCTCCTTTTGCTCCGCAGCCCCTCCAGCATTTGTTTTCAGTTGGTTTTCTGATAGCCATTCTTTCTGGGGAGAGATGGAATCTCAGTGTTGTTTTAATTTGCATCTCTTGCATGAACAGTGATGTTGAACATGTTTTCATGTATTTGTTTGCCATTTGTATTTTTTCACCTGAGAAGTGCTCATGAAGTCTTTGCCTACACCTATGTCTCTGAGCCTTCTACCTACTTTCTCTTGCAGTAGATTTAGAATTTCTATTTTAATATTTAGATCCCTGATATATTTTGATTTTACTTTAGTGTATGGTAATAGATATGGGTCTAGCTTTAGCCTTCGGCATGTGGAAAGGCGGTTTTGCCAGCACCATTTATTAAAGAGATTATCTTTCTTCCAGTGTACCTGTTTGGTTCCTTTGTCAAAGATAAGGTGGCTGAGTATGTTTGGAGATGCATTCACATCTTCTGTTCTGTTCCACTAATCCTCACGCCTGGTTTTTCTTTTTTTTGCCAATACTATGCTGATTTTATTACAGTAGCTTTGTAGTATAATTTCAAGTCTGGAATTGTGATGTCCCCAATTTGCCTTTGTTGTCCAGAATTGCTTTTGCTATTGTAAATCTTTCTTCATTCCAAATGAATTTCAGGAATGTCTTCTCTAGGTCTGTGAGGTATGTTAATAGTATTTTCATTGAGATTGCATTAAATCTGTAGAGCAGTTTTGGGAGTATGGACATTTTCACTATATGGGTTCTTCCTATCCAAGAGTAAGGAACATCTTTCCATTTTCTGATATCCTCCTCAATCTCCTTTTTTAGGGTACTGTAATTTTCACTATACGGATCTTTTACATCCTTTTCTAGATGGATTCCTAGGTATTTCATTTTTTGGGATGCTAACATGAAGGGTGTGCTTTCCCTAATTTCTCTCTCTGTGAGGCTGTTCCTCGTGTGCAGGAATGCTATTGCCTTTTGAGAATCCAGTATGTTTTTAAAGAGGATAGTTTTACATATTTTTCTACCAACTCTGTAGGAAACAACTGGTATCTCCTAAGCCAAGAACTTAAAATACCCCCGGCAACAGAGACTTCTACAGGCAGCTGGGCATCTCTGAGGTTAAAAGTGAGTTTCTCAGTTGCTCTGGCTGCTGTGGTCATGTCCAGCTTTTTTTTTTCCCTGTATGGTGATTTCGCCTTCTGTTTCCTGTCTCTGGCCTTGCCCTCTCCAACCTGCCAGAAATACTGTCATTTTCGGAGCATTTTCTTCTGCCATAGCTCTGCCTAACTTGCTGCCTGGGAGCTATAATCAAGCCACTGCATTCGACACGGGCCCAACAGCAGTCACCCCACCCTGTCTGTCTTCCGCCACAGCCCACAGACTCTGGTCCACAGAGTCTGGGGGAGGCATTAAGTTTCCTGAGCCCCACGTTTCCGTAGGAAAGAGGCCCAACAGTCCCAGCCTGCCATGTCGGGGAATGCCCGGTGACCACGCGGACCCTCACCCCACTCTGCACTGCCTGGGGGCCTGCGGGAAGCTCCTCAGTACAAGGTCAGCGTGGAGGGCGAGAGCGCCCTTCACGCCCCAGGTGGACGCTTCAGAGACATAGTTCCCAGGGCCTCCCAGAAGGGCCTGCGGGATTTCTTAGCGGCTGCACAGTGGTGGCCGGCGAGCCCACGTGCTTGAATTGGCCGTCCCCCCTCCCTGCCCCCTTGTCTGTCCTCCGGGGCTGCTCTCTGGGACCACTTCCTAAATAAACTTCCTGCATGCCTGCCTCGGTCTCAGGCTCTGCTTGCTCCTGGGGAAACCCAAGCTAAGAATGTGAGAATCCACTGAAATAAAAAAAGATTTTATAATACATGTATACACATGCAGGCCATTTTGCTATCGCAGAGCGCTGTAATACGCTCGCTGTACTATACTTGACCTCACAGTGTCTGGTACCCACCTTGACACAGAGGCCTCTGAACAGTGTCAGGCGCTGCAAGGCACCATGAGCCCCAGCCGAACTGCTACCTGGGTAAACGTGTATTCCAAGAGCCCCCGAAGCCACTCCTGTGTACAGCCTGATCCCGCTCTCACACGAGCACCCAGACACCACCACCCAAGGCCGCTGCAGCACGTCATCTGCCCCACACACCTGTGCCCGGCTGCTGCTGAGGGAGGCAGCCACTGCTTTGGGAGGAGATGACCGGAGCTTGCGGAGCAGAGCAGCAAGCTGCCTTCTCAGGTTTTGGATCGACCAGAAGGGACACAGAGACGAAGAGCTGCGGGCACTCAAAGATGCCCCAGCCACACAGTACAAGGGTGCAGTCACTCGCATAGCAAGAGCAGCCACACACCAGTGGGCACGCGTCACAGAGGGGGCATCTGTCTCAGAGAAGAGGACGGCGAGACGAGGCTCACCTCTTCCACTTCACGTGGCCCGGCCAAACGCGTGGTCTCTCCACTACGAGGAAAGAGGCTGGCTGTCCACACCCAGCGACAGAGAGCAGAAAGTCACTCCAGTTACAGACAGGAGAAAAGCAAGAGTCCAGGCAAACGGAGGGGCCCGCGGGCGCTGGGGACGCAGGCAGGAGAGGCCCTGTGAGCCACCTGCAAACACATGCGTGCAGGACCCGGCTTTCCTCTCTCGCAGGGGTGCTCCGCACTGCTCTCCTGGACATGCCTGCGAGGAGACACAACCAGGGCCCACAGGCAAGGGTGCTGCCGGGCACGTTCCTGGGTCAAGGAGCTCACGTCTGGCAGCCACACTCAGCAATCAGGGAACACTTGCTCCGCAACGAGGGACACCGGCATGTGACCTCTAACCCACGGTGATATGGCCGGGGCCTCCCGAGAGGGTGCCCCGGGACGACGGCTCGCCCTCAACACACACCCCCGCCCTTTCCCCTTTTATCTCAGCACCCCCCGAACACTGCTGAGAGCGCAGCCGCTTAGGCAGCAACATCTCCAGATTAAAAAAATAAGAGCAACAAAGCTCCGCGAGGAGGAGGAGGGAAGCCCAGCGCGGGCCCTTTCTGTCTGGGGACCTCAAACCATGCTCCAGAGTTTCCTCAAGACGGAGAACCCAGAACATTAGGTCAAAAGCCTTCCATACAGAATAGCCCTGGACTTAATAATCTTGCACTCAAGTTTTCACACTAATTATAAGAGCCAATGTTTTGCTGCTGTTACCAGGCTGCGTACGTAGCAGGGGTAGAGGCTCAGTATCCCAAGCAAACACGAACCCAACCGACACTGTTGGATTTTAAAATAAACGAACAAACCAAAATGTTTTTGGTATCGAAATGCAACCCGAGACACAGTGTCCTTAGGAGGAGGGTGTGAGCCCAGGAGGGACAGCCACATCGGGGGTGGCTGCTGGATGTGGCCGCGGCTTGGGTGTGCCCCCAAGCTGCATGCACGGGAATCTCTATCCCCAGTGTCGGAACTCCAGGGGGTCACAGGACCTTCCAGGGCTGCAGCTCAGGGAGGTCATGGGGCACTGTCCTCTCAGGACTCTCTTGTGGGTAGTTCTCACAAGGCAGTAGTCGTGAAAGAGCCAGACCAGCCCCTCCCTGCTCTCCCTGGCTTCCTGCGTCCCATGTGAGCTCTTCCTGCGACACGAGCTCCGGTGTGGCTCTGTCCATCAGGATTTCATGTGGAAAGAGTCCTCCCCAGAGCTGTACCATACTGTTCAGACTTTCAGCCTCTCGAACTGTGAGCTAGAGAAACCTTTGTTCTTTACAAAGTGCCCAGCCCCAGGAATGTTGTGACATCAGTGAAAAATAGATTAGTGATGTCTGTGACGCAGTGGAGGAATCTGGACTGGATTGCACTGGCCAGGGTGCAGGGAGTGGCGTGGGCGGCAGAGTGGTTAAATTTGCTTTGGCTCCTGACTCTGAAGTGCAGGCAGCAGGAGGGTGGGGGCTGCATCAGGACCCAGACCCAGGGGTGGCAGGAGGAAGGGGGAGCGGGGGAGGCCACAGAGGTAGAAAAATGTCTCCTGTGTGCTGTGTGAGTGCGAGAGAGACCTAGCACTTGCAACATCTTATTTATAACTGAAACACTAGAGAGAAATGTTTCCAAGGAAACCTCAAACTATTTGTTACTTTTCTAGGAAAATTAGTTTCCGCAGATGGACAAAAACTAATTAAAGAAAGGGGTGAGGACACTAGCTTTATTTAAATAGAAATGATCTCTTGACCAGCATCTACACTTGGTGCAAGACCAGCCTCAGTCCCAAGCTGGGGACATTTTTCACACATGCTGTGTCCTCCTCTCCTGAGCCAATTACAGGAGACTTTTCTTTTGTATGAAAAATACGGGTGATCGTTATAGTGTGAAGGGAGAGAGCCAGAGAAGCACTTTAAGGTGTACTCACTGGCACAGTGGTCTCAAGAATGGACTTATTTTGATTATTCAAAATGTTATGGGAATAATAAAAACCCCAGAGTATTTTATGTCCGTATTTACAGACTGCAGTGCATATTTTATATGACACATACACAGTAGTGCCTCGGTTCACAAACTGAATTTGTTATGCGACTCTGGGTAAACGGTCGTGGCCACGCTCGTACAGAAAGGTGGCTGGATGAACACGAAAGGTCGTGTTCATCGCTCCGTGCAGTTTGTGAATGAGAGCAAAACTTTGCCAAATGCTTCTGTTTGCGAACTAACTTGTGCATGTTTGTGAACTGAGGTACATTTATTACATACGTACATGTCCACACACACCTACGTGCTTTTCAAATATCTTATTCTGGTTGTTAGAGCTCTGCTGTATGGCCAAGCGTTGGAGACTGCTCGGGGTGCAGCTCTTTTCCAGCAAATCAAACAGCACCTAGCAAGGATCTAGGCAGCGACAACCCTACAGGGTTAAATTTGGGTAATTTGTTTGCCACCTGAGAACAGCTCAAAGCTCCACACACTGAGAGCTTACGGTGTCAGAAGAGGCTGTAACGCGTGCATGTGTCCTCTGGCACTGCGGAGGGGCCCTCTCAGAGGCCCTGTGACCACAAGTCACAGTCCCCGCACCGTCAGGAAGGGGATGTCAAACGCTCCTGTGATGAGTGAGTGTGCACCTGCACACGGGAACCGGAGAGACCAGGGCTCAGCGTCTGGGAGCTGTTTCCGATCAGAGCACTAAGTGTGGAGGGCAAGGACGGGCCACATCTGCAGAGGGCAGAGTGGGTGTAGGTGTTTCTGAAGAATGAATGTATTCTTTCTTCTTCTTAAAGAGCAACCACTGTCAGGTCACACTGTCTCTCAGAACATTAGTTCCACCACCCAAGGACAAGAACAGGCTTTTTAGAGCAAGGAAACATGTCTGCTACTTGATGCTTCTGCTTCTGTTCCACCTTTCTCTCAAAGACTTCCATCCATCAGCAGTTGGGCCAGTGTCACACAGAACTTTTACTTTATTTAAATAACATGTCTTCAAAAATTGTACATATTGTGCACTGATACTGTCCACATATATGCTATATGTACGGTATCGCTGTAAGACACATCACACATGTACATGCATGTTTAATTTGCTTCAGTGTAAAATAAACCACACACACACACACACACACACACACACACACACACACACACACACACACAGAGTCATCCTGAATGGCTGACCAGCAGTGATCTGAAAACATTTTGACAATGGATTGCTTTCAGGCTTAGAAAACAAAGTTAAATTTTATTTTTAAAAATTAGGCTGAGGGGCTGGGGATTTAGCTCAGCGGCACAGTGCCTGCCTGGCAAGCACAAGGTCCTGAGTTCGATTCCGGTACCGGAAAAAAAAACAACAAAAAAAAAATTGGGCTGAATGTCTTTTAATGTTCCCAATTCTAATTTTAAATTGGAACTTGACTTTAAATTTTCAAATGATAAACACTCCTCTCACGTCTCTTGACAGCTGTAACCACATTTGACCCAGTAGCTTGAAAAGTGGGAAGGAGGTATTAAAGGATTTATTTTTCTCCTCTAGTTATGTGATTCGGAATGAGAAAAGACAGACTCACTTTCATTTAGCTCTTAAGTACTGAAATCAAAACAAAGGTTATGATTTTTGTTTATATTACTTTGTAAATTATTATTTCTGTGTACGGATTTAAACTTAACTACAACTTGAGTAGACCTTTATAGTTCCAAACTTCCCAGAATAAATATTTCTAAATATTATCTTTGCTGGCTGTTAAGAGTAACTAAGACAATTCCTCTAGATGACATAGCTGTAGCTTTAACCTCAGAAATCCCGCTTCTCCCATGGTGATGGCAGTGGGGTGGTAAGGGTTACAAACGGCTATGGATTCTTTTAAACAGTGATTTCAACTGTAACATTTACAATTTGTCAGAAGGTAAAGCCAAAGAAAGAAGGGACGAACGCATTAAGATCACAGATACTAAAAAGCCTGATCTAATCATGATAAACAGTGATAGGGTGTCAGATTCTTCAAGCTTTAGGGAGACTATACCAGAAGGGATGGCTGCTAAGACTTTGAAATAACAGCACTTGGGCTTTTATAGGGTTTCATCTATTTTGATTCACGTAGCGTAGCAAATGGTTCAACTGCATAATTCCACAAATGGAGCTCTAGGGATTGTCATGCTTCACAGTGGTCTGGGCTGCCTCAGAACCACAGGACGGTCACCAAAGAGTGACCACCACTATGAGGACAGCTGGAAACGGCGGAGGGGAGCAGCAGCGGGGAATTGGCAGGGAGCAAGCAACGGCACCAGCAGTGACAGCGCCAGGCCTGATCCTCGGACCCTCTAACACCAACCCACACAGACCCCATCAGCGGCACCACGGAGGGGCCCTGGAGCCCTAAGCCACCAGAACTCCCTCTTAAAGGTCCTGACACCTCTCAGTACCCGTAGATGAGGAGGCCCAGCACCCGTGACCGGGGGGGACACAGTGCACCCACATCACGGCAGCTGCCTTGTCCTCGTTCCTCAGGGTCTGTGAGGTGAGGAGTGGACCCAGGCAGGGTTAGGGTGGGTGGATCTACAGAAGGCTAACTCCAGGGGAGCCGAAACCTTAGAAGGATTAACCAGCCCCGTGACCTCAGTGAGAAGGGAGGGCCCAGTGCCGGGCCGGGACGGAGAGGAAGGTTCCGGGCACTGCTCCCCTCACCCCACCTTCGAGCCTTCACACTCCCAGGGTCCATCTCCTGCGTAGCGGGGCTGAGCCGGCGGGGCACACAGACACGGGATCAAACCTGCCCACCGTGTGTCCTTCCCACCGCCTGCCCTGCTGCCTGGGGCGGCGTGACCATCCCTGGTGTCACTTTTAGAGACACAGAGACCACATGGGACTTGTCTCTCCTACACACAAAGCTCCTAAGTGGCCAGATGTGGGGTAAAAATAGCACTGAAGTTTACTGCTTATGCTAAGAAATGGAAAAATTTCAAATCTATGGCAAGACATAGGTTTTTAAGTAGCGTTTTTGCAAGAAGGAAAAGATGGCCAATGCTTAGGAGTCAGGCCCCTCGTCACGGGACTAACGCCTGCCTCCCTACACCACTCTTTCCCAGCTCGAGAGCTACGTCCAGGACAACATGAAGAAGCAGATGGCAGAGCTCCAGCAGAACGCCGTGCAGAACCAGACAGCCGCAATGATAGAGATAGGGACGAGCCTCCTGAACCAGACGGCAGAGCAGACGCGGAAGTTAACGGACGTGGAAGCCCAGGTGAGTAACGAGCGCAGGCGGTCGCGCCAGCTTCGCAGGGCTGTGTCCTGAGGTCGTGTGGTGGGATAAGGTACAACTAAGGCTATCACGAGCGGGGAGGAAAGGAATTCGTAAGCGATCGAGAGTCTGTGGGAGTGATGGATGCCGTCGGGGAACGTGGCTTTAACGGGAACGCTGAGCTGCACCTACTCCCTTAAGGACATCAAGTCACCACTACATGATCAGAGCTCCTTCGCCTCGCAGCTCTTTCCTGGACTCATTTCCAAACCCTCAACTTTTTGTGCATTTGGGAAACGAAAATCACTGAGGCAGAGCACTAGGAACTTCACTCTGAAGTCCAGCTCTAGAACCGAGGGAAAACCTAAGTCACCAACAATAACCAGTGCACCAGTGGGCGCGGCAGGCTGCGCACACAGTAGAACACGAGCCAGAGCCCGCGCTCGCCTGGCTCACTGCCGCCCCCGCCTCTGCCGGCCTCCGGTGCTCATGATGACAGGTTCTGGGCCAGCGCACGCAGGCCTGAGTTCTCTCTCTGCATTAAGATTCTGTGACTACTGCTTAATGGCAGCAGACAAGAGAATACGGAATATGAAAATATTAGCATGGCAGCGAAACACGAAAATATCAAAATAGTAAAAACAAAACAAAACAAAGCATCTGGAGTTAAGCTGAACAACACACAGCTTGTGACTGCGAGGACAGCGCAGGGGAGGAGGACAAAGCGCTGCCGGCAGAATAAGCAGAGATGCTCGGCGCGCAGCCTGCGGAGTTGGCCCTCAGGCAGTCTGTTTCTCATTCCCGGTCCCAGCTCCTCTGTGGGCTTAGGGAGTTGCAGTCCTCCTTCTCTGAAGTGTAAGTAATACTTCAAAGAAGTAGTGATCAGCTGTAAACTCTCCCTCCTCCTCCTATTCTTGCACGCCGCGCCATCTGAAAGGCCAAGCGTGCTGGGTGCGGCCAGGTGCACAAGGCCACAGAGATCACAGGTCTAGAGCGGGACATATGTCCTTTCAGTGTGTCTCTAAGACCACTCTTGGGCGCAGAAAGCAGAAGGAAAGTGGTAAAGAATAAAAGATTTTTACAACAGGAAACAACAGGAATGATTTGATTACTACATCTGTCAATAACACCAGAAGAGTTTAGAAACAATGTATGCATATAGTGGATCACAGGTATTAAAATTTGTCTTATTTGTAATAAAAGCTAAAAATGAAAAGATGCAATTTAGAGTAAGTATATCTGTGTATCCATAGTCAGTTAGTAAAATAAGTTAGCAATGGCTAAGTGGACAGTGAAACTGGCTGGAAATCACACTCATTCAAAGATGTCCCATAAATATCAACACGTCTTCTGTTTTCATGTAATAGTAACTAAAAAGTGTTAAGCCTTAGAACAACCATGGAAGCCTTTACCCCACCCGTGTAAGTACTTTTGTTGGGTCACATGATTTTAACAAAAGCTCATTGTGAAATTAAGTATCATAGGATCCTAACAGGAAAATAGGAAAACGGGTAGAAAGGAAACATTCTACACTGTCCGACGAGACACACGGACATGGCTGAGTGACAAAGGACATCATGAGACCGAGAAATGCAAGGCAGATGATAGAGACAGAGGCTTAGTGGGGATGGGAAGGGACCTGCACGAGGGGAGGATAGGGCGGGAGGAAAAGGAAGTGAAAAGGGTTGAGGGGGGTGTGTGTGCATGCCCCACACAGCGAAGGCACACAGTCGTACTTCCCACAGGCATACTAACAAAGAAAAGAGGCTGAGCTATGTGCCCAGTGCACTAGGGGCCAGCTGCCGAACAGTTACGGGCTGTGAAATTGCCTTCATGTCAAAGGTGGAGATTTCTGCTCAGGAGCAAGATTCTTCAGCCCGTCAGAGTGGGAGGCTGTTAAACTGGGCACTGCTATGCGGCTGGAGTCCGAGGCAGATCATGAAAACAAGAATCCAGGAACTGCATAACTTAGTCACCAGCAGACCATGGCCTTGAGCACAGGTCGGCCAAGTGACCTTCAGAAAAGTGACCTGAGGACTCTGCAGTCACCCGAGCTCACGCAGGACCTGTCCACCACCCCCCTCTGCCTCTCTCCTAAACTGTCCTCATTTTATACTTACGCATTAATTAGAAGTTTGATTTTCCAACCCCTTTGAGAAATAACCGACACAGAATATTTGCACCAAAGCAGACGCAGGCCAGGTCTGTACTCCAGTGCCAACCCCAGTGCTGGCCACGGCGTTTCCTCACGGACAGAGACGCTCGCGGCCTAGAACTCGGCCAGTGGGGACTTGGGACCAGGCAGGCGTGAGACCTGCACCTCGGGCCAGGTCGGGGCCCTGCCAGTGACAGCGACGCCCAGCAAACAATGACTCTTTCAAGGACCCCGGTTCTTTGGCACTAACTCTGACTTCCGCGTACACGTGATATCACATCCTAAATCAGCATGACAGGGAGGAAGTGAGTAATGATCCTTCCTGCGAAAAGTCAGCCCAACACCCAAGCCCCTGTCTTCCAGGCTGTGCGAATACAATGGGGAAAGCGCTACTGCACACGTCACAGCGCAGAGGCCCGCAAGCCAGGCTGCGTTTCCACTTTGCATTGACTTTTTATTGTTTCCTAATTGGTTGAAAAGACTTTTAAAATGGGGAAAAAAAAATTAATAAAAGGCTAAACATGCGGTTACAAACTAGGAAATGCCAGGCTAAAAATGAGCTACATTTTTATATAAGGGAGGCATGTAGTTTTTTATCCTTAGTCTACTGACAAACAAGTAAATACGAGAACCAGCAATGCATCTCAGCAGAGGGAAAATATTTTTACTTTATCAACAAATTTTGATCTATGAAACAGAATCATTTTATACTCCCATTTGTCTCGTGGGTGAAGTGATAAAATATGGCAACTAGAGAAAATATTATACTATTTCACACAAACCATTTTCCAGAACGATGAACCACTTTCTAAAATAAAAACAGGGTGAAAAAAGTTTAACACACTTGAGTGTTAGCCAAGATTCTAAGCCTTTTCTGAAAATAAAAACCGTGCCAAAATAGGACATTTGAGTTAATAATGTGTTATGTTTTTCAACAATGTGGAAAATTGAATTAAAAGGAGGGTATAAAATTAAATGTATTAAAATGATAATCTGGAATTTTATCTTGTTCCATGTAGGTATTAAATCAAACAACAAGACTTGAACTTCAGCTTCTGGAACACTCCCTTTCTACAAACAAGCTAGAAAAACAGATTTTGGATCAGACCAGTGAAATAAGCAAGTTACAAGATAAAAACAGGTAATTACACTGCACAAATCTTTGTAATTCAGAAACTGTATACCTTCCAGAGATAAAAGCCTCTCTCGTGTGACTTAATTATAAGCATGGTTTCCAGATAATGAATTCTTCATGCACTGTATACATGTTGGAAACCTTGGAGGAAGGTAGAGGGAAAGCCTTTGTAGAAAAATTCTGAACAAAGAAGTCTAAGATGGTCCTCGATACTGTTTTTCATTCTTTGGTCCCTTAAAGATGGTTGTACAGTAATCCTCCGAACTACCCAAGCGTTATGCATGTTAATGTATAAAAAAAAAGTGCTAGTTCTGTGAAGTAAGTGACACTGGCCTAGACATTCTAATTCTAACTTTACCAAGTTTCTTTGCCTTTAGAGCTTAGGTTCTTCCAATTTAAGATGGTCTGCAGTAGGAAAATTATACTTGTAAGTCAGTATTCATTTCATAATGCACTGCTTCCTCTTAAAGTGGATAAAGTAAAAAAGTTAACGTTAAGTATGATGGCATTAATATTCAGATAAAACACAGGAAGAGAAGTCATGATCAACAACACAAAAACAAAAATTTCCGGTGCCAGGTAGGCACTGTCTTCATAGGCTTGCTCTGGCCAGGGACAGACACGCGAGAGTGACTTACACGCATACACGCTGTGCTCATTTCCTTTTTTTTACACAAGACACACATTTGGAGAATGGCACAACACATCCTTTCCATTTCACAACTTAAATACTTTCAGTCCTACCAGAAGTGATGACCGCATTGTCTCATCATTCTTTACTGTTAGTCAAGAACTAAAGTACAATACAGGAATTCGTTCCGTTCTTTGGGTACCAAGTTGAACTCGTTACTGATTTAGGGTTTTGAAAAACAAAGAGATTTTTCTTCTTCAGATATTTTTCTTTTGTGTTTCAAGTTTCTCTTCTGCACAGGAGGAAATAAAGGTTTGAAACCAATAATGGAAATGTAACAGTCTTGCTAATTTCACTTTGCTCTAATGTTAGGGACGTGTTCAGCTGGTTCTTAGTTTTCTTGTGTAACAGTAATGCTGCCCAGAGCCTGGGACACAATGCCTGTTGAGCATGGTCTAGTCCTGAACACTTTCTCCCACAGGTTTCAAACTTAGTATGCTATAATGATAAACTTACATCAGTTGAATATGCTCACTGTATCACCCAGAGCCATCTTCGTAAATTCTGTTGTCCTTTAGTACCCACAGGAGACCCTGGATAGCAACAGCTATGTGCACTCAAGTCCCTCATAAACAAACAAACATAGAACAGCACTGTATCTACATAGGACCTATATACATCCTCCTGAGTGTCCAGTTGCATTAACATTATTTATCGTACCTGATATAAATGCAATGTAAGTGTTTGCTAGATGGCCTTGTTTAGGGAATAATGGCAAGAAAATAAAAATCTGTGCATGTTTACTACTGATGTCATTTTCCCCCAAATATTTTCGATCCAAGGTTGGTCGATCCTCAAATGTAGAACCTATGGATTCAGAGGACTGACTGTATTTGTCAAATCGCACCAGCTTTTACACAGAAAAGTGTGCATCTTATTCTTTAGACTCAATGCTCAGAACAAGCTAGACTTTATGTTGCATAAAGTCAGCTCCTCAATGAGCAGCTCTGAAATACAATCAACAACTCTCATAGTTTTCTTGGTCATCTCGTGATTCGGTGAAATTTCTTTGATGTCAAGCTTTTACAAAGCAGAGAAGAATGATCCACTCCCACTGTAGCTTGCCATGTTTTCTGGTCTTTCTTGCTTACATGATTCCTCACTTTCCCCCTTAGTTTGATTTACATGGATCGATAGTGCACTTCTCCAATAATAAATATAGTTTCATGTGAGGTGAAACTCAGATGTTACAGCACTTTCCCTATGAAAAGTACCTTGTCAAGCACATCTCACAAAGCTACAATTGTATGTGACTTGCAACCAGTCTCCAGCTGGCCTGCAACCTCAGTGCAGAGTGGGGCCGAGTGCCCCAGCACAGTAGCAGGAGGTGCTGCTGCTCTCCACCAACTCCCCACACAACCCTCCATCGAGCAATCTACACAGAAAGGAGGAACAAGCTCCTAGGAGCCACAGTCATATTCTTCCTTTCTGCTGAAAATACGCAATGAAATAACTATAAAAGTAAACATGAAATTGTATGGATGATTTTACATCTTTCCAATGAGTATTTTCTACCTTAAATTTTCACTGGTCCAAGACATTTTGCAAGAATATCATTGTAAAAATGCGCACATGGTGCTCCACATTTGACAAAACCTAGTTCACTCATTCCCTGAAGGTAAAATTGCTATCTTTACAGAACAGGTTCAAATGAAGGGATGATATTTACCAGGGGCAACATTTCTTTCAAAATTACCATTCTTACACTTTTAGATTCACCAGCTGAAATTGAAAACTATGAAAATAACCTCATTATTCTTTTGTTCTTCTAAAAATAAACTATTACTATAGGGCTATGTGTACAACTCAGTCAAACTGCTCCGGTCTGGGAGCATAATGCCAGAGACACCATTCCCTTATCGAGAAATGCAGTGAAACTCAAAAGAAACACCACTGGTGTAGAGTGTGTGTGTGTGTGTGTGAGAGAGAGAGAGAGAGAGAGAGAGAGAGAGAAAGAGAGAGAGAGAGAGAGAGAGAGAGGGAGGGAGGGAAAGTGACTATAATAAAATGCCCAAGCCAGACTCACTTTCCAAGGTACAGAAGTTTATTTAGCTCACAGTTTTGGAAGCTAAAAGTCCAAGAGGAAGCAGCCCCACTGGTTCAGCCCCAGTGGAGGGCTTAACTGCAAATGGGACCAGAATAGCAGGAAGTGGTCACATCCCCAACAGGCAGAGCCAGACATGACTCAGGGATGGGCTTGCTTCTTAGCAACTGCTCTGGTGAGAGCCCAGGTGTCCCATGAGCGTTCCTTTAATCCCTGCCAGGGCAGCTCCCCCACGCTGAGGGGCACCCCCAGGGCCCATCTTTTACATGGCTCCCACGCTGCCACGCAGGACCTTCCAACACATGAACCTCTGTTGGACACAAACCATATCCGAAGCATAACAAATGTGATTCAGAGTCTTGATGTTTCTGCCAACAGAATTCTTGCCCACAGTTCCCAATTAAGCCTGAGTTATACTGATGTAAAACGAAGCTGTGCCGAAGCCCAACTTCATGGGGACAATCTAGCAGACCATCCTGTGTCGGAAAGTCAGAGAAGAGGGCAGTGAATGAATGTCAGGCTGCACACTTGCTCCACACCCTCCTTCAGCACTCATCAGTACTGGCCACAGGATTCGCTGCCATGTGCAAAGCCCCTGCCGTGCTGGTTTTCTACCACTCCATTAAGAAAATGCCAGCTGCAACTCACTAAACTGATGTAACAGGCCGCTAATGGGTCCTGATATGTAAAATGCTGCTCTCTAACAGGATCCCTGACAGTTGTAAAACGCAGTGATCTGCCTGTTAATTCATTAGCTTCGCTGCTCTCGGTCTGGGCTGGTATGAGCCGATGCTGGCTTCAGTCTGAAATGCATGCTTATGTTTAACCCTAAAGCAAGCGCTATTACACTGGTATACGACCGCCCGCTGGAGCCGCATAGTTAAAGGTTCAGGAGGAAGGAACAAAAGTAGCCATTTCTTAACTGTCTGCCCCACAGCGCTGCGTGCCAGCCCGTACTCTGGACTGTGTGACTGTTACACCTCACCTCCACGCTCTCTCGCACAGATGATTAAAAACAGCAAAAGAGGGCTGGACTGCAGATCTCAGAACGCCGGCACCTTCAGGTGTCCCGTGTATTCTGTGCGGCCCCTCCAGGTCAAGCCTGCGGCAGTACTTCCCGAAGTGCACTGCCTACGTGCTGGTGGCACTGAGACTGATTTTAGGTGGAGAGCAGGAAAAAACTTATGCACTTACTTTCAGATTACCTGCTTCTTATGGTACATCACCTTCGTTTCTAAATTAATGAAAGCACTATACCGTTCTCTTTTAAAATAAGTTAGCTGGCATCAAAAAAAGCATTAGAAACAAAAGCTGAAAAAGGATATGGAAAAGCTGATGACATCTAGTGAAAATAACTAACGACAGCCAGGGATTGTGGACTCAGCATTCTGCCAGCACATGTGCCCTTGCGGTGATTCGCAGTGACCAGAGGACTGGCATTAACTTAAGGGCTGTAGTTCAACTTCTAGTAAGGATAATTAGCACTAGTTATGGACAAGTTATTGTTACTTATGGTTATCATTACTTGTCTGTTACTACTTATTATTACTTGCAGTCTAGTCTCTTGGAGGGTTGGGGTGGTTTGTGAACTTAAAGGTTCAGAAGATATTACTGCCCCAAAACGACACAACAGATGCATGGAGTAACTGAACCGGAAGGGCCCCCAGAGACCACTGAATCTAGCACCTTCGCTTTAGGTAGAGATGTACCTGGGGAGCAGAGACCAGCACTTGCTTAGTTAGGTTGGTACTTGACATCTGGGGGTGGGATGGGGCACTGCCCAGGTGACACACAGCTGTGCCTCACATCTGTGGGGGCAGGAGGGGGAGCTGTGACACACAGCTGTGCCTGACATCTGTGGAGGTGGGGGGAAGCTGCCCAGGTGACACACAGCTGTGCCTGGACCAAGGGTTCTCAGCCCAACACTCTCCCTCCCTCTCTCCTTGCACTGTGGACCTCAGAGCCCCGTGGGGGCATTTTCTCTAGTGCAGACAGAGCTCACTTCATGCATCAACTTGGCAGAGTGAAGCTCCCAGAGGCATTCAGGTGCAGTGTCTTGAGACTCTCCAAATCCCAGAAAGCGCCTTGCACAGAGGGGTGCAGAACAGCTCTGTGAGGAGAATTATGTACCAAGTGGGGGCAGGCTGAGGTCCGGACTGGATGATGTGTGGCCTGGACCACTGGGAGACATGTGGGTGCAAATTTCACGTACTTCCGCTCCCCGTGGAGGGCACAGGAAGTCAGGCACCTTTCAGCAACTCACAACAGGATCAAACACCTGCATCGAGCCGTCTTCGTTAAACAAGCAGAGAGATTAGTTGTTCTCTTTTCTTGAGGTGTTCCCCCAGAGTCCTAAATAGCTCATGAGGAATATCTCACCAGCTCCTACGTGACAGTCACAGGCGCCATGTCAACCTGCTAATGGCCTCAAAATAACCCTGAAACAGAGACGTCAGCATTAATGTACCCCATGATTTAAGAGAGATCCTACAGAGGTCCCCTTCTTTTAAAACTGAACTCTGGTGAGCAAATTCACTTCTACTGAATGTTATACCAGGGTGGGGGGGGCGTCAGAGACGGGATCCCATGTGTGGTTCATCATCTGACCATTTATAAAAGTGGCTCAGTCTTGAAAGCTTTACTTACTGATCTTGCACAGAGAGATCTTGAAGGGCTTCAGACTGCTATTTTTGCTGCAGTTATCAGAAACCTCAAAAGTACTGAATAATGCAGTGACTAAATAAGAAGACAAGATGCACCGCTGTGTACCAGATTCTTGTATCTTACTCAAAGAAAAGAGCCAAAGAGCTTTCTTGTGATGTCTTTGAGTCTGCTCCTGGGGAGTTTTCACATTAGTAAACATTTCACATTTACACAGACTACTCACTTGGAATCGTTTTCTCTAGTTCAGTGGATAGGAACTACTTCTAATTTAAGACTAGCACATTCCTAGCAGAACATATGTAGAGAAACATATCTTCATAAATTGAGATTACAAAGACAAACTACATAACTATTAATGAAATCTTTTGGAACTTTTATGGTATAACTTTATCACTATAAAAAGAATTTTTAGGAAGCTTTTCAAGCGGTTTGTCCACATTTACTGTTGAGTATTAATTATATGAGACAGTGCTGGCAAAACTGCTTAGAGAAAAAAGGGTCCATATTAAAAGAAAGAGAAAGGCAGACTTCAGATTCAGAAAGACCTGGGTTTGAATTCTGCCCAGTCTACTTCTGTGTGACTTCAGGTACGTGATTTATTGTGTCTACATTTCATTCACCTTACTCACTGAAAACGGGTAATAACGTTGATACTAGTAGTATTTGGCAGGTACTGTCACTATATGTCAAGAAACAGCTGACTTCCATTTCTAAACACATTTATTCCCCAGACCAGTCCATAAAGTAGGTCTATTATCCCTGGGCTGCAAATGAGGAAACTAATGCTAGAGTGATTAGATATTATAAATGACCCAGTCAAAAGGCATAGGAGCAGTAAATTAGGATTTCAAGCTGTGCCAAGTATTCAGCTCCTTCCTGGAGTTGTTGCCATATAGTATTAAAAGATTAGCAGTTATTGTTATCATTATAAATAATACTAATCTGTAAGCAGTATAGGAGAAGGGTAAACTACTACCTAAAGGCCCACCTGAAATTTTCCTTTCTCAGTGCACTGCAATTTGAAATAACAGGACTTTCTTCTGAACTCTTATAGCACTGAACGCTTGTAAGCCTCACGTTCCCTTGCCATGGCCCAGAATATCCTATCTATCTATCTATCTATCTATCTATCTATCTATCTATCTAATTATGTACATAGCTCTATCTCATGGCAAGTATGAGAGACTCTTTAGCGCCGTGACATTATAACTCCTATTACATCTTAACAGAGTGCCTTGGCAGAACAGCAATGCAACACATTCAAGCAGTTGCATCAGAACAGTGACAGTGATTCGGTGTTGAAGGGGCGCGGGCTCGGGCTGCCGTCAGGTCTTAGCGCTCCCTCCACTAACTGACGAGCATTTCCCGCAAGTGTCCTGGAGCAGAAAGTGCTGGACATGGAGGACAAGCACTCGGTGCAGCTGCAGTCCATGAAGGAGGAGAAGGCGGAGCTCCAGGTGTTGGTGTCCAAGCAAAACTCCATCATCAAGGAGCTGCAGAAGCAATTAGTCACTGCCACCGCGAACACCTCAACCCTGCACAAGCAGCAACTGGACCTGATGGAGACTGTCCATAATTTAATGACGATGATAGGAACACCGAACTGTAAGTGCAGTTTACGTTTTCTTCAGTTTTAATAACCTGTCAAAATTCTAACAGTCACCTTTCAGAAAAGGCACTACTTCTCTCACATTTCCTCTGAAAGCTCTATAGGACTGCACCGGAACCAAGCAGAAAGGAGGAGGCGTGAAGGGGGAGGGCACTGAGAGCCAGCCAACGGCTGCTGAATGTACTGCCGAGTGTACCTTGGGCTCAGGCTGTGAAGAGCCTCCTGTGTGTTGGCTCCATCTCCAGGGGATGGAGGAGGCTAACCGTTACTAAGCCTTAGCAGGTCCGTTCTTTCCTTCTCAACTGGAGAAACACCCCCGGCGCGTAGGACGGCTGTGGACATGAAAGGAGGTGACACTCTCAGGCACTGGCCCGCGGGGGCATTAGTTCCTCCTCTCACCACGTCCTTAGACATGGCTTGCCTTCTTCCTCACTGCTTTACCTTCCAGCTTCTCCTAGATACTGGAGGGAAGGGGGACTAGGCAGTCACTAACTAAGGATGCACTGCGTAGCCTTGTGGCACTTCTGGTCTTTCCCCTAAGCAAGTTTGGCCTAGTTCTGCTATGGTTTATTTCCCAGGCACCTTTACATTTTAACCCCTTGGACACAGATGTGCTCTGCCTGGGAGTCTCGGGGATTCATACATGTGAATCACATGGTTTTCACTCCCATAGAAAGTGTTCTCCTAGGGTTGTGCAGTCACCTCCACTTTAATAGAAACCTGGTCGAAGGACTTTCTCCAGCAAACACACACACAGCCACAGTCGCAGTCTTGACACCGCGCGAAGCAGTCTGGGGTGCTGTGTGCACTGCGTGCTTTCCAGCGAGGGGCTCACTCCCTCATGGTGTAGAAAAGGCCTTTTTTCCCCCTACATTCGCAGAAACAAGAAAGGTAAATATCTGACACTGCTGGGTCAAGACAGTGTGAGCCATCGGCATCGATGAGCTGGGGTAGAGAAAACCTTGCAGCTCACAGGCTGGCAGGAAACAAGGGGCATGTGGAAAGGAGCGGCAGAGTAGTCGTCCCCCTGCCACTTGGCCCCATCAGGGTGGAGAGGCGCTGTGCCTGCCAGTGACGCCCACCGTGCCAGCCGCTCGGCTCTGCAGGGCTCCCCAGCACAGCTGAGACGTAAGGACACATGCACAGATACACAGACACACACACACACACACACACACACATAGACACATACACACACTTTCAATGTGGCAAAAAGGAAGAGGAAACCCAAATGTTAACAGGGGTATTAAAACCTGAAGGGATTTTACAGCCCTAGAAATTTTAGACTTAGAAGGAGAATTTACAACACAAAGGTAAATAACTATCATGCTCTTCTAAAGTGCAAACGTATGGGACAGCTGTTAAAAATCCAAAGAATATGAAATGGGTCCACCCAATATTCTAAATAAATTAAAGCCTTAGTCTCAGATATATAAAAAGACAGGAAAAAATGCATCTGATGGCTCCAGGGGATAGTAACCTAAAGGGACCTGCCGTGGAGGCAGGGTGGGGGTCATACTGTTTTTGGGTGCGTCCTCTGTTTAGTTTTCCGTAGGAAGTTCACGTGATCATTCTACTAGATGATGGGAAACTTAAAAAGCAATAGTTTATTTTGTTGCTTGTGAAGTACTTGGATTACACATAACCGACGATAAAAAAGGAAGCATGGCTTATTTGTAAGAATCAATTAATCATAAGAAAACAGACTGAAAATGTAACTTTTTAGGAAAGAAGAAAATACTGGCATATCCTTTTGCTTATTATAAGAATTCAAATGTATTAAGCTCACCAAATAACGGTCTTGAACAAACTTTCCTCATGAATCCATTCAAATGCCTTACTGTCTTTTAACACAGCTAAGAATCCCACTGTTGCTAAAGAAGAACAGATCATTTTCAGAGATTGTGCTGCTGTGTTCAAGGCCGGGCACACCACCAGTGGGGTCTACACACTGAGGGCTCCCAACTCTACAGAGGAGATAAAGGTAGGTACCAGGCTCCTGCCTCGACATCCTGGCTCCAAGCAGCTTGCTTTAGGGTGAGGGACCACAAGCAGAAGCCCCCCTGGCCCTGAGTAGTGAGTTCTGCCTGGGCTCGGGGTTCAGCTGCAGCGTGTGGAATATGGAGTGTGTATGTCAAGGTCAGTGTGTGTCATGGTCAGCGTGTGCAGTGGTGGGAAATGTCTATCTTGTTTCCACCAGAAAATACTCTGAACATTGCACACCGTCTGATGTTTTCCTTGATGTGCTGACTCATTTCATGAATTTTAAAGTCAGTATCTTCCCCAAACTGAATTTTGCATCACGGCAGCTTGTCTTTTGATCACTCAGGTAAGCAACAGCTATACTCCATGAAGGAAAAAAGAAGGCTCGTTCAGTTCCCACCTAAAACAATCACACTAGAGATTCTTTGGGCCAACTGTGGCACCGTGCTATGCAGAAGCGACTGCACGTGCTTTCCACCTCATGCCAGATCTTAGAAACAGCCCCTCAGGGGCTAGAGGGTAGTAAAGCTAACACTGTTTGCCAAGGCGGAGGATCCCCAGAACTCAGGAGCTCAGGACTGGCCGGCCAACCTAGTGACGCCAGCTCAACAAACAGCAATGCACAACCACCAAATATGACTTACTGCTTCATCAAGGATCCTTTTAACTGATCCCAGCTCTCCTTTCTTCACAGAGTAGGGACTCTAGCAGGGTTTGCGCCCTTGCCCTATGTCCCGCCAGGGTGCTGGTGGTCTGCTCCACTGGGAACACCTGCCAACACTGCTGCAAGCCAGTGACACCCTAATATCATTATGGAGGTGGCTTCCTCCTTGTGAGCCTGTGGCTGCTGAGTCCCAGGGATGCCCGGGGGTATGTAGCCCATGGTGGGAGAGCCCCCCACGCAGGTCTCTCTGACACAGTCTGGAGGACCTAAAACTCAGCACCCACTGCAGCGGCTCCTTTTAGGCGCTCGCCCAAATGCTGGGTGGAATCTGCACTGCTTAGTGAGCCAACGCTTGGTGCAGCTGTGGGATACCCCGAGCTTCAGACAGTCACAGAGAATCAAATCCCCATGAGATTTGTCAGGGTGCTGCCCTGAGAGGTCTGAGGGGGCCGAGTGACACTGCAGGGCCACCCATGACATGGAGGTGGCTGTACACACGCAATGTCCTGTCCCCAGGGCGGGCCGCATGTAAAGTAAAAGCAGCTACACATTCAACTGACACAAAGACTCCAGAAAGCACACTGAGCGCTGCGTCAGATGGGAGAGTCAGAGGCTCATGGAAGCAGGATCTTTTTGAACTTGGCATTTAACATTGAAGTGAAGACAAACACAACCATTTAGGAGTTTAAAGATGTGGAATTTGAAACAGTAACATATACTTTGATTGTGGATTAAAAGATAAATGCGGTGCTATTTAAGATAATACTTTCCAAAGAAATCGTTCTAATTCATTCATGCTGCTTGAAATCAACCCTGAAAATCAGTTAATGTCCCTGGCAGCTTAGAAGCAGAGCATCAGGGGGAAGAAAACCCAAACAGGCTGCTGCAGATGAAAAAGCAACCAGGCCTGGGCTCCAGAGCCGCCTTCATCCCCTCGGCGATCTGCCCAACTGGACAGCGCTCTGCATGCTGTTGTCTGGCACCGGACGCTGCATGTTCTTGGCCTAGTGACCATGGGGGCAGCAGTGTCCAGGGCCCAGTGTGAATGCTGTGCACGCAGGGCCCGGGACAGCACTGATGGAGTGACCCTGTCCCACCGCTGTGGAGAGACACCTGCGCCACACCACCCACAACGCTGACCGAGACACCGCGGAAAAATGACAAGATCCAGTCCTCTGTACACTCTGCGAATCTCATGTCATGACTGGGAACGTTAGGATTTACAGTCCCTTTAAACATTTAAAATAAATTCACCTACACAGCATGGACCAATACTCTTTCAAAACTTCAATTTTCTCTTCTCTACAATAAATGATTTACATTGTTACCTCTGAATTCCCTTCCAGCCTTAAGATGCTGTGATTTGCAGTGTGATCTAGGGAGAGCCAGGGAGGCTTGGGTTTAAATTCCAGCTTTGCCCACCCGAGGCTCTCGCTTCCCCTCTCTGAGCGCTCAGTCCTCACCTGTCACACAAGGATGACATCTCCACCACCGAGGTGGTGCCTCGGAGGGCCAGGACCCCGGATAAGACAGAGGGGAAAACAGGGGTCTTCCCAAAGACCGCAAGACAATTTCCCGGTATAGCAGCGTACTCAATTTGTCCTGGGTTATCTAATTCAAGAAAATAATGTGCAATAGTTCTCTGAAAAGACCTTTTTCCCAAAGGCCCAAATACTGCAACTTTACTTTTGAAAAATTCATTAGGTTGTTGTACAATATAGGCACCGCCAGAGGAAATTATCCAAAGCATGACTGGCTTCTCCTGCAACTAGGAGCATAATGCTTTCCTTCTCTAAATTTCCCAGAATACCTGACTCCTGATATTTATGTGCTGGCTGTCTGGTCAGCTGTGTAGCAAGCGGAGTCACAGCACTTCACCAAACACTGTCTGCTGAACGGCTGCAGGCTCTCAGCAAGAGGATGAGGCCCCTGATCCAGGCAACATCCTAACCAGGTGGAAGCACTAACTGCCTCCGGGTTGCTGGGCCCGAGCGCTGAGCTCCTGGCGTTCTCTCAGTACTTCTGCTTCTCAGTACTTCTGCTTCTACCATCTCTTTCATCGTTGTCACTGAACATCTCCTGGATATGTGGACAGCTCTACTTGGACACCTGCTCTTCAAGTTTCATGACTCAGTGGCCGTAATTCTTTAGTTTTTATTAATCCTCTGTTCATTTAAAATAATCTGGATGCAGTATGAGGAAACATGCTAATAACCGTATCATGGTAACTACTGGAGTCGGAAAGACAGCGGGAGGTTCCAGTTGCTTGTGGCCTGCCAGGGACTCTCAGCATTCCAATCTCTCCTCTGACTCTATAAGGAGATGGGCTTGACCTCCTGACAAGAGAGAGCAGGTCTTTATTAACCTCACCACAATGATTCTGACCTTCATCATATATTCTTAGAACAGGGACAGGCTCCCTAAGAACTATGTCAGTTCATCCAACCCAGTCTGCCACTCAGGATATTGAGAATTAGTGTCTATGTGTACACACGGATCCTCAAACCAGTGTACCTTACTCGACCAGTCCACTAAACGTACTTTTACAAAGACACATTGATAGACTTGAGCAGCACTGACTGTTTTATTGACTATAGGCAAATAAGCAGCAGCACTATTCATGAACTGATTTCATTTCATGGAGCTGTGTTCTGGGACCTCTGGCCTATAACAAAAAGGTCAGGTTTTTCTGTTTTTGGCAGCATGATGTAGTGGAAAAAATATTGCACAGAAATTACATGGACTTTATTCAAATTATGCACACTATTTAATAGCTGAATGACTGTGATAAAATTAATCAACTTTAACTAAATCTTTCCTCCTTTCAAAGACGCAGAGTTGGGCTTGGAAAACTGGCATGTCCCAATGACAACTGTGATAGTTAATAAAAATAACATCAATACAGGGTGATATTAAAGGGGTTTTCCTTAGTAGCTCAATTACAGATATCTGACTAATTTAAACTGGGGATAAACTTTAAACTGGGGAGTAAACCAATAATTTTCTTATTGGTAGATGCATTTTTCTTTCCTGGCACCTATTTTTCCACACAACAGGGAGGGCAGTATGAGCCTGTGACCTTCACAGGGGAGATGGGGACAGTGCTAGGCAGGGTCTCTGCAGGGCATGTGTCAGGGTCATTCTCAACAGTCCATGTGCCCCCCTGGGGCGCCTGTGTCCTTGTGTGTAAGATGAGAGGACAGGACCGGGTGCTGTCTTGGTTCTTTCAGCTCCTGTCCCATGGACGCTCCCCTGCAAACACAGAACCGTTCACATTTAAGCCTGCACTGCCAAAACCATCTCCCTTACTGTCTAAGAGACCATGGAAAACAACCAAGGCAGAGTAGTTACAGCTGGCTGTGAACCATAACTTCAGTATTTCCCACCATGTATGGTGTAAGGAAGTCACCTGACTTTTTGGAACTTCAGTATTTCCCACCATGTATGGTGTAAGGAAGTCACCTGACTTTTTGGAACACAATATTTGCCCTACTATAATCTCATTATTGAAAACTATTTATGTAATCTTATTTTCAGGGGTTTTTAATTTCATAATAAAACTCCAGGTGAGTTGAAATTGAGCATGCCTGCTCTTTGCTCAAGAAAGAATTCTGTGTTCTGGACCAAGTTTAAGCCCATGGAGCCAGTTTAACTGCAGAAATAAAAAGCTGGGAAGAAAAATACCATAGGGAGTGAGCAAAGTACAGAGAAGCCTGAA
Source organism: Chinchilla lanigera (assembly GCF_000276665.1). NCBI lineage: Eukaryota > Metazoa > Chordata > Mammalia > Rodentia > Chinchillidae > Chinchilla > Chinchilla lanigera. Next base: position 54,183,126 of record NW_004955403.1, read on the forward strand.
CTCATGACCCTGAGCGGAGCTGCCCTGCCAAGCGGGGTCACAGAGCACTGGCTCACGAGAGCCCCGGGCCTCAGGCCTGGGGCTCAGCTGGGACCTGGCCTTGCTGCGCACAGAGAGCCCAACAGCTGCACAGCACGGAGAGGAAGCAGGAGTGTGGGAAGCCTTGCCACCCAAGTGCACCCGCTTTCCCCCCCAAGTACACCCGCTTTCCACGACTGCCTGCAGGCTGCCAGGTGCCAGCAGGAGGGAGAGGCCTTAAAGGCTGCAACCGCAAGTCAGCGGTTTCCACAGCTGGAGATTTGGGCTTGCGAAACCAGCCGAGGTCCCCCTCACAAGGCACTGAGCAACAGCGCTGTTAGGGTCATCTCGGGTTGGGGTCTTCGGCCAGAAACAGATGGTGACAGGAAAGGCATATGACTGCTTCCCTCCGTCGTGTTACGTTTCTGTCACTGTGAGGGGCTGGGAGTAGAGCTAACCCTTGCGAGCCGGTCCCCCACGCCCGGACACAGTGGTGCGTGCTGTGTGTGTCCACGCCCGCCCCGTCCGGTCTCTCCAACGCAAGGCCCTGTCCCTGCTGACCCTGTGGTAACCGTGTGCCTCCTCCGGCAGGCCTACTGTGACATGGAGACGGGAGGAGGCGGCTGGACGGTGATTCAGCGCCGCGAGAACGGCAGCGTGGATTTTCAGAGGACTTGGAAAGAGTATAAGGCGGTATGGATATCCTTCACACTATCTCAGAAAAAGAACATGCGTGGTGAACACCAACTTCCAAGATTTTCAGGCACAGAGCCAATGTGGGCAATGACTTCTGACCTTGTCTCTTGGGGCAGTTCCTGCCCAGTGTCCCCATGGAAGAGCCCAGAGGCACATCCAGGCCTAGCAGGCAGGGGACTCCCCGCACGCCTCCAGGAGCCTCATCCCTCTAACACGAGGTCTCCCCCAGGAACGGATGGGTCCTTAACACCGGCCTCTGCAGGGTTTCCTGTGGAAGTCCCTGCGCGTGCCCCGTATAGCACGGCTTCCTGCCGACTAGCTGGCAGTTAGTCCATGGTACATCGATGAGCCTCGGGTAGGTTTCAAATGCATAAAGAAAAAACAAATGAAGTAACTGAGTTTCCCAACTTGGGTTCCAGGGCTTTGGGAACCCTGCAGGAGAGCACTGGCTGGGGAACGAGTTCATCTCCCAGCTGACGAACCTGCAGGGCTATGTGCTCAGGATCCACCTGCAGGACTGGGAAGGCAATGAGGCGTACTCGCTGTACGAGCACTTCTCCCTGGCTAGCGAGGAGCTCAAGTACCGGTAAGCCAAGGACTGCCCTGGAAAGGGACACTCGGTGGAGGGGCCGGGTGGGGATCTAGACAGCGACACTGTGACACTTAGCCAAGGTCTGCAGTGGCCGCCCGCCAGGGTCTTGTTTCTTAGGGTCCTGTCTGGCTGTACGGTGGTTTCTCTGCTTTTAAATTCTAACTTTGGCTGGAACAATCTAAGGTTTTCTGCATGGCTTGTTTCCTCAAAGACTGCGCTGCACACACAGCAGACCGCAGACATCAGTGAGTGCCAGGTGTCCCTATTATCATAACAGATGACTACCTGGGACTTACTGATTTCTTTTTAAAGGTATTAAAAGTTAAGCTACTGTTTGAAGTTTAAACACATGAGTTACTGTGTTTGATCCCAAAGTCAGGATTACTTGCCAAATGTAACACTGGCAAAATTGGGCAACTCCTCTGCTCTGGAGTAGAGTGCATCCGATCCACAGCTTCCCTTTGGATTTTCTTGCCTTTGCCTGTTTGGTGGCAGTAACCTGGAATGTTCCAGCAGCATGTGCGACCTGGACTGGGAATTTCCTTTCTGGCTCTAAAACGCCATATGAGGGGAGCCGAAGTAGGGATGGGACTTGCCTGTGTGACACACAGACGCTGCAGAGGCCAGCACTCCCCGGCGCGGGAGTGTGGCCAGGAGTGTGGGCCGCTGGCACTGAGGAAGGGCCTTGGGGGCAGCTGTCACCAGCACTGCTCTGCATGAACCCGAGCAGCAGAACAGTGGCCCGGGGGACCACGGGGCACACGCTGCGCAACGCCTGTGCCGAGCCCGAAAGGACTGTTCAGAGGAGCAGCTGCAGGAAGCGCTTGCCCCCGCGGGTCCCCAACCTCACCAGTGCCCAACTCGGGCCTGTGGGGAAGCTCAGCATGTACAGCCCTACGGGGGTCCTGGGCAGGGTCCTGAAGGACCGCATAGGGGCACGCGCCGGAGTCACCAGGCCTGAAATGCTGTCCGGGCCCACGCCATGGCTGGAAGCCCTGCCTCAGACATGGGCTCCAACTCAGAAGGGCATGTACAAACACATGAAGTCGATGCCCCACTCTATCGGTCCTCAATGCGGAAAGCAGGGCTCCTGGACAGGCGGGGACACGCATGGTGAGACAGGTCGGCAGGCCCCGCTCGCCCCCAAAGAGACTGGAGCCGCACTGGATGCCGCGACGCCAGCGGTTCTCACTGTGTCACCTCCAAGCTAAATATTTTCTCAACTGGCAACAGTTAGGAATCTACAACAGGGGAACTAAAAAAAGGAAACACAAAAATTAAGGATTAGATGTTTGTGTAAGAAGATTTTACAGAATGGGTCATTACCCTTGTATGCTGACGTTAGAAAAATATTTTAAACCGAGTTGGTTCTAGTGGACATTTCCTTTAGAATGCAATCAGTTTTTGGATACCCCATTTAGAAAAAGATACTTGTTTAAAACTTAATTTCCTTAGCAACATGAAACATATTCCATAAAAATCTCTGCACTGATGAAACCTGACGTTTGATGTAACAAAATACTAGCGATGTCGCTAGAACTTTGAGTATCTACACATGCTTTACAATGCCAGTGGTGCAGCAGCTGTGACAATGTTCCCCCTTAGGAAACATTTCCAAATGTTGGAAAACTGAAAAGTGCATATTGTAAGAAATGAATATATGCAGCACCAACAGGATAGAATTCTTTTTTAGAAAACCAAAAGCTATTTGTATGCTAACCCTTAAAAGTTAGTCACTTTTTATAAACCATTCAGCAATTTTATAAAGACTTATTGTTAAATGCTGCACTACGTCTTTACCACACTGTTGCAGACAATCAAGTCACACTAAAAAGCAAAACAAACCCAAGAGTGTGGCGAAGTTAGCTGGACACAGTGGTGCATGTCCGCAGTCCCAGCACCAGGGTCAGACCCAGCCTGGGCAGCTTAGTAAGACCCTGTCTCAAAGAGAATAATAACAACACGAAAAGAGAAAATGAAATTTCAGACAAGCCAAGAAGGATCAGAGTGCTGAAAAGTGGGGTGGGGATGTGGCTCAGTGTAAAACCCCTAGGTTCAATCCTTAATATACTGCAAAAAGAGTGAAGAAGGAGAAGGAGAAGGAGAAGGAGAAGGGGTAGAGCAAGAAGGAGGAGGAGGAGAAAAGGAAGAAGGGAGGGAAAAGGAGGAGAAGGAAAACGAGAATGAAGGAAAGGGACAGAGAAAGAGGCTGTTCTCGATATCAAATTGTAAAAGAAAGTCCTTTAAACCAGGGGGCCATCATCACAGGGTCAAGAATTACAGTTTTCAGACAGGCACTAATAAAAATATTCTGCCTAGGGGCTGGGGATTTAGCTCAGCGGCAAAGCACCTGCCTGGCAAGCGCAAGGTCGTGAGTTCGGTTCCCGGTACGGGAGAAAAACCAAAAAAAAAAAAAAAAAAAAAAAACCACAAAAATATTCTGCCTATTCTGCCTGCCGTTAGGGAAATTTAACGAGTTGCGTGGGGACAGATTATTCAGTGAGCCAGATGAGACACACAGAGGGACAGCCAAGGAGACGGCTCGTCTCAGGCCCTGCTCAGGTCCTTGGGAAGAGACTGCAGGGAAGCAGAGGCCAGAGCCCCGCCCGATGAGAACCTGCTGTGTTAAGAGTCTGCAGCGAGCATCAAAGGCTGAGCCAGGCTGGTCTCATTCCTCAAACATGTGGGACAATGTAGGAAATTCAGCAGTTTAGTCAATGCTGTATGAAGTGTCTACGGTTATTGTATTAAAAGAAAAAAGCCACGTGGGAGCCACTGACCTGGGAGTTACTGAGGAGCCACACGTAGGGAACGCCTCTGCATGGGCTCCGCGTGCCCATCCTCCCACCTCCTCCTCCACAGGCAAACATCTCTGTGACTTGTGCGCTAGGTTGGAAACCACAGAAGGCAGTGCACCTGGCGCGCATCCCAGCGCCACAGCTTACCAGGTCAGACTCTGGTCTGGTTCTGACCTCTGATAGTAACGGCAGACATGGCGCCCAGCTCTGGGGCTGTCATGGGACGCAGCACACACACCCACTAAGTGCCTGGAACTGAGCAGGCCTCTCCTCTCTTCTCGTACTTTGTTCCAACAGGAATTCTTGCAAATTATATTAGTTCCAAAGCAACGTGCTCAGTGAATGACAGCAGGCTTCACAAAGACACGCATAATTCTAAGGGTGTACAGTGTAGTTCTGCTGCCACTGCGGGACTTCTGATCTGTGGCCCAGGTCTTCATGCGCTGGCACCTCCGTCAGAACACTGGGATCCAATGCACCAGATGCTCCCGGTGCCGATTCACTCCCCACCTAGTGCAGTCACCACTGCCAGCGCATGACAGCAAGCTCTGACCTGCGCTGACCACTCGCACATGGGAACTCCAGAAAAGCTCATTTTTTTCAAAACTCACACACCCTTTGCCTTTCTAGGGTCCCCTCATTGGGCCAGCTGGCTGGTGGAAGGCATGCTGTCATGACATCCTACAAGCACGGCCTGTCCTTAGCATGCCATTTATTTCTTTCTCAGAGCTGATGTACAGAAATGAGGCAAATCTGCCTTAGGGGGTTATTCTCTCCACAGCTGTGCCTATTTCTACCCCAACCTCAAAAACCATTCCTCGTCTGCTGTCCTCCCCACCGCCATGCCCAGCCCTGCTGAAAACAGTGTCTGCTGATGGTGCCCGTCAGCATACCTTACTTTTCACGGGACACTGGCTAGAGACCTGGGGGGACGCTGCTCCACGCTGCAGTCCCCTCTTCTGTTTATCTGAAGGCAGCAGGACAATGAATTATAGGGCTCTACAGGGCCTGCTGATACTTGTGCAAGTGATATGTGCTGAAGTTTTCATGAAAACATCCCTCTTCGCCGAAGGATTTGATGATAAGTTGGTTCCTGTTTATACCAGTGCAAAATGTTTTGTCCAGAGTAGGTACTGGAGTACACTGACCAGCACAGAACTTGCTTCTGTACAATGGAATTCTTCACTATGAAAAATTTTCCACTACAGTAAATCAACAACCCAAGCCAATTACATCTTTTATTTTTTCCTTTGTATGCTTACAGGATTCACCTTAAAGGACTCACAGGCACAGCCGGCAAAATAAGCAGCATAAGCCAACCAGGAAATGATTTTAGCACAAAGGATGCAGACAACGACAAATGTATTTGCAAATGTTCACAAATGCTAACAGGAGGTAGGGATGACTCTTCTGTCTTCCTCTTTCTATTGCGTAATGTCATAGCTTGAAAGGCGAGCCATTGGGACTTCCACTTGTGACTGGCGACTGTGTCTAAAATTTCATACACAGAAAACTAGCTGGACCCAGGCAAATATGTTTTTCACTTCTTTAGACTGTTAATTTTGAAGAGAGAATGTGACAGGGGGCGAGAACTGTCAGCAGGCCAACTGTGTCCCCAGAGGACCCACCACTGGCAAGGGAGGGGACATTCAATACTCAGTGAGCTCTCTTGAGTTTGTGCTTGCTGGATAGTACATGGGAGAGTGCATTTCACTCCTCTTTGCTATATTTCTTATTAATATGTTAATGTTCACACAAGGAATTTTCAGTTCATACGTATTTTATTAACACAGAGCAAATACTTACAAAGAAACTAAGCAACCTGCTTTTTTAGGGCATCAGAGCAAGGTGAGTGATTGTCAACTTTAAACCAAGGCTTTTGTTGTCTTCCACCCTGACTTTTTGAAACAAAAAGCACCCCATGAGCAGACTGCTGTGGCCCACATGTTGAAAGCTGGGTTGGTGTCAAAACATTTAAAATCTCTCTGAGAAGAACCAACTGTTAGACAACTTCTGCTTCCAGTATTTTAAAGTTTAGGAATGGAGTAACAGGCACCAGCTAGTAATGACCGAGATAAGAAAGAATACTGACAGATGCTGTCTAATTGGTTCTTAAAAACGGTAACAGATTTTAAGAAGCACCAGGAGCTCTGCCAAGAGTGCCAACAGGAATCGGCAGGGTTTAATGAGTGGAGAGTAGAAATTATATTAGCAAAAAGGGATCCACTGCTCACCCAGGAGAAGCAAAGGTTGGAGCTGTGGCTGATCTAGTTTATAAAGATCAGGTGCTGCGTTAATTAGACAAGAGAAAGACTGAAGCTTACACTATATTTGCACCTCACGTAAGAATTGCTGACAATCAAGAGAAGGATGTTTATGGAAAAAAATGAAATTCAATCGTTTTCCTGACTCTAAATTTCACGTCTTTACTACTGCAAGAATTAGGCCCTATTAAAAAATCAATATTCTGGTTCCTGAGATAATATAGTCAGTGCTTGGTGCTGTGGGTTTTCCCTGCAAGGCATATTATTTCGGGTACAGAAAAGTTATTTCACTGACTTCGTAAAAAGCTTCTGGTCTCACTCATTCCCATCACAACAATACTCTTTAAAGGGGGGCACAAACACCCCTAATCTTCTTTCCTGCCCTCCATTCCCACACTCTGGGCCCATGTGCCTGATAGGCTGGAGGTTCCCAGACCACCCGTGTGCCGTGCAGGACTCCAGAGACGGAGGGTGCATTCATATCCAAGGAAACAATGTATTTATTTACCCAGATCAAGATTTAGGGGCTGAGAGTGGAGCTGGGGGAGACGGGCAGAAAAAAAGCAGCCCAAGAGAGCAGAGAACAGTTGGGCTGCAAAGAGGCCGAATTCCTACCAGTGGTGTGGGCCACCGAGAGCTCAGCCCGGGAGCGAGAGATGTTTGTAGACAGTGGGTCAGTCAGCAGGCTCCAGAGGCCAGATGTGCACCTCGGATGTTCCCGACTGCTCCGAGGAACGCTGTCAGCTCCCCTCCTTCAGTCACCTCACGCCAAGGCTCTCGTCAGAGAGAAGGCAGGTGCCCACGGGACCATGCACTCCAAGGTGCAAACCTCATGTGTGAGTTTTTTTATCTGGTGTTGGCTTGTTTATTTGTTTGCTGGTTAGGGAGCGGCTGTCCTTAAGTTGCTCAGGCCAGTCTCCAACTCGATCCTCCAGCCCAGCCTCCCAAGGACCAGGGTGACAGGTGTGCACCACCACTCCCAGCTCTGAATCAGGGTATTTTTAGGGAATCACAGTGTATAGATGCGGTAAAATCTATCCTAATACCATTTCTTAGGTCCCTGAGTTGAGTTTCATTCACTTTGACTTATTTTTCTAAGTGCTTTTCTTATGTTTCTAAGTTATTTTTCTGAGACATCAACAATGCTTGTCACAGTTTTTTTGTCATCAAAGCATGACCCTCAATGGTATCGTACAACGGAGACCCACACAAGGTGCTGAAGGCGCATTCTGATTCACACATGTAAATAGACGTGTGTCCTCTGGACCCTGACACTGGCAAACTCCTCTCTGAGGACCGTGCCAGGGACAAGGGGGACTCTGCCTGCCTGCTGTTGTGGGCCCCTGCTGCATGACGGCTGTCGGGCTCCTCCTGATCAAGCTCCACTGAATGCTTAACATGTGGCTTCTATTTTAACCAAAACAATTTTGATGGAGGGGAGCCCAAACCGCTCAGCCCGCCGTGCTGCAGGGCTGGAGAGTAACCCAGGCCTGGAGCTCTCCAGGGGCTCTTGGGAGTTCTACTTACCCCTACTTCCAACTGCACTGCGTACTACTCAGATGCCCATGGGTGACACGCCGGTCCACACAGCACAGAGCAAAGGGCAAGGCAGCTCATAAGGACATGTGCCACAGTGGGAGTAGGACTGCCTGGGGCTGAGCAGGGGGCATGCTTCTGCCCACATAGTACGTTCCATGGCATGCCGTCTGCATGCGCCTGCTGCAGGGCCCTGGTCATGATGACCAGCTCAGCTGAACACCGTTCTGTGCAGTTAACGTGACCTTGCTCTTGATTCCTTCCATGTTCTGCTTTCACAGGCTGGTGGTTTGATGCATGTGGACCTTCTAACTTGAACGGAATGTACTATCCACAAAGGCAGAACATGAATAAGTTCAACGGGATCAAGTGGTACTACTGGAAGGGATCAGGCTACTCGCTCAAGGCCACCACCATGATGATCCGGCCAGCAGATTCCTAAGTGCCGAAGCCCACCCCCGGAAGGGTCCTGTACCATTCCCAAGGCGGATCCAAAGCACTGAGCACACGGCCGAATGCTGACTCTGCTCCCACCACAGGCAGCTCCTGGCCCGTAAGGTCCACAAGCTCCTGACTATAGTTGAGTCCGAAATAGCACCAGTAACCTGCATGGCTCAAGGAACCAAAGCAAAACCCAAGCCAGAAGCAACCTGGCAGAGTGGGCTGGTGGCACACCTACGCGGAGATAAGTTCTAGGTTGAGACCAGATGACAACTCACAGACTCTGCTGTCACAACCAAGAATGTCATGTGCGAGTTTATCAGTAAATAACTGGAAAACAGAACACTTGACGTTATATAGTACAGATAATCTTGGAACTGCATTCCTCCAAGCACTGTTTATAGACTGTGTAAATATCCTTGTGTCCTGAATTCAGCATCACTATTACAATTAAAAGGAAGACAGAATTCTCTAAGCCATAAAAATATACTATATATTCAGGGATTTTTCTGAGAAGTGCTTATTATAGTTTAATATTTGGAAAAATATAGTGCATTTTTACTCTTCTTATGTACTTTAAATTTATATTTTAAAAACAGCATATTTACATATCTCTTGACAGCTTAATTTAAAGTTAATGCTCTAATACTTATTTCAAGTTTATATGACACGAACTTCCAGGACCTTTAAAATTACTAATAGAGGTGATTGCTACTTGGGTTTATATGAAGATTGTACTATTTTATTCTGCCCGGCTGTTAAATATGAAGGTATTTTTAGTAATTAAATGTAACTTATTAAGTGAGAGAATTATGTTTAACTTTTATGATAATATTGTAAGTTCTGTAATTTAGTTTTGAAACAACTGTGCTCACAACAAGGAAAAGTTTGATTTTTAATGAAGGAAATTATACATTTAAGTCTATGACAAAGATACTTTCTTCTCACTATTATAGCAAGAGGTCTATTTTCTCATCTAGCTAGATTTATTTTACAGACTAAGCTTAAATTTAATTTGTGGTTGAGCAAAGCATTCCATCTGAGACATTTACAAAGCTATAATGCTCAAGATTTGACTTACTTAAGAAAAAAATAATTTGCATTAGTAAGATTTTTTTTTATATCCATCAGCAGACTGAAAAGAAAAAGTGTTTCAAAATGCAGAAGCAAAATCTCATGCTCAGGTTATACCCACAAGCTCACAGAAAACTTAGGACGTAGCTTTATGCTCAGGACTGTAAAATCCTAGCTCCTACAGCACTAGCTTCTTTGGAAGCTTTCACAGTACAGTCAGCACTAATGAACATCTGCATAACGAATTCAGAAGCAATTTTTCAACTCATTCTGAGGCAACAGCTAGGAAGGAAGCCAGCATTTCCTATGTGTGTCACCATGTCTTACTGTCCTATTTTTCCCCTTTATTCTGCTTTCTTCTGTGTTCATTTCACCCTGCGGCCCTCAGACTCAGCATTAGGGTAGGGTGGCACTGCTCAGAGCTGCAGCTGGTCTGTGGACACAACGAGCCTGCAGGCTCTGGCCACCTCCCATCCTGCGTTCCCCACTGCTACCCTCAGACCCTCCTGGCTGAGAACTCTTCCTATTGTGACACTTGAGAGGGACTGCAAAACTCAATGAGCCTATGATGGGTTTACATCTGGTTTTAAAGAAATTTGCTAATTAGAAAATTTCACAGGTTCAAAGCCCACAGTAAGTTTCTAGTACCTCAATGGCCGTAAGACAGACGCTGAGTTAAGAAAATGATAATACAGAAAAAACTGGCAGCAGTAGACCACTCTATCAATTTCTCATGTAGGCAGGAAAAACGAATTTCAAAGACAAACCTCACCATGTTACTTGGAGATATATATAATCTCGCTTGACAGAGAATGGGAGGAATTTGTGTTTTTACTTTACACTTCAGTTCCTTGTACAGTATTTCAAACAAACAGTCCTGCTGGGAGGAATTTTTTCTCTCTTTAAGAAAACATTTACAAAGTTGAAAGGAAAGCAAAACAATAATCCTAAAAATGAAAACAAAAACAATGCAATGACCTAGATAGTTGTAGCGATTACACACAGAGCTCAGCCTCCTGCTACGTCACAGTCGGAGGCCGACTCAGGCAGCCACACAGAGCAAACGTGGCCACAGGAAGCACTCAGACACCAATCTCTGAAAGAATTAGCTGTCACAAAGCAGCCAACAACTCTGAAAATGAAAGCCGACTTATGTACCATTGCGCTTCCAATAAAGTGTCAAATGACTCACTTCATTATTGCTTAATCTTTAAAAAAAATGGAACCTGGAACTTTCTCATTAAACATCTGACTTAAAAGTCACTAAAACTGAAGCTGAATTTAGGAAAACCATCAAAATACAAAGACTCTATTAAAATGCTAACAAGCCACCATTTTTATACCTATCGGTTCTATCTCTATTAACATAAAGGCATTTGTTTTTAAAACAGTATGCAAGATATAATTCTACCTTCCCAAGAATAGTTTTAAAAATTACTTTTATTTTCCTCAATCCTGAGGGCATTCATAATTAAAATTTCTTAAGACTGCATTTTTTACTACAATTTTAAAAAGTATCATCACATTCTCAATATGATCTCATAAATAAATGAAAGGCATTAAATTCTGTGGGTATGTCTTTAATTTCAGCATGACTGCACTTGACTTAGTAAGTTGAGTTTATCAGTATAATGGTTTCCAAAGCAAACAAAACTGCATTTATCATAAGAAAAAAAAAATCTGACTTACAGGAGCTGCTGGGAAGTAGGTAGAGAGTTCAAAAGGCTCCTCAGAAATCCAATGACCCAACTCCAAAGACCACAGCACCTAGAAGGGAATCAACAAGCAGAACAGATATGATAGATTCATTAGGCTTTTGTGGGCAATGACTGCCCTGAGTCGCTTTGACAACAGACCCAAACAAAAGCAGTGAAACATGCTGCAGATCTGAAACAGTTGTGTGCTCAGGACCAAGGTGCCTACAGACTCTCCACACTATATGAAAGTTAGGAATACTAATACATAAATACCTGGTGAAGAAAAAGTTTCATGATGACTAGAAATACAAATTGTTATCTTAGAGAAGTCAAATATTTAAACAACCTGTTCTTCAATATATAAAATAGTATATATTTTAATTCTAAGTTATCAAGTTATAGTATTCACAAACACTCCTCTGTAACTATTCTGTGAATTTAATAATGTAAAAAATACACTGGGAGAAGACAGACCACCAGCCCAAAGTCCAACAGGATTCCTTCAGACTGTGACTCTGTTCCTAGCAATGGCTGGTGCCTTTAGGAGAAGGTGTCCTCTGTGAGTAAAGCCTCTAAGAAGCAAGCTTTCACCTTCCTCTTCACCGTTACCACCACTCGGTTACTATTTGAATCTACAAATTTTTAAATGATCAAAACAATGTTTTCATTTTTAACTCAACAAGAAGATTCTGTAGTCATCTCTATTCCATGACCAAACTGCCTAGTAATCTGTTTCTACACAGAAGTAGACTCCTACAGCTAAGGTCATCAAATGGAAATATACATTCAAGTTCATTTAAAACTGGATCTTTATGTCTTTTTTTGGGTCTTTTTGAGACAGGGTCTCTCTGTGCAGTTCAGGCTGGTCTTGAGCTCACTTTGTAGCCTAAGCTGGCCTCAAACTCACAACAGTCCTCCTGCCTTAGTTGCCTGAATGCTGGGATTACAGGGGTGCGCCACCACATCCAGCCGGATTTTTATTTCTTGCATTCAGTGACCCACCGTCCTTTACCTGAAGTCTAAGCTTTTTGCAAATGATCAAGAATGGGCCCAATTCTTCCTCTCTGTTAGTTTCTAAGGTTCAGTAATGTTTATGGGAGACCAGTTTCAAATATTTGCTTCTTTAATGCTCTTTTAAGCAGTGTGAGAGAACAATATATTTTTCTTAGTAAGAACGGGCCCAATAGTGGGATAAGTAACAATGAGAACAGAACACAGAAGATGAATGCAGTTCTCAGCACAACCTGTCTTAAAATAGAGTAATCTTTATTTACTCGGCCACTACACTATGTATTCACTTGTGAATAATTTAGTGACAGCCCACCACAAATAAAAACTTCAGCCAGGTCCTGTAACAAGAGCTCCAAACTTAGTCATCCACACCTCAAGGGAGACATGAAGGGAAGCCACACAGATGGGAACCATGAAAGGAAATCACACAGGATGGGAATTATGAAAGGAAACCATACACGATGGAGGCATGAAGGGAAATCACACAGGATGGAAACTATGAAGGGAAATCACACAGGATGGA
>NW_004955403.1:54196560-54273754 GCF_000276665.1 Chinchilla lanigera
ACCACGAAGGGAAGCCGCACAGGATGGGAACCACGAAGGGAAGTCACACAGGATGGGAACCACGAAGGGAAGCCGCACAGGATGGGGACCATGAAGGGAAGCCGCACAGGATGGGAACCACGAAGGGAAGCCGCACAGGATGGAGGCATGAAGGGAAGCCACACAGGACAGAGGTATAAAGGGAAGCAATACAGGACAGTTTCTCTCAAATGGTGTTATGGGAAACTTCAGGTAGAGCAAATAAACTCAGAGTAGGAGAAGAAGGAAAAAGTGCACACGTGAGCTGACGATTGAAGCTGGATCTTATATAATGAGTAAATCATTAGGCAAGGAGAGTGGCATTGGGAAAGGCCATCCATTCCTTCTTGGCTATAGCAGATATGCCATGAACAAGAGGTAAGGGAAGAGTGCTGACTGGTGCAGAGGGTGAGACGCGGCAGGTAGCACAGCATCTGGACTCCAGTGAGCTGAGTCACCAGCGCGGGGTGAAGCAGAGAGGATGGAGAGTTGACAGCAGCTCTGATGAGACAAAGAGAAGTGGCTCTGGGTGGGAGCGTGGCAATGCAGAACGGAGTGGAGCTCAGTGTGGGAAAATCTGCATCCATTAGGGATGGAGGACAGCAAGTTGTACTCTTAGGAACCCTGTTCGGTGTAACTACTTAGCCTTCAATCAGCTCTGTGTGTGCAGCAGCACTTTGTCCTTTAGGTACTTTCTCCTCATTTTTATTGCATAAACAGCACTGGGGAGAAATCTGTTAATGAACTGAACAAAACAAAGTATTAGAAAATTGGTAACTTTATACCAAAATCAGGTTTCTGTCTCCCTTTTTATGGCTGGTGGTTAAAAGGATTTAAGTAACAAAGTATTTACTTTTATCGGCTACTGTATTCAATTACGTTCAGAGAACAGATCAGTATGTGTGGGTCTCTATCAGCTCATAGTCAAATCAATAGGTAAAAAGTCTCGAGATGAGGTCCACTTTCAGACATGAGGCAATGTGAAGGAGTATGGTGGGAAATGCGATGTGCCCATGAGAGAAGCCAGGAACCAGTCTTTAAAAAAAGCATGTGGCACCAAAGTTCAAATAAAATCCACATTAAAATGTCAAGTGACTTTAAACAGCCTTGAGGAGAAAGCTCAAGGCAATTTGTTCCTTTCTAAATGTTAAGAAAATAAAACCACCAGAGAGCTCCAGTAGAATTCTGATAAGTAAGTTGATACATTTAACTTTCATGTATACCCCAGGAATTAATATTGCATAAGATAGCAGAAATCATTAATTTATTAAATTCATCAAATCAGAAAAAACAGTGTAAGCTCTGTGCTTATGTAGTTTCATTAGCCAAAGCTATCTTTACCTTACCAGAGTGCCCAGAATAGGGAAAATCTACTTTACCAGTGTATCCGTTACTTTTCTCTCATAGCTGAGACAAAATACTTGACAACCACAATTAAGGAAGGAAAGGTTTATTTAGTTTGTGGTTTGTGGAAGTTTCAGTCCATACTCAGCTGGCTCCAAGGTAGAGTGGCACATGGCAGAGGGCAACAGTTCACAGCAGAGGAAGCCAGCAAAGCAACAAGAGCAAAAGGGAGGAGTGGTAGCAAACAGCCCCTTTCCCTCCCTTACATTGTATGCGAACTCTTCACCCCAGGGCAGGTGCAGCACTCACACCGATCATCCCAGCACTGGACCATGAATCAATAATAAACTATAAGTCTGCCCCATGACCACATGAGGCTTTGGGGGGACATCCAGACACAAACCATAACAGCAAGGTCACAGGTAGGGTTGTAAGAAACTTTAGAGGAAAATATTAACCCAACATACTTCCCATAAAATATCTGATAAATCAAACAACTGAAAAGCTAAATAAAGTAAGGAGTGGGGATGCACGAAAGTAGATCAAATTCTCTTTACAGCCCTTTTAAAAGGGGTACAAAATTACTTTAGCACCTACTGCAGCAATTCTCAGCATCTGGTATGTGACACTTAGATAATAAAAATGGTCTTTTTGATTTTTGAGACTTATCAGGTATCAATCCACACTTGATAAATTCCCACACAAACCACCTTCTCGCTTTAGTCTTAGATGAACTAACTACAGAACCAACTCCCCACCCCGCTGGGCTGACTACCCAGTTACTTGCACACCAGGGCACACGGATGGCGTTCTCCCTTCTCTGCCACCACAACCCACAGGGGCAACCTGAGGCTGGCGAGCTGCAGTGAGCTGAAGCTACAAAACGATGCTGCTACGGAATGGAAGCAAGGAGCAGCACGTACTCCACAGGGAACAGGAAGCTGACTCCACAGTCACTACAGCAAGATGGGCACGCCTCCTTCCTACCGCCTCCCAGCCCTAAACCTGTGGGACAGACCGAAGGGAAGGGAAAAGAGTCCGCAGAAGACGAAACTATAACAATAATTTAGACACTGAGAGTGGATGAGTGAGCGGTGACTCACTGGGAAGGGCGAATGTCTGGAGAAAGGAGAAAATAGGAAGCATCGAGTCACCTCGCAAACTCCCAGGCAGCATGAGAAACTCGGGGGAGCCACAATCTATGAGACTGGGGGTGCAGCAAGGGTGAAAAGAAGCGATCCCCACCCAGCCTGCCCTCCTCGGGAGCAAGAAAAAGTAACATCAGGATGGTTTTTTGGAGGGCGACAGGGACCCTAGACCTGCCCAGTGCAGCCCTCACCCCAACACACACTGTCAGGGACAGGGCGCCCCCTTCTTTGAGAACGCCCTCATCAGCCCAGAGAAAGGCACACGAATACTAACATCCAGACTTCCTTCACCCACCGCCCGTCCACATCGCGTACTCGTGTCCACGCGGCCGCGCCAATCAGCGTTCAGCTGCGGCTGCGTGGGGCCTTATATCTACCCGCGGAGAAGAGGCTTCCGTGAGGGGACACAGAGCCCCACAGGGAAGGGACCCCACGGAACCCGGGGATGGGAAGTCCAAACACACCTCTGTCTGTGAGCCCGGGGAACACCCAATCTGAGTGGACACAGCCACTAAGGAGTTTATGAGTGGTGTCCCCAAAAAGGAAACGGCAATGAAAGTTCCCCCACCTACAGACACATCTGAGAGAAGAACTGTAACCTGGGCACGTTCCAGTGGGTTAGTTAGTGGTGGGTACATAAAAAAAGCCACCAAACTGTCAGTTATTGCCTCAGGGAAAGCAAACAAAAATTAGCAGAAATGCAGTAATCATAGTAGATTAAATGGTTCGGGCCACAGTAATGACATGATCTAAAATATGCGTGTGCTCACACACAAAATGGTAAATAAAAAATTATACCATATGAGCAGATGGGTGAGAGGAAATAAGGTCAGCATAAAAAACCACTATATAATCACATTTTCTTCTATTTATCTATCTCCTTCCTTCCTCCCTTCTTCCCTTTCTTCCTTCCCTCCCTCTTTCTTTCTCTCCTCTCCCCTCCCCTTTCCTTTCCTTTGCTTTCTTTCATGGTAATGGGGATTCAACCCAGGGTCTTCACACTGAGCGACATCCCCAGCCCTTTATATTTTTTCTGTCAAGACAAGGTCTCACTAAGCTGCAAAGTTGTGCAGCTTGCCCTCAACCTTGTGATCCTCCTGCTCCAGCCTCCTGAGCAGCTGAGGTTACAGGTGTGTGCCACCAATACCTGGCTTACAGTTACATTTTTACCTCCCACAGAAGAAGTCTATAGGTAACATCTAAAAGTGGAAAGTCAAAAGAAGCCAGGAAAAGTGTTTCACATAGAAGTATGTAGGCAGGTATCAGATGCAAGAGCCTCAGTAATGGGGTAGCTTCTCCTAAGGAGGGAACCAGGCCAGAGAACTATGCTGAGGAGGTGCTGTCTCTGTCCCAGGCCTCTGCGTTACACCTGATCTTTCAAGCACTTTACTCTGGATAATTTCAGGGTGACAAGAGTCATTAAAAACTGTTCACAGAGAGCCCTCATTTACCCCCACCTAGCTTCCTTTAACACCCAAGTCTCCACTTAGTTCCTCTCTTTCAGAAATGCTCTGGTCTATGCCAGGTGTGCCGGTACCCATTGGGAGGTGGTGGCAGGAGGATCATAAACTCAAAACCAGGCCAGGTGAGTTAGTGACACCTTGTCTCAAAATAAAAATAAGCCAGGCGTGGTGGCACACACCTGTAATCCCAGCATTTGGGAGGCTGAGGCAAGAGGATCGCTGCGAGTCTGAGGTCAGCCTGGGCTACAGAGTGAGTTCAATACCATTCTGAACTGCATAGTGAAACCCTGTCTCAAGAAAATAAAAAAAAAAAAGACAATAAATAAATCAAAATAAAATTGGGAATGTGCCTGACAGCGAACCCCAGTATTGCCCAAAACAAAAAAAAAAACAAGTGCCCTGGCCTGAGAGCCAATGTGTCCATACAAAAAATGAAATCTTGGAGGGTGCTGACTAGGGCTGATGACCTACAGGTCAAAATGGGAAAAGAGCTCAAAAATATGGAGTTTCCCAATTCAGGAATACAGTGTCCCTCTCCTTTTATTTAGGTCTTCATTGCTTTCTTTTGTAAGCTTTCACACAAAAATGCTGAAAATGTTTTGTCAGACTTAAATATTTCAGTTTTGGGTGGTGTTTGCATATGGGGCATACTGGGAAAACAGAATCCCAGCTGCTCACTGCCAGGATTCCAGTGAATTTTATATTCTGACCTTGAACTCTGTAACCTTGCTTAATTTGCTAGTTGTAAGAATTTTAAACAAGATAGATGTGTTGGTGTTTTCTGTGTGGACAACATCCTCTGTGAATTGAAGCAGCTTTAACTCTTCCTTTCCAACATGTACACGTATTTTATTTCTTGCCTTGTTACTCTGGACACAACTTCCAGTACAGTGAGGAAGAGAGAATTTTACAGGTTCTGGAACTACTTTGTGAGGCTGATTAATTTTGGTATTCCCAGGGGAGCATAAATACCTAAAGTGTTCCTGTATATAAATTAAGGTATCAATGGAAAGTACAAGTTTTTTGCTTTAACTATTTTTAAAATATGTGTCCTTTTAGAGGTGTTTTAGGTTCACGGCAAAATGAAGAGGAAGGTAGAGACTGCCCTCAGCCCACACATTTGCAGCCTCCTGTTCTTTTTTTTGCTTTGTTTTTTTTTCTGGTACTGGGAATCGAACTCAGGACGTCATGCTTGCCAGGCAGGCACTGTGCCGCTGAGCTAAATCCCCAGCCCCAGCCTCAGCCTCCTGTTCTCAACGCCCCACCAGAGCGATGAGGGCTTCCTGAATGGAAAGGCAGACACTGTCACCTACTGCTGGTGCGGACAGGGGACCAGCCGGCTTCCTCTCTGGTGCTTCACTTCCTGCTCCCCAGAGAACACCTGGGAGACGGTGGGGGAGGGAGGAAGTCACTGCCCCAGCCAGGGCCAACGCCACTACCTTTTCCTGATATTCGCCTCATTTCTTAACATTGTCTTCACTGCCTAGCAGATTCTCCTCGGTGTCTGAGATAAAATGTATTCATAAAATATACTGTAAGCAAAAATGCGAAGCGAGGCACGCTTGATTTGTGACTTTTCAAAACAATTTTTTAAAAGGGGGAAACAATACCAAGCTATTGTAATTAATAACTGCTATAAAAACGTAACTAAAACATGTAGCTAACTAAATTCAAGAATTACTGATCATGGTCATTTATTAACAGTCATAGTTTGTGATGAAAAAGTTACTGTCATTCTAACACTAAGCTTACTCTGAATTTCGAAGTCCCCAGCCCACCCGACCCTGGCTCTGGGCCTGTCTCCAGAGCACACCGTGAAGGTCAAGCACAGCTTGGTTACCAGGTGTGCCGGTGGGAATGTGACTGCTAAGGGACAGGGCCTCTTTTCAGGCAAAAGTCTGTATGATTCTGCATACAAAAGACTTCATGGAGAACGAACAGGATCGCACAAAAACTTGTGCCACAGATTTAACCAATGTAGTTAATTTGACACAGTTTAAAGGGCTACTTTAGTCCCCGCTTTCCTTGTAGGTAAAACAGATACGGGCCTACTTCCTGCCAACTTTAGCTGCTGAGCGATGGTTGGCCTTCTCTTTGCTGCCAGTGGCCCCCTCATCCTCCCTTGCCAATTGCATGGAAAAGGTGATTGTTAGGGCTTCTGAAAGGTATAGAAACACAGTCAGCATTTCCAAGTTTCTTCACTGCCAGAGAAATAAAAGTAACTTATTGCTTGTTTACTATTTTTAGCTAACAAAATTATAAAAATCAAATCATAAAACAATTCTCCCCAGACTTTATAGGTTTTTTGACTCAGTTATTAGGGTTTTTCCAACAGCAAAGCCTGACAGAATCTGAAGTGTGTGCACTGCGTTGTTTAGTTTATACCGCGATCCCTCTCCAGCTGGGAGGTGGAATGCGCTGGCTCAGTGCAGAATCCAGGCTACGGGCTCAGCCATTTCGGCCTTCACAGCTCTGCGACACGGAGCACGTTAGCTACCGCCGTGCTGCAGGAACACGTTACACATCAGTACAAACGGGAAGTCACCATGTTCTTAATGAAAGAGCATGGTGATGAAGCTATTTCCAGATGACAGTGAACTTCAGGAGAACGCTCTGGGCAATGCCAATAGTGTAAGTTTTAATAGCAAAAGAAGTGGGCACTTATGTCCCAAGCACTTTGGAGCCAGAAAACAGAGGAGGTCCAATCTTCCAAGAAAGCCAGCTTGGACTGGCGACGTTTCAAGGCAATATCTGTTCCAAAATAAGCCATTGCTTTGTATTTCTAACACATCTCAGAGTGCTGAGAAATGCTTCCTATAATTCCACAAAGTCCCTTTAAAGACACAAACATATTTTGGGGGACACAAACATATTTTGGGGGTCAACGGCCGCCTCAGTGAAGAAATCTGTGATGTACAATTTTATTAACTGGACTGAACATTGCCAAACATACAGATACCACTGGAAGTGTACAGCTGGGTGGTGCCCTCGTACTCACGATGCTGCGCAGCCGCTGCCTCTTTCCGGCCATTCTCATCACGCGGCGAAGCACCCTGACCCACCAGCAACCTCTCCCCATCTTCCGCTCCGCTCCGTCCCCTCGTAACCACCCACCCGCACTCCCCCGAGGTGGCTCTGCCACCCGAACCTCATTTCCAAGGAACCACTGGCTCTGGGACCTCCGCGTCTGGCTTTTTCATTTAGCCTCTGCTTGTCAAGTTCGTGCAAGGCTGGTGATAGGTGCCCAAGTGCTTGGTGGGCGACGGCAGTAGTGAGTGTCTATTTACTGGCACTTGCTGAGCACTTTACTCCACTTTACTCTTTCCAGCTCCTAGGGATTAGAAGCTGAGGCCTTGAGTTCAATGGCCTTATGCAGGGCCACCCAGGTAGTAACTGGCAATGTTGGGGTTAAAGTCATTGTGTACTCACTAATCTTTAAAACACACGAGGTGGTGTGTAGTCTGAATGGCCGTAAAAGTTCAGGCTCAGAAGATACCAATACCCTTCAGGCTGTCTCTAGAAGTATGTGCAAAAGAAAGTATGGGCTACAGATTGTGGAAAAGCAGAACTCAAGTTCAAAACTCAGCATTTCAAGACTGTAAGCATGAGCAGTTCACTACAGGTGCCAAGTCACAATCCCACATATGACGACGGTGTTAGGCAGTGGACTCGGCTCTTGAGGATCCCCTGACAAAACAGCCCATGTCTTGAAACTTTCCCCATGACAGACCACCTGCAAGAAGCTTCGCTCCACCCCCAGGGAGTGTGCTTGGTCCCTCCCCTCACCCTTCCCGCCTAGTGTGTGGTCGGTCACAAGGCCAGTCCTGTGAACATCACTGGAGACAGCAGCACACAAAAGTGCAATGTGGCACACACCTCTGGTGCCAGCACCCTGGGAAGCTGATGCAGGAGGACCTCAAATTCCAGCCCAGCCTGAGCAACTTAGTGAGATCCTGTCTCTAAATAAAAAATTTAATGGGCAGTGGTGACCTGGGGATTTAGCTCATTGTGAAGGCCCTGGGTTTACTTCCCTGTACTGGGGGAAAAAAGAGAGACAGAGGAGAGAGAAAGAATCTACATTTTAATGATCTCTCTGGGGCGATTTGCCTGTTACTGAGGTGTAGAAAGCACTGCTCTAGACGTTTCACAGAAGTGGCAAGAAACTGAAAATGTACCACATTCTGTTTGACTGAGATAGGGAAGGTAAGTGATGAGTCGTTAGGAACTCTTTGCCACTCTGCGAAGATGTTCCCTGGGGGAGCCTAAGTCCCAGAGAGGAAAACAGCCCACACTACAAGCCGCACCACCCGCAGTGACCTGCCAACAAGTCCGCTCTGCAGCACACAGGCTGGAAGTGACTTCCATGTTGCAGCATAAACGCTCTGTCAGAGCCACTTTCTCAATACTGCTAAGCTAGGACCAGAGCAACCCCAGCTTTCTCCACTGTACTTAAATGCGGAGTCCCAGCTTCTTTATAAATAACAGATGCACATAATCCTCTTATCAAAATGAAAACAAAGAAACAAATACAACGAATTCCAATGCGACTCAAATAAATGGTGGGAAGACCACTTCGCTGTAGGTAAACGAAGCAGACGTTATTACTACCAACACAGACGGCAAGCCAAGTATTGTAGCTAAGACAATGGCTGCTTTCGGTCCTTCCTTCCAAGAATTAGTTATGTGTACGACCCAAGACCGTCAGTGCTTGGTCAATCATAGATATGAAGAACTGTAATACTCAGGTTGAGAAACTTTCTTTCAAAGAAATAAAAACCAGCTAAAAAGAACCAATAAACAGCCTGATTTTGAACCTAAAAGCAAGCCGCTATTTCAATTGACAAAATCACTTTGAGTTCTTTATTTCTCATTCCCTGGTAAAGGGAAGCCTCAAAGATTTTCCCTAAAATTCATTATCTATAAAATAAATTTTAGAAGTGTATTGTGTGGGCCACACACAGTATCTGGTAGCAAAATGAACAATGTCAATTGTAGTTTTGAAAAAAGTTTTCTAAGATCTAGTGTATTTCTTGTATCTCCCTCTTCAAAAGCTAGCACTGTCACCGAAGCCTAATTCACCGGGGGTACTTATTCGTGGACTGGCAGCATTTCTGAGTTTGGCAACTGCTTTTAGCTCAGGGACAGAGTCCAGAAACCCCAAACCTACTGGTGGCTATCTGAATGAAAAACAGCTCAAGGCTCTTTTCAAAAGGTTCCAGAGAAATCAAATCAAGGTTGCATTTACTGACGAGTACCTGAAGGTAAGATACTTTGTGCAGTTAGCTGAAGTGACTGCTGAGATGTCAGGAATATGAAGCTCTAGGGCCTCCAGCCAGCACGTGCAGAGCTCAGGTGTAAGAGGCCCCTGACAGTGCTCTGAAGCCCACCGCAGGGCTCTCCATTATAATGTAAGGAGGGACTGCTGAGACCTGAAGGAGTTAAGGGCTCGAACAAGAGAAAACTAAACAAAAGGAAGGTAACACCTATGGCAATGATTTCCAAAGGCACATGGGGACAAGCTCCCAGGAGCCTGCACCATCCCGCTGGTTGACTTTCCATCAGACCCATTTCAATGATTGCCAGATATAGTGAATTTTGTTTTCATGGTCGAGCTTTACTCACAGGTGCTCAAAATCAGTATTTCAAGTCTGAGCAGAGGCTGCATCTCCACCCTGCCGGCTGTGAGCGGACAGGGCCACACGGAACAGGAGCTGGGGAGGGTGGAAGCTGCCTCACAGAAAGCCTGCCTTTTGTTGGGCAGAGAGCCGTGGGCCGGCAGAACTGCAGATGTGACAGAAACGGAGGATGCGGGCAACACTGTGCTCGAGTGAGGTGGTAAGGGTGTCCAGAGACTCACGGAGCTCTGTGCGTGACACAGCGTAACAACACAATGAATCCAAGGGACTCTGGTCACATCAGTTTCTTTACTTTCTGTTGTTACTTCCTGTCTCCCATGCAGAGGAAATACAGCAACCCTGGATTCGGTTTTCTGTTCCTATGGATCAGCCAGGCAATTCCATCACGATGGAGGGGAAAACACGAATTATTGTCTTTCCTGAAAACAGAATTAATGCTGGAAGTAGGAACTGTTGTGAATGTGTAGAAATTACTAACAAGGTCCTCAAGGGAAAAAACAACAAAATGAATTAAACAATAAAAATTGAATTTTGTTATAAAATCACTTTTTTTTTTTTTAGACTGGCTGGCCACTGACAATCATCTAATCTTGAAGAACTGCTACAACACTCCTTTACAGAAATTTCCAGAGAACACTACACAAACCCTGAAATAAAAACATTCCCAGCAGTGTTTTTCTTGGAGGCAAATTTTCAATGCTAGCCAAAGAGAATATTTAAAGAATCCCCCAACTGCACTGGAGACAGAGTGAGAAGGAGGAAGGGGTGGGGGAGAGAGGGAGGGAGAGAGACAGACACAGACAGAGACAGAGAGACAGAGAGAGAGAGAGGCTGAGCGAGGTCTCTTTTAGAGACCTCTTTTAGACGTTAGCAAGGTCTTGCTAAGTCCACGTGTGCCTTCAGGTAGCTAACAGGGACACTTCACATCTTGACTGAAAGGAAAGGTAAACCTGTAAGTTTCATTATTTAAAGCTATGTGCAAACTGTCAGCGAGTACATGGGTATTTTAAGCTTTAGACATTACATGGAGTGGCTTTCTTAATGGCGGTAGCGATCGCTGCTCTAAGAAATACAGCATGTTTGTACTACTGAATTCTTAAAATAATTCAAGAAGCGGAGCCAGGTAAGAGGTGGTAGCACTAGGTGGTTTGTGAAAAAGTAAAAATACATGAATATCAACGCCACGGTGGCTTTAAAAGAAGGGGCATTTCAAACAGCGCAGAACCTCAGGTAAGGAAGGAGCTGCCTTCTCGGGCACCTGGCGGGTCAGTGCAGGCCCTGCCGTGCTCCTGGCTGCACCGCTGCCCAGCCTCAGCCCGGTTCCCTCCCTCTGGACCTGTCCCCGGCCAGAGACTTGGGTCTCAGTGGTTCCGGTCTCCTGAGCACCCGCTGCAAACCGGGGCAGGTCTGCGGCAAAGTATTCACTGGCCCAGGACACAATTATCCCTTTTAAGGCAATGGTGTCCTTTTTGTATATAAGGAGAGAAACAGGAGACAGCAGCTGGTTTTCACAGCTTGCTTGTTGGAGGGTTAGGCTGTCACGTCTGCTGTCAGGCAGCATGGGCCAGGAGGTGCCGCTGTCCCTCTTAGGCGCCACAGGCCCCTAGGCAGCAGGTGTGGTCACCAGAAGGGGCTGACATCTGCAACTGGCGGGTCCTTGCCCAGGCGGTGCATGGGTGCCTGCTGCCTGTAGCTGGGGGTGCAGGGCGCGGCACAGGCCTGTGGCACCCCACACCGGCAGCTCTTGGCCGGGCTGCACTGGACTCTCGCTGTTTCACATCACCTCCTGCTAAGTAAGTCCTAACACAGCAGAGGCCTGAGATTTTATCACAGCTTTCAGGGTCTTCTATTCCAAACTAATGTCAGCGTGTGAGTAATGCCCACTTAGCATTCTGAATGACAATCATAGGAAAACGGAAAGACAGAGGAATCTCTAAACAGAGCCGGCTGTAAATATTTACAATATGTGATATGGGTGTTTTCAGTGTAACATTTAAACTATAATTTTCATTCTGTTCTTTTTCTCTTAAGAGCTTGTTGCTTTCTGTCCTCAGAATAAAAGGAACTTAATATGAGGTGATAGGTAAATAAAGTCTGTGAAGCTGACAGAAGTTGGATCTATAGGAGGATCTGTGGCTTTCTTAGTGGCCTAATAAAGATAACTTTTGAGGCAGCTGCTTTGGCACTATTCAAAATCAGGTTTCACCCAAGAGTTCTAACTGACTGTGCTCCAGTCATGTGTGTTCCAAAGAAGGTTCTGGGGCTCTGAGCTGCATGGGTCTATTTCGGGCCGGCTGACCCGTACCCTTGAGCCAGTGCCAGGGCAGCCCTGCCCCACCCCAAGCCCCAGCATTGCAGTGCAAGCAGGGCCTCCTGGGGGATGCCAGCAGCCAGGCTGTGGAGGCACAGATGGTCGTCCTACTCGTTCTTCTCAGCGTGCTCCCTTAGGTATCCCTTCATGCTGTGCTCTGAACTGTCCCTCCCCGTGTCCAGGAGACCAGGCCAGGTCTGCAGGATGGAGGCCTAATGCGCGGTGCTGGCAGCCACTCTCCTGGAGGTCCAGGGGGGCCATCCCAGTGCTCCTGCCTCTGGGCTGCAGATCCTTGGTGCGCCCAGGTCTGCAGACACTCACTCCGGGCCAGCCCGATGTTCCTATGGTCGTCTTCCTCTGGCTTGAGAAACTTTGTGAAGGATTTTCCTTATTAAATTCAAGTCAATTAAAAATTATCAACCCAGTATGCCATGAACCATGTTCTACTGCTCTCATGGAATGAGTAGTATGCCAAAAGGTGTCTACATTCTAATCCCCGAATCTATGAATACATTGCCTCCCAATAAATGGGGAAAGTAGGCCATTCTTCAGTGTTTCTGTTAGAATGAGTATTGGTATTACCCTGCATAGTCTTAGTGAAAGATACACTTGCTTATGCAAGGTCGGGGGAGTACAGCCACTGGCTAGGGTGGGTGCTGAGCTCAACGTGTATACACAATGCACGAAGACGACGGGAAGCCCCCAACTCCACTCCCCAGGGAAGAGGCCAGCTTTGTGCATTTCCCTAACCTTAATCTCCCAGGGACAACAGGCTGGAAAAAGTGAGATAGCAGGGAGCACCATCAGCTCAAATACCACAATAAGTTTGCTCTAAAGGTCTTTCCATTACATTGGAGTATCTGAGATACAACATCTACAACTCATAGTTTAATGGTGATAATAACAGGTACACTTAAAATCTGCATGCTGATATTAAAAGGCAATTAATTAAGTAGAAAAACCCACCACAGACAGCTGGTATTCCTTATGTGAAGTGTGTTCTTATCAGCCACTCTCTGTGCCAGCTTTTTGTCACGTGACCAAATACCTGAGAAAAACAGCTTAGCAAATTTGGCTCACGGTTTCAGAGGGTTAGTCACGGCTGCTTGGCACTGGCACTGGCCTCAGGTCAGGCAGAAACATCATGGCAGAAGGAGTGCTACAACAGCACTGCTCACCTCAATGCAGCCAGGAAGCAGAGACATAGGAAAGGAGCCAGGGCCCAGACACAGTCCCCAAGGCCATGCCCCATGACCCACTCCCTTCACTAGACCCCAATACCTCCCAATATGCCAAAAATTTATGCTCTCCTCAGTGGATGAATCCCCTCATGATCTACTCTTTTCCCCAAAGCCTATCAGCAACAAGCATTCAACACAGTGAGGCTCTTGTGGGGATACCCAGTAGCTGAGGTTGTCTCCCCTCATCCCTCCTCCACTCTGAGCATTTACATACCACGCACAGGGAGAGAGAAGCAAACAAAGCAGGCCCAGCTTTTGCACTCACATAGCTACAGTCCAGGGACAGCGGCCTAAGTAATCACATAGGTACCAACGGTAATGTGGACGAGTGTTACCCAAAACTGTATAATGTATAGCCTAGTCCACTCCTTTGGGGTGGGGGGTCAGAGATTTTCCTAAAGAGACATCAGAAGATATGCGGAGGATTGGAAGGAGTGTCTGGTATCCTAAAGGCATCTGAGTGGGGTGAGAGACTGGTGGGCTGGAGAGGCAGGCACAGCAACCAGAAAGAAAGCTGGCCAGGAAGTCAGACCGGCTAAGGATGGAGGATGTCACCAAGACTACAGTGGGCGGCCACTGAGGGAATAAACCAGCAAAGCTGCACCCTAGAGCTAATCACCTGAGCAGCTATGCAGGCAGCATTTACATGGCTCCCAAGTGACACAAACCATTTAAAAAATAATGAGGCAACTGAGGACATCTGAACAAGGTCCTGATACTTGGTGATGTGAATCAAATCACTGCTAACAGTATGATTTCAGTGTCTGACTCCTAGAGCTATGGTACAAGTACTTTTGTACTCTTAGAGCATAAAGTACAAGTGCTTTTGGGCAAAGCCCTGCGACACCCAGGTTTGCCTGTGGAATGGTCCAGTTCTGGGGAAGGAGGGAAGGATGTGAGGAGGAGGTAGGACACAGGAAGCAGGAGTTGCAGGCACTGAGGATGGGCGATGCTTGAGGAAACCGAGGCCTAGGGCCTCTTGCTTCTGAAAGGAGAGTAAGGGACACCAGCGCAGTCAGGAGGGACGGCGGCAGTGAGACGGACAGTCACGTGCAGGCACGAGCACGACGTGGTAGTAGAACTGATGAACTCAGGGATGGTGGGGCTCGGGGATGGTGCGGAATGAAGGATTCTTCTCAACTTCTGGCAAGGCCAAAGGGATAGAGATGGAGGAGGTACTGCTCCTATGTGAGGCCACGAAAGACTAGGTGCAATTCATCATGTTGAGCACAGACATTTGAATGAAAATCTTAAATACATAAGCAGCTGGACACGGGGGACTACAGGTCAGAGCATGGTCTTTAACGTCGAGTCAAATGCTGCTGAAAGTCACGGACTTAGGATTCCAATCCAGAAGCTCATGTGGCACAAGTTTTTAGTAGATGATGCTGGTTTGTTCTCTTGCAGGAAGTGGGCATCTGAGTGTGGGACTCGCTACGCTGACGCGACTGCAGGAAGGGGGAAGGGTAGGAACAGGGCTAAGCATGACCCTGGGCAGCCGGCACTCTGCGCTGTAAGAGAAGAGTGGCCCGGGGAGGAGACAGAGCAGCCAGGTCAGGGAGGAGGGGATGAGAGGGGCTCAAGAATGACTGTCACTAACCTTGAAAAAGTTACTGAACTGTGAGATGAAATGAACTTTTCTCTTCATAAAGGGTAAACAAGTAAAATAAGGAGGCACTAACGTGCCAAGAAAAAGCACCACCATCTGTCCAACAGTCCGGCCACGTGGGGGCACAACATGGAAGCTCAGTCCAGCACCAGGGTCCTTGTGGCCTCATCATGCACACACTAGAACTGCAGGTCAGCTGCATGCTGCCATGCTGGGTGGGTAAGGGAACAGCTTCCCGGGGAGAGGGAGCTGGGAGGTCCCGCTGAGGAGCAGGGAGAGCCCAGGGCAGGCTTGTGGAGCACAGCTGGCCCTGGTCACCCTCCCGAGAAGAGCTCCCACCTTCTGCCTCCCCACGGCGCACCCAGAGCCAGCCTGTCCCTTGGGTCTGGGTCGGCACTGGGTCTTCACAAAGCCGCTCTGGGACATCAAGGGCCTGAGTCTGGAGCTGGGTCCCAGGGGCAGGAAGAGGGGCATCTGGTAGAAGATGAGCTGGGGGCTGGGAGCCCGGAGCCTCGTTTGGAGCCTGAAGCCTGCTATGGGGGAACATGACCCTCCTGTCCCTGGGGACCTGGGTCACACGAGTAGCACACAGGGAGGAGCAGGGCTACTTTGTGAAATTCTGCTAATTCCAACAGGGTTCTACACGGCTCTACTAATAACAAGTACAGTACAGAGAAACACGCAGTACGAGCTACATTTTCAAATGCTAACCTGGGAAAAGCAAGGGGTTGATAACTACAAAAGCCAAGACAGGAAGTTCCCCTAAAGATGTGGAAAAGGGGTGTGCTGGTGGTGTTATTCTCCTTGGTCTGGGGGTGCTGGACCATGGTGCTGGCCTTACAATCACTTGCTAAACTGTACACTGTGTGTGACGTGGCATAGCTCACACAAGTGTGCAGTGGGTGTCAGCGTCCTTGCGGGCACCATGCTGGTGCCTGGGGACAGGTGGGGCCGGGCAGGATGCGCTGCTGAGGGTCAGGCAGCAGGGGTGAGGCAAGGACAGGTGAGGGTGTGTGAATCAAGGCACAGAGTAGGCAGAAAATGCCCAGGAGGCAGAGGGACCCAGCAGCGGAAGTTATTTAATTTTAACATTAAGAAAAGAATTGTAAGGCAGAAGAGATGAGAGTAGGATGAAGTGCAGATGGGCGGCATCCAGAGCAGATAGCTGCTGAAGATCCAGAAGGATGGGAAACTGCTTCGGAGGAAAGGCGACCCTTGAGCTGCAGCACCCGCAGGTGCAAGTGCGGTTTTCACCGCAGCCACATTAGGTGAACTTTCACAAGAAGTGTGCAAACAGTCACACTGCGTGTACACGGAGGCGTGCCTATGCCTACCATCAGCTGTGCGCTCACACAGTGATTCCGGCAACTCCCGGACGTGGCCGGTGCTGCCCTTTGCAGTCAGAGCTTGCTCCCTACCATGTACCTCCTGGCAGCCGCTCCTCCGTTATCCTTCCCGCCAGGCTGGCTTGCCCAGCACGTGGTGTAAGAGGAACTGCACAGTGTAGAACCATGATAGCTCAAGGAAGAAGCGTCGGGTTTGTGTGTGCCATTTCTCTTCGTCCTGCGCAGTGTCCCGCTGCACCGATGGGCCCGTTTGCGCACCCTTCCCCTGTGGAGGTGCCTCTGCGCTGTTTCAGGCTTGGGTGATTGTACGTGAAACCACCACCAGCATGGTGTGGCGATCTGTGAGGGAACACAAGCTTTTGTTTCTCTAGAGATCTGGGAGTGGGGCTGCTGCGTGGACATTTCGCTTCAGAGGAAGCTGTCACCCTGTTTCCAGAGCAGCGAGTGACCTCCTGTCACCACTGGCAGCCTATGAGAGTTCTAGCTGCCCGCCTCCTTGCCTGGGAGTTGCTGGCAATTTTAATTCCCGCTAGGCAAATAAAACAAGTTATAGTGTCTCACTATGGATTGAAATTGAATTTCATTAATGATCAGTATTCTTGTGCCTTTTCTCATGTGCTTGTCATTGGTATATCTTTGGTAAAATGTTCAAAAAAAACGTTAGTTGCTGATTTTTGTTTGGGTTGTTTTCTTGGTGAGCTTTCAGAGCGCTATGTCTATTCTGGATGTTAAGTCATTTGCCAGACATGAGATTTGTAATTATCGGTATTATTAATGGCTTTCTTTTATAATATCTGAGTAAAGTTGTTCAATTCTGGTGAAGTCTAATTTATCAACTGTTTTCAGTTATAGATCATGCCTTTGGTGCCACACCAAACACCTCTGCGTGAACCAAGGTCATGACTTTTCTCCCATGTTCATGTCGAAGAGCTTTCTGCACACACAGTTAGCTATGATCCATTCTGAGGAACCTCTGTACACTGTTCGAGCAGAGCTTGAAATTTCTGGCTTTGCTTGTGAATGTCCTACGGAAAGGACTGAATTTCTCCACGGAATTGCCTTGTTACGACCCACACACCATCCTTTCGTGGGTGCGTTTCCGGAGTCTCCCGTGCTGCCAATCCCACACTGCCTTGGTTACCGCACTTTAGAGGATGCTGGCACCGGTCTGCACCTTCTGAGACTGCTCAGAAGCAGTCCCAGAAAGCACTGTGCCGCAGATCGTGCTGGGGAGCCACGGCCCTGAGCTGTGGTCTTCAGCCACAAACAGAGTGCCCTGCCTGTGTGCAGTTGTTTGTTTTTAATCAGCATCGTACAGATTCGAGCATGCCGATCCTGCATGTGCCTTATCAGACTGATGACAGCAGACAGTTCAGTGCTGACTTTGTACCCTTGGTGCTGACAACCTGTCAGACTCAGGGACTAGCTCTATGAGTTTCCCAGGAGATGTGTAGGTTGTGTTGCACGTGCTGTTTCTTTCTGTCTAGTCTCGGTTTGCTTTCCCCTGCCCTGTTGCACACACACTTCTGTCACTCCCGTGTGTGACTGCAGTTTCATGTTCCCCTCCCGAGGACGCAGTCTGGCCTGGACGTGACCACTCTACCCGGTGTCCCTGACTGGCACTGTGCTCTTCTTCAGTGACCCCCCCCCCCCGCAGTGCTTCCATGACCTAAACTTGTACCCAGTTCTGTCTCCATGTGTGATCAGTGGGACAGCATCAGCCAGCACAGAGCAGGAAGTACAGCACCTATGGGGCGGTCTTCCCAAGACAACGGTAAATGCTACGTTCTCGTCTGTGCTCTTGAGCTGCTCAGTCCCAGAGGAGAAGACTGAGGACAGAATCAGGGATGGATGGGCAGCTTCAGGGAAGAGAGGACGTTTCTCCTCCGAAACAAGACAGAGGAGGGCGAACGGACCAAGACTGTCAGAGACATTCTGAATTGGAAAGAAAGCCACGAGTTCATTCACTGAAGCTGGCTATAAACTGTATTTCATACAAATAAACACAAAGCAGTGCTGATACATAATTAGGTAAGGTGATCCCCAACTGCCACCAATAAAAACAATGCCTTTGTTTATTTAGCATTTCTATTTTTCACATTTCATGACTTTAACTGTGAATCTCGTAAACCTCTTGTAAAAAAGCTGCAGGGTTAAGTTATGACATGGGAAAAAGACTACAACCAGTTTTAAAAGTCCATCCATAGTGTATCTTCACAGCGTAATTCTGATGGTTTAGGTGAACACAGCGTTAATATAATACATTGTCGGGGAGGTGGAGGGAGGCAGACAGTTGGATGCAAAATGATAACAAGCAACAAGTGACACCTTCATCAGAGTGGTGCTGCGACTAACCTGAGATCACAGTCAGAACAGAATGATGACTTCAATTTTCATGCCTTATGTAGTGATGATGTATTTTTAAAAGTATCTTTAAAGCACAGAAATAAGGACAAATGATGTTATGGGTAGACACGCATAAGACGAAATATACACAAATGGGATTAAATGGACATGTTTTATCCTAAGTAAATCCATCTGTAAAAACAATCACTGGATTCTTTCAGCTTTTCAAGCCATCAGTAGCAATGGTCACATTATTTCTTGGTCAAGCATAGAGAAACAGTTCAGTGTGAGAAAACGAACTTGCTGTCTGCAGTCCAAGTGCACTCCAACCCCATTTCTAACTGCAGCTCCTGTGGTTCTGTCCCAAGACTTCACCCACCTCCAGCCAGAGGGGCCCTGCTCATTTTGGGGCATGGACCCTTGGTGCCTTCCCTCAGGAAGACTGCACCACCCGGACTCAAGCACTGGCTTACCCACTCGGAGGAGAGCACCCAGCCCTCAGGGAGACCTCAGTGTCCAGGGCCAGGCACAGGCTTACCCACTCATAGGACAGCACCCAGCAGCCTCTCGCAATCCCCAGCAGCACATTCAGCGTGCGCAGCGGCTTCCCGGCCAGCACGTGCGTGGTGGTCTCACAGACTTCGGGTGCCAAGGAGAAGCCTTTCAGTGTGTTCACCACCTGCATGACAACGCTCTGCTGCCTAGCAGGAGGAAACAAAAACCCTGATGAGTGCGTCTGCTGCTCATCAACACCAAGGCAAGTACACCAAATGACAATAAAAACCTGAAAGTGAAATTTTCCACTGGCTCTGGTTAGAGTGCTCATGTCTTCATTTCTTAACAATCAGTATGTAAGATGAAATTTAGGAAATGAAAAAACCCTGCAGATCCCAATTATAACTCTGTTAAGAAAACAGGCCTGAGGCTGCAAGAGGCTTCCCTAGGGCCCCTGGCCCGGCAGAGACACAGCAGGAACCAGGCTCCCGTCAACGGCCCCGCACATCCTCCCCTCCTTACAAGCTACTGGCTTTGCAGACACCTCAGAACCAACCTGCACGGTCAGGACCAAAGTTCTTATTTACTTACTTAATTTTGAAAATACAACATTTTTTAAAATGTCACACATAATTTCCCTATTAAGACAAAAAAAGGCCCTTTTTATTCAACTTTTGTATCAAATCTTCAAGCAACTATGACAGTGGCGTTTAGCTTCCTGAAGTTCACTACTGTCCCCCTTCCGGTCTGTCACTCTCGCAATGCTGCATGTATCTTTTCTTTCATTTTAAGTAGTCTTTCTTCCTGACCCCCTTCCTAGGCAACTGTCGGTTTTCCCCTCATCCTCTGAAAACAACCTTTCCGACAGCTCCAGTTTTTTCTTTGCTTCTCACTTTTCCCTGCGAAGTTTGCAGATCCAGAGAGAAACTGAAGGATGTGCGAGCCCATCTAGACCGCCACGTGACCACAGTGCACTTGGGGAGCTGCGAGCCGTGTCTCTCCTCTGCACGCTGTTCCCAGAGGACCGGGGCTGTGACTGTCCCTGCTGGAACCGGCTGTCTCTGGGCTCTTCCTCCACCTCAGGGGCCTCCAGCTTTTATCCGCAGTACTTGATCTGCCTGTGAGATGCAGGGTGGAACCACATCCTGCTGTTTAGTTCTTAGAGCTCCGCAGCGTGGAGAAGATGAGTGCGACGGTCAGGAGCTGGCCCTGTCCCAGCCTGAGCTGAGAAGCTATGCTTATCATCATCATGAAGAAGTTTAGGAAAAATAAATGCAAAAAAGGCAAAACAAAACTAAAAC
Source organism: Chinchilla lanigera (assembly GCF_000276665.1). Taxonomy (NCBI): domain Eukaryota; kingdom Metazoa; phylum Chordata; class Mammalia; order Rodentia; family Chinchillidae; genus Chinchilla; species Chinchilla lanigera. The sequence continues at coordinate 54,216,819 of NW_004955403.1, forward strand.
AAAAGATCTATAAACTAGATCTCTAGAGCTCTTCAATTTGGATATCAGATTTTCTCTTCCAGGTCTGGCAGTGACCAGCAGTTACGAAATAATGAGGAAAATGTCTTTTAAAGACACGATCCCTCAATGTGGAGTCAAAATATCGAGATCTTATTCTTCAGATACGCAAGAAATCTAAGAGAAAAAAGAACAAGAATACGGCCTGAAGGAAAAGTTCTTTTCAAAACTTCTAAAGAGAAAATAATCATTAGTGTTTGTTTTTTAAGTCCAAATTGGATTTTACAAAATATGCACATATGCAATCCTAATTTCTGAAATGGACTATTCAGATGTTCAGTGTACTTGACAATACACTGACAACATTCTTCCTACGCTCCTCGCAGTCCACCATGTGCAGGGTGCAGCTGAGCACGAATCTCATTTACATGCCACAGGCAGGAAAAGGACCCCTACACAGAGTGGCCACGCACGCATTCTCCCTGCAGCACACTTCCACGCCAGTGTCCCGATGTTTTGAGGACTGTCTTACACCTCAAAACCTACGACTGATGTAAGCAGCACAGTTTTGTCCTTTAACAAGAATTCGAAGATCTGCTGCAAAGACTCTGGCCCTCTGTTTCTGTTGGATGCTCTCTGCTGTGCTGAATGTGAGGGAGACGATAAGCGCAGGCTGGCAGGCCAGCGACCCTCTACAAGATGGAGATGGCGGCCCTCGATGCATGTGGGGAGCCTCCCACCACTGCGTTCTTTAAGACCTTTAAAGAAGATGTTTTGGCCAGCGTTCCCGTGTCGAGCATCAGTGGAGCAAGGGTGGACGAGCAAAGCCACAGGAATTAAACACGCAGGCTCAGTCCCCAGTGCTGGGGGCACAGTGCAGAACCTGTCAGCGCTGTGTGAACAAAATGCTGTCAGTGCTGACTGTCCACACGGAGCTATGACTTCTCACGCACACATCCATCACCCAAGGAACCTGATGCAGTGCAGACCTGTGACTTGCTGAGAAGGAACTGCGGTCTGCAAGAGCGAAGGCTGAGCTTCACACTCAAGACAGTGTTATCAAAACAGTGAGCACTTACTCTGACGGCATGCTCGTCATGACTAATGTTCTTGTGGGCTGAGACTGCAAGAGAAGGAACAAAAACCAGTCAGAAATACAAAAAGAACCTTTTCCCACAGAAATAAACCTTAGTAAGTTTTTTTTTAAAAGTTACATCACTTAAAAATAAACATTTAAGCATATATCAAAGAAAAAAAACTTTATATTCCCAGAAAAAATAGCCCAAGAGATAGAAAGTGAGAGACTATTCCAAAACCAACTCAAAGTAGTGGAGACAGGAGGTAGAACTGCAAACGCTGCCCCTCCCGTTCGTGTCAGCCAGCGACCTCCGTGAGGAGAGCGGACGGCAGGGAGTGTCAGGCCTGGCTGCCGTCCCCACAGCTGCAGTGCCTGCGCACCCCTGCGGCCTCACGGAGCCCAACGCCGTGGGGCCCCTGAGTACCGAGCAAATCCAAGGCCCACAGAAGCCTAGACCTGGATTACTGCGCTGGAGTCTGCTATTACCCAGAAATGAGCAGTTTCTTAAGAGATTTTAAGTACTTTTTATTTAGTAAGAAATGCTCTGTAATTCTATCGGCCAGAAGAGACTATGTGTTTGTTTTTGTTTTTTTTTTTTTTTTAATTTTAAAAATAAAAGGAGGAAAACATTTACAGACAGACAACCTTTAAGAACAGTACAGGCAATACAGAGTCACAAACGAAGTGGTAGGAAATTAACAATGCTTGTTGTATTACATATTGATATCTTCAAAGTGGTTATCATGAAAACAGATAGAGACATGCAATACTGATCAATCAAGGACTCATTAACAGTTTCTTTCAGCAAAGAAATAGAAGACAGAAGAACAACTATGTTAACTATCCTGTATATACAGACATACAAAATTTCTCCTTCTTTCTCTTCTCTTTTCCCACATCCCAGTTGCCCTTTACCCTTGAGTGTTTTCCTATCATTTCACAATGTCTGTCATACCTCCGAGTTTAAATTAACTCTTTCAGGTTTTACACTAGTGAGACAATGCGGTGCTTGCATATGCAGGTCTGATTTATTTCACTTCTGAGCATGGTCTCAGTTCTGACCATTTATCTATAAAAGCCTCGAGTTTATCTTTCCTTATAGCCGAGTAATATTCCATTACATAAAAGTACCACAATTTTCTTATCCAATCCTCAGCGGTTGGACATTTGGGTTGCTTCCACAATTTAGCAATTACAAATTGTGCTGCTATGAACATAGGTGCGCATATATCACTGTGATATGATGTTTTTAGATCTTCTGAGGGGAATAGCTGGGTTGAATGGGACCTCTAGACCTAGTTTTCAGAGGAATCTCCAAACTGATTTCCACAGTGTTTTCACCAGTCTGCACTCCCACCAGCCGTGGAAGAAGCGACTATTTATTAATGATGTGGTGATATGTTCAGCCTAATGTGCATTCAATGGGAGTATATGTGTATGCCAATGAATTTGCACTACTCATGCACTTCTGCAATTTTTACGAGCGACTTCAGAGGCAGCTGGCTGCTCGGTGTAAATGACTCGCCCTGACACGCACGTGTAAGTGATTTGCCTTGCACACACACGCACACTGAATGGTCAACAGGCACGGAACTAGAAGAACTAAAGGTGCTGACGGACAGCAGGCTGACAAAAGCCACTGACACGAAGGATGCACTGTGAGTTTGGGGAAGGTGAAGAATGGACAGTGAAGGAGGAATACGAGCCAAAAAGATGTTCTGAGGGAGGACTCTGAGCTGGATGCAGTAGCATGCACACATATCCCTCCACTCAGGGGGCTGAGGCAGGACATTCCTAAATTTGAGGCCAGCCTGGACTAAATAGCCAGACCCTGTCTCAAAAAAGGAAGAACTCTACAGAGTGATGGCTAACCTAACAGACAGCTGCTCCCTGTCTGTGTAGCCGCGCTCCGGACACACAACTGCTAGCTCTCCCATGTTTTTGCTGCCAAACGTGGGGCAACTCCAGCACAGCTCAGATAAGGTCTAGAGACCAAGCCCCTGAGCCTGGGGGAGTCACTATGCACATATGAGATGATTTTATATGCAGACAAACCTAAAGATCCTGAAAAAAAATATGAAAACTAATAATTTCTTTTTTCTTTTTCTTTTTTTTTTTTTGGTTTTTCTCCGGTACCGGGAACCGAACTCACGACCTTGCGCTTGCCAGGCAGGCACTTTTGCCGCTGAGCTAAATCCCCAGCCCCTGAAAACTAATAATTTCAACAAAACTGCAAGATATAAAGTCACACAGAAGTCAGTTGTACATCTACAAATTAGTAATGAATAGGAAAAAGAAATGAAGACACAATAGCATCAAAAAAGAAGAAAGTACTTAGCAATATATTTGTAATTATGCACTGAAAGTAAAAAGAAGTTGTGGAAACAAATTAAACATGACCCCAAAAAACAGAAATGCTTCCTATGCTCATGCATTGAAAGACTTAATATTGTTAAGATGTCAGTACTACCCCAGGCAATGTACACATTCAACACAAACCCCATCCAAATTTCAGTGGTGCTTTTTTTGTTTTTGTAGGAATGGAAAAATCCACCCGCTAAATTCATACAGAACTCCAAGGAATTTCAAATGGTAAAACAATCTTGAAGGTGAATAACAAGGTCTAGGGACTCGTAATTCCCACTTGTAAAGATCCTTGCAACACTACATAATCAAAACTATACGGTACTGGCACAGGGATAGATGGGCAGAAGGACAGCATGGAATGGAATCTGAAGTTTAGAAATAAACTCCTGCATCTATGGTCCATTGTTTTGATGAGGATGCCAAGACTGTTCTATGGGTAAAGAACACTGTCTTCAGCAAAGGGCGATGGGGAACCAATATCCGCATGGAAAGAATGAAGCAGGACCTTTACCATACCCACATATAAATGTTAACTCAAAACAGAGCAAATACCTGAACCTAAGGGTGAAAACTACAAAATTCTTAGCACAAAAAGGGCAATGGTTCCTTTAATATGGCAGGCACCAAAGTAACAAGCAAAAAAAAAAAAAAAAAAAAAGCTACATTGACAAAAATAGCTATGTTATGAACACTGTTAGGAAAATGAAAAGACAGCCCCACAGAATGGCACATAATGTTCGCCACCATATACCTGACATGGGCTTAATATTCAGAATATCTAAAAAATTCTATGACTCAATAAAAAAAATCAAAACTCAATTTAAAAAGTGAGCAAACAAAAGAAAAAGGGAAGAAAAGTGAGCCAATAATTTGAATAAACATTTTTCCAGAGAAAATAAGCAATGGCCACTAAGCACATGAAAAGATGCCCCTATTCCTAGTAATTAGGGAACTTCCTATCAAGGCCTCAGTATGAGAATCCTTTGTGCCTACGGGGAGATTACTTAGAAGCAGACAGATGGGATGGAAGGTATTATCGCTGGTGGATGTGAAGAAGCCAGAAGCCAGGCGCGCTGCTGAGGAAGTTCAGGCTGCCCAGGCTCATAGCAGTTTGATGGCTGCTCCCTCAGCAGGTTAAGGGAAGAACCACCACAGGACTGGCAGTTCTTCTCCTTGGTACAGGACAAAAGGTCCAAGATGCCCAGGAATCCAGAGCACTGCTCTCAGTTGCCAGGAGCTTCGTGTTGCTGTAAGGTCAGCCGGGGTAACCTGGAGAGGCCAACGCCAGGGTCCCGGCCCCTGCTGAGGGCCTTGCTGTGTCTCCTCACGGCGCGGCAGGAGGACAGTGAGAGCCTAACTCTCCGCTGTGAAAATCCCCTTTTGTGATCAGGAACGCTGCTCCGTGAAACAAGAGGCACCCGCTGCGGAAGGCGCTGCCATCACCCGGTCACCTTTGTTTTTACGTTTTATTATTTTATAATTTTTTTAGTATCGGAGATGGAACCTGGAGCTTTCAGCTAGGTCTACAGGAGTGTGCCGCCATGCCACCTGATCTCCCCTTACAGGTCCTGCCTCTCAACACGGTCGCATGGAGGATCGGGTTTTGTTTGCATGAAATTTAGGGACATGTTCAAAGCACAGCACAACCCAGTGCCGCCTGCAGAGGAATCGCCAAGCAGATGGTTAACAGAACGAGGAGCAGAGTTCTATCCCCCAAACATGCTGTGCTGCGTGAGGGACGCCAGACACCGAGGGACACACCGCCAGCTCCACGTCCCTGAGACCCGCGGAACGGCACTCACCAGAGGCACAGGGGCTCAGCGGCTCAGGGGCTGGCGGGAAGGGGCATGCGGCTTTGAGACCTAGGCCCAAGGGACTCAGAGCTCCAGCTGGGGCTGAGGGAAAAGGCTGGAAAACAGACAGTGGTGATGGCTGCCCGCTACAAGGACGCTTAACAACACCGAATCGCGTAGTTAAACCGGTTAAAACAGCAACGCTTGCTGTACATGTCATCACAGTCAAAGAAAACTGTGAAAGCGTGGCTTGTCTTCCCAGCCCACTCCTTCCAGAGCCTCACTGGGGAAGGCAGCTCTGCTCTCCTCAGATGGAAGGACTTCCCTCGCTGCTGGCTGTCTCCATCCTCTCATTCCACAGATGGCCCATGGCACACCCTGTCTTAGTTACTCTTCTCATTGCTGAGACAAAATACCTGACACCCACGGTTCCAAGGGGAAAGGTTTATTTGGCTCAGTATGTGGAGGTTTCAGTACGTAATGGGCTGGCTCCAAGGCAGGGTGGCACGGCAGGGAGCAGCAGTTCATGGCAGAAGGAGGTAGCAAAGCAGCAAGGGAAGACAGTAAAAGCAACAAGAGAAATAGAAGGGACAAGCCTTTCTCTGTCCTTTATACTGTGTGCAGGCTACCTACCATAGGGCGGGTGTAGCACTCACATACTTAATCCCAGAACTGGACCATGAGTCAACCACAAACTTTGGATTTAGCAACCTTGGAAAAAACTCTATGACCATGTGAGGCTTTCGGGGGTCATTTAGACATAAACCATAACACAACCCTGACTCAGCCTCCGTCTGCTCACTGGCCACAGGGCCTGTGACACCCCCCCTACCCCACTCAGCCTGGCAGACTGAGCCTGAGCCTGACAGCCCCTCTTCACCCTGCAAACAGCCATCACCTCCCATGGGAAGAATGCACTCCCACAGTACCCAGGCGCCCCACCACCCCTCACTCCTACCAGCACATCCCACAGCAGATTCTTCCCAGCACGGATCACACCATGTATCTTGTTTACTCCTCTCGCTCACTGTCTACCCTTGCCCTCCCTCAAAAGCAGAGCGGGAGTCCACAAGCACGGGAACTTTGTTTTCTATTCTCTCCCCAGCACCCACACTGCCGGGTGGACAACAAGAAGACACTTGTTACTTATTCATTATAAATGGATCAATGCAAAATAGGAAACAAAAGTTGATGTCTGCTGAGCCATCTTTATATATATATATATACTTTACATACACAGATATATCCCATGTCATTTGTTAATCTAGTCTCTGAACTGCCATACCCATTAACATGGTCCAAGCCAGAGACTCATGCCAAGATCTGTGTCAGCGCCTGTGTGATGCGCAGATTCCAAGTCCACCCGAAGCTTGCCCACATCCCAGCCAGGCTGAAGGAGAGAAACTTTTTATAGGGGCACTCCCAACCCAAGGTGGGGAGAAAAAAATACTCAGCAGGCCAGAAAACAATCAAAACTAACACTGTGCATCCATATCTTCTGTTGTTGTTTTTTTTTTGGTTTTTCTCCGGTACCAGGAACCGAACTCACGACCTTGCGCTTGCCAGGCAGGCACTTTTGCCACTGAGCTAAATCCCCAGCCCCAGCATCCATATCCTCTGACTTGCAGATGTCTAATAAGAAATCTAGAAGACTAAAGCTTCTTGTATACGGCCCACCTGCAGAACCCTGAAGAGGCAAGCACTACCCTCGGGCACAGGGTGCCCGCTGATGCCAAGGCAGACGGTGCATGTTAAACCCATGGGACAGATGGGCCCTGGCCTACAGTGTAATGATGAAATGAAAAGCAGTCTGTAATATGATTAAGCACTGTGCTTACTGATCTTGCAAGGGAGGGCTATGAAAATACATCTGGTATGACTCTTGATTAATCAAAGGAGCTCTTAAGAGTATGGCAGATATTGATATCTGTGGCTATTTGGAAATGAATTTTAAAATGATGGATGGAGAAATGGATGGATATATGATACGGTAAATACAGCCAAAAAGGTGAAGCTGTAAAATCAGGTTGGAGAGGAAAAGTGAACCACTTTGCACTGTTTACCTTACATCGCTGGGGTTTACGCCTATCAGTATTTCTGAGCTACTTTACAACTTTGTATGTTATAGGGAACTGATAGTTATGCAAATAATTCTTCTGCGGGGCAGAAACGCAAGATGCGGCCAGCAGGGGTTCTGCTGACTCCCGTCTGCGACAGTTCAGGTCACTAACATTCCCTAAAGGCCCACGTGGTACGCGTTGGGTCTCGGTGTGGACTGTAGGGAGGGGCTGGAAGCTGTATGTGGCAGGGCCTGCTGAAAGGGCTCAGGTTGCTGGGGCCGCTTTGGCACCCTGCTTGGTCTCAGGTTTCCTAGCCACAATGCTGTGGTCTCACCCTGTCACGCACACCTGCCGTGATCTGCTGCGTCACCACAGAAGACAGCACTCGGGCCCGGGATCATGCATGGGCGGGGCCTCCCACACTGAGTCAAATAAACACTTCCAAGTATCCTGTCGCAGTGACACAAAGCTGACAGTCTCTCAGGCGAAAAATGCTAGTTTAGGATTTACTAAGACATCTCAACAACACTAGCACTCACTGTCAACTGAAGGGTAAGTTGAGGCTTATCAAGTATGCAAACAGAGCTCATTCAAGCCAAAAGGAGGATGAACACCCAGGAACATCACCAATTCTAGCCGCCCAGAATAAACACTCCCAAAATAGTACGCAAAGGCTCTGGTTTTATAGGTAAATAATAATAATAATAATAATGAAAAGAAACACGCTGGACATGGTGGTGCACATCTGTAATCCCAGTACTGGGGAGGCTGAGACAGGAAGGGCACCACAAATCCTAGCCTGGACTTCATTACACAGTGAGTTCAAGGCCGGCATACACCACAGACCAAGACTGTCTCAAAAAAAGCAGATGAGGAGACGGGAAGGGAGGGGTGGGGAGAGGAAAGGAGGGAAGACGGAGGACAGATAAGGAGGTGACAGCAAACTGGTCGGTAAGAACAGCGCATGGTGCTGACTGCCATCGGTCACTTATGCTCGCTCCTGTGCCAGGTAGGAGTGTGATTAGCGACAAGGCCTCCCCACATTCCTCACTGTCCCAGTGGCAGCCAGCGGGAGCTAAGCGGAGGAGTGAAGGCCCACGTTAACCAGCTCGCGGACCTTCAGGCTCCAGGAAGGGGAAGTGATGTCCACAGCTGTGTCCACCAGGCCGACAGGAGCGTGCAGAGCTGCTTTCCAGTCCTCACTCTTCACTACCTTTGACTCTCCTTGGAACACTGCTAGTGCCCCACACACTCGTGAGCTAAACAGACCTTTCTGCATTAGCCAGACAGCCCGGCACACTCCTCGGGGGGTCGGCACCTGTCTGGAAGGCCCTCCCCAGAGAGTGATTCTTGACCCGTCAGCCGCTGAGCTTTGCCAGCAAAGAAGAGCTCCAGCTCAGCGCATCCCTAAGTGTTGGATAACAAGCTTGTGTTTCCCAAGATTTCTTCATCTCAATGTTTCCTATGATGAGTCTCCAGGCTACCATGGTTTGAGTTACTAGGCCAGCAAAACAACTGGACACCTCTTTCAGCTGGGCCGTGCACAGTGCAGTAAGGTCCTTGTTGCCATCACACTCTGCACAGAGCATGGCTCACTGAGTTCAGATACCACTGAACTGTCCTGTCTATGTTGCCTCGAGTTTGACCTGTGTCATTTTGCTTGATTTGGCTCCCGGGGGCTCCAGGTAAGGAAGACACTTGAGTCTTTTGGACTTAGCTTCCTGATCATCATTCTCAGTGGTCCCCCTGGAGTGCTGTATCCTCTCACATCTTAAATGTCTGTATGCAGCCTTCCATGGACCACTGAGTGGTCTCATTTGACCAGACCACTATGTCCCTAAACACTGTGACCTGTGAGTTCCACAGTGAAACCAAACAAGTTCATTACAATGCTGGGAGAATGCAGTCAACGCTCCAGGTCTGGGTTCGTCAGCGCTGAAGGCCGAACAAACGCCTTCCTGGTGCCCCTCCGCCCTGAAGCCCCAAGCACCTATTTCTTTCAGTAGGTCAGGATGCTCCTTAAGCTTCCATCACCTAGAACTTGGAGACTCATAGCACGTGTAAGTGTACTGCATGTAAATAAGTCTGTAACCTCTTCCAGGGCCTTCAGAGGGTGCAGGCTCCCCTCGCCTTTTGCCTTGAAAGCCTGTGAGGTGCGGCTGGCATCAGCCTGCTCTGCTGTGAGGAACAGAGTCTCTGTGAGTCAAAGCCAAGTGGTGTCACCCCCTGGGAGTAACATCAGACTGGAAAATTGCAAAACGCCTTGTAATCATCGGTTATACCCAATATGACCGCTGCTGGTGAACGCACTGACTCGAGAGTCTTTCTGCAGCTCCTGCTTGGTGACTTTGCACCTGACAGGCCACGTGGCCCCGTCCTGCAGCGCACTGAGTTACTCCCAGGACACTGCATGATCACTGATTCTGCTGAAAGTAAGCACTGGTCAACAGTCTGTAAATTATCCCCCCTGGGTGTCATTACACGAGCATCTGAGCATTTCTTAACTTAGTCATTTGTTACCTCTGCTATCCACATTTCAGTGACGGCAGCACAAAAGCTAACACAGTTCGTTCTCTTGAACCATACGTGAACCTGACTTCACCGTCCCACTCCAAATGAAATATGGAGTTAGACTCTCAAATCTAATGGGAATCAGTAAGCCATGTTTAATACCGGGAGAGACCAAAGGACAACCTAACTTTTACAAGCATTCTCAGCAGAATCTCGTCCAGAGGACCACACTGCTCCCTGCGTCCACGACGACACTACCTGCACCCTTCCTCAGAGACTCAGACCCGAGGCCGGGCTCCCTCAAGATCCCCATGAGACACCTGCGACTCCCATCTGCCTGCCCACAAAGCCAGGCCCCCCTCTGGAACCTCCTCATCAGGGAGCTGCTCCCGTGCCCAGACAGAAAGGACAGCTGAGCTGTGCATCTGTGTCTCTGAGCGGGCACTGTGGGCCCGACCTGGTTTCCTGGCTAGGGAAGTGGGCCAAGGGAGCCTCAATGCTTCCTTCCCCCGTACCAGGGACTCACCACCGGGCTCAGCTCCTGTCCTGTGCTCCAGACTCCCATCTGCTGGAGACAGCGAGAACTGGATTTTCATTCTTGATTTCTGGTGCTGGCTTCCCTTGGCTTCCTGGTCTGACCATTTAATGATCGCAAAATTGGGTGCACACTTGGAAACAATCCAAACGCTCATCAACCGAGGAATAGAGAAAGATGTGGCCTTTTTTATACAATGAAGTACTACTCAGCTATGAAGAAGCTTGACAAACTTGAGTCTTTTATAGGCAAATGGATGCGACTTGAGACCACACTCATAAATGAAATAAATCACTCGCATGTGTAAACATTGTATTGTCTCCCTATTGTAAGAAGCTGAAAGAGTAAATAAGGTCCAAAATGTACAATAGATATTGTGAAAGGGAAAGAAACTGTTCAAAAGGAAAGAGAAACTGGGATGGGGGAAAGGAGAAAAGAAGCGGAAAGGAAAAATAAATAAATAAATCTATCTATCTATCTATCTATACACACACACACACACACACACACACACACACACACACACGGTAGTTGTACTACTAATTTCTAAAATAGTTATATCACTAATTTCTATTCGTTCACTGAAAAGAAAGGTTTGTGCTTATATTGTTCGATCAATTTTTCATGCCTATATCTTATAATCTGAGCATCTACTCTGCAAATAGCAACATGCAAGGTAGTATCCATTGTTACTCTCCTACAATCTTGTTTTGAAATTTTGTATCACTGTTACTGTTTTTTCTCTTTAAAATAAACAAGTAAATAAATAAATGGGTACACAGTTTATAGAAATCTTGTCTTCATTGGTAAAAATAAGAGTCTTCTTAGTTTTTTTAGTACATCTGGTTTTCTAGTTTGACCTCAAAAGAACTAAGGATTTCATGCCGCCAGAAAGTAGACATATGGTCTGAGTTTTGTATTTCTGTTATGCCTAATCCCTGACTGAATTTTTAGAATGGAAGCTGTAAACTCTTTGTGTCTGTGCGGAGGTTTATAGATGCCTGTCCTCCTGAAAGGCCATCGCTGAACATGTATACTCCACGTTGCCTCGGCACCTCTCTTAACTCGAAGTCCAGCTTTCTCCTACAGAACCAGGACTCTGCCACTCAGACAGTTTCCAGGTCTCCACCCACTCTGCCAGGTTTTCAGTGTGGCCAACTCAAATGTTGGCTCCTCCCGGGGAGCACCTTCCCAAGGACAGCCAGAGGCACCCATCTGCTGAGTCCCACGGCCCCTCGTCCTGCCCGGTCTGTGCAGATACACTATCACGACCAGTGCTCAGTCAGTGTGACCCAAAGAACTCCTACCAGCTTGCTTGAGACCTACTGACTAAGACTTCCTATGGGAAAGCTGTCTGGATAACGCCCTGGCCTCAATGAAGGCTCTTGCCCACAGGCTGTCTCTGTTGTCCATCTGACTCTTCAGGGCTGCCCTGCACAACCTGGAATGGACATCTGCCCTCCAGACTCACACACTGTCCCTGCCTAGGACACAGGAGTAACGACTCTGTGAACTTACTCCCTGTTGGGGTGGGACCCGGGCCCTTCATTTCCCATCTGAGACTGAGGGGCCACCCCGGGCTGCTGCAACGCCAAGGAGAGCTCAAGGCAGGCTGACGGCAGCAGTGATGCCACGCACCACAGCCTGGACACAGGTCGAACAGCACATGGGGTCCACCAGTGGAGATACACAAGTTTCCTATGTGAGGGACCCCTGGTCACAGGCCAGACAACGGGGTGTAGGCCATCCAGCAGGTAAAAGATTCTGTGAGAGACACTCTCAGTCCACACCCCAGCACTGTCTATCAGGGCCAGGCGCTCACTGCTCTGGTACTAGACTCTCAATGTAGCTGAGATTACGCTTCTGTGGGTGACATGTTGCTAGACAAGATTATGCCATTTCTTTACGAACCTTTATTGTGACTGGCACAGCAATAAATAGGCACCGGTAAACTGAGTGTAGTGGTTGACTGTTAACTTGAGAGGTTTAGAAGTTTAACTAAATCGGTTAAGTAATTCTGTACCCTAGGGTGTAGAGAACCCACCCTAGGGCAGCTCATCACCTGGATGGTATAAAAGGGAAAGGAGGAGGCTTCCATTCTTTGGCCAGTCTTCGCCTTCAGCTTCTAGCTCAGACTCTGGCTTCCACCTTGGGTCCTTCAGCCTTCTGGTGCAGACTTGTCAGCCTTCTGTCACAGACCCACTGGCCTCCAGATACAGACTTGCATGGAGTGCTGCAGTGAACTCCAGATCTTGGACTGAATCCTTCGGTCTCCAGTGTGCAGACACTCTGCATGCTTCCTCACGTGACGCTGGCTGATTGCCTGTAAGGCAATCTTGTAATTTCTTATGCATCTGTGTGTCTTGTGTTATGTCTGTTTCTCTAATGAAAACTCTGACAGATCCACTGAGTATTCTTAAAATTCCAAGAAGTTAAGGAAACGGAATTCTCAGTTTAATTAAAGCAGCTATGTCTTTTCTGTGGTAGTGACATAAAGCATAAGAATGTACATTTTTGTTCTACTCATGGATATTCTTCCAAAAGCTGTTCATATTTGCTTGGCAAGTAAGTGAGCATTCCTTATGTTCAGTATTTCTAAGTAACCCATGACCTTGTCTTAAATCAGGTGTTTAAAGTTTCCTAACAACTTCTGATATTTTGCCTTCCCTAAGTCAAATCCTAAATATTTTTTGCACCTAAAGGTATCTGAAATTTCCCAGACACCTAAAAAATAACAAGTATTTGTTCACTACTTTATAAAAAACCATGCGCTACAAATACTTGTGTCCATTTGATATGTTACCATCGATGAGTAGCACAGCACAAAATTTCAAATAAAAGAGGACAGTCAGTCCTACATGGTTCAGTCTGCATGGCAAGACATCATTATCACCCACACGTGAACTTGTACTCCCACTAGGCAGATCTGTTTTCTAATTCTATGCCTCACATAGTCATGGTATATCTCAGGACTATTTTATTATAGGTAATGATTTTTTCCTACAACACTATGTTCTTCAATTCTTTTTTTTGTACTGGGAATAGAATTCAGGCAATTCCCTTTCTAGAAAGTAAAGCTATATTTTAAAAAAGTAAGGTTAATCACTGATATTTTTGTCTAAAACTTTATTTTGCACACCATGACCAGCTTTGTTATTTGCAATTATTCTTATAATGAACTCTCCTCTGATCGTTCAGTTGTGGTAACTGTCAACAGTCAGTTAACAACAATAATCTACAGATTCCTGTTTGTTTTACTCTGACCCTCCCAAAGGATTAAATCAGGATTTCTGGAACGCAAGTTGAGAAACAGATGGGTTCCTAGGGCTCCGAAGCCAGGCCCAAGCAGAATAAAAATTAATTACTAGGCGTAAGTAAGCCACCGAGGGAGGACTGTGGGTCTACTTGGAGTACTGTTAATTTTTTGATGTTCTGTACTGTGCACCTACAGAAAGCCTATTCTCTTTTTATGCTTTCTCTATCTCATAAAAATTCAGCAGGCTGTGTCTTTGTAAACAGCCAGGAAGCATTTGGAAATGGTATCTTACTCACCCTGCCTGACCTCACCAGAACTGAGAAACTGTCAGTGAGTACTCGTTTTGGGGGCAATATAACTGTCTGCACAGATTCGCACAGCATTTGTCTTCTCAGTAATCAGGACGTAACTAAAAGCACTGCCTCACAGCCCGGGCGTGCACGGGATGCCCCACGTGAGAATGACGCTCTTCTAGCAATGCAGCAGACACCGAAGAACCAAGGCTGGCCATGTGAGCCAGTGCTTTCCAAGTCCCCTGGGGAAACAAGCTCGGCCTGGCTCACCAGGTTCCCCAGATATGCAGGTGAGCACGGAGGGTCCAGGAGCCACAGGATACGCTGGGGACCTCAGAGAAAGGGAATCCACCCAGATTTATAGTACTGCAAGTGAACTGTGCTGGTAAGCTCTTGGGTGGGTTTAAATGAGCAATCTGAGTTTCCTTAAAAAAATATCCCACAGATCCAACTTAAGGCCTTCCTGGCAAATTACATCTTGCACCTATGTAAATAAATCCAGTGAGTTCAGCCTTCTGCTGCACCTGGGAACAATCTTTCTCCAGGATTATCTGATGAACAGTGGAGCCCGGAGGAAACACGTGTCCCTGCAGGGTGCCGGGCAGTATCTACAGTATACCTCTCCCTGCTGTCAAGACTCCAGCCCTGGGGTTGTCTCTGCGCAACTTCTGGCCCTCTCTGTACACTGCAGGTAACTGATAGATGTGAAACTGTTCGGCTTGGTAGCACCTTAGCTGACTTCATTCTCCCTTGTGGGAAAATCAGCTTGAGCCCCACTGTACCTGGCCAGATGCGCTCACATCACCCAGTCTTCAGAGTCTCCACGTTGCTCAGTTCTCATCAATACCTCTGGGAATACTGTCGGGCACTAAAGGTTCAGTGAGGATATATGCAGTGGCTGGGCCATCACCAAGCATAAAGCAGACAGGAGGGACACAGCAAAGGGCCACTGCTGTGCTCAAGAGGCTCCAGGACTGAGGCGACAGCCTAGCAATAAGAAACCATGACCCAATCAAATTCTTGCTATCATCAGAGAGCAGTATAGTCCAGAGTTCAAGGAAAGAAAACAACAGGCCCAAGTGGGGACGTGGCCAGGACAGCGACCAAGACCAGCAACTAAGCTAAGGGTCCACGGGAGGATAGGAACTCGGTGGATGGAGTGGGTCCCGAATGCCCCCAGGCAGGGGGAATAAACAAGCAAGAAGCACTTAGGAGATCAACATTATAAAAGCTACCTCCAGGAGGCAAAGAAAGTAACTCTGGGGAAGAACTGGGCTAAAACTGGGGAAGTACAGAGACAGAACAGTAAACTCTGCAAGAGCCTGGGCAGAAAGGATGGGGGCCACCAGCTGGCCCAGGGCAACACAGGCAGAAATGATGCTAGAGCAGCGATAAAGTGGTGGGTGGCTCAGCTTTCTGCCGCCCGGGGGGATATGAGAAGCATGCAAGTGAGAGGGAGGGAGGACCTGAACTAGGAGAGAGTGAGCGCAAACATCTGGGAAGAAAGATAAAAGCTGGCGCTCTGAACACACTCTGCCTCCAGAACTGCTTACTCTTAGTACAGTAATTATGCAGTTAGATCATGCAATTAGCAGGGAACATCTTTTGTTTCTACTCAACTAAGACAGGAAGTCGAATCTTTGTGAATCTTTGTTTAAAGGAGACTGCACTGGGCATGGCGGCACACACTCCGACAGTCTCAGCTACCGTCCTTGGGACACTGAGCTCAAAGATCTCAATTGTGAGGCCAGCCTGATAAGACCCTGTCTCAAAGTAAAATGATAATGTAAAAAAGAGCTAGGAATTTAGCTCACTGGTAGAGCACTTGCCTACTAAATCTTTTACAAAATTCAAAATTGTTTAAAAGCTACAGTACCTACATTGAAGGAGTCTCTGTTGTGAAAAGATCTGGAGAAAAAGGTAGACAAGTCCCTCTGCAATGGTGTCAGTTTACAAGAAAATGGAATCTTCTTCATTCTTGCTAGATGAAAGAAATGATTCACGTAGCTTATACACTCCTTCCCCTAGAGATCACACACATTTTCTCCCAGCGTCTGGGACAACACAGGTTGAGAACCCCCTTACCTTCCTAACCAGAGCGAGGGGCAGGGAGCTATCACTCTGCTAACCACGAAGCACAGGGAAAGGGATGCTCCAGACGCAGCCTGGAGACCCTGGGGCTTTTTGTGTATTCATCAAAGTAAAAGCATAAAGCCACACACTAACATTTTAGTTAAAAGTATGAGGATCTCAGAAGTGGACAAAGTACATAAAACTCCATTCTATGGGCAGCCTCAGCACCCACTGAAACTGCTACATTATTATTTGCAATGTGTTCAGAGCAAACTGAGTGTTCCCACTTTCATCCCCGTCACCCCTTTCACACTTCCACGTATCTGTCATAGAATGCCATTAGAGAAAGAAGACAAACAACCCTTTTATGTCCCTACCACTGTTTTCTAATGGACGAAGAGCAGGCAGGGCTGTTCCTGACAGTCAGGAAAGTGCCGGACCATGCAGTCATGGTACCCACGGGGGCCGTGAAGCCTTCCGAGCAGGGGCAGCCAGGAATAGAAGCGAAGTGCCCTTGGCAGCTTGTCAAGCAGCTGTGCCCAGGGGTCGTGGAGGATGGCGGGATGAGGCAGCGGGCAACTGTGACATTCGGGAAATACTGTTGGTGGTTTGTGTCAGTAAGATCAAAGGTAAGTCAAGTTAAACAAATGTATTGTTTTATTAGTGATAAAAGGAAACATGTTCAAAGAAAACATTCTCTGAAATCTTATGGGATTAGGCACCAGTTTTCAGGTAAACAATAAAACTTTTCCTTAAAAATAAAAAGAACAGAATTCACATTTTCACAAATATTATTAGTCTTGTTCACTGCTGATAGAAGTCAACTGGACATACGGGAACTAAAAGAATCAGTTATCATGCGCGTTGTGAAGATAGAGAAAATATAAAAAAGAACAAAGCAAAGGTGATAAGAGTTTTCAAGCCACTTCCTGAGGACGACCCTATCCAGCCCGGCAGCCACACCGCCTGACGCATCTTCTCAGCTTCGCTGGTGAGCCGAGACCGGTTCTGTGACCCCAGCAGCGCCCTTCGCACTGTCCACACTCATCTTCGGTATGATGAATCCCATGCTCTGAAGCTGGCTGAATCCAGAACACTGGACACAAATTCTTTAACTTCTTGAATCAATGGCTTCATAACTTCACTATCCCTTCTTGTGTGAAATAGTTTTATTTGGAGAATTCTAGAGACTCCTATTACTCAGACTACTTTTTCTAAAAGTTTTAAAATACTACAGTAATAGTGATCAATATAGCATCTGTAGCAGTTTTGAATGTGCATCATACTGAAGATTTAAGAAATTAAAACACAAAGTACACATTCAAGTAGTTGGTCATTAATGTCTAAGTTGTTAAAAAGAATGCGTAGCCTCGTTAAGATGTCTCAGCCAGCACACTGCACATCTAGGACTCGAACCCCCTCTGGGCCTTTGCACATCATCTCCCAGGTCTGGAGCCAGGGCTCGAGGGAGGCCAGTGGAGAAGCTGTAGACAGGAGGACCCTCAGGCTAGCCTTGTCCTCCATTCAGGAGAGTAGGCCTAGGGCGGGGACAGTGGACAGGAGCCAGGCCCTCAGCTTCGCAGGGCTCTGGGCAGCTAAATCTGGGACAACTGCCCTTCCTCCACAAATGCCAGTGATAAATTACAACCCTCCAAATGCAGAAGATCCAGGAGGCACTGCAGGGTGGCACACAGGAAGAGGAGCTGCAGAGTGTGGGCAGGTGAGCAGCAGGGCCTGACAGTCATCTCTGGCCATCACAGAAAAGGCGGGCTACGGGCATGGCGTTCACGCTTCTGACCCTGAGGTGTGGGCTTCGAGAGTCTTGCTCAGGTGCAGGGCAGAAACAACTCCCACCAACCCACTGCACGCCCCCCAACTCACCAGAGCAGCTCGGGGCCAGCAAGGTCCTGGGAGCTCCTGGCTAGCAGAGCTGTCCTGGGGAGAGTGATCTCTGCCTGCAAATTCCGTGAGGACGGTGCCTCGAAGCCCACCCTTACACTGCTTCTGACTCTGAGTTTCCTATCTGTGCCTCCTCCTCGTAAAATTCATCTGAGGAAGTGGAACAAATTAGTAAACAAGACCAAAGACAAAAAAGGAAAAAGTTGCAACTCTATAAACTGAGACACATTTTAGTGTCTTTGTAAGGAACAGAATTAGATTAAAAGAGCAAATACATTTAAAAATGAAAAACAGAAGATAATTCTGCAGAGAAATAAAAAGGCGTAACTTCAAAAGCATAACATATTTGAACCTGAAAAGCACTGACAATGAAGACAAAGTGCTTCACACTAAACCGCTCCGGTCTGAGAGTGCCTCAATTTGGTGTTATTTTCTTACATGGAGACCACTGACATATGAACTGAATCCTAACTCACATCCAAAAGTCACAAGAGCATTGCCAAAAATCTATTTGAAAGTATTCGTATTTCATTTTTTTAGCAAACTATAATAATGCTTGAGTTTAAATTGCAGTTTTAATCTGTCCCTTCTATTTAACTCTTTCCTGTTGAATAATCCTAATTTTATTCCTTTTTTAAAAAATCAAAATTATCCTCAATTAATAGCCAATAATTTATATTCCTAAATATTTAGAAAGCAATACATTTTAAAATGAGTAAAGTGTTAAACAGACCTAAGGAAAGGCAAAGTCATAAAATCCTTATGACTAGGGAGGAAATCATGTTCCTCCAAAGAAGAACCTGGCACCTGCTTGGGGAAACCCTCCCGCCTGAAGTGAGGTCCGGCCCTTTGGACAGATGGACACAGCTATGCATTTCTGGATGCGTCCGTAACATCATGTCTGAGGCACACAGAGATGAAGCAATGGTCCCTGAAGAGAACAGCCCTCTGATGTCAGTGGAAACAAGCTGTAAGCTGTGCAGCCTCCTGCCCCCCGGGCCTCCCGCGCCTTCCTCTCTCGGGTTCCCTCCTTTGGCTGCGACCTCTGGCTGCAGGGAACCAGGGATCCGTCCAGCCATTTCTTCCCAGGGCTATCTGCAGTGAGACAGTGCATTTCTAGAAAACTGCCAGTACGACTTCCTTTCACATCCTATTGGACAGAAGTGAGTCATGTTCGCAAAGTAAGTGCTGGTCAGAGAGCAGAATGATCGTGATGAGCTCCGATGAGCCGCCTGGGGACAGAGTGGGCTCTGGGGAGCGGGAAGCACTGCCATGTGAGTGCTCCCTGGCAAAGGGCTGCTCGCTGCAGACCTGCACTAAGGGAGACTAGAGCTGAGCATCAGTTCACCCGTCTACCCACAGCGTCTTCACACCCACAGAGCCTTTTCCATCTCTTTCTAAACATAAGGATTCAGGCTTGTTACTTCAGCACATTGTCATTTCTGTTTGAGCTTCTGCGTATCTCAAAACTGACTAGGGCAAATTATCATGGATTACTACATTTACCTAACTGGCTAGCAGAGCTGTCCTGGGGAGAGTGATCTCCGCCTGCAAATTAGTGGATTATTTTTAAGCTACACTGTGAAAGCTAACAACTGCAAGTATTTAAGTGGGGCCTGTACCCTCTCCTTTGCCCAGGGTACCACTGTCTCCCAGCAGATCTCCAACAGATTGCCTCACACAGCTCCTGGGTCGGCAGCAGGAAGGCCGCTCCCAGCAGGAAGTGCACTCGCTGACCTTGGCCTCCAGCTTTTTATGGGCGCAATGTGAGCACTGAGGGCACACGGGGACCTACCCGGACCGGCCCTCACCTTCCCCAACTCCAGTGGAAGCATGTTTGATGATTTCTGACCTGGGCACTTCATCACGCGTGCACTTCAAAGCCTCCTGCATGAACAGGAAGGCACCGTGAAGGAAGACGGACGGCTTTGGAGATTCTACTTCATGTTTGTTATAGAAATATTCTCTCTCATGCATAACAAGAAAAAAATAACATGCTTGTGGGAACTTTATGCAACTCTGGCCCATCGAGCTGCAGCTGGGTTTACACGGTCTCAGACTCATGTGTGGGGGGGGATGGACCCCACACCTGTCACAACGAGCACGTCCCCTCACTGCCACCCAGGCCCGCTGCCAAGAGAGGGTCATCACAGGGGCTGCAGATCGCTGGGCACCTGCGCCGGGGATCCAGGACACCTCTGGGCTCAGTTAAACCAGTGGGAAGGGACCGGCACTCGGACGAGCCACCCACGAGACAGGCCCTATCTCGCCGTGTACAGCAGGCATGAACAATGGGGAATTATTTACACGGACATTTTAGAGTGTGTCATCCTTGAGGAAGTGTTGCAATTCCCATAAATGTTTAATAACAAAATATTCGTGCTGAATTTTCAAGATAAATAAATATCACCTGTCATTTTGATGAGTCATTGTTACTTCCAACTTGAAAGTTAAATTTAATATCAAAACCAGTTACAAAAGTATATGCTTCCAGCCAAGTGCACTGTCTAATGGCAAACAGCCAAGGCCCTGGAATTACTGCAAAATGGAAAATTACATTCATAGTCTTATCGCCTCCGTTAGAGCAGTGAAATACTCATTCCAGGCCATCTTTCTTAGAGGAGGGAAACAGCAGAAACGAACCCCGGAGTCAGCACCTCAACAGCAATGCGCACAATAGTCAGCCCTTGGCTGGAGAATACACCCTACGGGTGGATGGACTGATTGCAGTTCCAGGCCCTCCCGGTGAGCTACATCCCCAGCCTGTTCCTTTCTGTTTCCTTTTCCTTTCCTTTTCTTTTAAGATTGGGTCTTGCTAAGCTGCTCAAATGCCCACACTGGGCTTGAACTTGTGCTCCTCCTGCCCCAGTCTTCCAGAGTGCTGGGATTTCAGATGTGCACCACCACACCCACCTGAAAATACATTCTTAACTGATACAAAACCATCTCCCAAGCTGAGGAATACACACAAAGAAAAGAAGTCATGATGATGATTTAACATTACTCAGTGATGGTTAGGAGTACCAGAAATGATTTAAACATTTCCACTCAAAAAGTAGAAAGGAAATTAATGCATCCCTTACTTGCTCAGAATTATTCTGTGTATGCTACTGCATTATGCTCAGCATTAGCACATGGACAGGACGCAGTCTATGTCCTTATGGGTTCACGTTTTGGAAAACAATGTGAGAACAAACAATTACCAAAACATATGCAAGATATTATTCATCTGCTTCCTAGCCTATTTAAGAAATTTTTAGGAACGTAAGCATTCTATCCGATGGGTAGTTCTTTTTTTTAACCACTGTCAAAATAAGAGCACTGCATTTGGTCCTCCGATTCTCCCTGGGCCTCCAAGCTTATGAAAGCCATCTGTAAACATTTCTGTGCTCTGACCCGCAGCCTGCCCTCTCCTCGGAACACTCGGGACTGGCAGACATGGCTTCAAAATGAGATTTTATAACTCAGCCACTTAGGAAAAACTATCCAGACTCAGGGTAAAAATCTTGCTGAAGATAATAATCTTTTAAACAACAACAAACCCAGAAGTAGTAGAATAAAGAAAAAACCTTGAAGGAAAAACATTCATGTACTTTTGGCAGAGTGCTAGCATTGAACCTACATTTTCTTTAGGGTCTATGTTTGACAACATCTAAAAAGTAAGAAATAGGTTAAAATTTGTCACCATATCTTACAATTCTCCCTCTAAAAAGGCATTTACATGGTAAACTCAGAGTACCAAGTACTGAAATTGCTTAACTGTACTGTCAAAATCAGAAAGGCTCAACAAATTTATAAATACATGTTTAAAGTAAGTCTAAGATGGGTGTGGTGGCACATGCCTGTAATTCCAGCAGTTGGGAGGCTGCGGCAGGAGGATCACTGTGAGTTTGAGGCAGCCTGGGCTACACGGTGAGTTCAAGATCAGTCTGAACTACACAGTGAGACTCTGTCTCAAAAAACCAAAAATATAAAATAAGGTAAGTCTTAAAAAGACAACTGATTTCCCCACCAATTTATACATGATTTTACCCATTAAAAGTAGGTCCCAAACCAAAAACATTATAGTAGAAGTTGCAACTCTAAGATTCTTACTTTTTCATTGACTCAGGTTTGTTTTTGCTCCTTAAGAGAAACTGCACTAAGGTTATTTCAGATGTTTGTTTAGTGTGTCTTTTGCAAACTGTGACGACAAAGTTAATTTTAAAAATCTTTTTCTTCACTAGGTCTTTCGCTGCTCTCTTTCAGAAGGGTCTGTATCAAAATTCTACTTACAGCTGGGTGTGGTGGCACACGCCTTAATCCCAGCATTCAAGGGGCCAACGCAGGAGGATTGCTGAGAATGACAGGCTTGCCTGGGCTACAGCGTGAGACCCTGTCTCATAAAGAAAAATGTCTATTTAAAAAAGTCTTCTTCTTCCTGTTTTCTTTTTTTAAAAGGCCATTAAAATATACCCATTATTTCTGGTAATGGACGCCTAAGTAGTTAGGAAGAACCTTCTCACTGTGATCAATTAGCAAAGCTGGACTAGACGCAGATAAGCAAGCATCAGCTATGGAAAGACACTGCAGGTTAGCACAGTGAGGTCGGGCAGAAGCCCTCAAAGATGAAACAGCCTCTGAGGCTCATGTTCCCTGGGTACAGTTTGCATCACGAAGACAGAAGCCCAACTTCAAATTATCTCGGATTCCTGATAGGAAGACAACCAAAAATAGCCAGGCATACAGGTATGGATCACATGATTGAAAACTAAGATAACAACAGATAACAGAAACAAACAGGAGCTGGAAAATAAACTTAACAGTTTCTAACTAATTATACTTCACATAAGATTAATAATTTTGTTAAGAGTACCAAAAGTGATAAATTCAAACAATTACATAGGCTGAAAAGTACAATAAAGATGTTAAAACTGAACATGTATGTTTGGCATCAGAATAGACTTACAAAGACTGCAAGATGAAATGTAAAAAAATATACATAAAAGTAACTCCGAAAGAAATGAGAGCTGTAAGAGACCAGCATACAGAAAAACATGAGGTGTGGGCTTCAGATGTACAGCATAACACAAGTAGCTGAATTCCCAGCAGTGAAGACACTGAAAAAGAGGCAGAAAAAAACAGCTGCTAAGACTTTTCCAGGACAGATCAAAGATAGAAAGGCTGTGACCGGAAGAAGGCCAAGAACAAACATACCAGTACAGTATGACAACCACAGGGCAGCCACAGAACACCGAGGAGGAGAGCAACTGTGCAAAAAGCTCCTGCGCTGAGCAGCCTCTCTTTGGGCAGGTTCTGGCGTCTACTCCCCGGCCACCACTCCCCACTGAGCTGCTCTGTGTCCAGGCTCCAGGCTCTCCAGTCCTCCTGACCTTCCTACCTTTCGTATCTCTGCTTCAGGGTGCACAGAACTCGGGATGAGCTCTCAGCCAGCTTGCCCCACAGGGCTGCTAGGACAGGACACTATCTGTGCTACTTCAAGTTTACCATTAAAGAAAAAGGATCATCAGAGCCGAGCACGTAGCTGAGTGTAACCCCAGTGCTCTGTAAGGCTGAGATAGGAGGATCCCAAGTTTGAGCCCAATCTGAACAATTCAGTGACTCTGTAAGATCCTGTCTCAAAATAAACAATTTAAAAGAAAGCTGGACAGTTGGCTTAGTGTGACTGAGCGCTGTAGGTCAAACCATGCCTGGGTCAGAAATCGAAGGTTTACTACTTCATATTCCTATCTAGTACATTCAGACCTGACAGGCAACCAGTGCTGTCATGTGGTGTGGACGTTTTCACGAGCCTGACATGTACAGACGACAGGAAAGCTCAATACCAACTCTGCCCTGAATGCCAGCAACACTGTCTTACATTAGACTTTTCTAACATTCACTTGTATTTTTAAAATAAATGCAGTGGCCTAGGCTCGTTTGCTTCATTAATCCAGAGGACAGCATTTCATGTAGCAGCGTTTAAAAGCCTGAAATATTTTTGCACACTGACCTTCTGGCTTTTGTCCCTTTTTTTTGACTGCTCATGACGTCTGATGAGGTCCTGAACACCTTCCCACGAGCTGTCTGGAACGTCATACCTTGTAGGTCCGTTTTTAACATCTAAAACCCAAGTAGACTGAAGGTTAGCTAGAGCTCTGATGGCCTCCTTGTTACCTAATGCAAATGAAGCAAAACAAAAATTTAAAATTACACTTATTTATGCAAATGGTTAATGGGAAACTGTAGCCCTTTAAGTAATACCGCTTATACCTGGTGCTTTAATATCTATTTAGAATGTTTGGTTTAATCTGTGGAGTGTCCAAAGCGATTCATTAACCCAACAGTCAGAAACTACTTTTGTCTATTTCGTTACAATTTGAATACTACCACATTAGTCCATTTGATAATGCGAGATTAATGTATGTCTATTCCTTACGCATTACTCAGCCTTCAGTTCTTAGATCCTAAGCGTACAACCAGCTCCTCAGAGAAGAAATGCCGTGTCAGAGGCAGCAAGCAACTCAGTCCCGGGGTTTGCGTTTCTGTAGGAAGCAATCTCCAGTACAAAGCTTCGGTCTTGTCTACAAATGACGGCTGATGAGGTTCCCCACATGTCCACCTCAAATCTCTTGGACAATATGATGAAACCAAGTACAACCAAGTTTTAGTGAGTCTGACAGGAAAACTTCCACTGTTTTCAAAACCAAAGTTCTAGCTAAGTGAAAAAAATGCAGAACCACCACGCTTAAATGTTTTCCTGAATTCAAGCTGGCTGCCTGCAACTTGGGCCTGTAAAAATTTTAAGTTTGGGTTCAGGGCCACAAACCAACATTCTTTGCCTATAAACCTCCAAACTGGATTCCTCTGGACACTCAAACCACAGACGGACGCCCACCTCCTCCTGTCTCTGGCAAGTGGCAGAGACTGTCCTTTCCCTGCTACAGACTGGGGTCCTGACCACAGAGACCTCCACCAGCTCAACACAGGCTGCTGACGGAGCAGGGGGCTAGGAGGCCATGCACAAGGGTGTTAGGCAATTTACATTTTATTCTAAAGTCTAGCTAAACTCACTTCTTTGAAGGAAAGATCATCCGTCATTTATGCATTACTTCCTACTTTCAATGATTTTTGCCTTTTTTAATGCTCAGAACTCCTATCTCCTAGGGTGGGGATGAATAGAACTTATTTTTCATCTTTAAGATCTAAGATGATAGTTAGATCATTACAATTCATATTAATTGTATCCACTATGCATTTGCCTTTTAAAATACACATAAAGAGGGTGTATATCAAACTAAAACAGCAAGATAAACAAAATTGGGGCTAAAGATTCTCTTCTTACTAAATCCTGAGTAAGTCTGCAGGTTACTGTGTATTCAAGTAAGATTTTCTAGTAGTCACTTGCCTCTGCTCTTGCTACCAATAAAACAGCTTGAAAAGCATTCTGTAAACAAAAACTAGGAAATGCATCACAGCCTCCTAAAACGTAAGAAGGACGGATATTGCCACAGATATGTTTCAGGATTCCACAAAGCATGTAGCCACAACATGGTGGAAGTAAATAGCTTGTTATTTAAAATATTTTATACATTCTGTTAATGTGCTGATGGGTTTTCCTCAAGGACGTTAACAGGAAATCAAAAACAGCTGAGAACGCAAGGTAGTTCTACGAGACTAGTGTGGAGGAGGCAGTCTGTGTCACATACGGTCGGGCTCCGGTGCCAGCCGACTTCTGCCTTGTGGATGGGCGCTCCCCACTACCATCCCACTCGGGGTTAGGGCTCCGACAGGAGAAGGTGGGGGCACAGCTCAGTCCATGATATCTCCCTGTGAAAGCTGTAAATCCTACACTACGCTCACTTGCATTTTAACTTCATTACACACGATTGTTTTCCTTTTCACAAAATAATCAAATGGAGAGAAAGTAACTGCAGTGCTCCAGAATTTTTATCTCCACATTATACTGCCTAAAATTTTACCATTAAAAAATTGTTTGGGTTAACAATGTCTTCAAAATACAGACACATCAAAGGAAGTTAGACAGTGGTCACTGTTCAATTTTCAGTGTGCAAGTCAAATAACCCTCACATCTCAACAGAAATAAGTAAGGTGAAGAAAAAGTTTGGTATGGAAGATGTCCAGTGAGCTGGGCGTGATGGTATATGCTTGTAATCCCTGCACTCGGGAGGGTGAGGCAGGAGGATTGCCCTGAGTTCAAGTCCAGCCTCGGTGCCATAGTGAGTTTAAGGCCAGCCTGAACTACACAGTGAGACCTTGTATTAAAAATCAAGAGAAAAAAGAAAAGAAAACGTGCAGTGAAGCCACTCTGCAGGCAGAAGGAGGCGGCATGATGATGAGAGTGACTGAGTCCTAGGAAAGGGAAGAAGAGAAGCTTGGCCCGGGTTAAGGCTGCACCTCGAGCCAGGGCCTGAGAAATCGATGCTTGCATACTCATCTTCTTGCACACCTTACTTTCCGGCTCTAAGACATGGCCAATTCAGTATGGCGAATTCCAACAGCCCACTGAAGAGGGGACATTCTGAGTATTAGGTACTACATCAAAGTCAAGGACTCTGAAGCTGATCCAAGAATCCAACACTTTAATATATAAGGATATTTAACAGCATCTCAATGAGAAATTTCTTCTGAGCCCCACAGAATGCAAAGTCTTAACACTGTGAAAAGAACCTTTAAAGATACCTAGAGAAATTCCTTTCCATATGTACCTCTGGGGTACAGGCAAGACACACCCAAGTTCTGCAAAAATGAATCCTGCTGAGCCTCTGCAGACTCATCTGTCAGAATAACAAACTTTCTTTGTTAACTTGGGGAAAAGGGAAAACTGAATAATGCTCAACAGCTAATGTGCAAGTTTTTCCATTATCATTATTGTAGAAACAACTAAATAAGAGTTTTCTATATACAAAATAGTTTTAACATTATATAATTTCCCAGTGGGAGTTATCTGTATCCTTTGAATTCCTTGATATTTTACATAGATCATTTTGATCATATCTTCCTACTTGTCTAACCTTTATGGAAAGAGTAGAGCTTCCTCCTAATATTATGTCATTGTGTCTATTTCAGCACTCGGATGTGGGAGATTACTGGAAAATGGATGGCTGAAAGGACAGCCAGCTAGGTCTTCCTCAGCCTTCTCTCCTCCAGGCCAGCCTTCCTGTTGAGGCTGTCCCACCCATACTGAGCTGGGAAGCTTGCTTGCAGTCATAATGCCCAGGGAGTAGGACAGATTCTTTGGGGGAGGAGGGCTGAACCATGCTTCTGAATATATTTGTGGATTATGTGAATTGCCAAAAAGTACAATAATGCCTTAATTTAAAATATTTAAGGAATGCATGTATACCTACATTGCTACCATAATTTACACTCACTCTTGAATGAATACCCAGGATATGCAAAATACTATACATCAAACAATATTAAAGTGTCTATGATTGCCTAAGTTCATTTGTTATAAACCTCATACAAAAACATTTTTAACTGATTCCTCATGCTGCTTTCAGTGAGATACCAAAGCAGCTGCAAATCCATATAGTTACAAATCCAATTTAAAATAAAAAGTAATTACTTTAGGATTATGAATTATGAATGTGTCTTTTACAATTAATGGCAGCGTTTTTGCCTGTAGTTTTCTACCGCAGTGACATTCTAAGTAAACCCCACGCTGAACCCAGTTGTCACCCCCCTCGGTAGACACTCCTAGTCCATCATGGCATTTCTCCTCAGAGCCTCACAGTCCTCCCAACCTAGAGCTGCAGGCAGTGCCACAGCTGTCAAGTTGGCATGGGTGTACTTGTCATGTGTCAGACTGATCCATTACAATGAAACTTCGTAATAATGGCTACACTACAGTTTGGAGGCTTTGGTAGATTGTGCGATATGAATATAGGTGTTAGTTCACTCCTATCAAAAACATTCCAGGAGTGGTCAACCACGTTAACAGGCACCATAGTCCAGAGACAATGCCACAGCCCATAGGCCCTGTACTGAATGCTTTCCTTCTAGAATGAGTGAGAGAAATGAGCTACAACCAGTGACATCACCAGCTGCTTAAGCAGCATGTCAGCATCTCATTGATTATATTCACAAACTCAAGGAGGACAGATTCACTTACACACGCAGGGACATCTCCTACCCACACGGGTTGGGCACACCCATCTATGGGCAGAAGCGAATATCCCAGGAGTGACATCCAATAGCCATAAGATAAAATGCATGTTCAAAGGGTATCTAGTACCCTGAGGCTAACAATAAGTTTACAGAAACTTGCCCTGAGAATACTGTCTGCCTTTTATTAGAACTTTTCATATAACGGAAGGCAGACAACTAAGCAGCAGAGACTGGGACTTCAATAACTACCTCTTTGGTGGACTGTTTCCTATCTGCTTGCTGACAAATATTCAACAAATGTCTGTACCTGAAACTTGTCTCCATGAAGATCTGGTAGATGGTGTTGGTAAGACAGCTAACTATCTTCCATATCCAGCAGCTGGTGACAACCGTCTTTGATTTGCACTCATGGTTTGCACTAGTTAGCTTTCCCATCACTGAGACGTCATACCCAAATCCATGAATCAGAGATTTAATCTGGCTCAGTTTCGTGGGATTCAGTTCACGGTCAGGTGCCCCCAAGGCAAAACATCATGGCAGAAGAACGCGGTAGGGCAGAGGTGCTTAGCTCATGGCAGCCAGGAAACAGAGAAGGGAATAGCACCAGAGAGAAGGGACTAGGAACCAGATATAGCACACAAAGTTGTGTCTCCTTGTCCCACCCAAACGCGCCCAAAAGCACACTTTACTAATCTGCTAGGCATTCTTAATCCAACCAACTTGATGGATCTCAGGATTAATGGTCACACAGTTGGACATGTCCACACTGCTTAGAGGCCAACATATATCTGTAAGATGCTGACATGTGAAATCCCATCACACAGCACCGAAGAAAATCTGTAATAACACATTCACAATGGGGCCATAATTCATGTCTTGTGCTAGGCGGCTTAGACCACCAGTGGTATGCACACATCTGTCCCACTCAGCATCTTTATTAATTTTACCAGTAAAAAGACCAACAAAGTGATTAGATCTGTTCTTAGCAGTGGTACCGCCACTGGATGAAACTCATTCATACACTATTGGTGGTTCAAGCCGGTGGGAATGTATTAAACCAATGACAGTGGAGTGGGGGAAGGACCTGTTTCCACTGGTGGTCACATGGTTCCTGAGAAAACCCTTTTTCCTCTTTATTAGTGAGAGGGAACTGGGCCCCCAGCCATGCCCCAGCCAACTCAGGATGACAACTGGTTCTATCTATGTGGCAGTTCAAAGTGACCCCAGGTAGTTTAACAGTTGCAGTCAGCAGTGTCAGAACAGGAGAGGGATTATTTCAATAAAATATCAAGCTTTATGCACTGTCAAAAGTTACAAAAAACGGTCTCCTTTCTCATGTGCATTTGCTGTGGACATTTTTTCCTGAGCTCAGACAGTTTCCAGCAGCATTTCCAGGGCTGATGCGAGAACCAAGGGACTTCCATAATGTAAAATCCCCGTGTGCAAAATTGAAGGGCTTCCACTGAGCTTTCAATTGCAGTGACTAATCAGCACATTGGAAGGCACCAACAATCCAACAGAATTCTGTAAATACCTTCTAAGCAATGAATATGATGAGAACCCTCTGCTCATGAACTGCTACGAGGCTGTGACATTTACTATGTGAAAAGACATCTTCAGAGACGAAATACATAAAATCTCACTACAGAAGAATTATTCATCAGCATTCATGAAATTAATTTTGGTAAAGGAAATGCTCAATTTGAACCTCAGTTAAGTGAAATGTAATTTTCTCTTTCCCCTAAGAATTCTATTATTCTCAGTACTAGACCTGAATCTCAAAACTCTCAAAACTTTTACTCAATCTTTACTTCCTTCAATATATATTTTGTAAAAGTGTCTTATTTACTTTTCTGTTGTTGGGGCTGGGGATTTAGCTCAGCGGCAAAGCGCCTGCCTGGCAAGCGCAAGGTTGTGAGTTCGGTTCCCGGTACCGGAGAAAAACCAAAAAAAAAAAAAAAACTTATGAATACTTTTCTGTTATTGCTGAGACAATATACTCAATGCCCCAAATTAAGGAAGGAAAGGTTTATTTAGCTCAGTTTGTGGTGGTTTCACTCTGCAAAGCAACAGGAGCAAAAGGGAGGGGCCAGCCTCTTTCCCTCCCTTGTATGCAAGCTGCCGGCCCTAGGGTGGGTGCAGCACTCACACCACCAATCCTAGCACTAGACAATGAACCAATCACAAACTCTAGATTCAGCCACCTCTGAACATCCTGCCCCCCATGACTGCATCAGGCTTTGCGGGGGGCTAGATCCAGACATGAAACATGTCTTATTCCTATCACTTCATTATCTACACAAGTATCTACATACCTCGATTTGGCCCGCAAAATGTAGTCTTTACTACCTGGCCCATAACAGAAATAGGCTATACTAAAAAGTGAAATGAATCTATTGATTCAAATATATCAGAAATATTAAGTAAAAAATTTTGAGGCACTAGCATAATGTAAGTCCATGTGTGCACAAGTAGCCCATAAACGATGCTTGCTGTGACACGTGTGCCCACACGCACCGATGTCTGGAAGGACACACTGCTGATTGTGATTGCTTCCAGTGGCAAACACTCTAAACCACAACTTTTTCAAGTATCCAGGGTTACATTCACAGCAAATTGATTTGGTCTCCCCTGGCTCAAAATCCCAAGTGGCTTTTGAACACACTGGAAAACTAATCAAAACAACCTGTGCCTTAGTGGGGACAGAGGGCACTGATCACAGATCCCCCCCACCTTCCGCTCCAGGGCTTTCTGCTACACTGGCCCCTTCTGCCTGTGGGCTTCTGCCTACTTAAGGACTCCCGTACCTGCCTGACCTTGCACTGAAGCGTGATTTCAGCAGTGGTCACAGGCCTCTTCTCTACCACCTCACAGAAGCCTCCTCCCCTTCACCTCTGCCCTTCTCCCACTCGCTCACCGCTCCCCGCTGACCCATGTGATGTAAGCATCTGCCCCGCCTGCCCCAGGAACGCACCTCCCGGGGCGGAGCCTACACTGCTCCTCACAAACCAGAAAGACACCTGAGTCAGGAGAGGCAGACTATTTTATAGCTTTACCTGCTGGGAGGAAGGGTAAGGAATGTGATGTAGGAAGATTGTGTTCTTTTAACAGTCTTTGTTACAATGGGAATGAATGTACTTGAGTACTGCTTATAAAACTGGGAATAAAAATGTAAAAAAAAAAAAATACTTAAAGATTATTTTAAAAATTAAGTCTCCTTCCATTCCTGTTGTTATATTTATTACTGAATCGGTAATTTGTTCTGGAAACCTTTATTACACACTGTGCTGGGGACAACAGCAACAACTGCAAGGCACTGGCAACAAAAATTGACTTTTATTCCAGCAGGGGAGAGCAGAGAGGTCTGGCTGCACGTACCGAGCAGTCGTCCATGCTCTGAAGTCCTGGTAGGTAGGGAGCTTCCAGGTAAACTGAAGAAGGCTTTCTAGTTTCATCTACGGTAGATTTGCTGAGCGCCAGGGGACAATTTAAAACATCAATGAAAGGGGCTAGATCTAGGCTGGGCAACACAAAGGTTTCTCTTGGGGACGACATGAACTATGGCAGACGACTGCAGAGGATGGCCTGTGCCAGGGCGAACGGAAGACCCCATCTGAGTCACGCCGAGTCACGCCGGGGCCTGGCCCGCACCCGCGACGGCTCTGCCACGGGATCTCCACGCGCTTTTCCTCTCCACCAGGTCAGTGCGGCCTCGCGCCCTCCTCCACTCTGCCAGGGGCCCGGGCTATGGACACAGAGGGCGCGGTCCTGGAATGGGGAGTGCAGCGCCTTCGAGACCACCCACTCCCGACCACAGCAAGACCGAGAGGGCCACACTGGGGGAAACCAGGCTCCCCTCCCGCACGGTCATGTCACCAAAAGCTTAAAACACACACTGGAGAAATCTGAGAATGCGGGCTCTAAAACCCGGGTATTCTGAACTTATGGAAACAATTCTGCACTCATGCTGCTTAATACTTTAGCACCAACGTCATTTCACAAATATTTTTAAAACACATTAGGCCTAATGTAACGTAGTTTTTTGTCAATTTTAACATGTTCAGAAAGCTAAGATATAAAAAGTAGGCTTTAAAAAGTGTTTTAATCTTTTTGTGAGATAATTTTGGGGTGTTTATGCTCAAGGAAGAGGTATGTAATATGTGCCTAATTATTTTAACCCCCAAGACTTCTTTATCTTGAAAATGGTGGTTACAATCATTTGAAGAGTAGAGAAAACTGGTCCTCTTCTTTTTTGTGTGATTTGACAGTACTTGGGATCGAATCCAGACCTTCACCCTGAGCTACGTCCTCAGCCCTTTAAAAATTATTTATAGTATTTCTACTTGAGACAGGGTCTCACTAAGTCACTAAGGCTAGGCTTGCACCTTTGATCTTCCTGTCTCAGCCTCCAGAGTGCTGAGATTACAGGTATGTGCCACCACACTCAACTTTTATTCAAATTTTAACCAAATTTTCAGATCAATACTGTCAAAGCTCAAGATTTCTTTAACTTTGCCAGAACCTAAGTGCAAAATGTTTTTTATTATTGCTACTTTTGCTGCAATTATTAAAATTATATAGTTCATTATTATATGTTCAATAAATAAGTCATTGTAATGTGTATAGTTAAAGATAGGAGTAAAATAAATTAAGTGACATGCCTAAAGCAAAGCCAAACAAGTGCTATTCGAAATGAACTTTCTACTGGAGGAAAATGCTTTAAAAATACTTCCTTTCCGGTACATGCCTATAATCCCAGCACTTGGGAGGCTGAGGCAGGAGGATTGTTGTGGGTTTGAGACCAGCTTGGGCCACAGAGTAAGTTCAAGGCCAGCCTGAACTGCATAGTGAGACCCTGCCTCGAAAAAAAGACAAAAAAAACCCCCATTTTCTTACATTTAACATTACCCAGAGTTTCTTCAAAAATTATTGATAAGAAGATATATCAAAATTTACTTTTTCATACAACCTCTTTCTAGAAATAATCAGGGGCTCATCTTAATTTCTCTTTAATATACACAGCCTCACTAGCATGACCCCAGGTCTGAAGGGCCCCACCTGTGGCCTCCGCACACGTGGCCACGTCATGTTGAAGGGCTGGGCTGGCCAGGAAAAGACTCTGCTCTAGCTCCTGTTCAGAGAGTGCACTGCTGACTTTCTGTAAGACTGAGAAGGCAAGAGGGAAATGTAGCCCTAAGAATATGATCAATAAGCCTAGACCTCTCACAGGGCAACAAGCTATCTAACCCTAACGAATTACCACACATATTTTTAAAAATTAGAAAGTACTGGGGGAAGGAAAATACATTATGAAGAACCTGTGATGCATTTAAAATGTGGATTGCTACGATGTGTTCGTGTAACAGAGATACTGGGAAAACGAGATCGACATACTTCCACTGTATCCCAGGGCTAGGTTTTCCTTCTCTTCCTCCGCAGACTGCACCCCTCTGAGCCGCAGCTCACACTCCTGTGTGTGCCCCACAGGGGACTTCGGCACTGCAGCAGCAGGGCCCTCTTTCTGGGTGCTTCTCCCGCCAGCCAGTCCTCTCTCTGCTCTAATCCCCTGCACGGGGGAGCAGCTGCCCTCCTGCTCTGGACCAGCAGGGTTGGGGGTGGTGTGGGGACAGCGACTTCCTGCGGGCCCTGCATCTTCTCCCTGGGGACACTCGGCCTGCCCAATGTGCCCAGGGTTTTTCTCGGCAGCAGGTGTGTCCTCCGTAGCCATGCACACAGGTGTCCGGAGGCTGGAGGCAGCTCTTGCCGCCAAACTGCCAGTGCTGACAGATCTTGGTTTCTCCCCAATGCAAGACAGGTCAGACGTTTCTAGGATACTCGCTCTCTCCCTCTGGGAAAGGCTTCTGCAGCCGATGTGGGCAGGGCCTGCTGATGGCTGAGGCCCAGGAGGACAGTGCCCTGAGATCCTTTCCTGGAGGTTCTCGGGGGAGAAGTAATCCTCATAAGAGGATGCGGCACTGTCCGGAGTCCCCACATCAGACAAGGACGGGAACTGCAGGCCACGTCCGGACCTGAGCAGCTGCACGTGGGGCACCGCAGGCCTCCGGCTGCTGCTCCCCCTCCTCCTCGGCGTTTCTCTTAGCGGTGACCACAGATCTGCTGGCACCCTTTTCCTCTTTGCGGAGGGGCTTCTGGATGCTGAGTGCAGCCGGAGACGCGCTCCGCTTGCAGGTGTCTCAGGACAGGGGCTACTTTTCTCCTCTCCCATCTCAGACGCCCCTGCAGCCTGCTCTCTGTCTGGGCTGAGCACGTCACCGCCTGGGTCTCTCAGCCGGCTGACTTCTTCCTCTGGAAGATCACTTGTGTGTTTCTGGGGATTTAACGCACTGAGGCAGCTGGCCGATGCTAGTGAGTGAGTGTGGCTTGTGTCCAGCGCAGGTAAGGAACCGCACGTGTCACTTTTCATTTCCTTAACAGATTCTCCCAATATCCTCTCCTGATTTCCACAGAGCTCATCCAAAGATGAGTGTGAACCGCCAGCAAAGGGTTCATCTGGAAAATATTAACAAAGAATTAACTGCAAAATACTTACATGATAAACAGAGTCTGCAGTCTTCAATAAAACAACACTTTTCTAGCACAGCTATCAGTCAAGAACAGTACTGACCCAATTCTGGGTCTCGTTTCCTTTCAGGGCATCCTCACGGCCTGCAGTTTCAGCCAGGGAATCTGGGCTTCTGCACAGGAGCAGGGAGAAGCTCTGAGAGCTCTATGCATATTTCCCTAGGAAGGTGTGCTTTATCTACAGCTTTTCAGCAAACTCTCCGGTATGTTCAAGGTAAGAACTACTGCCTTACACAATCTAGGCCGAGCTCTGGTCTTCCACAAAACGTGCCCCCAGTTAGTAGAGCTCATCTTTACTTTCCCAACCTTCTGGTTAAGTCCTTATACTAATACTCCAAGTGAGCCACGTGGGGACCCTTATTGCTGCTGCTGCTTTCCTAACAGCACTTTCCCAATGCCAAGCACTCTGAACACAGTTCTTTTTCCTCACTACTAACTCAGACCCTCCTGCAGCCCGGGTCAGAAAATGACTAGGAATCTGCAATAACTGGAGGAAAGTTACGACTTATCACAGTAAGTCAGTCTAGGGGCCACATGAAAAAACACAAGAACGTGTACACTGACCTCACTCGGTCACACGCTCGCCTGTGCTTCATACGCTGAGCGAGGTGATGCTTACTTAGCTCTGACTGCTCCCTATTCTGCTGTTTAAAGTGCACACAGATGGGTTCATATGAGGCCACAAGAATTGTAAATGTGAGCACCTGATTCCACAGTGAGCAAACAAATGCGGGAGGAAAGCACAGGAGCCAGAGGGGAGACAGCTCAGGAATTTCTATGTGTTCATTTTATTACAACACCAGGTTTCAGAAAAACCCTTTGAATTCTAATTTAGCCCAGTTGCTGGAATCATGTGACATAACACGAAATTCTAAATAAAACAATCATTTGATTCTCGTATCTTAAATGTAATGCCAGGATAACAGTAATTTTACCTGCACACAAGATATCCCGGGAAACATTCGAAGGTGCTTCACACAGAGTGTCATCTGGGTTCTCCTGAGCTTGCTCGGTCCTCTGGGAAGCTGACAAGAGAATTGCAACATCTCAGACTTCAGGGCTTTCCAGAGGATAAGACAATGGTGTGCCGACCCATTACATTTCAGGCGTACTGCAGACTGGACCCAGAGCTATAACCCCCAGCCCCTTCTGTTCATTCTGAGGCAGGCCTCCCTCGTCTTACATAACATATACACATTAACTTATGTATTTTTTCTGCTACATATTTCAGACTTAACACAAAACAGCAAGCACAAAGAAAAGCTTTAGGACAATCTAGTACATATAAAATCAGAAAATACCTCTATTAATGATATTACTTAAAAAGCATAAATGATAGAACCACAAAAGTCACAGGGGCCCTGAAAAGCTAACTTGCCTGCGAATCTGGTCAGAAGTATAACTAAGGCAAACACATGAATTCTGCTGGTCTTCCAGCCTGATAACCGTGCTCTTTCTTCAAGGAAGCTCCCACTGGTCACCTTCCTAACTGGAGCAGGGGTTCTTGGCGAGGCGGCTGTGGGCCCCCACAGATGTCTGGTAATGTCGGGAGACATTTTTGATGTCACAAGGGGAGGGGATGGTGAGGCACGGTATTGACAGAGTCCCCAAACAAGAAGCTATCCAGCCCAAAAGGCAATGGTGCTGAGGGTGAGAACCCTAGAGGGCTCACAGAAAACATCCAGTGAGTTTAACACAGAAGGCTGCGTGCATCAACATTAAATGTGAGGCATGTGACACATGGAAACAAAAGAAGTACACGGATCGCACACCCAAAAGTACTTTTTAAAGACTCAAAAGGAAACCTTTCTGACAACGCTTGACCAAACCCCTGTAAAAATAAGGTAACTGTGGGTAAGGAAGGTGAGCACACGCTGAATGCAGCTCAGTGGAAAGCAATGGGATCAATGAGCTGAAGGTAAATTCGTGCACATGCAGAACGATGTGTCAGAAGTTTCCACTCCACCTGGGACCAAGCTGGTGCGTCCCAGACCCAGTCTCAGCTCTCTCTGAACAACAGAACTCTGACTGCATCCTAGTAAAGCCTGCATTCAGCCTGCTGGTTACCTGGAGTGGCTGCAGACAAGGTCCGGCCCTGCAATGAGGCAGGATTATGGATGGGCGGTCTGGAAAGACTGTGCAAGGGGCTTGCTGGGTGCAAGGCACCAAGCAAAACACAAACATAGGGACCTGGATTCCTAAAAACACCTGGCACAGCCTGCCACCCCTGGCTGCCCGCTTCTGGACTCAACATACAGCGAGATGCAATCTTACCTAAGTTACAGTTTTTCTGTTTGTTACACACACCTAAAACTGACCGGTACCAGTGTCCATTTGTATTATATAAAATATGGATGCAAGATACATTATACTGCCTTAACAGATCAGAAAGAAATGAAAAAGCTCTCACAAATCAGAAAAAAATGAAAAATATAACAGGTAGATAGACAAAGAAATAAAATCCACAGAGACAATTACTGATAATTACTGTTATATTTAGCAAGTCACAATCATATGAAGATATTCGACTTTACTAATAATCGAAGCAAATTAAATGTAAAGGCTTTCAATCTTTAGATTTCTTTCAGATTAAAAAAGTCAAGGCTAATGTCATCAACTTCTCCAAGTATGGAGAAAGTGGGTTTTTTTAGAACTGGTGAACGGCATCTCTGGCTCAAATTTTTTGAAGGGTAATTTATACATTAAAACTTTAAATCATCTGTATGAATGAATATTGAAATACATGATGCATGCAGAAATATAAGGGTTTATGGTACAGACACAGGGAAAGGGTTAAACACAAATGCAAACACCACAGTCCAATTTAAGTGAAAACAAAATGCACCTCTACACAGAAACCCAACCCGTGTCATTTCCATGTACAGAGCGAATGATACTCTCCACATGATCTAGAACAACAAGTTAAAATAGAGGCCACGCTCCAGCAGGGGAAAAGAATTATGTGGGAGTCAAGCTAAAGTTTATTAGTTACACTGTTAGATGTTCAATTATTAGTTAAGTAGTTAAAAATATTTTAAAAAATCATAAACTGATACATTAGCTACATTATTCCAGAGTAAATTCTTTCAAAAGAACAATGTGACTAACTTTTTAAAAAAGAAAAAATATTCCAGTGATATTAAAAAATGACAAAGGAGCTCTGACGAGGATTTTAAACTGGACAACACTATATATTCCAATGTAAGCTTCAAAAATCTTCATGAAACATATGACTTTCTGGAATAAATATTAGTAAAGTCTTCACTGAAATATCAAAAAACAATAAAAATGTCTACAAAAAGAAAAAAATCTTCCCACAATCACTTATTCACACATTTGCA
Source organism: Chinchilla lanigera (assembly GCF_000276665.1). NCBI lineage: Eukaryota > Metazoa > Chordata > Mammalia > Rodentia > Chinchillidae > Chinchilla > Chinchilla lanigera. Next base: position 54,254,717 of record NW_004955403.1, read on the forward strand.
CTATTCTCATTTTACAAACCCATCACTTACAGGTCGGGGAAAGATGTTCCCTTTTCTCCTTCATCTCCTGCAATCTCTTCTCCATTGTGTGCTGGTGACCACCGACTTTAATTGAGGAACTGTATGTCAATGAGTCGCAAGACTCAAATAAGAAAACAGGCATGTTGTCATCTGAAAACAGACAAAAATTCAACTGTAGCCTCAAGGAAATGCTTTCCTGTCTCCGCAGCGTGACTTCTCTCAGGGACACCCACCCCGTAGCCTTCCTTAGCCAGCTCTGCCTACCACCTGGGTGACCCCTGACGCTAGCACCCCCCTGCTGCACACCATTCTGCCATCTCATCTCACCTACCCAGGTGAAGATGGCACCAGTGTCCTTACATCATGAAGACACCAGAAACAGAAGTTACCCCACTACAAGAAGCTGCAAAGCCAGAACGCCACGTGGCTCCTAGATGTGACGCTCCTAGATGTGACATGAGCCAGGTGTTGGAGCTCGCCCCTACTAACTACCGCTCACAGCTGAGCACGCACCCACTCCCACATGCAACCCCGTTACATAAGGTGGGGTCCAGCGTTGTCCCACATCATCAAAAGACTACATTATCTAAGATTTGTCTATTTCAGGTAACAAAACAAAAAGACCAAGTATGTGCACAGTCAAGATGAACACCGTCAAGAAACAGATGGGATTTACGTCAGTAAGGCTGATCAGATACTATTTTTCTTTAACAATCACCCCTAACAACAAAAAGTTCCACCTATGTGATGTCTGATGAGGACTGCGGTCCGTGAGCTCCCTGTGCCGCTCCATCGGGCCCCTCACCAGGCCTCTGCGGCTCCCGGGACAGTGCTCTCCTGCCTGGCCTCACCCCACGCTGCCTTCCTTAGCCAGCCTGGCCACCAGCCAGTAGGTCAGCCGAGCGGACGCGGCTACAACAGGAAGGCACCAGGGCGCTTGCACTCTTACCTAGAGCTGTCCTTTGTCTCTGTAGCTGTGCAGTCATTTTCTCAAATTTCCTTTGAAGTCTTTTATCATTTTCTGGTGTTTTAGGAATAAAATCTTTGGGCTGCATGCACTTACGCTGTGCAGAAAGGATATAAAAATTTAATAATGCCACATTACAATAAAAAACTTTTTTATACACTTCTCTTATCTTTTAAACAATAAAAAGAGGTGTTTTTTGCACTATTTATGACCTGGTAGCATTTGTTTTCATGCCATGTTTTTAAAAAGCAGAATTTGCAAGATTAAATAAAGGCTGTGTCCTAAGTAATTGTTTTCTAAGACATTTTCAGGATGTCAACATCTTCAGTCTCCACCAAACATCTTAGAACTATCCTTTCTACCATTCTTGGCTATTCGCACATCATCTTCCCTCCAAAATCATGACGTAAGTAATAAAATACAAAAGCAATTATCTCAGAATTACCAAAGAGAAGAACCATTATTTAATCACACCTTCTTGTCTGTAAGTCACAGCAGCCCACTCAGCCCAAACCTGCTCAAAGCCTGCGCAACCTGGACCGCTGTCCACTGGAGTCCTGGTCTCATGTCTAAAGGACTGAGCTCAGAGAAAAGGGAGGGAGCAACTCCGCCAACGCACCGCTCTGTTCAGAGCTGTCTGTCTCCTTCCCCTTGCTGGCCTGTGTTACCGACTCTGCTGTGTGCTCCCAGCGGGGACCCCACAGAAGTGTGCCTTCTGCTGCGTGCTCTCTGGGTTGAGGGTGAAGCGACAGTACAACTTGCTCATCTGGAAACCAGTCTAACTTCCTAACGACAGGACTTCTTTTCACCCTTTCTGACTATGCCCAGGCTTGTGCTCCTGACTCAGAATACCAGTCCCTCCCTCTCCCTCTCTGTCATTAACTGATGTGTCAGGCCTTCACCCTGCAACCTATTCAGAGCCTGGCCACTATGCAGCTCGTCATCTAGTTTCACTAAGGACTCGACACTGCATTCTGAAGTAAACGCCAAAGCATCTGAAGGTTGCCTAGTCTTTGGGCAACTTTTAGGTTTCCCGAGGCCAACAAGTCTCTTTCATATTTTACAGGACATCGAAGTATTCACAGGCTACAGCAGTAGTGGCGAACCTTTCAGAGCTTTCAATGACAACGAACAGCCCACCGTAGCACATGTGCCACAGGTTCATCACCAGTGGGCTGAAGAAATCTCTGGTTACCTGAAACTACCAGGAATGAATACGGTAATTTTCATATAGAAGATAACTCCTGGAAAATATTCTAAAATGATTTCCTAAGAATAAAAAAATAAAAGTCAATAAATTAATAATTACCACGGTTTACACTGAGATTGCACACTTACCTTTTTTCTCATCAGGCTTAGTATGTGCTCACTGGGGCCAGTTGCTGGGAATAAGGACTCATCAGCACGCACACCAGCTGCCCTGCACCTGCGTAAGCAAGGTGAAGAGTCTGCTAAGCACTGTTCTCTCCCAGACTCACACAGAGAGTCAAATCTACACACGTATCAGGTGGCACCTTAGGAAATCCTTGAGTAGATCATAATAGATATTTCTTTTAAAATACATGTGTTTAATCCCAAATGTAGAAAGTCAATGTAGACTTTCTCAAATCTTTTCCACATAGTTTTTTTTTTTTAAAGCATAACAGCAGAAAAGACAGGGAGGTATAGGATGTACAATTTTTACACAGCAATTTTAGATCCATACTTCAAAATTACCAGGACATGCTACTCACAAAGGTAAAATTAGATGCTATTAAATATACACAGCAACGGTAAAAGACCTTAACACGGGTAGTCAGAGTAGGGAGGGACCTAACGAAATTAAAGCCAAGGACTATTGCTCTTCCAAAGCCAGGCTTGGCTTTGTGCATCTGTCTTTGCCAGGCTCTGTGTGCCTCTCCACACTTGTGTCCTACACCTGCCTAACTGCCTCTCCTTACACTGCTCCCCTTTCAGTCCTGGCATCCCCTCACCGTTACCTCCTGGCAAGCGTTCAGCCACCAAATCTAATAATGCACTCATTTTCCAATGATTTATAGCCTCTGGCTTCTCCTCTTCCATTTCAGCATGTATTACTCAATGATTACTCTCAGGACACTTACTCATCTTTCCCCACCAGGTCAAAACATTCCACTACTCCCATGATGACAGAAGCAACTCACATGTCTGCTGTTTTCATGATACGGCCCTTAACTACATTTTCCACTATCCTTCATAACACTACCCATGCTCAACATCTAAAATGCAGACAGACTTGAAAAAGAAATCAGAACACGGTTCAGTGATAGTTCATATTGATACTTACCTTAACTATACAAGGTAAGAGTAAAAAGGCTGTAACGGGGGCAAGTCAGAGCAAGGAGGGATACGTGTTGTGGAGGGATACTCCACGACGTGGCAAGAACGGAAGGGAAGTTTCAGAGATGAGCATGTACGATTCAGCATAGTAACTGACAACAGTGGGCATGGCCAGGAGGACTCCACAGTGCTCAGAGAATCCCTGGCATCCCTGCCACCCTTCCGAGGGTGTGAGACACTGAAGCTATTTTCATAACAAGCCAAACATTTTCTTTTCTCTTTCTATGAACACAAGATGTTTATGGAAACCAAGAGGGGTGTGCTACCCTAACAAACTGCACCCAGAGGCAGATGTGAGAGCAACTATCCCCTAGGAGGGCAGCACAGAGAAATGTGCAAACCTGCAAGTAAAACAGCAGAAACTGCAGTACGAGAAGTGCAACTAGGCAGGGCTGGGCCAGGTGGAGCACACTGGGTGCCAGCCCTGTCTTGGTTCCGGCCAGGATGGGTCTGGGAGCACAGGACTGCACAGAACGCAGCAGAGCACCTTGGCTGGGGCAGCACAGTGCGCTGGGACTCACACTGGATCGAATGAATGAATGAAGGAATGAATGACTGGCGAGCAGCAGGATTGCTGAGGAGCTGTGCCAGGGTAGCAAAAAATAGCCTTCCAGCCTGGACACTTCAGTTTCTTAGTTGCCCAGGTCATAGTTCCTGTTCCAATTCTGGGTGCTCCTGTCTCTTAGAAACGGCTGGTCACTGTGATGCATAGCTGGTCACTATGATCCACACTGTATAAACCAACCCCCAACCGACCAGCCATTCTGCCTCCGTACTTCCTGCTTGCTTATCTCACACAAGCCCTACACCACCAGAGATCAGGGCCTGATATTCTGGGAATGATCCCGATCAGGGCCCGTTGGCATAAATAAATCTGCCTCCAAATCCTGGTTGTTGCTTTGGTGTCTCTGCTTGCTGCTGCACCAGTCCCAAGGAGGAGCTAGGACCCTGGTGCAGCCCCAGCTAGGGAAGGTGTGAGGGAAGCGTGGGAGGTGCCCGAGGCACAGCCCCGGGAGGACAGCTCCAGCCGGGGCAAGGAGACCCACCCCTGGGCACTGCAGTGACAGGGTGGGAGATGCTGACAACTCAGCAGAGGCTCTGGGCTGGGGGAGGGGGTGACTGAGCAATACTTAGGGAATAAAAACAGAAAGTCCTTGACCTCTGGCTAAATCTAGTACAATAAACATATTATTTTCTCTTGCCCCTCAAAACCCCAATAAAATGACAGTGAAGGAAAACAGAATGACATAAACCACCAAAAATAAAGACTAGATAAGAGCTATCTGAGGAACTGAAAGCAAACAAATAAAAAGGAAACCCCAGCGGGGCCAGGGGCATAGGGAAGTCCACAGGGAGGCCCCAGCCAGAGCCCCCTAGCCCCTGAGGGTGCGTCAGGTGTGGAGACTCACAAGGCGTGAGGGCAGGGAGCCAGCCCCACGTGCCCACTTCCCCACCACCAGGGCTGCGAAGTCCAGCCAGGCAGCGTGCCAGTGTCAGACAGCTGGACCAGCACTCTGACTGCAGGACAATCCGGTGTTCCTCACTGAGTGTCTACATGCACATCCCCGTGGTGACACGTCTTTGACCAGAGAAAGGAAGGGAGTGCTGTGCACGTGACAACAGATGGACCTTGCTAAGAGCCAGCACAAGGGCAGCACGTTGCATGTCTCCACTTACACGAAGTGCCCAGAAAAAGCCCAGCGTCAGAGCTGGTCCCGCAGTCACTTGGCCTGGGAACAGGGGGCGTGATGGTCGCAGGGTACAAGGCTTGGAGGTGGAGAAACTGCTGTAAAGTTGTGGAGATGGCAGCATAACTATGAATATGTTTAAATCTCTTACTTAAAATGGGAAAATGCCATGGTATGCAATTATATCTCAGAACACTCAGAAACAGAGAAAATACAGGCACTGCTACACCCCCACTCCAAAAAAAGGCCTCTTTGAGTCTTTTTTGTGTTGCTCAAGTTCAACACATGGAATGCCAAGCGTTGGTGAAGAGGTGGCAGAAACGGAGCACTCAAGCACTACCGGTTGGAATGTGAAACCGCCCACCCCAGACCCAAGAGTGGGTAATGACTGGAGAGATGGGAACACAGACACCAACACTGGTGTCCATAGCAGCTGCACCCATAATCACCAGGAAAGGAGAACTATCCAAACTTTCCATCTATGGTGAATGCAGGACCAGTTGTGCTATATGCATGCAACAGAATACCATCTAGCTATAAAAAGGAAATAAAACTATTGCTGTATACAACAACATGGATACACCTAAAGGAAAAAGAAAATCACACCGAATAGGCAGAAGCCAGATGCAAAAACAGTGCACGCTGCAGGATCCACTGCATGAATCCAGAATGCCAGGCTCGCCTGCAGCCAGAGGCCAGACCAGCGGACTGTCCAGGGCAGGAGCTGGGGTGGTGATGGAGACCACCATGACGCGGCTCTGAGCAGGATTCAGTATTATCCAATTGGCTTTTCATGTTTACTTGGGAGTTGTCTGAAGCTTCAAGGCTGATTTTAAGAAACAAGCCACTTGCCTAAGCCTGTGGGAAGAAGTGTCCAGTTGCGGGTGAGCAGGGCACTGGCCCCAACGAAGGAAATGGGAAACCAGCAGAGGGAGCGCATGACAACCAGCAGGGAAGTGTTCCTCTGCTGTGCCTCCTTCTAGACACTGGAAATCATGCATTTTTAACCCTGGACAGTCTTTCCCAGTTCCTCCTCATTGACCATTTACCACTCATACTAGTAAGGAAACAGCAAGAGGAAGAGGACAGCTGGGAGGCAGCTGCACAGAAGATGTGACAGACAGAAGAACCTGGGTGGCGTGCTGTCACAGGCACAGTATTAAGAGCACCGGCCTTCAGGATGAGGTTCAGCCCGCCTGTGATGAGCGTCACCGTGACCTGTGGATGGGCACCACCTTTTCCTCCTCTTTCATAACGGAGAGCACAGCTGACACACCATTTGCCAAATCATGGCAGCTGATTTACAGGAAGCCTGCTTTATGGTAAGCCTCCAGAAAGGTTCAATTCAACTCAGCAAAACTGTCTGACAAAACTGAAGTAAGTATAACAGCTATGTTCTGTCCCCTTGGAGAATAAGCTTCCCAACATTACTTATCAGAGCGGGAGGATGGGAAGATGCGGAGAGATACACTCCCTAAATCCCATCTGCTTGGGTTCAGACATTCCCACAATGAAGAAGTGTGCAGGTAACGTAAAACACTGCACGTTAACCACCTGCACGCTGCCACACATGGCAGAGCTGAAACTGCTATGTGAAAACATGTTTAAAAGGTGCCCAGTCAAAGTGTGCTGAATAGATTAAAAAAAAACTCCCTGTTTGACTTCAATTTTTCCTCAGAAATATAAACTATATTAGCCCTCCACCTAGTGGTCAAAAGGAGAAGTGTTTCAAGGATACCCTGGACACACAGCTAACTTGCGGGCCTGCAATTTCCAGCTGCTGCTCCTTCAGGCCCCGAGGAGCGAGCACCCCTCTCTAGGGGAAGGCCCTGCTCCGATGAGCTCCGCACCCGGGCCTCCCAAGCACACCTTGGGCCCCAGGGTCAGGACCACCTCCAATCAGGGGGCCCTTCGCTTTCTCCTGCCAGCCCACGAACCCCGTCTGCTCAGCAAGTGCATGAATCTCCTCCAGACCCTCGAATCCATCTGCTCTCCGGCAACCGTCTCCCCTCCAGCCACCCCCGCCCACCCGGAAGGGCCTCCTTACGACAGGTCACTGCTGTGCCCAGAACTGAGGAGTGGGGACAGGTCCAGCGCGTGCGGCACGGACCGGGGTGTGTGGTGAGGAGGACAGATGCTGAGAGGCTCGCGGGACACCACCACCCCAAACGGGGGCGTCACCTATCACGGATCAGCAATCTCAGCAGTGCCAGCCACCGTCGCCCAACCTACGGAGACAAAGGGCGGCCCAGGAGCCAGCTGCGCCCTGCTGAAGAGCCGGCCCGAGGACGCGGTGGTCAGCAGGAGCCCAGCGCAGCCGGGGGTCGCACGTGTGGGTCTCTCAGGCCAGAAACGCAGGGCAGCGCTTCAATCCGATGGTGACTGTTCACAATACTGAAGTTTATGATCAACTCCAAGAGAACCTGGAGGCGAGAGCCACGCTGGCCTTTATATCCTTCACCTGTATTTTTTAAATCCAATATAAAAATTTGTACTCTCCAAAGGAAATGTCAGAATTCTACCAGTGGTCCTACACAACTGGCTCTTTCTCCCGGCAGAGCAGGACTCTAGTGACACCTAGCGGCCACATGCTCTTAGTTCTCAGCGTGTGGAGACCCAGGAACACAGGGCAGGAGTAGAGCAGGGCGGGTAGCAACACGGAAAAGTCCGTCTGGCTCTCACCTCGGGCCTGTGGGAGAAAGTGCAAGCTCACCACAGGTCAGCAATGCAAATGAAAACACGTTATTTCACACCCACAAATGTGGGAGGAAAGGTACTAACACTGGGGTCCCTTTGTACTGCTGTAAAGATGGTAAAGCAGCACATTCTAGGAGCGACTCTGCAGCATTTATCACACACTTTGTGTGCAAACCCTATGTACTAGGAAACCCACTGCTGGAATTTAAACCTATGGAAAGGCTAAAACATACAGAAGAGTCGTGTACGGAGAGGCACAATGCCCTACTATTTCTGACTGGAAAAATTTTTTTTAAAAAACCCTACTTTTTTATACCCACAGATCAGTTACATGAATTACTGAACATCTATTACAAAAGGTATACACAGATACATAAAAACCAGTGGGACAGATGTCTATGTACAAACATGGAAGGATGTGCTCTAAAACATAGTTAACTAAAAAGATGATGTGTTGTACTACAAGAATTAAAATCTAATTCTTTACATGGACCATATAAAATACAAACCTATAAAAGTGCACGTATGCACATTTATGCCTTCATTAGTGAAAGTCTGAAACTGTGTACCCTAAATTCTCCACAGTGGGTCTCTCTGTGTAGGAAAAGAAAGCTAAGGCAAGAGATAGATCAGGGGAGGATTTTTCACTTGAAAAAGAACGGCAGTGGCCTGGTCTGCATCGCCCCCACACCCTCCTCAAGAAACAAAAAGTGGAAAAGGCACTTAAAGGACCCACGTGACCTACTCTTGCTGATGCACACATTCAGTGAACTCTGAGCAGAGAAAGAATTCCTATTCCACTGCGGCTGCAAGTGCGTGGGTGCAGAGTGCAGGGAAAACAGGCTGAAGGCTGCACAGAGCAGAGGGCCCGACACCAGGCACTGTCCCAGACACTGGGCAGCACAGGGAGATGGTCTGTTACAAGGTGCACAGTCCCACGAGAGCTCTGCTCTAGGAAGGGACCTGGATGGACAGGACCCGAGCTGACAGGCTGTAGGGTAGCATGTGGCGCAAGGAGGAAAACGAAAATATGTAAGAGTTACAGAGAGCGGCGCCATGCTGTCACAGGACGGCATGGATGCTGCTGAGGATGTTCCGTTGTTTGATGCGGAGGAAGAGACAGCTAATGGACCAAAAAGAGCCCAAATCAGACACCCAGTGCCATCATTTTTCGGTTTGTCCTTTCGAGGCAGTGCGATTCCAGTCCATCTTCTGTGTGACCTGCTCAGCCGCAGCTGTGCTGCCTGCATGGGGACCCTTATCTTCTTGTTGTCAGGTGACTCTCGGCAATGAAGAACGTCACAGGTATACTCATGGCTGCCCGACGCTGGTGCAGTCACACTGATGAGGGTGGAAAGAGCCAGTGGGTATCTGAGTCCAGGAAGGCAACTTCTCAAGAGAGTAAGTGCTGCAGAGGCTGAATCAAGAATATTTTGGTCGGGACTCATTGCCTGGCCAGTGCTGTGGGTGACATTTGCCTTCAGTGCTCTCTTCCCCTTCAGAGAGAAGTGGCTGGCGATGGTTATCACGGGTGTGGAGCTCCAAGGTGCCAACCTGTATGACTACATCAGCTGTAAGGTGGGCAGCAGGACGGATTTAACCAGCATGGCTACCTCGTATCTTGGGAAGCAGTTTTTAAGACAAAACACTGGAGATGACCAGACTTCCTGAGTAAAGAGAAATCTTCCGTGTTCTGTTCCCTTGGGGAACATCTGAAGAGATTCTTGACTCTGAACTGCTTAGAGGCCCATCCATGTTGCAAAGAGGAGTGTTGAGTTTGTTATTCTGCTTAAAAACTATTTAAAAAAGGAAACAGGTTTCATATTGTTCTTCTTTCCAGTGGTTGGGGCTAGAAAAGTATAGTATCAGACACACTGTCACTATTTGTTTCATGGTCTGTATGTGTATATACAGCCATGTAATAGCAGTATATCCCAAACTGATATATTCGTGGCACATCTTTACAATTTGATCCATAGCACAGGAGGGTGTTCTTAAGCTGTTTCACAGCTGTTGCAATATGTGTGTTTACATACTATTTCTGTAGATTATTTTCAGAAGTAAGTTTTGGTTCCATGTAAAAGTGAGTACTTTGGTTTATATATGACTTTTAAAAGTTTCATTTTTAGTATGTACTTCATGGTGAAATTTCTTCTTAGAAATACACAGAAGCAGGTAAAAACAAAATTCAGGCCAGCAGTGTTAACTAATTTCTAAAATTGTGTGTGTATTTTTATTTTGAGACCAACAATATCTAAACAGAATCTTCACAGCTTATGTTTAAGGTGTACCCAGACATTGCTTGCATCTGATGAGCACTGAACAAAATGCTAAATGCATACTGTGGTAATAGCTGGAGACTTCAACACCCACTTCTCCTGGTGGGCATACAGCCGGACAGAGGGTAAGACAGAACAGAAAACTTAAAAATCAGCAGGACCCAACTAGACCTAACAGACACCTATTCACAGAACACTGGATTCAGTAACAGAATACACATTCATTTCCAATGCGTATTTAATATTCTCCTGGGTGCACCATATATTAGGTCCTAAAACAAATTCTAAATGACTGGAATTGTCTTTTCAAATTTACAAACATGGAAAAACTAGGTAAGAAGCACCCTGTCTTAGTCACATTCCTCATCACTGCGACACAACACCCGACAACCACAACTTAAGGAGGAGAGGTTTATTTTGGCTCCGTTTCACAATGATGCTCAGTTCACAGTTGGCTCAAATGCAGGAAGTGCACAGTGCATGGGGAGGAGAGCTGCTCACACCATGGCAGCCAGGGAGCAGAGAGAGAAGGTGGCTGTGGGGGGGAGACACGCCCTTCCAGATCCTACACTGCAGTGACCTGCCTCCTCCAAAAAACCATCCATGGGTACAGTGCCACCATAATCCAATCAGCTTCCAAAAGCCCAGTCTTTGAACACAGGAACTTTTTTTGGGGGCATTCCAGATTCCAACCCTCACACTGCTAAATAGCCACTGGATCAAAGAAGAAATCACAAAGAAAATTAGAAAATAAAAGAAAAATTAAAAAAAAACAGGAAAGAATGTTTTGTGAGCTGTAGCTAAAGTAGTGCTTAGCAAGAAATTTATTTTTGTAAACACAGATTAAGCTTCTTTAACCCAAAAACCTCAAGCTTTTGAGGTGAAGACCTAATAGCATAAACTGATTCTATACTTAACATGATGAGTCACACTCAAGCTGCAGGTACAGTAAAAATTACAAAGTGGAGCTGAACTCTGGACGAACTGTGTAGACTTGAGTCCCATCCCCAAGATAATTCATTGTGTACATGCAAAACAATTGTTTCCAAATGTGTTCCAAAACACAAACTCCAAAAAGCTTCTATCTCAAACACTTCAGATAAGGAATACTCATCTTCTACTAAAAAAAAAGCAATCAATAATCTAATCTTCCACCTCTAGAAACTAGACAAAGTGCAAACTGACTCCAAAGCAAGCAGAAGAAAATCATAGTAGAGATTACAATGAAAATAAGTAAAAATCAATAAAAGGATCTTCCAATGATCAAAACTGACAAGCCTTTAGCTCGTCTGACCAAGACAGAGAAGAGGGAGCCTGAAGCCGAGAACGATACTCCTGACCTCATGGAGTAACAGGCTGAGAGCACGGGGAGCAAGCGCTCACCAACAGGGCAACCTGGACCACTGCAGAGCTTAGGAAGATGCACACTACTCACACCAGCTCACAGAGAAGCCAAAACCTAAGCAGAGCTTAAAAAAGGATGGAGCTAACAACCAAAATAGAAAAGAAAGCCAGGAGAGATGTCTTCACTGATCAATCCTACCAAATGTTCAAAGAAAAAAATAATGTATCAATCCTTTATAACTCTTCAAAAACTGAAGAACACATCCCAGGAATGGAAGTACTGCTCCAATACCAAAGTCAGGAAAGTTATCAAGGGAAAACTAGACCAATACCTCTATGAACACAGATAGACAGCAAATTAAAATATGGGCAAAGGAAGGTACACAAATGACCAAAAGGTAATGAACAAGCTGTTGTTGTCAGGATTTACAAGGGAAACAATTTAATATAGGACACATAATTTATATGATTATTTTATAATAGTGACCCAAATGTCAAGTACAAAGGAGTGCAGAAAATCTGTCCACACACTAAAGATCAAAAGAATCCAGCTGAGGGCCTAGGTCCCACGGCAATGTCCTGAGTCCAGTTTTAGACCTACAGTCTATGACAATGCCCCTGACCAGTGCAACTAGGGGCCTAGGGCCCATGATAATGTCTCATACAGGTCTGTTTCACGGATCTGCACTGGGAAGGCCCAAAGGTCAGTGGTGGAAGCTAGAAAGTCTGGGCCAGCAGGGTGAAGGATCTGTGCTGCAACAAGGAAGCAATGCTCAAGGTAAGGACAAGAGCTCTCCGTGAGGTACCACAGCCATCTTCAGCAGAGGAAAACCAGAGCGATACACTTCTACAGGAGAACCAACAGCACACCATCTCCCTCTCCAGAAAAGTTAATAATATGCGTTAGAATCCCTATCACTAAAAGTTGTTAAATTTTTAAAATGCTAAGTGCTTTGGTTTTAAAAGCCAACAGATCAAAGAATCTCAAATAGGAAAGGAGGATGTGAGGATGATCTGCCTGGACACCGGGCATCCCACTGATCTCCAGTGCTGACTCGGCTGCTCTGCCTGGCCAGATGGGTGTCCCCTTCCTCCCTCACTGCTCCATGTACATCCCTCTCGAAGTTGTATGCTCACTCAGTCAGAGAGGGTGACCACTCTCAATAGAGGAGGACCGTCTCCTCAGCAAGGGTATAGGAGGAGCTGTGCTCCCCTGCTAGAACTCCACACAAGCTCTCTAGGGACTGAAACGGCACAGACACAAAGGGTACAGGAAGCTGTGTCCTAGGTGCCTAAAAACACACTGCTCGGGAGCCTCTGCTGGGCAATGAGTGCCTGCAGTCTAACCAAAGGGGGCAGGTGAGACTATGGTCATCCCTGTTAGATCATCCTTATTCTAAGACACAAACCACCCGGACTAAAGGAGACTAAAGAAATAGGAAGTTTAGGCACACTTTAGGATCTGGAGCTGGAGAGACAAAAGTATGCTAGAACAACAACCTGAAGGTCCACTGGTAAATTCTTAAGCCTTCCTAGCCACATTTGCAGATGGAATTTGCAAAGAGGAACAAGAATTTTCATTTTTAGATGAAACAGTTCTCCTGCTATGGTTTGGGTGAGTACCCTGCAAAGGCCAGATGCTGGAGGTTTGGTCCCTGAGATGATGCTACTAGGAGGCATGTCTGGGTGGTGGGCCATGTGGGAGGGCCTGGGGAGACAGCACCCCCCAAGGGACTATGCATCCTCACTCATTCCTTTTCTTTGTATCAGTCAATTGTCTCAGGTGTTTCATTACAGTAACATGAAGCTGACTTATGCACGTTCCTTCTTGCTTTAGTTGTGACTGCTTTTCCAAAGATTAATCGTATATGAAGTCTTCTACTACAACACCCACCCTCCAAAACTACATCATAGTAAGTCACAAAGCTATGAAACTCTTTCTTTCACTTGCACTAAAAATACACTCATTTGCTGCATCTTTTAATAGTTAGAATCTACAGCCACTGATAATTTCCTACCAATCTGTCCATAACTCTGTAATGTTTCTATTGTTCCTATGCTATTTCATAAATGGATATGTTTATTACTACATGTTTTCAACAACAACCATTGAGAATAGTCAATGATTATTTAATTGATCACTCATGTACAGCTCTATTTGTTTTCCCTAGAGACTACTTTGAAGAAACCAAAGTATAGTACAACAACCATTGATAATTTCCTACCATTTCTGTCTGTAACTCACTATTATTTATCTATTTGTCTTCCTGAGAAACTATCTTGAAGATACCAATAGGTAAAATAACAACCATTGATAATGTCCTACCACTTTGTCTGTAATTCATAAATCCCCCTATTATGATGTTATCCTTCTTTCACTCTTTTAAATAAGTAAAAAAATAAAATGGAAAAATAAAAAAGTAAAAAAAAAAAAAATAGAATCTACCTTTTGCGTTTGTCTGTGGTACTGTTGAGTGAACCCAGGACCTTTATATTGAGCTACATCCCCAGATCTTATTTTTTATTTTTAGACAGAGTCTGTCTTAGTTACTTGTTTCTCATTGCTGAGACAAAATACCTGATACCCAGAATGAAGGGAGGGAAGGTTTACTGAACTCACTTTGTAGGGGTTTTAGTCCATGATCATCTGGCAAGGCAAGGCGGCCTGCCTGAGGGGCAGCTGTTTATGGCAGCAGAAGAAGCAAAAGCAACAAGAACAAAGGGGCAAACAAGCCTCCTTTCTTCCTTTCTACTGTATTCAGGTTACCCTCCTAAGGGCAGGTGTCGCACTCATGCCACCAATCCCAGCACTAGACAATGCACTAATTATAAACCCTAGATTCAGCTCTCTCCAAAAAACCTGCCTTCCATGCCCAAAGGGGGTTCTGGGGGGACATCTAGACACAAACCATAACAGAGTCTATGCCACTAAATTGTCCAAGCTGCGCTTGAACCGGCAATCCTCCTGAGTCAGCCTCCCAGAGTGCTCAGATGACAGGCGTGCTCCACCAAGGCCTGTTCTTCTCTGCTGTGTCATCACCCTGGTCTGATGACCTAAGGTGGGAAACTCCAGCAGTACATTTCTGGCTGTCTCTGGTGAAGGACACATGCGACAAGACTTCTGGAAAAGGTGACCTTACCTGACACCCACAGGGGGAAAATGTGGCACATTGTGTTTGTTTTTTGAAAACTTGAGTGAATTTAAACAAATGCACAGAGCAAACAGTGAGGCCCAGCCTTCAGCCCTGGGCTGTCAAAGCTGCAGCACTGTACGGGACACTGGTGCAGGGGGTGCTGGGTGTGGGGTGATATGGAAACTCCTTGTACTTTCTGATCTTCTGATACACTTAGTTTTGAATGTACAACTTGTTTTGAATGTAAAACTGATCTTTGTCCCTAGTTACAGTCACGGAACTCCCAAAACCCTTGAAAATACCTGAGAAATCAGTCTTTGGTTATTCATAATGGCCTTTGGAAAAGCTCTGAACAGCCCACGGAGGAAGGGGCCTGTCACTGGAAAGGCCAGTGAGCAACTGAGGCCAGGAATTCCGCCCCACCCACCAGCGTCCAGCAGAAGCAGGAGCTGCGCGCATCCAGGCTGCTGAGCACACGTGGGTGTCAGGGGGCACAGAGCTCACGCCACCACTCCCAGCCTCGCCCCATGCACCTTGTCCATGTGGCTGTTTCCAGAACTCTGCACCACACCAGCCAAAGGGAAGGAAGCACTTCCCCAAAGGCAGTGAGTTATTCTAGCAAATGACTGAACCCACGGAGGAAGTCAGCAACCCAACTTCCAGCTGGGAGGCAGAAGGGGCAGAGGCTTGGACTTGTGACTGGCATCTCGCGGAGTCGGTCCTGTGAGAGTAAACTCTGCCACAGGATCTCAGGATCAGGCAGAGCCTCTCAGAATGGGACTGAGCTGAGGATGCCAAGCTGGGCTATAGCAAGCTGAAGGGCTTGCCTTGGAAAAATCCATCTATCTGGTGTCAGAAGTGCTGTGTTGAGAGTATAGAGAGATCAGTGTTTTCCTAAATATAAAGTCTATTAATTTCAGAAAACTAACAGTGAGCCTGGCCATCAGCAGCCTGGTACTGTTCCTGTCTCTTCCTCAACCTAAAACTCAGAGGAGTGCTCGTCTGAAAACCTCTTCTCTTCTCCAGTAGTCAGTAAGGAAGGACCAGGTCTGCTTTCTGCCCTTTAAAAACTCTGTGCATGACAATTCCCGCATTTCTAACTCCAATACCCACCTGCCTGCTGGCCCGACCTATCCCCAGGACTGTCCTATCCCATTCAGCTTGTCCAAGCAGAACTGATTTCCCCAGGCCTAGGCCTTATGAAGCCTTCCCAGTCTCAGTTCCTGGTAAATTATCTTCTGGCTCCTTTCTCTACAAACACTCAGACCCTCAGGGACTCTGGCTTGACATCACTTTCAAAACCGCATCCTGACCTGACCAATCACCCTGACCAAGGCTGCTCGGTATTCACCCGGGTCCAACCTGGACATTCAATCACTGCTCCCCACTCTGCGGCAACTGCCCTCAGCCCGCTCTCCACAAAGTATCTTTGTGCTTCACACCCACGAGGCACCCCCACAGCATTCACAATCTCTACCTAACTCCCATTCCTAAACTCACAGGTCCTAACCTCCAGGACCTCAGAATGTAACTGTATTTGGAGCGCTAAGTGAGATAAAAGGAAGTCACTGGTTGACTCCCAATGCTTTAGAATCAATGTCTTCGTGAGAAGAGCAGACTAGGACACAGACACACACACAGAGGACGACCCTTGAAGGAAGGGAGAGGACAAGAGTCTCTGCAGGCCACCGGGAGAGCCTCAGCAGGAACCGGCTTCATCGTGGACTTCCTACTGCTGAGCCCCAGTCTTGGGCGTTGCGTAGGGCAGCAGGAGCTGACCTGTACACTCTGCTTCCTTGGTACTTTTTACTATCGCCTGCATACACCAAGCACACCCAGGGCTGCCTCTCCACTCCATGTGCACCTGCTGTCTGGGCAGGATTAGGTACTCTATCTGTTTCTCAGTGGCAGACACTAAGCCTAGAAGACTTCAGAGGCAGAGAAGAGATAAATATTAAGCCTTATCTGGTTCTATGATCAAAGCACAATATCAGTACTAGACTTTTACCAATACAAGGTAACTCCAGGAAAAAAAAAGGCAGCTACTTACCTTTCAACCCAGAGCACTGAGACGAGCTTTATCCCCCTCTTCCGGGCCTTGTCCCAAGTGCTCTGGTACCCATCTTTGAAGACAACATGAGTTACTTGTTTGTTAAAAGTTTTTGAAACCTGAGGACAAATGCAGAAAACAAAGTATATATTAATATTTACTCACAGATTCCTACGTACACCTAGTCAAAAGAGATCCTTTATTCAGTATATGTCACAACAAAAGTGTTTGAAACCCCAACCCAGCGTTCCAGGTCTCAGAATCCATCAAGGAAATACTCTGACAAATGTGTAACACTGCTAAAAACACATCTGCTCCAGTTTCTCTCTTTTTTTATTAGTGTATGTTTGTGATCTGTAATAATTACATTCATCTTGGACCTGCTCCAGTTAGTAGTGGTACCACATGCCATTTGCTTACCTCTACTCCTGGAAAAGCTTGAAGTGGGATGAAAAGAACAGAATCGCAGCCCATGAAGATAAAGAGAACAGAAGTAGACAACAGGAACCATATGTTTAGCAGCTAGAAAGAGGGAGCAACTCAGACAAGGAAAGATACTTAAGAAAAGTCCTCTACGAAAGAACATGACATCCCAAGGAAACAGACAACAAAGGGAACACACAATCTAATTAAAATTAAAAGTGCTTAGAACAAGCATGGCGGTGCATGCCTATAATCCCAACACTCGAGAGGCTGAGGCAGGAGGGATCATGGGTGAATTTGAGGCCACCCTAGGCTATACAGGGAGTTCAAGGCCAGCCTGGACTACATAGCAAGACCCTGTCTTAAAAAAAACCAAAAAAACAAAGTGCTGAATATTTTCAGAAGACAGACTCATGTGATAAGATCAGATCATTTTTCAAAAGGATCAGAAATCTAAGCAGCTGCTGGAAATTTAAAAACGACGTTAGTAAAAAACAAAATCTACAGAAATGTCAGACAGTGAGGTTGAGAAAATCCTCCTGGCCTCAGAGCACAAATGGGAAGGAAAGAGTGGACACAGAAACTCAGACCAGCAGCCAGGCAACAGAGTGGGAGGAAAGCAGGAACAGAGAAAATGAATAAGAACTGGAAGAGAAACGGTGACAGAACACTCTCTCAAACCGAAGCACATTCCTTGTGCATGACCCTCCCACCCACCACGGGCCAACACAAGAACACAGCCACACCAAGCCCGTCACCATGAAGCTTCAGTATAACCAGAGCTAAGAAAAATACGAAAATGGTGGGAAGTCCATGGCCAAATAATTAGAAGAAAGAATGGAACCGGGCATAACGGATTTCCACACTTGCTTTCTCGCTCTCCTCCACTCTGTCTGGTCTCCTTCTAGGGTCTTCAGTCCCATCCCCTGCCTTCAACCCTCAATAGGCCTCCTCCTTCAGCCCTCCTGCTAACCATGCCCCAGTGGCCAACAGGAATATTTACGGCCTCGCCCGAGCCCTGGGGTCCTGACCCACAGCTAATGGGCCAGGCTTGCCACCTCCAGTGCCAGGTTTGTCCACCCAGGTTTGTCCAGATGTTTCCCACAGGCCCACATTCACGCCTCTCCTCCAGAAACCTGTCCTGTGCTCCTTGCTGATTAACAGCCCGGGGCAGCCACCGAATCCAGGACAGAACCCAGGTTTCACCTCAGAGTCCTCCTTCTTATTCAATGCCTGCAAGACCAACTGCTCTGGAAGAACCACAGCTCTCAACTCTTCAGATGCAGGTTTTGCTTTTTCTTCCACCACTTACTCACCCAAGGCCAGGCCCTTCTTGTTCTAATTAATAAAGCCCCAAATAAGAAGATGGCAATGTATCTCTCCACCTGTCAGAAAACTGTCATATGTATCAACATGAAAAGGAATTTCTTACCTTTGCACCCATATCCACAAGCTGGTTCGTAAATGCCTTTGAATAATTTTCTGTCCCATTGGAAGACCACACTTCAACATAGGCCACTACATCTGAAAACAGGATATTAGTGTGAAATCCTCATAGGTAAGCCCAGCATCCCACGGCAAAGGGTTTTCCTCTTGTTCTATTTACGTTAAAAAGTAAATGTGAAACTTCTACTAAAAACTTATTCAAAGGAGCACCAGTGCTACTCGTGGTACGTAAAACTTTAAATAAAAAACAACTCTCCTCATGCACATGCCGGATTACAACCCTAACATTTAATGCTCTTCCTTAATTCCTAAACAAGGTGTAACCTTCTCAGGGCAGGAATGGCTTTCTGTAAAGGGACATAGATCTAACACTTTAGGCTTTGTAGGTCAGGCACATCATCCACCGAACTTCACAGGCAGAGCAAGGAAGGAGCCACGGGCAGCAGCGAATGGGCCGGCACCGCAGTGTTCCAGAAGAACTTTATGCAGAAGGAAATTTGCTCAGATTTTCGTGCGCCACCCTTCCACTTATTTCGCCCGACTGCCTAACAACGGAGCAGCATTCTCAGCCCGCGGGCCCTGCAAAACCGCGCTGCGGGCAGGTGGGCTCTGGCCGCGCGGGCGCGCGCTT
>NW_004955403.1:54274074-54283750 GCF_000276665.1 Chinchilla lanigera
GTGGCCGGGGGCCGCCATGGCGCGCGGCGACCAGGAGCACGAAGGCGCGGGCGCGCAGCTGGCGGTCCGCACTGAGCATGCGCGAGACGGCCGCGCCCCGCCCCTCCCTCCCTTCAGGCTCCGCGGCTCGGCCACTCGGGAGGGCGAGAGGGGAAGGGGGCGGGGACCTTGGACCGCTGGGCGTGGCTTCCTCGGCCACGCCCCCGCCTCGCTTTGGCGCGGAGCCCTTTAGCCCTCCCAGGCAGCTGTCACGGGAACGACCCTGAAGCCCTTAGCTTTCTGGGAGGTGTCTTAGCGTGGCCCCTGGGCTTACCTGGCAGCGGAGGTCGGGGCAGTGTCCCAGCCAGTCACTCTCGGGGGGACCTGAGTGCCCCTGCGCTTGTAATCTCCGCACTGCAGCCACGCCCAGGCTGGGCACAGCGCGGTCTCCTTAGAGTGACATTCGGTCCGCCCCTGTGGTCTGCGCGGGACCGTCCCCTCCCGGTTCAGCAGCCTGGTGACCCCTCTCCGATGGCGGGACCCTAACACCGTGGGACCCGAGATCTCTGGAGTACTGAGAGTCCAGATCCCTGAGATGGATCCAGGACCCAGCTGCCCACGGGACACTCAGACTGCAGAAGCCTGCGAGGGGACCGAGACCTCAGACCCTGTGGGAACCCCAAGACTCCAGAATTCTGTGGGGGGTCCCGACAGCCCAGATCTTGTGGGAACCCTGAAATCCCAGGTCCTGGGGGAGGGGAGCTGAAACCTTAGAACAGTGGGGATTCTGAGACTCCACATTCTGCAGGAGAGCCCAAGACCTCAGACACCACTGAAGCACCCTGAGACCTCTCCCTTTACAGGGGTACTTGAAGACCTCTGACCCCTGACAGGCAAGCTGACATCTCTGGTCCAGTGGGGACACCTCAGGTCCCGACATGGTGCCCTGAGACCGTTGGTCACAGGAAAGGACTCGAGACCCCAGGTCCATGCAGCCACCAGGACACTGATCCCAGTGGGGACCCGGTGGAGCGCTCCAGGTAGGTGCAGTGGGGATCCCTGAAGGCTGGGGTCCAGGTCCTCCGATCTTCCAGACCTGGAGTCCCGCCTCCCAAGAGCACAGGGGGCAGCTCTACCCCGCCTCCCCGCTTGGCTGACAGGAGGAGGCTGGTCACCCGGAGCTGGCCAGGCCCTGACACTTGGACCGGGAAGGGCTTGCATGTGCTGTGTTGAATCTCCCTAAAACACAAGCCATAAACACACCGTTTATTAAAAAATGAACCCAAATGGGTAAAAAACTTTACCGAGGAGTTCAATGCCATGCTTGCTCCAGTGAAAACTTTCCCAAGCTGAATGAACGAGGGCCTTCAAGTGGCTCCCCTTGCAACCTGGTGCCCCTGAGCACAGGCACCCTTTTGGAGCACGACTGGGCCTTGCTGGAAGTTTGAACTGGCCACTCTCAAGCTAGGAGACCTTGTGCAGGTACTGCAGCCCCAAGGTTCCTTTTCCTGCGGCAGGAACTCTGGTGCCCTCTGTCCCATTTCGATGGGCCTTGGGAACTTATCTTGCCTCAACCTTTGTTTCTGTCAAAGGACAACATCAGGACAGGTTTGGTTACAGCCTGAGGTAGCTTCCAAGCTACACAGTAGAGCAGTTCTGTCCCTGGCAGAAACAGGAGAGGGTGTAGGCAAGGACAGGACAGTGGTAGGCAAGGGCCGGTAACACCAGTCACCCTGTTGTGAGAGCCAATGCAGAGGGACTTCCTTACCCATCTGGTTTAAGTAGAATGGATGCTGATGTTTTTAGGAAAAATGAATCTGGTTTGGAATCGGCTTGCATCTTTAACCCTTGAGGTAGACACTGTGGCATTGAGCATAAGTGGCTCCGTTTTGGTTTGGTCTCTCTACTGGGCCCAGGGAGCTCAGCCCAAAACACTGGCCTTCCATAACTTCTGCTTAACAATTTTCCTCCTTTGGCCACATTCTCACCTCAAATTTAACCTACACTGAGTGACGTCATGTTGGTTTTCAGGCCTTAACACCTCATTCTTGGGAGAGATAAGTTTCTGCAACAAGCTGTGGACATTCTGAGTGACGCTTGGGAAAGTCACATAGACAAGGACGGATGCTGACGGCAGGTTAGCATCAGGGGGACAGAACCCATGGAGAGCACAGGTGTGAAAAGATGCTTTTAGTCAACTGAGGCCTTCCCCTGAGAGGAGCGGGTAGGACAGAAGGCACAGGCAAACATGGGCACGTTAACATTGTGCAAACAGGCAAAGGAGTTATGGGAATAGTTATTTTACTACTTTTGCACTTTATCATAAGTTTGACATTATTGCAAAATAGGAAGTTTTGAAAAAAATGTTCTCAGAGGGCATGGTGGTACATGTCTGTAATCCCAGCCCTCCAGGAGGCTGAGACAAGAGGATCGTAAGTTCAAACGCAGCCTGAGCAATTTAGTGAGAGACCTGTCTCAAAAAAAAAAAAAAAAAAATTAAGAATAGTGTTAGGGATGTAGCTTAGAGTGAAAGCCTCAGTTCAATCTCTAATGCTGGTAAGAATAAAAATTCTGGCAATAACATAACTAAAGGCGCTAGTTTGCTGTGATGGTTTGTGTCTAGATGTCCCCTCAAAGCTTCACCTATTCATAGGTGGGGCTTTTCAAGGGTGGCTGGATCTAGGGAGTGTGATGCTGGGATTAAGGGTGTGTGATACTAAATTAGTCCACTGATTGGTTTGGCACGGTTCTGGTGTGGATAAGGGGAAGGCCCTCCCTGGGTGTGGGTGGCACCACCCAAAGGCAGTAGCCTGGATGGATATGTAGGGACAGAGAGAAGGTAGATCTGCTGTTTCTGCTTCACTGCTTTGCTGCTTTCTGCCCACTCTGAACTTTTCTTCCTCTGCCATTCCCCACTGCCGTGCCACACTGTCTGGGAGCTAACCAGCTATAAACGGAAACCTCTATAAACTGTGAGCTACAATAAATCTTTCCTCATTTGACTTTGGGTGTTGAGTATTTTGTCTCAGCAAAGAGAAAAGTGACTAAGACAGTTGCCATTATCCAAAATAGTGCTGATGTCTCTGGGTGGAAGTTGAATCCTGTGGCTGCCATCTCACAGTGCCCAGCACAACTGTGCCCAGGAGGGTGCCCCTGCTTATGGGCATGCTCATGGCCAGTAAAGGGGCCGAGAATATGCAAGCAAGAAATCGAGTCCATCATGGCCTGTGTCAGTTTCATCTCTTAGTCTAATCAAGGCTGGGACAAAATATCACAAGCTGTGTGCTTGATAAACAGAACACTTTCTCAGAGTTCTGGGAGCTGGAAGTGGAAGGCTAGGGTACCAGGGGCGACAATGTCTTCTGAGGGTCTGCTCTCTGCTGCATAGGTGACATCTTCTCATGCCCAGATTTCTGGGCCTCTTGTGTAATGGTGCTGAGCTGGGCTTTTTTTTTTTTTTGTAAGTTTTTAAAAAAGGATTGAATGGGCATCGTATTGAGAAAAGCCACAAATATCACATTTAAAGGATGAGATCCTCCGTTTCAACGTATTGGTTTCACAGCCTAGGATATAAGGCTGAGAGCTAAGCACAGGGCCCCTTAAGTTAGTACCAGTTCTAGGATCTCGTCGGCAGGCAAATTTGTTCTTTCTCTTGTCTGTCTCTAGAGTTTTTTTTTTTTTTTATTTTAAAGAGGATAATTAAAAAAAGAACAATAACGAAATACCAACAATGGACAAAAACAATAAAAATAATACAGGGTTTCAGAACAAAATGATAGGAATTAACAGTGGCTGCTATATTACATATTGTTACCTTCAAGGAAGTTGCTCAGATTACCAGATGTAAGAATGCAAGATTGATCAAACCATTAAAGAGAATAAAAAATAAAAACAAATGAAAGAAGCATTAGAAACGATATAGAGTTTCACTAGACAAGGTGCTAGGAATTCACCAATGGTTGATATTGCATATTGTTGTCTTCAAATTAGTTGTACAGATTACCAGATATAAACATGAAAAATTGGTCAGGAAGAAAAAAAATTAGGCATTAACTGTTCCTTTCAATAAGCCATTAGAACTTCAGCAGTACAGTTATCCCAGCTATCCTTCTATATACATACATATATATATATATTTTCCCTTCTTTCATTCTTTTTCTTCTTTCCCCTGTCCTAGTTGTTCTTTCCTTTGAGAAATTTCTTTCCCTTTCAAATATCTATGGTACATTTTGGGTTTTATTACTCTTTCAGGTTCTTACACTAGGGAGACAATATGATGTTTACGCATGTGGATCTGATTTATTTCACTTATGAGTATGGGCTCTAGTTGCATCCATTTACCTATGAAAGCCTTGAGTTTATCTTTTTTTATAGCTGAGTAGCACTCCATTGTATACAAATACCACATTTTTTTATCCATTCCTCAGTTAATGGGCATGTGGTTTGTTTCCAAGATTTAGCTATGACAAATTGCGCCGCTATAAACATGAGTGCACATATATCATTGTGGTATGATCTTTTCAATTCTTCTGAAAAAATACTCAGAAGGGGAATAGCTGGGTTAAGTGGGACTTCTAATCCTAGTTTTGTGAGGAATCTTCACACTGATTTCCACAGTGGTTGCACCAGTCTACACTCCCACCAGCAGTGGAGTAGGGTTCCTTTCTCCCCACAGCTTCTCCAGCATTTGTTACTGGTTGATTTCTTGATAATAGTCATTCACTGAGATTGCGGTGAGCTGCAATCTCAGTTCTGCTTTACTTTGCATTTCTCAAATGACTAATGATGTTGAACATTTTTTCATGTATTTATTTGCCATCAGTGTTTCATCATCTGAGAAGTGTGTATTCATCTCAGATACCCATTTTTGGATCGGGTCTTTGAATTTTGGGGGCCTGATTTTTAAAAATTTCTTTATATGTTCTAGATAGAAGTCCTTTGTCTGAGGGGTAGTTGGCTAATATTTTTTCCCAGTTCATGGGTTTTCCTTTTACTCTATTGGTGATTTCTTTTGATGTGCAAAAACTTTTCAATAAGATGAGATCTTGGTTGTTGATTCTTTGAAATATTTCCTGTGCAGTTTGGTTTTTGTTCATGAATTCTCTGCCTGCTCCCATGTCTTAAAGATTTTTACCTCCTTTCTCCTCTAGTAGATTTAGTGTTTCTGTTTTAATGTTTAGATCTTTGATCCATTTTGACTTTAGTGCATGGTGATAGGCATGGGTCTAGTTTTAGTCTTTGGCATGTGGAAAGCCAGTTTTTCCAGCATCACTTATTAAAGAAGCTATCTTTCTTCCAGTGAACATGTTTGGCCCCTTTGTCAAAGATAAGGTGGCTGAGTGTGTTAGTGGTTGTGTCTGCATATTCTTATCTGTTTCATTGGTTTTCAGTTCTGTTTTTTTCCAGTACCATGCTAACTTTATCATAGAAGCTTTGTAATATAATTTCAAATCCAGGATTGTGATGCCTCCTGCTTTTCCTTTGTTGCCCATGGTTGCTTTTGCTATTCTAGGCCTCTTCTGGTTCTAGATGAATTTTAGGAATGTTTTCTCTAGATCTGTGAAGTATACTAATGGTATTTTAATTGGTATTGTATTGAATCTGTACAACAATTTTGGGAGTATGGCCATTTTCACAATGTTGGTTCTTCCTATCCATGAACAAGGAATATCTTTCCATTTTCTAAAATCCTCTTTGATCTCTTTTTTCAGAGTACTGTAATGTTCACTGTATGGGTCTTTTATTTCCTTTGTTGGATTGATTCATAAATATTTCATTTTTTTATATGCTATTGTGAAAGGTGTGGTTTCCCTAACTTCTCTTTCAGTCCGTTTGTTGTTTCTGTTAAGAATGCTATTGATTTTTGAGTGTTGACTTTGTGGCCAGCTTCGCTACTGAATTTTGTTATTAAGTCTGTAAGCCTTTTGGTAGAGTTTTTGGGGTCTTCTATGTCGAGTATCATGTCATCTGCAAATAATGATAATTTCACATCTTCCTTTTCTATCCTTATTCCTTTTATTTCTCTTTCTTGTCTAATTGCTCTGACTAATACTTCCGGAACTATATTGAATAGGAGTGGTAACAATGGACATCCTTGTCCTGTTCCTGATTTTAAAGTGGAAGCTTTCAATTATTGTCCATTTAGTATGGACATTTAGTATGATGTTGGCCATTGATCTGTCATAGATGACTTTTATCAGAGTAAGGTAAAGACCATCTATTCCTACTTTCTGTAGGGCTTTTATCATGAATGAGTGTAGGACTTCATCAAAAACCTTTTCTACATCTATTGAGATGATCATATGATTTTTGTCTTTAGCTCTATTGATATGGTGTATTACATTAATTGATTTGTGTATATTGATGCATCCCTGCATTCCTGGGATGAATCTCACTTGGTCATGGTGTATAATCCTCTTGATGATTTGTTGCATACAGTTTGCTAGTAATTTCTTGAGAATTTTTGTATCTGTATTCATTTGGGAGATTGGCCTATAGTTCTCTTTTCTGATAGGCTCTTTCTTTGCTTTTAGTATCAGAGTAATACTTGCCTCCAGGAATGAGTTAGGAAGAATTCCTTCCCTTTCAATTTCATTAAAGAGTCTGAGAAGAACTGGTGTTAAATCTTCTCTATATTTCTTGTAGAATTCAGCAATGACTCCATCAGGACCTGGGCTTTTCTTTGTGGGGAAGTTTTTTATTACATTTTCAATTTTGGCTGATATTGAGTTATTCAGGATTTTTATATCTTCTTCATTCAGCTTTGGTAATTCATATGTATCTAGGGATCTGTCCATTTCCTCTGTGTTTTCCATCCTATGAGAGTAAAGATTCTTGAAGTAGGTATTGATGATCTTCTGAATTTCTACAGGATCTGTAATGGTTTCATCCCTTTTGTTCCTTATTGCATGAATTTGAGTTTTTTCTTTCCCTTTTTTGATAAAGTTGGCTGTGAGTTTATCAATTTTATTTATTTTTTCAAAGAACCAACTCTTCTACTCATTAATTCTTTTTTAAATCTTTCAATAACAATCTTTATCACTGACTTGAAACTGTTTGACTTCCATAAGTAATATTGCACATATTTTAATAAGATATGTCATTTGTATAGGCCATCTAACAGTTAAATTATATAAATCTATGATTGCAATTTAGAGCTAGAATTTCTAATGAAGGCTAATGACTTGATTTTGCACAACCTGAAGAAGTTATTGTAAAAGATTTCTGGGTAAATAGAGAATATGTTTGTTTAGAATTTCAGAATAAAAATATAGAATCTGGGTTGAAGGGAAGGGTGGGGATTGGGGAAAAAAAGAAGAATCAAGATATATTATGTACAGGTACAAATTGCCTATGATGAATGTGATCATTATGTATACCTGAAATGTACTGATAAAATTAAATTTTTTTTTGTTTTGTTTTTCTCCGGTACCAGGAACCGAACTCATGACCTTGCGCTTGCCAGGCAGGCGCTTTGCCACTGAGCTAAATCCCCAGCCCCTGATAAAATTAATTTAAAAAAAGAATCTGGATCTTACTGAACCAAATCCTTTGTAAAGTTCAACAATCTTCTTATAGCCCTTATTTAAGTTTTAAGGTATTTCTGACATGATGCTTCTTAAAGTACCTAGTGGTATCTGAGAACATTTCTGGACATTTCTGAACCTTAAAAAACTGAATTATAACTAAACACTTATTATATACCTTCTTTGCATAATTTATACTATAATCAAAGTTTCAATATCTGAATTACAAATATTCTGTTCTAGATAATGACTGAGACATTAATTCTTTGTTTCGTTTTCTTAGTCTCAACTGCATTAATTTCTGCTCTGATCTTTATAATTTCCTGCCTTCTTTAGGCTTTGGGCTTGACTTGCTCCTCTTTTTCTGGAAGCTTGAGGTGCAGCATAATATTGTTTATTTGTGCTCGTTCTGTTTTCCTCATGTGGGAATTCACTGCTGTAAATTTCCCTCTGAGAACTGCTTTCATTGCATCCCACAGGTTTCAGTAAGTTGTGTCTGCATTTTTGCTTGATTGCACATATTGTTTCACTTCTTCTTTAATTTCATCTGTGACCTATTGGTTGTTCAGGAGGGTGTTATTTAATTTACATGTGCTTATGGAGGTTTTGCAATTTCTTTTGTCATTAATTTCCAATTTTATTACACTATGGTCCAACAGTATGTATGGGATAATTTCAATTCCTTTGCATTTACATAAGCATGTTCTATGTGCTAGTATATGGTTTAGTTTTGAGAATGTCACATGTGCAGCTGAGAAGGATATATATTCTGATGTTGAGTGGAACACTCTGTAAAGATCTACTAAGTCCATTTGTTCACAAGTTTGGTTTAGTTCTGTTATTTGTTTGCTGATTTTTTTGTCTAGTTGATCTATCCTTGTGACAATGGGGTGTTACAGTATCATGTTATAATTGTGTTACTGCTCATTTCATTTGCCATGTCTATTAGAATTTGTCTTATATAGTTGGGTGCTTCTGTATTTGGCACATAGATATTTATGATTGTTATCTCTTCCTCTTGAAGTTTTCCCTTAATAAGTATGTTGTGACCTTTATCTCTTTTGATTATGCTTGGTTTGAAATCCACATTGTCTGAAAACAGAATAACTACACCTGCTTTTTTCTGGGTTCCTGTCACATAGAGTATTGTTTTCCATCCTTGATATTCAGTCTATGAATTTCCTTTTCAGTTAAATGTGTTTCTTGTATACAGCATATTGTTGGAGTTTGTTTCTGATCCACTCTGCCAGTCTGCTTCCTTTGACTGGTGAATGGAAACTTTTACATTGATGGTTATAACTGATATGTATTGGCTTATCTGTGTTATGTTATTTTCCTGCTATTGGTTCCTCCTTTTTCTCTCTGTTTAATTGCTTGCTGTGTTTGGTGGTTCCTTTGTATTGTTGTTCTTGAAATTGTGGTCAGTTTTATCTCTTTCTAGGATATATTTTGGTATTCTTTGTAGTGTTTGCTTGGTGCTCGTGAATTTTTTCAGTTGTTCTGTATCATGGAAATATTTTATTTCTCCATTAATTTTGAAGGATAGTTTTGCAGAGTACATCAATCTAGGTTGCAAGTTGTTTTCTTTCAGGACCTGAAATACTTCACTCCAAGCTCTTCTTGACCTGATGGTTTGTGCTGAGAAATCTGCCATGATTCTGATGGGCTCTCCTTTATAGATGATCTGTTTCTTTCTCTAACAGCTTTTATTATTCTGTTCCTTTGCTGAATTTCTGGGATCTTGAGCACTATATGTCTGGGCATAGATTCATTTTGGTTATGGCTAATTGGAGTTCTATGTGCCTCATTTACATGCATGTCCAATTCTTTTTCCATGCTTGAGAAATTTTCTCCTATTACTTCTGCAAAGTCTTTTTATGTCACTTGTGTTCTTTCCTGCTGTTTTGTTGACACCTATTAATCTTACATTGTTTTTCTTTGCTTCATCTTGCAGCTGTTGAATTGTTATTTCCTGGTTCCTTGTTATTTTTTTTTTTATTTTAAAGATAAAAGGAGGGAAACATTAACAGACATACAACATTTTACAACATATCACAAGCACAATACAGACAGCACAGAGTTACAAACAAAGTGGTAGGGAATTAACAATGGTGGTTGTATTACATATTGATATCTTCAAAGTGGCTTCTCATGAAAACAGATATAGACAG
>NW_004955403.1:54289215-54331225 GCF_000276665.1 Chinchilla lanigera
CAGTCACAGACTTCCCCAGCCTTCGCCTCACTGGAGGGTCTGGGCGCAGGCAAAGCACAGACTCGAATCCACTGGCCCTGCAGCTCCTGGAGTACTTGCTATCTTGGTGCAGGGTGCGTGGGGCTCAGAGAGTCTGCTTGCCTGGCTCCGAGAGCCTGCTCGCCCAGCCCCCAGCCAGAGAAGACCCTGGGCCGTTCAGTCCCTATCTCCTCTCTGCCGCCACAGCGACTCAGCCTGTAATGTCCGCGGGGTCTTTGTTCTCGCGTCCTGGCCTCCGGGATTGGATGGGGCCTACCTGGCTCTGTGCGCGCTTTTCAGCTGGGAATCGTGGTGGTTTCCTTGTTATTTTTAAACAATCCTTCCTTTCACGATTGTTAGCTGCAACTCTATCTTCAGGGTCTGAAAGCCTATCTTCAGCTTTATTCAAGTAGTTTTGCCAGCTTTTGATGGAATTTTTAATTTCCTGGATATCTGTTTCAATCTGTTTCATGCATTCCAGTTCTTTCCTATATTGTCCACTCAAAGTTGCCATGATTTTTCTATACTCCTCTATTTTCTTATCTATGTGTTCTTTAGATGTGCTGAGCAATTCTTTCATTATTGTTGTCACGTCTTTTTTTACTTGAGAGATTATTTCTGATCTGTTGTCTTCTATGGACTGATGGAGTTTTTTCTTTACTTCAGTTGCTGTCATTTGAGAAATTCCAGGTGTATGATTTCCAAGCTCTTCTGTGTCAATGTCTCCTGGACTTGTTCTGGGTGGGGTGCAGGTCTGAGGTTGCATTTTGTTCCTTTATTTTGTCATTTTCAAAGATCTAAAGGTTCTCTGGAGCTCAGCCTCACTCCCATGATGTTGTGGGAGTGGTGGGGCAAGGACCTGAAGGTCTGTGGTGATCAGTGTGGCTCCTGCGGTGGTGGGTGGGGATGGGATGTGGTTACCAGTGCTCCTGAAGCTTTCTGGCACTCATTTGGCTCCCATTCCACTGGAGGAGGTCACTGGGGCTTCCAAAGCTGTCCAGGGCTCTGCCTGGCTTGCATGCTGGTGAGGAAAGGCCAGGGGTGGCTCACTGAGGTCCCTGAAGTTGTCCAGGGTTCAGCCCTGCTTAGCAAGGTTGTGGGTACAGGGGTCGTGGTCATGGCTCCCAATATTGTCTGGGACACAACTGGTTTCCATGCTGGTGGGCGAGGGGTGAGGGCACAGTCACCCAGGCTGCCTGAGCTGTCTGGAGTTCAGCTTGGCTCCCAGAAGGTTGTCTCTAGAGTTTTACCGAGCACCTGCTACTCAACAAAGCTGTTAGTTTAGATTTGTGGCAGTGAAGCTCTTCTCACGTGACCCTCTCCTGCTTCACAGTCAAAGGAATAGCCATCCCCAAAGCACAAGGACTCAAAAGCTCAGTATTAAGAACAAAGGAAATAAAAACTAATGAGTGCAAAGGAATCCAGCTTTGCACTAATATGCTCTAGTTTTTTTCCATTGTGTTTTGTCACTATGTTTCTCTTCAGGATTTTTAATAAAATAATTCCAATTAAAGAAAGGATCTGTCCTGGTTAAAAAAAATAATAAAAATAAAGAAAGGATCTGGTAAAGTCTAAAAGGGGCTACTCTGCTTCTTCGTGTTTTACTGTCCATGATGCTAGCAGGATGAAAGCTATTTTTCCCCACCACTTCACCTGCGCTGAAGGAACCCAGCCTAGAAGCCCTTTTCCACGCACTCAGAGAAAAGGCCAAAGGGCACACATTGACTTTGACAGGGCTCAGCAGGCAGCAGGCTTTCAGAGATTTCCTTTGAACAACCTGAACAGGAATCAGGGTGAGAACATCCCTGGGAAGTCCTGGCAAACAAGTCAGATAAAAGGCTCATTGCTTCAGAAAGAAAAGCTGGCACCAGATTCAGTTCCCCTCTAAGTTTTTCAGTAGTGCCATATAAACACATAAGGCAGCTATGAACCTGGGTTTCCAGGAGCTCAGGAATTTCAAAGGTGATGTGCAACTCAAGCACAATACCTTTATGGCATTTCTAAAAAACCAAAAACAAAGAAAAGGGTTATAAAAAGGGGATGGGGTTATAAAGGAGGGATCAGGGAGACTTGGCCAGCATGCATTAAATCTAATAGAAAACTTTATTTTCTATTTCTGCAGCAAAATGTAGTTCTGTAGTGCTCTATGTATTGGAAGCAAAGCTGACATTTTTCTTGAAGAATAATAGCAAAATACTTTATTAAAACTTAAAAAATAAAAATTCTCTTTGTTTCCAAATAAGCTTATGATTTAATGATATAGAATCACTAATACCATTGTACTGACAAACATCAAGATGATTTAAAACCAGGAAAATGTGAGCTGAGATGAGTGATGATTTAAAACCAGGAAAATGTGAGATGAGATGAGTGAAAAGGCAGAAGGCACAAAAGACCAGAAAACTAATTCCAAGAAAAATAATTTCAGTTTTGGGTTACAGAGGTAAAAATGGAGTTTAGTTGCTGCAGGCAGAAACTGAGGTAGCAGAACTTTCATCCTAGTTAACTCAAATGTAAGTAAAAATAAGTAAGGAGTCATGGGACAAGGTCTTTGGAGGTGATGGGGACCTCAGCTTGACCCAGGTAGGTTCCTGAGGGTGCCACTGCAGAAATGGACTTCTAGATGTGACAGAACTCAGGAGGTGAACCTGGGATGGGACACACACAAAGGGTGCTTGGGCTGAGACACAGTGGTCCTGGGTTGGGGGTTTGTGTGTGGTCTTGGGGCATCCTTAGGATACACCATCCTGGATGCTGTGCCTAAAGACATTCCTTGTTACCTAGCATCTGTTGTTTGTTTGTTTTAATCTTAAAGTGAGTTTTTTTTTCCTTTAGGGGGTTATAATAAAATCTGACTTTATCACCTAGGTTAGAATACAAACCATGTATGGTGTTTGAAGTTCAGAGTTAAGGTACCCACTTAATAGTTTTGTGTATCTATTGTTTCTTTTGAAAATGGAAGTCTTTGATACAACTTTTGGAATTAATGGACTCATGGTAGCTTTAAGATTCCTAGCAATTTGTGTTTGGGGAGCACTGAAAACGCATTCCGGGAGTGAAGGTATGGGTAACCGGGGGTAAACTGGATTATGCTTTAAACTGGGTGTGCTCATGCACCCCTGTAATCCCAGCACTCAGGAGCTTGAGGCAGGAGGGTCACTGTGAGTTTAAGATCAGCCTGGGCTACATAGCGAACCCTATCCCCCCGCCCCAATAAAAAGAGAAAAAAAGGAAAAAAATGCATGATTATGCCTTAAAGCTTCAGTTTTTCCTAAAAACTACCATTTCCTTAAAGCTTCAGTCTTCTTGTCTCCTTTCTACCTATTTTCATTTCTTCTATCCTATGTCAGTTTCACTTCAGTGCCAAGACATATGTAGCCCATAATCTTTAATCCTAGTAGAATCTAGGTGAAACTCATTTAGAAAACCTAAAATGATGACCCCTTTATGTGCTGAACAGATGGAAATGGTGAGACAGATTGCCAGAGGACCATGTGTATTGGAAATGCTAATTAAAGAATTGTTAGTTTTGGTTACCTGTGTAATTACCAGTTGTAAACGTCAGCTCTTTCCCACCCTTTATTTATTGCACATAGAATGTCCCTTTCCCCCATTTATTCTGCAGATGTTTCCTTCCCATTTCATGTAGTTCAGGCACCTCCGAAGGACCTACAGACAGCAGTGATCCAAATAGACAGGGTCCCTGTCCTCGCAGAAGGGGGATGAATTCCCCATTACAAAGCGAGTTGTTCAAAAGAATTTTCTGAGGCCTAAAGCAATTGTTCCTTAACACTCTTATTCTGATTCAAAACCCACTTTCCTCAAATCCTTTCTGGGAAGCAAGAGATAAACATAGAAATTGTCCCCTGTGGGAAAGTGCTTACAATGTATTGTTAAACTGAAAAAAGTAGGCCACCAAATTGCATGTGGTATGACTTCAAATGTTTGAAAAATTTACTGTTTGGGTCAAAAATTCACTGTTCGGGCCCCCGATGCAAGCCAGGACAATTGCTGCAGTTTGGTGGCTGGAAAATGACCACTGTGCTGAACCTCCCTAGCATTTGCTCCCCCAGCTCCTTGTACCCCTCTCCTGGGCCCACCTGGCCCTGCAGTGCTCCAATCACTGAAGGGTTAACACTAAGCCCCAGCCACATGTTCTGGTCCCTTCTGAGTGGTGCCTATGCGTGCTTGCTGGTAATTGTTCTTTAACATTATTCCTGTTTATATGCAGAGACAGTGTTTTTCCTACTACAAAAAAAAGATTGCAACTACTCTTATCTCCTACTTTTAATTTTAACGTTAAAAATTTAATTAACATAATTCTATATACTAAATGGTATGATATGTTTTCTTTTCTTTTATTCTTTTTTGATGTTTTGAGACAGTGTCCCACTAGGTAGGTCAGGTTGGTCCTGAACTCACTATGTAGTCCAGTCTGGCCTTGAACTTGCAGCAATCCTCCTGCCTCAGCCTCCTTTATGCTGGGATTATAGGTGTGTGCTACCACACCAGGTGATATGTTTTCATATATGTATACACTGTTTAGTGATCAAGTCAGGACAATTAATACGCCTTTCATCTCAGTAGTTATCATTTCTTCATTGTGGGAATATTTGGGGTCTTCTAGCTGTTTTGAAATATATACCTTGGTATTATAGCTGCAATCACTGTTTTGTGTAATCCTTTGCTGCAATTTATCCCTGCTGTTTGCACCTCGTACTCAATCTTTCCTCCTCTCCCCAGACCTCCTGTCCTCCTGGCCTCTGCCATCATCGTTTTTCTGCTCCCTGCTTCTCTAAAGTCAGCTTGTTTTCCTTCTACAGAAGTGAAATCATGGCCTCAGCATCTTTCTGTGCCTGTCTTACTTCATTAGTGTCATGTTCAACCCCCAGCTTCATCCATGTTAGCATGAAATATAGGATTCAATTTCTTTTCCTTTGGTAAGAAGTATTCCATTATGGACATATACCACACTCTTAAAATCCGCTCATCCATCGATGGACGTGCAGGTTAATTCCTCTTCTTGGCTGTTTTGAATATCACTGCAATGAATGTGGGCATACGGATACTCTGACAGACTGGCTTCATTTCCTTCAGATATATATGCCCAGCAGTGGTATAGCTGGTGTCTTAGTTACTTTTCTGTCATTGCTGAGACAAGTACCCAACACCCGAAGTTAAGGGAAGAAAGGTTTATTTAGCTCATGGTTTGTAGAGGTTTAGTCCAAGGCAGTTGGCACATGGCAGAGGCGGAACCATTTATGGCAGTGGAAGACAGCAAAAGCAGCAAGAGGAGAGAGAAGGGACAAGCCCCTGTTATGTCCTTTATATAGTATCCAGGCTACTCACCCTAGGGAGGGTGTATCACTCACACTCTTAAACCCAGCACTGGACCATGAGTCAACCACAAACTCTGGATTCAGCCACCTCTGAAAAGCCCACCCCCCCCCATAACTACATGAGGCTTTGGGGTGACTTCCAGACACACACCATAACAGCTGGATCATATGGTCATCCTATTTTTGCCATTCTGAGTAAACTCCACATTGTTCTACATGATGGCTATACTTATTTACATTCTCAGCCACAGAGTATGAGAGTTCTACTTTCTCCACATCTTTGTCAGCATTTGTTATCTTTTACTAAGGCAAACTTAAAATTGTGCTTCAAGGAAAAATGCTTTTGTTGGGTGTGGTGGTACATGCCTGTAATCCTAGCACTCTGGGAGGCTGAGGCAGGAGGATCATAGGTCTGATCCCAGCCTATGCAATTTAGTGATTTAAAAAGAGTCCATCTCAAAGTAAAAAATGAAAAGGGGGGAAGGGGCTGGTGTTGTAGCTCAGTGCAGAGGCCCCATTCGCAGTACTACCCGTGGGAGACCTTCTGTTACTGGCATCCTTCCATGCTTACTTTCTCTCTCCATTTCCTCCCTGCAGCTTCCCAGGAAGACCAGCAGCGGGGAAGGCTTTGAGCCACCACAGAGCGGGAGAGCTGGAGACTAAGGGCACAGTGTGAGGGCAGGTGCGCAGGGTGTGACCATAGCTCCTGGGAGGGCAGGGTGACAGCAGTGGACAGACCACAGGAAGCCAGGGGAGGGACCCGATTTGAGTCTCATTAAGCTGGGGCAGCACACCATTCTGAAAGTGAGAGGGTGCACGTGTGAGGAGGATGAGCTAGAGCTCTCTGAGGCGATGGTGTCGGGGCATCCTCAGCAGGGGCAGGGCAGGGTGCCAGGACTTCTTAAAGAAGAGCTGGTTTCCCCAAGGCAGGTGCTCCAGGAAGTCCAGGCAGAAGCTGTGAGGCCTCCTGAGCAAGTCCCAGGAAATGTACATTGTTATCTCACCACATTTACTGCCCAGGAGTGATGCTGCGTTCCCCGCATATCCAAGGGGAGAGAGGACACACACGCAGGGGTGGGACCACAGACACAGAGGGCGGTCTCGGAGTAGGTGTCCCCTGGACCTACATGAAAGACTGTGCAGTCAGGATTTGTTTTGTTCACAAATCAACTTGCACAGCTGTATAGATGCCAGCATAAGACACAGACCCCTGGGGCAGAGACAGCACTTTATTACTCACGGCAAGGGCAGGAGACAGAGTTTAGTACTGGTCGCATCTATTCCCCACATCCTTTAATTCCAGCAGCAGGACACAGAGGGCCTCTGGCGGTGTCTGCCCATGCAGTAGGCTAGGTTACAAGTGGGCTAGGCAGTGGCTGGGTTTGGGGACTTCACCTCTGTTATACTAAGCGGGAGCAAGCCTGCTGGGGGCATCAGCTCAGCCCTGGAGCGCTCACTGGAAGCTCAGCCATGGTGAACTGCGTGGATAAAGGAGGGCCAGGCCCTGACTCTTGGTGTCCCAACAAGGATGTGCAGTGACTCTCAGGACTCCTGTGAGATGGGCTCTGTCCATAGCCTGCAAATCCCTTCTGACTGGTTAGAAGATATACTCCCTTCCCCTTTGGCTTGGGAGCCCTGCTGAGGCTTTGGGTAAGACAGATGCCTCCCAGACAATGGGCACAAGACAGTGCTCATCAGATTCCACCATCACCTCGTTTCTTTACCACCAGACCATTAACTTGGTGCTGTCGTTTGAGTATGTCACCTGGAATCCATGTCTTAGAAATTCAATTTCAGAAATCGATCTTTTGGGAGGTACTTTGGATCACATGAGGTCCTAATGGTGGGGACTTCGTGATGGTGTTAATCTCTACATGGAGAAGAGACCAGAGCAGCACACTTGCCCTGTCTCACCGTGATGCTGTCTCCATGCTACATGCAGCAAGATGCCCCTGCCAAATGCCGCGCAGATGCCAACGTCATACTCTTGCACATCCCGGCCAAATAATGTTCTGCTCCTTATAAATTACCTAGTCGCTGAGATTTCATTATAGCAATAGAAAATTGTCTTCATTACTTTTTTCTCGTTGCTGAGTCAAAATACTAACACCCATTAAGGAAGGAAAGGTTTATTTAGCTCACAGTCTATGGAGGTTTCAGTCCATACTTAGCTGGCTCCAAGGCAGAGTGGCACATGGCAGAGGGCAAACATTCATGGCGGCAGAAGATAGCAGAAAACAACAAGAGCAAAAAGGGCAGGGAAAAGAAGCAAGCCTCTTTTCCTCCCTTACACTGTGTGCTGGCTGTGTGCCCACACCCACACTATCTCAGTGCCCTCCTCTTGCACAGGTTCAGGATGAATACCAAAAAATATCCCAGAGCAGGAAGGGCATGTCCTTTTCACCCCAGGATGTAGAACTGCCGAGTCACTTAGCCAAGCCTCTAGACTCCTCAAGTTGACACAGTGTATCAATCATAACAAAAATCAAATAAACCTCTTAGGTCAAACTGTACTACGACCCAAGTGGAAAAAGTATTGCACACTGAAAGGCTATAAGGTCCGATCAGTGATACCAGGAGGAACCAGGGGAGCCTGCCTCACAGATCCCACAGGCTGTGGCTGTAGAGCACAGAGGACATGGAACATATGGCAAGAGGAATAAGAGTTTGACCACATGAGGACAGTCTCCCCCTGTCCCCAAAGCTTGGTGCTGTGACAGCAGTCCCGGGGATCAGCCCTGATACACTGCCACAATGGCTCTTTCAAACTGGGAGGAAAAGCGAAGAACTACAATTAAAAGAAGTGGTAAATCCAGAGCTAAGGTGGAGTATGAAAAAGAAAAGTCAGAAGACTCAAGGAGTTGTGCTAGGTGCTAGGCTGCATGCATCATGTAAGATCAGCAATCCCACCGTTTAACTGTGTGCTTCAGGGAGTTAGGAAGTGGCCCGTTTCCCATGGGGGTGGGGACAAGGCCGGCACGGTGGACACCTGCATCTCTGGGAAGCCCAATAGTGTTGTACACTGCAGCCAGGACTGAAAGTGGCTTCTGAGGAATTGGGCCCTTGTGTCAACAGATCTGCCAGGCTTATGGAGGAGACCAGGGACGGCACTTCACAGCAAGAGGGAAGGTATAATGGCAGCCAGGTTGGACAGGTGGTCAGAGGATGGTCCTCTGTGAAAGTGGCTCATAGAGCAGGGACTTCTACTGTCCAGAGAGAAGAGCACCCCACAGGATACTGGTTAATGACTGATGGTGTTCTAAGAGCTCAAGATGAGATGTGTAGAAACCTGGTGATGTGGGCTGCATCTTAGGCGTCCCCCCAGAGTCTCGCGAGTTTAGAGGACGGGCTTTTGGAAAGTGTTCATGAGGGCGCTAACATGGCCAAGTGGATGAATTCAGCAAGGAGATCGTAATCTGACGGCATTATTGGGAGGTGATGGAATCCACAGGTGGGGCCTCGTTGAAGGAGTAGCTGTGACTTGGGGCTGCATCTGGCCCCCAGCCCCTTCCTCTCCAGCCTTCTGGCTCTCTGCTACCTGACTGTTGTCATCTGAGTAGTTTTTCCCCACTGCAGCCTTCCACTGTGATATTTCTGCCTTGTGAATTCAAATCTTTGAAATCATGAACCCCTTTGGCTTGGGAGTCCTGCTGAGGGTAAACATTTACTCCTTTGTCTTGGTTACTTTTTTCTCGCTGCTGGGACAAAAATACCTGACGCCCAAAATTAAGGAAGAAAAGGTCTATTTCGCGTACAGTTCATGGAAGTTTCAATCCATATTTGGCAGATTATGAGGCACAGTGGCACATGGCAAAGAGCTGCCTCTCAGGGCGGTGGAACACAGCTAAGCTGCAAGCACCCACCAGGGCGGAATGGGGGAGGAATAGCCTCAAGCAGCTTCTTCCTCTCCCTTACATATGCAAACTATCGGTGCAGCTCTCACACCCATATTCATTCAACTCTAATAGCCTGCCCCAAGGTCGCATGAGGCTTTGGAGGGGACACACAGACATAAACCGTAACATCCTTTTACACATGTGTATCAGGTATTCTGTCACAATGAAAGCTGTCTAGCACACCTAGCAGGGTCAGCTGATACATAGAAAGTCATGACCCCTTTCTGAACCTCCAGGCATGATCCTGCTTCGAGGTCTGGAGCTCATCCACGGAAGGCAATGTTCCCCTGGAGTTCTGAGACAGGTACACAGAGGAGGGATTTCCCCAGTTCTTCTGCAAAGAGATACACAGCCATTTGTGTGGGT
This sequence comes from Chinchilla lanigera, assembly GCF_000276665.1. Taxonomy (NCBI): domain Eukaryota; kingdom Metazoa; phylum Chordata; class Mammalia; order Rodentia; family Chinchillidae; genus Chinchilla; species Chinchilla lanigera. The sequence continues at coordinate 54,298,835 of NW_004955403.1, forward strand.
AACTGGTATACTTGAGAAAATAACTAAATCAGATGATTTTAGTACAGGTAAGTATAGAATCCAAGCTAACCTTGATACACTGGGGCCCAAAGACCAGTTTGGTCACCTGTCTGAATAGAAACCTACAGAGTCCAGGTTGTAAATGGAGCCCCAGCTGAGGTTTATCTCACAGTGGGTCCCCTAGATCCATGGATACAGTCTGTGGTCATTTCTCCAGTTCTCAAATATACCATCACAGTAGACAAGGCTATCAGTTGGCCAAACCCTCATAGTTGTTCCTGATCTGTGGTACAAGAGCCATTGTAGTAGGAAAGCCCTTGAATTTGCCAGCCAAAATATGACATGAAACAATACCATGTCCCAGGTGGAAGGACTGAGATTACTGCTACCCCCAAAGACTTAAAAAGAATATGAAGGCAGTGGTCCTCCCTGTGGCCTCATTTAATTTACTAACATGACCCTTGGAAAAACTACCTAGATCGTGGTGGAAGATAGTGTGTTGCTGAGCATGGGAACATGTAGTTCCAGCTGCTCCGGTGGGTGTGGTAGCTTTCTTAGAACAGGTGTCCATGCTGTGGTTTGCGTCATCAACTTGGCCCATGCACTGTTTCCCATGTCTCTCAGTAGGGTGTTCAGATTCCCACATGAGCACTGTACTCTCACATTCAGACTGAGTCTGGACATGCTGTAGGACACTGCTTTGTCTTAAGGGTTTGATGGTCTGGGCCTCACCAGGATGTATACCTGAAGAGAAGTTATGGTACAGGCTGCCTCCCGCCATTAGAAAGAAGTAGCACAGCACATGGTGTCTTTTTGAGTTTTAAAGGCAACATTTTCCACACTTGGGAATATTCTCTTACCCAGGTATCAGGTGATGCACATGGTTGCTAGTTTTAAGAGGAACCCAGAGTGTGTAGGAGTTGAAAGCCATGGTCCAAACTGCACTGTCGCTTGAGTCATGTGACCCGAGAGAGTCCACAGTGCTGGACATACCTAGTTGACAGAGCTGCCTGTGGACTTTCCAACAGGCACTGGCAGGACAATCATGCACAGACTTGGGTTACTTGCTGGAAAGTCCTGCAGTTGGCCAGCTTAAGCAATAGAAATTTGTCATCTCTTAGCTGTGGATGCTAGAAGTCCAAAATCAAAGCGTTGATAAGATTGATTCCTCTAAAGAGCTGTGAGGGAGAATCTGTTCCAGATCTCTCCCCTGGCATCTGGTGGCTTCTGGGAATCTTTAGCATCCCTTGGCTGGTGGAAGCACCCTGATCTCTGCTTTCATCTTTACATGGCATCTCCTTGTGCTATGTTTTTGTCCAAATTTCCCTTTTATGTAAAGATATAATGATACTGGATTAGGGAGCCCTTACCTTAACTAATTACATTTGTAATGAACTTATTTGCAAATAAAGTAACATTTTGAGGTACTAAGGGTTAGGACTTCAATATATTCCATTTGGGGCAGTATACAATTTAACCCGTAAAAGATGAGGGAGGACCCTTGATCCATCTGGCTAAGTCTGTGACATCTGCAGCAGGAAATAGAAACCATCCAAAAAGTAACCTTGGTGGGGTACTGGCCCTGGGAGAAATGAAAATCTAGGGGACGTCAAGTACAGCTAACTGGAACTGCTCATTTGAAGTGGATAAGTAATTCACTGAGTAATCCCCAAGCAATCCACTGTAAGACAGGAATAGTACACTCAGGACCAGGCTTCAGGAGGTTCAGAGAGTGAGCCCATGAAGAGGGTCACTCACCTCCAAAGGTGTAAAAATACTTCGTCCTCATCCACACATATGACATCATGGGGAGGGGGCTTCCCTGGCTAGGCTAAAGAGAAGGAAAATTTATAGGGTTGAGTGCTGGGTGGCCCAGCTCAGTATGCTGGTGTGAGCCCAAAGTGGACCTGTCCTGTACTCCAGCCCTGCTTGGGGGAGGAGTGGGCCAAAAAACAGTAGTGAGAGGAAAATCTTCCAAATGGGCCGAGTTGGACAGTATAATAGGTCTCCTACTTTGGAAAGGGAACAAGATGGCCAAAGTAAAGATATGCTTAGACTCATGGGCAGTGGCAAATGGTTTGACTGGTTGGACAGAGCCCTGAAAAGCAGTGAGCCTGGAAAACCCAGGGCAGGAGGTCCCAGGAAACAGTCATGCAGAGAGACTTAGAGGAGGGGCTCAAAGTGTGAGGGTCCTTGTGTTGCATGCAATGACCCACCAGAGTGCAGAAGAGGCTCTGGCAGCACAAGTGGGAAGACGGGAAAAGTGTTCTGGTTTAAGTGTGGCAGTGACTCCAGAGCTCCTTATAGTTGTGGCTCTGTGTATTTCATGGTTGCCACAGGCACTAGTTTTCAGGATGTAGTATGTGCATTGAAGCAATGACTATTTCATGGTGCTAGGTCTTCAAAAGATGGGATAAATGCATTGGGGGACCAAAGCTTACAAACAGGAGTAGCTTGCTCAGCATGACTCTCATAGACTCTGGGAACTTGTATTTCTTGACTGCCATAACACTAGCCTCTGAGGGCCTGGAGGTCCTGGCCCCAGGGGAAGAGACCCCACCAGGACACACAGCAGGAGTCGTACTAAATGCTCAACCGTGACAGTCATCTGGTCATGATGGACGACTTGGCCAAAAGACCGACAGGCTGCTGAGGATAGAGAAAAGTGTAGGGTGGAACTCAATGAAGGATAACCAAGTAAAGATGTAAATAGCACAGATAATTTTCCATGAGCATAACTTGTACCTAAACAGGCTTCAAAATATTGAAAGCAACAACTCACAGAATTATAAATAAGAAGTAAACTAATTCCAACAAAAACTGGAGATTTATGCACTTGCCTCTCAGAAACTGATAGAGCAAGCTGAACATGAGGTAGGAGAACTATTGCAATTATCACTTTTAAAAAAATATTACAGTGTATAGTATATGAGTATGTGTGTATATGTGTGAATGCCATATTTGTTAGCTATATTATATGTATAATAGTATGTACATATCTATATGTGGCTCTGTGAATGTACACAAACTCAAACACATACTTCTAATGGACAGTGTTCTCAGATGGTGTCACACTCCTTTTTACCACATGTGAGAGTGCATGCCAGGCACATGTGTGCTATGGTGGTGCAGAGGGCATGTGCTTTCAATGGTGAAAACCACGCCTGCTGTGTTTGTCTGCAGAGGGCTGGTCTTGGTCAGCTGGGTGGTTGTTCCTGCAGTCACTGTCCACGTGGGCCCTGGCTGTGCAGGATAATCTGTGCCTCTTCCTGTGGGATTTGACTGGAGCCACCTCCTCCGGTTCTTTCTCCTGAGGTTGCACTCACTCTTTGTCTTTTCTCTGCCATACCTCCCCACTCCACACCAAGCTTTCATGGGATGACTTCCTGAATGAATGATTTAAGAGACACAAAACATAGTCTTTCTAGCATCTGTGAAACATCTACGTGACTATTTTGTGCTATGAAGGATGCTGAAGGATTAATATCATAACAGCCATGATCTCTGATGGTGGCACTAGATGTGAAATATGTGTGTGTGTGTGTGTGTGTGTGTTTGTGTGTGTGTGGTGCTGGAGCTCAAGCCCAGGTTCTTGAACATGCTTGGTAAGTGCTCCATCAGTGAATTATACTACTAAATCACAAATAAAATTCTTTTAAGATAACAAACATGTAAAACCTTCACATGGATGTTTTGAACAGCTTTATTCATAATTGGAAACTTGCCACTAACTAAGATGCCTTCCAGTATATGAATAGGTAAACTGTGGTACATCAGACAATGGGATATCACACAGTACTAAAAAAGAAATGCACCACCAAGCCATGTAAAGACACAGATGAACCTGAAGTGCATATTATTAAGTAAAAGAAGCCAATCAGGAAGTGCTGCACACGGTATGAACCCTACTGTATGCATTAAGCTGTGGAGACAGTGAAGAACTCAGTGGTCATCACGGGGTGTGGGCAAGGAGGGGTGAGTGGACCATAGAGGATTTTTAGGGCGATGACACTACACTGTGCGGTATTACACTGGCAGGAACATGTCATTCTGCATCTGTCCAAACCTCAGAACATGGAGACGTGATCACACGTAAGGACAAATGCCATGATGAGAGTCTGCTACTCTTCTCCTCCAGTCACTACGTCTTGGCCTTGGTACTCCTTACCAATTCAGCAGTAAAGAGGAGCTATAATAAGTCAGTGAGGTTAGAGAAGTCCGCGTACAACACCTCACAGAGGAGATTCAATTTCACAGCTCCAAGGAACTAAAATGATCAGTGAAAACTGGGTGGAAAATGGAAAGTGTTGAAAGAAAAACACTGAGAAGAAATGAAAATGCTACCTTGGAATTATGCGAGAAAGTATTATCTATGTTCCCATTTAAATTCTTAGGTGACCTTTTCATGCAAACTCTGGATCAAACAGTAATATAAATGTGATTTTAAAAATCACCATGGACAGAGCTCTGTCCTGGAGCACCTGCCAGAGCCCCTGGTAACAGTGATCTTCCCTTTCTTGTCTGGGGCAGAAGCCCTCAGCAGTTCACCTATGATTTCAATCTTTTAAATTCTTTTCTTTTCATTTCAATTTCATTTGGTAGTATGTTTCACTTACATTTTCTAGAAGAGAAATTACCTAGATTATTCATTATCCAATACCAGCCTTTAAAAAAAATTCCAATTGGTGAATTGGGGCAGGAAAATGTCGCTGGTTTTAATAAAGTCTACATTCAAAACATGTTGACGGATTAGAAACAGAATGAAGGAAGGTTGGAGGGGGACTTTGAGGCTCCAACTAATCACCTTCGCAGTCCTTCGGCAGTGTGGGCTCTGCCTCTGCCACACCAGCTCTCCTGGTGGGGTGGTTGCAGGGAGGACAAATGCAGGATTTGAATGACGTTTGGATCAATTTCTTGGAACCCTAGACAGCACTATGTGGTGTGTTAAACCTAAAACTTACTCAGAAGTGAAATTTGAGGTTCCTGGCGTTTAGGATCAGACGTGAGGCAGGGTTGCCAGAATTCCTTGTTATGATGCACCTTGTTCCAGCTCCAAGTTGGGGAGCCCCTCGATTGCCAGGTCAGCTGGCCTCGGCACACGGCTGATGGGTGTCTAAGGCTGGTGTTCACTGAAACCATGTCCAGCTTTTAATATTCACCTGGCTACCAGCAGGCTGTCCCTTCAAGCCAGTGTTTTGGGTAAGAGAGCTCGAGGGCTGGTATCAGAGGAATATTTTATGGCTCGGTCTGGCCGTGCAGAAGGAGAAGGATGTACTCCAAGGTCACAGATGAAAAGAAGGCAGCGATGGTCAGTTTTTAGGGACTGAGCTGCGTCCTCTCAAACCTTGAACGTTGAAGCTCTAATCTACAGGGCTGCGGGACTTTAAGTGGGTTATTAAGGTTAAAGGTGGTTGTAAGACGGAGCCATCACTGGACCATTGTTCATATAGGAACAGGAAAAGACATCAGAGTCTCTCTACCTCCCAAGCCACAGAGAAAATTCTGTGTGAAACCGCGGTGAGAGGGCAGCTGTGTGAAATCCAGAGTGTGAGCCCTCACCAGGAGCCCAACATGCTGGCACATGACGTTGGAATTCCACCCTCCAGAGCTGTGAGAAATCAATTGCTATTATTTTTTAATTTAATTTTAAATTTGTGTTAGTACATGTTTGGAGTACATAATGATTACCTTCATCGTGGGAGTTGGTACATACACAAAACACATCCCAGTTTCCTTTACTTCCCGTTCCCTTCCTCCATATTAGTCCCCTTCTCATTTGCTTCCTGTTTCTTATTATCTATCTTTTATTTAAATTTCTGTTCTTAAAGCCCCTTGCCTCCCTGTTTGGGTTGTGACAGTAACCTGGGCAGACTAATACAGCAGGTTACCCGGTCAATACCATTTTCTTTCACAACATCTACAATATATTTGCACACTGTGCTTCCTCTTCACATCGTATAAATCTTTTGCCTTTTTTACAGTATATTTGGAGCAAATGTATTGTACTCTCCAATATATTGAAAACATGGAACACATTCAACAAAAAATTACTGCGGTAGTCCTATGATAGTCTGCCAGCCTAGCTATCACTGGGAGGCTAGGTCCTGGTGAAGGGATGAATGGGCTTCTCCTTCCTTGATGCTTGGTTCTTTTGTGCCCTGGGTGGAAGACTTCAATCAAGTCACATAAGTAGTCATGCAGAAGTACAGGTTGAGTTTGTCGTAAAGTAGAGAATTGTGCCTTCAAGTGACAAGGCGGGCAGTGTCACAAAGACATCTGCACTAAGTGTGTGCATTTGGACAGCTTTTTATGCACACACAGGTCACTTTGGGGGTTGAGGGAATTGTGATGCTTATTGACATTTTCTTTAAAGGTTACTTTACAAGTTAATGTCTCAAAAATGTCTTCTTTGTTCCTTTCCAGGGGTTCCCTCCGGGGCCTTAAGCATAAGAATCCAAATCAGGTCTCAGCTCAGAGAGGGAAGGTCTTTAGCAGTTCCTGCCAACTTGAACTACCAGTGGTCCATGCATGACTGCTTCATTCAGTGGCTTATCCCACTAGTGGTTGAAGTGGTACAGTGATACATGGGACAGTCATGTATGTACCACTGGTGGTTCAAGCTGCCTGGTAGTGAGACATACTTATTCCTGCCCCATGGTGAATGTGTTAAAAGAACGTTCCCCTTTCTGGTATCATTGGGCATAGGCCATGGAACGCAGGAATACTGTGTGCCTTGTTTTGGAACTAGAAAGCCAGGGGGTCGGGTATTAGAAAGAATGTGATTTTAAGATGTCATTGTGCTCTGTGGGGTCATTTTAGGTCTCAAACCTAACAAGCGATTGTAAATGTATTAAACGTTGAAGTCTTTGTGTCTTTGCTAAGCTGTAATGCACAAAGCGTGCTACTTATGTGCCCCCTGTGTCCCTCAGGCTGCAAATGTCTAGCTACCTGACTATCATAGCTACAATTATCTTTAGTAAGGACAGGTTTACATTTATAAATAAATGGCCCCAAACATCCTGATGGCTGCATTTTCAATTTTGCACTTTGACTTGGAAATGCATAAAAATAGGGTCCAGATCAACCCTCACTTCCATGGAGAAGTGCTTTGTAGTGGAGAACCAAAGTAGATGCCCACTTTAGATTTTATGCTTAACATTGTTTTTATAATGAGTATATAATTCTGCATTACACTTGAATCATAAAAAATGCAATAAATATACGCAGGGAGAAAACGATCACGTCAGCCGCACTACAGAAGAGTGGTAACACAAGGGAAGAAAATATTTAAAGGTTGTAGAAGTAAGCCGGGTCAGGAGTGCTGGTGGTTTCCCAACACTGCCACTCCCCCGGTCTTCTCACTGTGGCAGCCAGAGTGGCCTTATGAAAGTGAGACCGTGTCATACCTCTGCTTGAATTCTTGAATGACTTCTCTGTCTTTGGAGAACATGCAAAACCCTTGCTGCAGCCTGGGGATTGCTGTGTGATTTGGGGCTCATTGCTTTTCTAGCCTCCCATCTTGGGTTTGTCCTTTCCCAAGCTTTTTGGAAATTTCTGACTTACTTGTTAGGGGCCTTTTTTTCCTGCTTTCCTTATTTTTAATTTTTCTAGTACACATTCGTAGTACATATTGTTGGTACAAATGTAACACATTTTAATTCTTCTCCTCCCCTTTTTCCTCCCTCCATCTCTTGGTCCCCTTCCTATTTGCAAAAGATTTTACCTGCCTTCATGGGGCTTTTGCCAGAATGATTCTGTTCCCCCAGACACCTTCTACCCACCCTACATCTGTAAACCTAAATGCTGCTTGCTTAGCAAACCAGCCCTGACCGGCACTCATCTTCCCCGCCCAGCGCCGGGTTGTTTCGCAGCCACACTTCACCGTGGCTCCGTCTGCTTCTCCTTTCTAAGACTTGCTCAGCTGCAAGGGACAACTGTGTCGCCTGTGTTAGGTCATCTGCTTAAGGCTGCCTCTCTTGCTCACTACCGGATCTGAACGCCCCATTGTTCTGGTTCACAGCAGACGCTCCACAGAGATATGTTGAATCAGTGAGTAGACGAATGAAAAAAGATAAGACAAAGTAGCTTGGAACAGATCTCCGTCAGGCTCTACCTTTTCCCAGGGAGGTGGTGGAGTGCAGCAGGAGGCCAGGAGCATCGTGGTGGTGGTGACCCAGCAGGAAGGAAGCAAGCGGAAGGGTTTTGGTTCTGGGGAAGGCGGGAGAGGGGGTCATGTCACAGAGAGGGAGGAGCCAGGAATGCCAGATGCCAAGGGTCAACTTGGGTAAGGGTAGTGTCCATCTTCAACTCTGTGACAGGGAGAACTTTTGGGACTTTGAGAGCAGATTCAGAGGAGTGAGCCCCATGGAAGGAAAATTTTGTGAATAAATCCCTTTATTTTCTCACTGTGGCTTGGGGATCTGGCTCAGACCTTAGCCTTATCATTTTTCTACTCGATCTTTGTGTCATTCATCTACAGCATGGGTGTAATAACGATGTCTACCTCTGGGCTGTTGAGAAAATTAAACACAAGGAAAGCACCAGACCGGGATCAAGGAGATTTTTCAATAATGGTAACAGTTATTATAACCTGGTTCAGCTTCAGAGTTCAAATTTACTGATGTGAAAAAATAGACAACTAAATCAACAAAGGCTGAGGCATTTTTTAAAAAGTTTATCAGCTGCTTTATAATCAAACCAGGTTAATGTCAACTCAGTTTCTTTTCATTTAGGTAGAAAGTGATAGGAAAACAAATACAGTGTGTGTGTGTGTGTGTGTGTGTGTGTGTGTGTGTGTGTGTGTGTGTGTGTGTGGTTATTTAGGGAATAGAAAACATTTCTCGCTGTATTAGTATAAGTACCTTAAATAGAATTGCTAAAATTTTGTCACTATGAGAATTAAACATACAAACACATTTTTGATGAAATTATAGTGTTGAAAAACAATGAAAAAAACATTCTGGTACTGATTTTAGGTAAAAAATACTTGGATTAGATTAACATATTGCCTTAATTCATTTTCTTTGGAGATTTTATGAAGAGCATTGGTGGGTAAACTTCTAAATTTCTTCCTCTATGACTTGAGATAACTTTGATGATGTTCATAATATTTCTCCTGAAATAAGCATCTATGTTAAACTAAAGACATGGTAACATCTTTTGCTCAATATAGACATTGAATAAGTATGTACAGTTAATATTTTTATGTTTTCTAAAAAATTCCCTACATTTTTAGCATACTGCTAAATGTGCGTAGACGCCTATGCTATTGGCAAATGTACTGCTAATTTCTCTTCATTTTTGAAGGAATGCTTTTACCAGGTTAGCAATTCTTGTCTTCTAGGATGGAGTGTATTCTCCCACTGCTTTCCGGTGCCCAAGGTTTCAGATTAGAAGTTGGCTGTTAATCTGACTGAGGATTGATTCTATGTGACAAATATCCCATGTTCCTGCTTTCAAAATTCTCTTTGCCTTTGGCATTTGACACTTTGATTAAAGTGTATTTAGGCATGAATGTGTTTGAGTTTATGCTAGTTGGAATTTGTTGAGCTGATTGGATGTGCAGATTAATGTACTTCATCATTTTGGGCAAGTTTCTAGCCAGTATTTCTTCCAATATTTTTTTTCTGGTCTCCTATTCTCTCCTCTTCTCCTAGTAGTCCTATGATACACGTGTTTATACACCCATTAGAGTCCCACAGAGCCCTGAGGCTCTGTTCATTTTTCTTTGTTTTCTTTAGTGTTCCTCCTACAGAGGAACAGCTTCTCTGTTGCAGTTTCATTTCCATTATTATATTTTCCCACTCTAGTCTTTCTACTTGATCTTATTTATAATATCTATTGCTTTCTTTGTATTCTCTCTTTGGTGAGACCGTATTTTGCTTTAGCTTTTTAGATATGGGTTCCTCAAGTTGTTTGACCATATTTAAAATAGCTGATTAAATCTTTGTCTACTAAGCCAAATGGGTAATAATTGCTTGTTGAAAATTGGGCATTTTAAACTATATAATGTTGTTACTCTGGAAATAAAATTCTGTTTCCTCCTTGCTGTTTGTGATTATTATTAGTAGTTATTTGTTTAGTGACTTACCTTAGCTAAATATATAATTTTGTTTTTGCCACTGCAGACTTTGCCCTGCTAGCTTAGTGGTCAACTATTGATGACATTGAAATTTCCTAAAGCGTCTGGAGAATATCTTCTAGTCTTTGCCCGTGTGTTCTGTGTGCATCTTCGAAGACACTTTTTACACTCCACCAGCTTAAGATTCTGCCTTAATATTCACTTCTGGGTTGGTCAAAGCCTTAAGCTCTAAAGTGAGAGTTTAGGACCTTCTCAGGCCTTTCATGGTCTTTTGCAAATACTACATACAACCTTATAATCAAGCAAAACTACCGTCAAGGCTTTTCAAGGCCCTCCCACCATGCACATCTCATTCAGCAACATTTCCCTTGAAATGTTCGCATCAGCCTCATAGTAGCACCAATTGGCACTACTCCCTCTCAGGCAGTTAAACATTTAGAAAGTGGAGAACTACAAAAACCCTGCAGAACAGGACGTAAAAGTCAGGTTTGAGGGCAAGTACATATATATAAATCCCATGAGTAGAGATTCCCAGGGAACTGCTATTCAGATCAAGTAATCACAAGTCTCTGGGAATGGGAACCTTGTGAGGCTCTAAATTCCTTGTTCCTCTCCAGAGGTTTTAATGCTGCAGTTTTTATTTTATAGGCCTGCTGATTCTCATGACTCTACACAGCTGGACAAAGGGACTTAGGAAGAGAATAGGCAAGAGAAACTCAGTGATTGTCTGAAATTCAACTTTTTCCTTGAATAAACATGTCAGATTGTTGTGAGTCTTTGGTTAATCCTCAGTGTGGTGAGCAAGCTGATTTTGATGATTTTGCATTTGTCTTTTTTGGCTTTTATGGAAAAGCAGCTATTTGGAGGTACTTCTGCTGTTGCTGCTGGTGTTCCCAGCATAATGTCCTGAGGTTGGTTCCTGGTGTAGCACAGATCAGCAGTGCATTCTTTCTCACTGATAAATAGCATCCCACTGTATGGATGCATTTGTTTATCTGGTCCCTGTTTGATGAGCAAATTGTTCCAGGTTTTTGGTATTATGAATAGTGTTGCTATGAACAATCATATGTCTTGTCTAGTATGTTTTTATCTTTCTTGAGCAAGTTCTTTGGCATTTAATTGCTGAATCCTGCAAGAATTTTATGTTTCACTCTTTAAGATACTTGTCTTGGTTACTTCTCTCTCTTTGCTGGGACAAAAATACCTGATGCCCAGAATTAAGGAAGGAAAGGTTTATTTAGCTTATAGTTTGTGGAGGTTTCAGTCCATACTTGGCTGGTTCCAAGGTAGAGGGGCGCATGTCAGAGGGCACCTGTTCATGGTGGTGGAACAGCAAAGCAATGAGAGAAAAAGGGAAGAATGGCAAAGAAGAGCAAACATCTTTCCCTCCTTTATATTGTAAACAGGCTACCCCCACCCAGGGGGTGTGTAGCACTCACATAATCTCCATGTCCTCTTCTTGCACAGGCTCAGGATGAATACAAAGTAAGCACCCTGGCTCCCTGCTGAATCACATAGTTAACCTCCTAAACTTCTCAAATTGACACAATAAACAACATCCCAGAAGGGTAAGGGCATGTCCTTTTCACCCCAGCATGCAGTACTGCTGAGTCACTTAGCCAAACCTCTAGACTCTACAGGTTGACACAATGTATCAACCATAACAAAATCATTTTGGGCAAGTTTCAGACGAATGAAAAAAGATAAGACAAAGTAGCTTAGAACAGATCTCCGTTGGGCTCTACCTTTTCCCAGGGAGGTGGTGGAGTGCAGCAGGAGGCCAGGAGCATCGTGGTGGTGGTGACCCAGCAGGAAGGAAGGAGTTAAGGCCCAGGGGTTCCCTCCGGGGCCTTAAGCATAAGAATCCAAATCAGGTCTCAGCTCAGAGAGGGAAGATCTTTAGCAGTTCCTGCCAACTTGAACTACCAGTGGTCCATGCATGACTGTCCATACTTGGACTGTCCATACTTTAACAGCCCCACAGACACCCTGAAAGCATGCTTTACAGTTCTGCAGGGCATTTCTTAATTCAATCAAGTTGACAGTCATGATTAGTAGTCACAACCCACCTTTTGTCAGCTTGCAGGAAAACACGTCACGTTAAGGCACACTTAATTTCCAAATAAAAACAACAACAAGTTCATATTCTATTCAACATGACAAAACTATCCTGTATATAACTGGAGATGTGCTGACTCCTTCTCCAAAACAGGAGGCAAAGCTTTTATTTGGGTAATGCTCTTCTCCTGATGTTCCATAGCTTAAATATTATAATGTAGATTAAACAATGCTTAAATCCCAATAGTAAGTCAATCACGTTATGTTACATGGTGTGGGAATGCATAAAAGAAAAAAGATATTTGCTTAATATATGTGGGTATATACACAAGAATATTAATAAAAATAGGAAAGAATGCTTATGTATTCACAATCCTGTTTCTGTAACTGGTCATGTGGCCATAGTTGGTGTTTATAACTACCTTATTCCACTTCCTATTTGGTAGCAAGCACTTTAGCATGTCTTGGTTCTTTTCCTGGCTGGAAACCTATAACTTTATTCTTGAAGATTTTGAGCCATTTGTCCTCTTGTCTGGGTGTTCTTGCAGTTTTCCATTGATGGTAATGGCAGGGCATGGTAATGCTAGAAGATGCTAAGGGGCCTTCTGTACTCCAAACATGGTGTTCCTTAACTCTACTGTGGAATTCCAGTCCAATTTCCCTAGGTAGTCTGGATCAATCACCCCTGCCATACCTCCCTTTTTAACCTATTGGTTCAGAGGCATGAGGAGACCAGAATGGCTAGAGGAAAGTCTTACCTTCCAGTTCAGTGAAATCTCTGTTGCACCTGCTGGTAGAAGCCTTCCTCCTTTTGAAACTGAGACTTCTAGACCAGCAGAGCATAAGGTCATAGGAACAGGAAGCAGATATTTAGCTGGTGGATAACTAGGGGTAATGGTGAGTGGTACTCTTCTCTTTTCTGCCTGTTCATTCCTGGACCTATGAATTCTTGGTATGGAAGAAACAGTATCATGCATTAGATGCTGATTCAGAGCATGCACAGTCTTCTGGAGAAGCTTGCCTCAGCCCTGCCTGCAAGATATTGTCACCCAGCTGTCCCTGTACTTGGCTCTTCAAAAGGCCATTCCACTGTTCTATCAATCCTGCCACTTCTCGGTATTGGAGAATATGGGAAGAGCAGTCAATTCCACGAGCATGAGCCTTTGCCACATTTCTTTGGTAAAGTGCATTCGTTGGTCAGAAGCAATGCTTTTAGGAATACCATGATGGTAGATGAAGCATTGCACAATGAATGGTAGTTTTGGCAGCAGTATTACGTGCAGGGAAGGCAAATTAACACACAGAATAAGTCTCTATTCCTGTAGGGATAAAGTGTGCTCCTTCCATGATGGAAGTGGTTCAATGTAATAAACCTGCCCCCAGGTCCAGGCTGATCACCCTAGGGAACAGTGCCCTACTAGGGAGTCTTGTTGGTCTCTGCTGCTGGAAGACTGGGCACTCAGCAGTGGCTGCAGCCAGGGCAGCCTTGGTGAGTGGAAGTCCATGTTGCTGAGCCCATGCATAGCGTCCATACCTGCCACCACATCCACTCTGTTCATGAGTCCATTGGGTAGGGATGGTGTGACTGAGGAAAGAGCTTGACTGCTAGCCACAGAATGGGTCATCCTGGTTACTTGATTGTTAAATTCCTGTTGAGGTCACCTTTTTTGGGGCGTTTATATGGGACACAAATATCTTTACATCCTTTGCCCATATGAGAGGTCTATTCATGTACCTACTCTCATAATGTCTTTGTCAGCAATTATCCAGTCATGTTCCTCCCATGTCTCTATCAAGCCAGGTCATAGGTGACAGCCCATGAGTCAGGATATAGTCACACAACTGGCCATTTTTTTTTCATCCAGACAAAATATATAACCAGGTGCACTGCCCCAAGTTCTGCCCACTGTGAAGATTTCTCTTCACCATTGCCTTTCAGGGATGTTCTAGGAAGATCACAGGGCTGCAGCTGTCCATTTTGGGTGGTGCTTGTATAACGTGCAGAACCATCTGTAAACCAGGCCCTAGTCTTCTCTTCTTCTGTGCTCTGATTGTAGTGGACACTCCAAGTGGCTATTGGCTGGGGACAGAAGGCAGTACAGCAAAAGTAGGAACCATGGGCTTTTGGGCCACTTCTTCATGTAACTTACTTGTGTCTTGAGGACCTGCTTAGGTCTGAACACAAATACATCACTTTCACTTGATGATGGATTATTGCTGTGCACATCCAGCTTTACGACCTGGGGGGTCAAATAGCACCCAGTTCATGATGAGTGATCAGGTCACAGAGGTGTCCCATCAGGTCAGCTTATGTCCTATGGTCATGCGTTCAGTTTCCACTAATGCCCAGTAGCAGGGCAACAGCTGCTTTTCAAAGCGAGAGCAGTTGTCTGTAGATGATGGCAGAGCCTTGCTCCAAAATCCTAAAGGTCTCCCCTGCACTTTATATATGGGGCTTCCCAAGACCGCAAGCAGCATCTCTACCTGCCACTGCCCCTTCAAGTACCATTGGATCTGCTGGGTCACACGGCCCCAGGGCAGAGCAGCCTATACAGCAGCCTGGGTCTGTGCAGAGCCTTCCCTTCTTCCAGGCCCCACCCACAACTCGCCCCTTTATGCACATCCTCCTCTATATTTGTTTTTGGGTAGCTCGTGTTTTATGGCCATTTGAGTGGGTGTGAAATGGTTCATCTGTGTTTCCTCCACTTGTGTGAATATGTGACAATGTTCTCAGTGAAAGAAAATTTAATTAAACCACTTGCATTCTGCAGCACCTTAATATTCACAAAGCACCTGCCCACAGCATTGGGTTGCGATAGCCCTGGTGTTGATCAGGCAAAGACATGGCTTAGGGACAGGAGAGCCAAGACCCGGTGAAGTTGAGTGACCACAGCATCATGAGGGACAGAGCTCAGCATGCTGATGGTGACGTCTGTACTCTCTTTCTGGTCACCCAGATAGGGAGGAGTCCTTACATTTTTGAGAGAAAGAGATATTTGCTACATTATCCAGATTCCTTGAGTTCCCTAAGTGAAGTGCCAGGACGGTGCTGGGACAGATCACATGCCTTTCTGTATCTGTATTTACCTGTTCAGCTACAGCAAGTGGTGCAGTGTGTGTGGTGAGGGTTGGGGTAGTCACAGTGGGTGGCACTGGGGAGTCGTGAAGACAGGTGCTTGGCCCCAGAGATCTGTGGAAGGACTTAGCCTCTCATTTATTCTAGAAAAACAGGTTTTTTCACACCTATATGTGCTGACCAGTTTCTAGTCAACGTGGACATGCATAGTTCACAGTGTGAGTAGTAATTCTCATCCTCATGGAACTTACATTTAGCCAAGGGAAACACATGTTGATTAGAATAAATAAGAGGAATATCATGTGTTAGAGGAAACTGTGAAGTGGAGGAGAGGTAGAAATGGTGGAGGTGGGAGGGAGCCTGCCATGGAAAAGTGGTAAGGATAAACTAACACAAAAGAGAACAAAAGAGAGAAAATAACTTGAAGGAGGGAGTGAAGGTTTTGAGGAAAATAGAAGGTCATCACGGGGAGTAAAACAGAACAGTGGTAATTAAAAAAAAATTTGTTATTGTTGTTAGCACTGAGGATTGAACCCAGGGCCTTCACATGGCATTACCTTTTTATTTTTTATTTTGAGAGAAGGTCTTGCTAAGTTTCTAAGTTGCCCAGGTTGGGCCTGAACTTGCAATCCTCCTGCCTCAGCCTCTTGGAATGCTGGGATTACAGGCCTGTGCTACATGGCTGGCTAGGACTGAAGTATTTCCCACTTTCTTGTGGGGAGTGGCTAAAGCTAGAGATCACACATGTGCGAGGCAAGCCAGGCAAACAAACTGTTCCAGCTCCACCAATGAGAGGTTCTCAGGCAAGCCATACAGAGTTGTTAGGCAGAGGGTGTGAAATTGACCTCAACCTCCTGAGAGTACATATAAATGCCCTAGGGTGGTTGAGCAGTTCTTTTCTGCCCAGCAGGAGAGAGGGCTCCACCTGACCTCAGCTTTGTGTCTCTTATGTTTATTTCTCCATCCTATCCTATCTTTCCTGATGGAAATTTTGAGAGGTATGTGGGATGCAGCATATAGTGCCTGAACATTGGACCAGGGTAAGAAGAAATAGTGGGTGAGGGAACACTTCTCATTGTGTGTGCAAAGGGGGGAGAAGTGCATAGATAATGTCAATATTAATCACAGAGTTGTATTGATACTGACATCATAAGGTGTAAAACCTGGGGTAAAGACTAAAACGGGTTCACTAGGGCCACAGAGAGAAGCGGGCTCACTAGGGTCAGAGAGAGAAAGAGGCTTACTGAGGGCAACAGTAAAATAGGTTCACTAGAGTCAGAGAAATAAACAAGCTCATGAGAAACAAAAGGAAAGAGACAAATAGGCTTAGGAGAAGCAGAAAGGAAAGTGGTGCATTGATTTTACCAGTTGTTAAACATGGGGCAAACCCTGGTAAGTTCGAGAGCTGCCTGGGACACAGAACCTACTCTTTGCAGAATTGACTGCTGCCGGCCAGGGGGATGGACATGTGGACAAGCAGGGTGACAGTGGCTGAGTATGGTGTTAATAATATCCTTTAGTTATTGTGGGCTGATCTGGTCTGCAGTCTCCTGAATGAGTGTGCAATGAAGGCTAAATAAAAAGAGGCAAATGGAATGATTTCAGGGCTCCAGGAGCATCAAAGCCCTCTCACAGAATTCATAATTCTCTCAGGGCTAAGACCACGACCTTTTCTGGGTCGCCCATGTTTATTTGGTTATCAGAAGAAGGGAGAGGAGTACTCAAGAAGAGCAGAACCACTCAAGGACTTCTCTAAGTAAGGTATTAGGTTAATCCACTGAAGAATGAGATGCCTGAGGCTACAGCCTTTATCCAGTTGAGATCTGATCAGGTGTCCTTGGCTGTGATCTTGTCTTATTCTTTGAGGCTTTCTGGCTTCATTCACCACTACAGGTTCTAGTAGGGATTAGTGACTCACAGAGGTTCACTTACTATGAGCCCGCCATTTCCAGATAAGGAGCCTAGGCCTTGGACAGATTCACAAGTGAACATGAAAAGCCAATTGATTAATTTAAGTCCTGCTCAGGTCTGCTTCGAGGTGGTCTCCATCAGCTGAGACCATGGGACTGGCAGTGCATGGATGGGGGAGCAGAGCTCAGTGATGATTGGAGTAAGCACTTACTGCCTAGTGCTCAATGGGTGCTGGGGGTCGGCTCACACGATCCCCAGGACCCTCTCAGCAGACTTGGCCTTCCCTGCTAGTGTAAGTGGCCTTGCAGGAGCCCAAGGGGTAGAAGGTGTGACTGAGTTAATGCTGCAAACAGGGTTGGACTGACTCTGCTTGACTGCAAGCCTCTGTCTATGTAACCATGTTGTACTAAGTTTATAAAACGAAAGACAATTTGTGAGAGGCACCAAAGATGCAATACTGCTGCTCAGGCCAGAGCTGACAATTAACCAGGAAACACACTTGTTAAATTTCCCATTACGGGGGTGATCCACATGGTTCTGGAATGTTTAATGGTGATAGCTCTATGACAGGTAAAATGACCCACAATTGTTCTTTTCTTTCTTTTAAACATTTTTATAGGTCAAGGCAAGAGGATCCCCATGAGTTAGAGGCCAGCCTGGGCTACATGTCGAGACCCTGTCACAAAACCCAACAGCAACAACAACAAGAACAAGTTTTATCAGTGCACGTTTGTAGTACATGATTCCTGTCCTCTTGTGGAGCTGGTTCATAGACATGACACATCTCAATTCTCTTTTCATCCCCTTTCCCTCCCCATCCCTCCATCTCTGGGTCCCTGTGGTGGATTGACAACTGGTGGTCAACTTATAACACCCAGCTGAACTGAGTAAGCCTGGTGTGGGAGTGGGAGGTCCACCTGGGGATTGTTACCAGCAGCATAAGAGGCAGACCTGGAGAAGAAGTTAGGCTGTTGGGAGCTGGTAGAAGCTGTTGGGAGCCTGTTGGAAGTGGACAGAAACTATAAGGAGCTGTTGATTCTGTTGGACGAGTTTGTCATCTGGCTTTCCTGATGAACTTGGCTGTTTTCATCCTCTGAGGAGCTCAGGACCTTGTTGGCATTGAGAATGGCTTTGGTTCACTTTGGGGGAGCTCTGGTCCTCACTTTGAGCATTGTTTCCTGGCCCTGGTGGGGAAGATGGTGCGCTGCTCAGTCTCCTGGAGAAGCTTGCTGCATTGGCTTTCCTGATGGGAACTCAGCTGTCTTTACCATTAGAGGAGCTCGGGACCTCACTGTTGCTGAGGATGGCTGTCATACTTTTTGGAGGAGCTCTGGTTCTTATTTTGAGCATTGCTTCCTGTCTCCAGTGTAGATCCCTTAGCCTGCTAGCGCCGATCCTTCATCCCACTGACACAGATTTCCCAGCTTCCACCACTGACCTTTGGGCCTTCCCAGCACAGATCCATGAAACAAGCCTGCATGAGATACTGTTATGGGCTCTGGGCCTCCAGCTGGACTCATGGGAGGCATGTCATGGGCTGTAGGTCTTCAGCTGGACTCATGCAGGACATTGTCATGAGAACCAGGCCCTCAGCTGGATTCTTTGGCCTTTAGTGTGTGAACCAATTTCCTGTACTCCCTTGTATATGATTCTTTGGGTGACTAGTATAAATAATCTTATAAAATATGGCCTGTAGTATATTGTTCACATTGTAAAAACCCCGAACCATAACAGTCCCGTTCCCATTTGCAAAAGATTTGTCTCCTCGTGTCCTGTGATCTATCTTTTATTTTGCCATTTAAATTAGACTTTGGTTTTCTCATATAGAAGAAACCATGTGACATTTACGCTTATGTGTCTGATTCATTTCGCTTAACGTTCTGGTCTCAGGGTCATCCATTTTCTTACAAATGACTCTGGTCTGTCCTGCTCTATGGCAGAGTAGCACTCCACTGTGTGTAAAAGCCATGTTTTCTTTATCCATCATCTGATCTTTTCTACAGTATTTCCAAATGCGCGTTTTTAGCGTACGAGGATTGTAACTGCGGCAAGTCTGACAGCTTTCCGTGGAAGAGGCCTACTTCCTCATGCCCGAACCCGCAGCTGTTATCTTGGCACAAAGCAGACTTTGCAGAGGTGGTTGGAGTCAGGAGCTGGGAGCGGGGCGCTGTCCTGTGAGGCTGTCTGTCCACCCAGAGCTACAGCAGGATCTTGTGTTAGGGAGGTCAGAGCGGAGGAGATCAGGACAGAGCAGGGGCGAGGGAGGACCGCAAGCCAGGGTTGTGTGCAGGCTCTGCTGGACCCTCCCGGGAAGATGCCTGTTACCCTCTGTGAGACAGCAGACCCGGGGGTGGAGCACTGACCTCTGGCCCTGTGAGATAACAAGCTTGTGTTGTCAGTGCCTTACATCTGCTGCTGCAAACCAGTGGAGAGGCAGGGACTGGACTAAGAGGTCCTGGGGGCTAGTGCCGGTCTCCCGCCGTGGAGGTCACTCACTGAGGCCACCATGCAGCCACCAGTCCTCACTCGTACCCAGCCACGCCTAGCCAGGGCTCAGCCAGGCCTCAGCCACGAGCTCAGGCACAGGTCAGAGGACTGGACTGCGGCCGTCAGAAGGTGGAATCGGGCAGCTGTAAAGGTGATGTTTCAGAGAAGTCAAGCAACTTTCTGATTAACCAGGGGCTCAGGGAGGCGTGGCTGCCGCTTCCAGGGCAGTTTCAGAAGCCTCTGTGCTGCACAGCTTAGCAGCAAAGCTAGGATAAGATGACGAGCAGGAGGCGAGAATGCCCAAGCACAGGACAAGGAGCTAACGTCTTGCTGGGTGCCTTTTCTCTTGATGAAAGTTCTTTTCCTCTCTGTTAGAAAAACAACTGTGTTAAAATGCATCTTCACAAGTTTGGGAACTTTACTCAGTGGCAGACATTTTAAATAACCCTGCGGCTGCCACACCCTCCCACAGGGAGAGTCTGCGCCAGGCCACTCACCTCTTGCCTTGGGTTCCAGCTTTGAATAATCACCTCCACCCTTGTCCTTAAGTCAGGGGACTTCCAGATCCTAATCTACTGGGAGACAGGGACAGAAGTTCTGAGAATCCAGTGATAAGGGATGGTGAGGACACACTCAGGAGTAGCAGGTTTCATTGTGCTCCAGAAATAGGGAAATAGCAAGATATTTTGAGCATCTGGAATTCCAGATGAAATCTTTTATGCTATTGCTGCTATGCACTGCAGAAACAAGATAGGAAAAATAATTAAAAAGTACGATATTGTGACTGAGAATCCAAGAGAATCAGGAATCCAAAGTTCAAAATAAAGTCTTTTTCCTTGGAAAGTGATCCAATTTTAGGTATAGTAGTTAATATCCAACATAGAATATGTTATCTGTCAAACTTTACAAATTATCCCAGAAATATCACTTCTGAAACAACCAGAAAAGTATCGATTCTAAGAAAGGATGAACGGGAAACACTTTCTTCATAGAGCCTAGCCAGTTAAAAATTGCTAAGGACTCATTAAGGCACAAGGGACAAGAAGACAATAAATCTACCAATAGGGTTCTCACAGTAACTTGTAAAAATCATGTAGCAATGAAGGTGAATTATAGAGTAGGAGTCACACTCTCTGATGTAATTCTAAAAATAAACAATTCTTTCATCATGGAAGCACATCTGTCTTCAGGCAAGATGTGTCTTCTCACCCTCTCCCGGGTTTTGTCAAAGGGGTTGAAAGTTGTTGTGAACGTTTACATGAATTGCTAGAGAGTACAGCTGCTATTTATGAAGACGTTTTAGGTTTCGGCAAACTTGCTGTTATTTGTGAGACTTGTGAAACTAACAGAGTTTGACTCTAAAATTGTCCTTAATCAAAGGAGGAGCGGTTTAACCGGAAAAGCTGGCCAAGACCCATAGGAGCCGAGGACCAGCAGTTCCTGTTTTCACGACTAGATGGCGCTGCTCTGCTTTGGAAACGGCGAGGACCGCACGCCACAGCCACCTCAACCGCAGCAGCGCCTGCTCAAACAGCCAGGCAGGGAGCCAGGCCCTTTCCAGGCCAGCATGCGACCTTACGGATAAAACCCCCACCGTGCAAAGTGTAAACTTGAACCTCTCCCACGAGACAGAGCTGTTAGGACATTCACAAGCACAAGTAAAACTAACCGAGGGGAAACAACATCAAAGTGTAGAACATTGCTTCAAACATATCACACACGCAGCAGAGATTTGACTTAGGAAAGTCAGAAACGCAGATAGTCAGAAATAAGGATACAGTCACTCACAGGCTTTCAGCACAGCTTTTACAGAGCTGTGAGGCTGCATGCTCCGGGGGTACCTGGAAGCCAGGCCGGGGAGGTGCGTGTGTCTGGCCCTGGGAACCCCGAGCTGCTCTGTGGCCGTGCTCTGGTCTCCCGAATTTCCTCCTTCCCTCCACCTCAAGAACTGCACGTGGGGTTTGCAGCCCACACCTGTGAAGTCGGACTTGCTCTGCTCCCGGCTGTCTTACCCTCTCTGCAGGCCAGGTGGCAGTCACGCAGTGGCTGTCCCCCTCTGAGCTCAGGAGAGACCCAGCACCACACTCGCTGGACAGAAAAGATGCAAGAGCAAAAGCACAAACCACATGTCGTGGAGGAGGGTGGGGACCAGGTGCGCTGACCCGCGTCCCGAGGCAGGGTCAGCGCTGGACCGATCCTCCCTGACTGGACCGATCCTCCCTGACTGCAGCGACAGCCTTTGGCTGAATTATGGATCAGGAAGGCGACGTCCCACACGTCACATGATGCAAACGAAGAGTTTTTCTGTGAAAAAATATATTGACCCTACTACTGCTGAGAACAAGGTGTTTCGGAAGCATTGGACTCAACCGTGAACAAGTTTGAGAGAAATCTTGATTTATTTCATCTGTACTTTCCTTTCCTAATGTAGCCCATTAATATATGAAACAAATCTTTGTTTAATGAAGGGTAAATGAGTTCTTTCAAGAATTATTTATGAGCATTCTAAGTGATAATTATGTCTTAGTTTAAATGGAAGGACTTTTTTCTCATACAAATGGTGCCTCTTATGGTCAATGACATCTTAAATTAGATGGGGTAGAGGTAGCAAATGTAAGCTTCTCATTCTCATATCAACAGAACGCAATGCAGCAGTTAAAATGTCACGGCTTTAGCGTTGTAAAACCCAGAACTGCACTGTTTTTCTTGAGCACATCTCTTAGCCTTTCCAGTGCTTAGCTCCCCTTTCGATGAAGGAGGGATGATGTCTGTCTTCTCCGGAGATGATCCCTGTGACTCGCTTAGCACCCCTCAGGCCTGCAGTGTACAAGCAGGAGGTGCTAACAAGTCGTTGGTCATTGGACATTATGCTCAGTGGATGTCCTGGACTCTGCTGCATGACACATCCATAGCTGTCTTATAAAAATCTTTCTCTCCCACAAATCTTCAGTCCTCCGCCAGTACTCTCACCCTGGGGGATTTCTCCCCCTCTGTGGACCTGTACTCCAAGTGCCAATGCCAGGGCGTGGGTGCTGGACTTCTCTGGAGTTCCCACGGGGTGCATCAAACTGCTTTTCTAAGAATGAGTAAGTGTTGAAATATATGAAACTTAACATGTTCTGAACAGAAGTGACTGCTTTTCATTTCCCTTTCCCAAATCCAGCTCCATCCACATAGCCCTCTTCAGCCAAGGGCATCGCTATCCAAACATGTGAGAGAGCCCTGCTTCCCGTTCCTCCTTGCTGGACTTCTGACCCTGCAGTGCCTCTTGATGGCTCTGGCATTCAGGCCTGCGCTGACGGCGATCCCCTCCCAGCATCTCCGAGGCTGAGAAGCTGTCTGCCCC
This sequence comes from Chinchilla lanigera, assembly GCF_000276665.1. NCBI lineage: Eukaryota > Metazoa > Chordata > Mammalia > Rodentia > Chinchillidae > Chinchilla > Chinchilla lanigera. The sequence continues at coordinate 54,321,794 of NW_004955403.1, forward strand.
TCACTCCCAGCAGCTCCGGGGTGGTCTCCTGCCTTCATCATAAGGCAGCTGGAAGTGATCTTGGCAGAGTATAAATCAGATCATCCCAGCCCTGCTGGAGATCCTCCAGTGGCCTCTCGTTAGTCTCAGAGTGACGTGCAAACACATCCCGGGCATGCCTCTCCTTTGCCTCTGCTTCTCCCGTTAGCCTCACTGTCCCAGCCTTCTCTGCATTTTAAACTTGTCGCCCTGAGCTGCCATGTAGGACCCCTGCCCTGCCTGTGTCCCGTGTCCTGTGTCCTGTGTCCTGTGTCCTGTGCCTTGGCTTACCCTTCTTTATTCTCCTGCTGTCTTCGACGTGGTAGCCTTTTCCTAAGGATGGTAGCCTTTATTCAGTCAGTCATCTACTGCGCTGTTTTCCCTTTTGCAGGGAATTTGGCAGTGCCGGCAGTGTCTGCCCATCTCTATTTCCTTCTAGCTTTCTATCTGTCTATTTTCCACTGTGTGTTTATTTTCTTCCCCTCTACTAGAATGTTTGCTCCCCAAGGGCAAAAGAAACTGCTTCCTTCCATACTGCCCGAGGCCCCTGGAACGATGTGGGAGCCCGATGGGGGTCTCACAAATACTCTCTTGTAGGTGGAGTGTAGTGTCTGCCATCTCCTCAATAACACAGTTATTCTAGGGAAAAGAGAAAGCTATTGACCTTGGGATTGAAAGACCTAGTTTAACCATTCTCTGTTTTTACTCATTTTTATAATTATGCTGCAAGTGTTTTCACAAATTACTTCAAAACTTACCAAAAGATTGGGCATGTAAATTAGTAAACAAGGAAAAAAGTCCATAGTGAGACCCAGCATGCGTCATCCACCCCGTTGGCTTACATGATTTTAACATAAAACCTACACATATGTGATCATTGGATTTTCAATAAAAGGGCCAAGATAATGCAATGTGGGAAGGAGAGTGTTAAAGTGAAAGGTGCTAGAATAACTGGGTATCCATTTGGAAAAATGAACCCCAATGCTTACCTCATAGTATCCGCAGAATGTGGACTCAAAAATAGATCATAGACCTAGATGTAAAAACTAAAATTATATGCAGGATAGTCAACATGGCTGTTCTACTGTCTTGTATTTCTTTGCTGAAAGAAACTGTCAGTGAGTCCTTGGTTGATCAGTATTGCGTGTCTCTATCTGTTTTCATGAGAAACCACTTTGAAGATATCAATATGTAATACAACAAGCATTGTTAATTCCCTACCACTTTGTCTGTAATGTTCCTTTGCTATTTTGTATAATGCTGTCTGTCTGTTAATATTTTCCTCCTTTTATTTTTAAAATAAAAAAAAGAAAAAAAAAAGAAAAACTTTTAGGAGAAAAACACTGGAGAAATTCTTAGTGGTGTTAGGGAAAGCAGAGGTTTCTTAGGACATATGAACTATACAAGCATGGAAATGCTGAACTTCATTAAATTTAAAACTTTCTTTCTTCAAAATATACTGTTGAGAGAATACAAAAGAAAGCCACAGGTGGAGAGAGAATATTCACAATACATATATCAGGCAATGAACTTGTGTAAAACGTCTAACTTAAATTCTTTTTTTTCAATTTTAAATGGAATAAAAAAACAATAAAAGTGATACAGAATTTCAAAACAAGATGATAGGAAATTAACAATGGTTGTTATATTGCATACTGTTATCTTCAAAGTCGTAAATTCTTTAATAAGAAGATGATCTAACAAGGAGGACTAGGCAAAGGATTTGAATAGAAGATCAGTAAGTGGCAATCAACAAAGCCTGGCCTCCTGCGTCATCAGGGAAATGCAAACTAGAACCACAGTGCAAGGACATTTCATACTTACAATAACAGCTGAGAGGAAAAACCAGCAACACAAGATGTCGATGTGGATGTAGGACAATGCAGACTCGTTAAAAAAGATTTTATGTATTTATTTATTAAAAATCATTTTATACAAATCTTGAGCAGTTGTTTTAAGAACATGTCCAGAATTCATAGTACTTTACAAACACTAAATAAACTGATCTAAGGAAAGGAATCAGCTCAGATTACAGGGGTAACATAAGACGCTCACCCACAAAGCAAAGTCTCCCTGCAGAGGGATAGCCAGGGCCCCCCACAGGAAACCTCCTGCAGGAAACCCCCATTTATAAACACTGGTGATTTCCTTGGGACTGGAATGCAAGAAGAGACCACATGGGGGGGGATGGCTGGTAAGAACCCGATTGGGGTACGCTGCTTAAACAAGCAATCAGGACTCTTGTTCATTACTGGCAGGAGTATAAAACAATGCATCTACTTTGGACAATGGTTTCTTACAAAGTTAAGCACATGTGTATCAAGAAACCCAAGAATGTTACTCCCCAGGGTTTACTCAAGAATATCAAGATTTTGTTTACACAAAGGCTTATTCCCAAGTGTTTATAGTATGCTAACTCTTAAGAGCCTCAAAGTACATATTGGAATTTACCTGGTAAGTGATGGACATTTACCATCACCGTCTATACAACAGGTGATTGTATAAAATATACATATCTGAACAAAACAGGCAAAGGAACACTACTCAGCAACAAAAAGAAACAAACTGCTGGTACCAGCAGCAACATGGATGAACCTTGAAAAGGTAATGTGGAGTGAAAGAACTGAAATATAAGCATGTTCAGATCCTTGGTCTGATTTATAGGAAGGTGTAGAGAAGGCAAAAACAACTTCTAGAGAAGGAATGCACATCGGTGTCTGCAGGAGCTGGGGTGGGAGAAGGTGGAAGCCTTGTGGGTGATGAAAATGTCCTACACTGTGGTTGTGTGTGTGGTCACACAGGTTTGCACACTGGTTGAAGCCCATCAAACTGCACATTTAGAAATGGGTACATTATTTGCATATACATTGTACCTGAAAGTAGATGATTCATGAGGTAGGCAGGGTACCCATTATCCAGAGCTATTATGGGAGCTTCTAGAAGAATCTGGCTTTTAAAAGTGTGCAATGCATGTGGCTGAGTCCACACCTGAGTGGACTGATATTTCTCTCCTTGGGAAGGAGCTATCGCCACCATTGACTTCTTGAGCCATCAGGAGGTGGCTTTGGGTTTTGTGGGTGTTAAAGTTCCCTGGGCAGAGTCCACATTGCTCATATTCTGATCCAGAGACCCAGGGACTCACCTGGCTTTTTGAGTCTGGGAAGTAGGTCTGAGATTTTGGGCTTCCTGAAGTCCACCTCCGAGGCCCCATTCTCCTGCTGCTATCTTGTTGGAGGCAACGGCAGGATGGGTTGGAAACCTTGGAATTATGTGGCTCACCTCTCCCCGCTCCACCACTGCTGTCTTGTGTTTAGTTCCCTAGGATCTGTGGAACACTGGCTGAATTTTTTCTTCAAGTTTTCTGGGCTGGCCAGGGTTTATTTATCCATATCTCCCTTTTCTTCAAGTGTGTTTTCTGCCACTGCTTTGACTTTTGTGTCTAAATTTCACCTACCAAAAGCTGAAGGTTAAAATCATTTATGCAAAGTCAAGTGAAGCTCATACTGAAGATACTGATGTAAATTGAGCTTGTTTACTGCCATTTACATAAACACATACATTAGGAGATGTGTAAAGTGTCGATCTTTCTGCAGGGGCCTTGATGATATTCCTGGACTGACTTGCTTCCCAGAGGTGTCTCTTGGTGTAATGACTTCTGGGGACTAGCAGACACACAGGATGAGAGTGGGTGATGGGCGCAGGACAAGTCATGGCTGGGGTCCAGTTCCTCCTTGTTACTTACATGGCCTGACTGTCCTGCTCTTGGCCAAGTTACTTGGCTTTTCTGCATCTCCAGATCCTAGCAATGGGAGGGATATTGACCATCCAGAAGGATTTGGTTTTTCCTGTTTCAGAATTATGGTTCTCTGGCCTTTCCTGCATCTCTTTCCAGATCCTCAGGGACTGAGACCTTGGTGCAGGGTTGTGCAATGCAGGTGTTTTGGGTGGTCCAGGACAGAGTGGAGGAATTTATTTGTGAAATCTCTTGTTTGGCTTGCCTGAGCCTTACTTCTGAGGTTGGCTACTAAATAATAACGTTTTTTCAGCCTTTGTATCAGAGGTTTGTAGGTAGAGGAGGAATATTGAAAAGTCTCTCTTCATGTAAAGTTGCTGACAAGGAGAATTTTATTTTTGCCTCTTAGTGAGTTAACTGAGCTTATGCTGACTCATTTATTGCCTTTGCATAGCTAGAAAGATTCCTGTTGATTATATCAGTTAACCTTATGTTGCAATGGCAAGCAGAAACCCTGAAATGACACCCAGGATTTGGAGGCAGATTTATTTATGTTGATGGGCACTGATCAGGATCATTCCAAGACTACCAGGCCCTGATCCCTGGTGGTTGTAGGGCTTATATGAGATAAGCAAGCAGGAAGTACAGAGGCAGAATGGCTTGTCAGTTGGGGACTGGTTTATACAGTGTGCATCACAGTGACCAGCAGTTTCTAAGAGACAGAAGCAACTGAAACTGGAACAGGAACTATGACCTGGGCAACTAAGAAACTGAAGTATACTGGAGGGCATTTTCTGCTACACTCCCCCCTCTTTTAGTTTCCCTGGCAAATCTTTGCTGGGCATATTACACCTGATCATTCGAGAAAAGGCCCAACTAGAAGCAGTAACATTAGGGTTGTCAGTGATCTTAGCCAAGGTCCCCAGTGTTATCTTATTACAGAGTTTTCCCCTAAATTGTTTTTAGGAAGAGACATAATTTAGGCCTATGTGTTCTGTAACACTACTCTGGCAAGGGAGTGAGGGTGTTAATCTGATCTAGGAGAGTGTCCAGTGTGTCTTGGGTGCTCAAGTATTGATTGATTGTTCTGTTCTCTTGGGGAAACCCTCCATAGAGTCTAAGGCAAAAAAAAAAAATCAACTAACAATAAAAAACCAACACAGCTAAGATGGGGCAGGGAAGCAAGCACTGGGGTAAGTACCCTGAAAAGACACAAAAATTAAGGGGAATAGACATGGAGCAATGCTGTGCATGATGTCCTCAAGCTTCAGCTGTGTGTGGACTGACCCAGTGTCTAAAGTGACCAGAGCAGGGCTCTGAGTGCATTGTCTCTACTGAGTGAGCCTTGCAAGAGCTGGCCAAGCAAATTTTTCAGTGGAACTAAGGCTGGATTTCTGAAGCGTGAAGAGGTAGTTAATACGTACCTGGGTTATATGTGTGTGCAGAAATGTCTCCAGATATAGCCGGTCTTTTAACTGGTTACAAGCTATTTTTAAAAAACTTTTCTAGAGCTTTGTGGCCTGTATGCTGTATGCAGTTTTTATTTAATATAGTTTTTGAATTACTTCTGCTACAAATAAAGGCCCATTGTAGCTACCAGTGATCAAGTGTAGGCCATATCGAGGGATGATTTTTTACAGCAGGACCATACAAAATTTACTGTCTTTCAGTATGGATAAGAAATGGGAGGTTGAGGCTGATGACGCAGATGCTGAAGCCTGAGCTGGCTGCAGGGGTATGGGTGCCCCACAATGGCTTGAGCTTGCAGAACATAAGGTGGGCGCAGGTCTGGTGGCTGGGGTTGATGTTTTAGTCAGTTGGATCCTCAAAGGGGGCTTGAGCCTCTGGAGTGGATTATTTTGCATCGTTGGCAGCAGGTTTCCAAACAGCATCCCTGCAGGTGAGTTTTGGCCAAAACTGTTTTATCCAAGGTGGTCACAGCATATCTAGCCTGTCAGACTCCATTCTTCATATAGCTACTTTCACATGTAAACAGGGTGCACTCAGCATCTGTCAGGGAGGTCCATTTTTTAGAATAGTTCATATTGTAGTTTGGGGTTTTGCAAGGGAAACAATACAGTACAGGACACATATTTTATAAGATTATTTATAATGGTCACCCAAAGACTCATATACAAGACAGTGCAAGAAATCTGTCCACACACTAAAGACCAAAGAATTCAGCTGAGGGCCTGGATCCCATTATAATGTCCTGCATGAGTCCAGCTGAAGACCTAGAGCCCATAGCAATGCCTCCCGTGAGTACAACTGGAGGCCTAGAGCCCATGACAATGTCTCAGGCTGGCCTGTTTCACAGATCTATGCTGGGAAGATGTTATGGTTTGTGCCTGCATGTCCCCCCAAATCCTCATGCAGTCATGGGGTGGGCTTCTAGATTTTTGATTGATCCATAGTCCAATGCTGTGATTATGGGTGTGAGTGCTACACTTGCCCTTGGGGCGGGTACTTTGCATACAATGTAAGGGAGGGAAAGAGGCTGCTTGCCACTGCTCTCCCCTTGTGTTCTTGTTGTTTTGCTGTCTTCCACTGCCATGAACTGTTGCCCTCTGCCATGTGCCACTCTGCCTTGGAGACAGCTGAGTATGGACTGAAACCTCCACAAACAGTGAACTAAATAAACCTTTCCTTCCTTAATTTTGGGTGTCAGGTATTTTGTCTCAGGAACAAGAGAAAAGTAAGCAAGGAAAAAGCCCAAATTTCAGTGGTGGCAGCTAGAAAGCCTGTCCCAGGGGAATCAAGGATCTGGGATAACACGCTGAGGGATATGAACTGAAGCCAGGAAATGACACTCCAAGTAAGAACTAGAGCTCCCCTCAAAAGTACCACAGCCATCCTCAGTAACAGTGAGGTCCTAAGCTTCTCCTATGATGAAGAAAGCTGAGTTCCCATCAGGAAAGCAAATGCTACAGGCTTCTCCAGGAGACTGAGTAGTGCACCATCTTCCTCTCCGGAGCCAGGAAGTGATGCTGAAAGTGAGGGCCAGAGCCCCCGCAAAGTGAATTACAGCCATTCTCAGTGAGAATAAGGTCCTGAGCTCTTGGACGATAAGAACGGCTGAATTCAGTCCATCCAAGTACAGCATGTGGCACCTGGATAGTTAGGTCTCAGTCTAAGGTGAGCTTGTCAGCTTTCTTTATTGGGACAGTGACTTTTAGTTTTTTTCTTGTAACCAGTTTCTGTCAGATATTACAGCAGAGACTTTTTGTCTTTCCAGCTGGCAGCTTGAGTGTCATTAATCAGAAGTGCTTTTTCAAAGAGGAAACAAGTTTTTGAACCTCTGGGAGGTTGAACCCAGTTGGTTTTTGAGTCCCAAACTGGGGTCTTTCCATTTAAAGGCAAAGAGGGGCTTACAGGAGCCAGCTTAAGGCAGAAGAAAGCTTTTTTTTAGGTCCAGGCATGTGTACCAGCAGGCTGTGGATGGCAGAAGACTGAAGCAATGTACACAGAAGGCAATTGTGGCAGCACTGGCAGCTCACAGGTCTTGAACTGGCTTTACAGGCAGGAGAGGTGTATTTTAGCAGTTTAACAGTCTATACTGCTTACTCAGGGGACCATGATGGAGCCAAATCTGTCATCAGAGACTCTTTCAAAATAGTGGGACAGTTTTTAAACCCCTTATGGCAATTGAGCTGGCCTTTTGTCTCAGGATTTTCTCAGTTGAAGGGGCTTATGAGAGCAACTTGCAAGCAGAGAAAGATGTCTTTTAACAGTCCAAAAAGGTGTATGAATCAGGAACCACAGAATGCAAGTTTATGGCTGCGTTGTTGACAGCGTGGAGATCTTGCCCAAGGCGATTAACAGTCTATCAGGCTGATGTGTAGCTAGATGCCTGTTTGTGCTTCCTGTGACATCTGGCAGCAACGGGGATCATGGTGAGGTGGCATGGTTGATGTCCAGGCCCAGAGGTGAGTCTTTAGTTTGTACCTCTGAGAGGAGAGATTTTAGAACTTCAGGAGTATGACTATCTGTCTCAAGCTGATGCAGGCAACATATTTCTCTTGGGGAACAGTCAAAATTGAAAGTGCAGGGTTAAATGAGAGGGAGACTGACTGGCTTGGCGCAAAGGAGATGTCCTCCCAGGCTGTAAGTCTGTGCCTGGCAGAAGGGAATAGAAGCAAGAGTCCCAAATGCCCTGGTGATGACAATCATCGCAGGTGGGCATAAGATGATGTTGTCTGACCAGGACAGGCTCATCTCTGGGGAAGGGAGCTATATGGCTAAATGCAGGCAGTGGCTAGCTGAAACCAGTTCAATTGGCTGGAGGTAGGTGAGTCAGGAGTGGGGAGTGAAGCTATCGGTGTTGTCAGCAACTGTGGAGGCGGGGGAGGGTGCCAAGGTGTAATTCTCAGGAAAAATGGGCCTCTTTTTCCTTTTTTTCCCTTTTTTTCCTCTTTTTCCTTTTTTTCCCTTTGAGATGCAGGGAGGAGTTTGGTGTCATTTTTTTTTTTTATTTTAAAAATAAAAGGAGGAAAACATTAACAGATAGACAAGCTTTTACAAAATAGCAAAAGAACAGTACAGACAATACAGAGTTACAAACAAAGTGGTAGGAAATTAACAACGCTTGCTGAATTACATATTGATATAACTCTTCAAAGTTTCTCATGAAAACAGATAGAGACATGCAACATTGATCAATCAAGGACTCACAGACAGTTCCTTTCAGCAAAGACATAGAAGACAGTAGAACAACTATGTTAACTACCCTGTATATACATACATACAAAATTTCTCCTTCTTTCTCTTTTCTTTTCCCACATCCTGGTGTCATTTTTAACTCCATAAAAACTCCTTTCCACAGTCAGAGACTGTGGGTTTTAAACAATTAGTTCCCATTCTATCTCCCTACAGTGTATGTTATGTACCCTTGCACGATGGTACCACAGACAAAGGGTGGGTGCCTCTCAGAGAGAGACCATTCAGATGCCTGGGAACTTAGGTGCAACTTAGCCAAGGAGGGTGCGAGGCCTCCATTGTGCCATATGTCGATCACCGCAGAACCACAGGTGAAGTCCCAATTAGCCACTGCAACCAGTGCTTCCCAGCCTTGCTGCACAGATGGAGCAGCCTATTGCTTACGCTATTCGTTCCACTCACTCACACAACATGCAGCATGCACTCAGAATCTAAACATTACAGGGCCAGGGATGTAGCTCAGTGGCACAGCACCTGCCAGTCGAGCACAAGGTCCTGAATTCAATTACCGATACCAAAAAAAAAAAAGTTACAGGTAAACATTCCAACCTCCCTACCCTTGAGGGTGGTTTTAACTGCCAAGTGTTGATCAACCTCTTCTTCTGCTCAAACTGAACAGGACTGACTGACTAACTGGGGTGCCCCTGGGGGTCTTACTGAAATCAGGAAGGCAGACAGAGAGACAGACAGACAGACAGACAGACTGTGTCCTCCTCCCTTTAGGGTCTGATATGAGCTGCTTGAGCAAGGAGCCAGGAATCCTCCTGCAGACCTCTGAGGGGACCTGAGAAATCTCAAGGGCATGCCCTTCTGTCAAGACCTAGGAGGGCCTTGTTCTGTCTGAGAGGGCCACAACCAATGACCAAAGATGTCAGTACAGTTGGTCTTCCTGACTGATGCACCAGATGCAATGGCAAGCAGAACCACCAAAACGACACTCAGGACTTGAGGCAGATTTATTTATG
>NW_004955403.1:54338020-54344626 GCF_000276665.1 Chinchilla lanigera
TAGAGACAGAAGCAGCTGGAACTGGAGCAGAAACTATTACCTCAGCAACTAACCATCTGAAGTATACTGCTGGTGGGGGGGCATTTCCTGCTACAATGTGACTGAATTCCAACCTTTATGAAGGTACTGAAATTACTTGTGATTTTACTTAATGTATGTAATCCAGGGTATTTCGTGTAGACATATCATATTCTTCTAACTGGGATTTTCAGTTCTTCAGTGTCTTATACATATGTGGCAGTAGCACACCTCTACTGCATGGAAGGAGAAGCAGGCAGATCAGAATACCTGGTTATAATTATCAGAGCCCGTTTTGGGATTTGCAATGTGAATAGGAGTTTCCAGTAGGAATGGCAGACTGAGCCTTTCCATGGGGGAGGACAAGCTGTGCTTCCTGGAAATTGTCAGTATGGGATGAGAGTGGTTAAAAGGGTGGAGCCCTTGTTTGAGCCATAGAGGGAGTTGGATTCAGAAGAAGAGGATGTCAGAGAACACAGGAGTGGCCAGGGCTGCTGTCTCAGCGAGGGGAGCTCTGCTGGAGTAAGGAGGGAGCCGCTGAGCCAGAGGGCAGTGTCTTGGTCGGGCACCTGTCACTCTTTTCAGAAGTGGTGAGGTCTCAGATGGCTAGCTGGTGTGTGGTCTCGGGCATGGTCAGGTTCATGTCCTGGTCTTTGGGGAAACCCTGGATATGAGTGTGTAGAGCTGTGGACCTGAGGCCATGTCACCAGAGCTGCGGCTGCATAACTGGTGTCACCCTGTTGTCACAGCTCTAGTCCAGAATGGTGAAATCTGACCACTGACAGACAAAATACTGCCCAGACCCAGAGGAAAAGCAGAATCTCGGGGTCAAGGAAGCCGCTTGGGTGTGGGGAACGCAAATCCACATGCGTTTGGGGTTGTACCGCTGCAGGTGGAGGAGGAGCTCTTCAGCAGTGTCTGCACATGTAGGCAGAGGATGGGGAGGGGGCACAGAACTTTCCCTCCTCCCCTGCTGGGAATCGCCAGTGGCCTGAAGTCTGGAGTCAAAATGAGGTTTCATTTGTTTATTTATTTTTCAGTACTAAAGATGAACCCAGGACTTTGCATTTGCTAGGCAGGTGCTCTACTCCTGCGCTACACCCCTAGCCCACAACATATTTACTTTTTAAAAATAAGACATTAGTGACATAGTTCTACCATTGTTCAACCTGTGTTCTTACTGTGAATAAAAGGATAAAGCTCTTTTTCTTTACCTTGAAAACTTCAATTCATAACCAACATGAATCTCTAAGGGACATTGTTTTTTCTTAAAAGTTATTGTCTCAGAGGATACAAAAGAGCCACTTGGCACTTTTTATGAAAGGGTTTTAAGCTCAGCATGCTTTACTTGTATTATAATTTTATTGTTATTTCGCTTGTATATAGTTAATTTTTCCCACCCATGCCATCTTGTTGGATTCCAGCTTGCGTTTATGCATACTCCACTTCTGGCTTCCTTTCTCCCAGCTGTGCTCCTCAAGGTCTTTCTCTCCTGGGCACACAGTAGCATGACTAGGAAATGTTTTGGGGGTAAGAATAAAATATGTAAATACACAGAAATGTTTTCTCCCTAGAAAGTCTCCATCCTGGATGAACTCTCCATCTTTCGTCTCCCTCAGACCGCTCCCTTCCACTTAGCTCTAGCTCTGTCCTGGGGATTCGAAGCCAGCTTGTTTGTGAGGCTCTGCCGCTCTGCAGCCACTTTTCTCAGACCTTATTACAGCAACCTTTATTTCTTTGTTAACCTGACACTCAGCAAAGAGGCGCCTCACTGCTCCCTCTCTGTGTGTTTCCAGCCTTCCTGGTCTCCAGACACAGTGTCCCATGTTGCTGTCCCTCGGGGTGTTGTGTGTGGATGTCTCCCTTCTACCTTCTTGCACTGCCCAGCTCTTTGGTTCTGCGGGGCTCCCCCATGCCTCGAGGCCCTGTCCCGTCCATCTCTAACCGGCAACCTTCACTCAACCTCTGGCCACCTCACTCGCCATGAGCCTCTTCCCTCAGCGCTAGCAGCTGCATTAGACCCCGGCCCTCTGACCCAGACCTCTGTCCCCGCCCCACAGCCTTCACTGGGGCCTGCAGAGAGCAATGGAAGAAGATTAGGTTTATGCCACCCAGAGGATTATTTTTACTTGGACTGTATGCTGCAGATCAACCTGAAGAGAAGATATTCCTTACCATATTTTTCAACATAAAGTTGAGAAGACTTCAACTGGCCCATGAAAGAATATTACTACCATATTTTGGAGGGATAGGCTGTGATGGCTGGTGGGCAGAATGGAAGGACTGCACTGCTCTCCCCCAGCACACGGACCTTCAGCTGCCCCTGGCTGCCCTGGGCAGGGGTGAAGGGGACCATCTGCCAGACACACACACGGCTCTGCATTCTACTCTGGGGTTTACGCCATCACTGATGTGAGGGGTGTGTGCCTGTGTGTGTGCAAGCACATGCCCCTCAAGTGTGTTTAGCACCAGCTGCAGAGAAAATATCTTATTTTTGCTCTGCAAGTTTTTCTCCTGCTTTCAACGAAGCAGGTATTTTGAATTCATTGATTCTGAATGGAGCTCACAGGTTCGGCAGTGGAGTTGGGTCCCTAACAGGTTGGGCTCGGTCCTGGGGAGGAGCTGTCCATGAGAAGGCCCACATGGAGCCAGCAGGACAAGACTGTGGCAGTGTGTGAAATCCTCCCTTGGACACTCACTCCTTGGGTTTAACGTGGCTGTCACACCCCAGTCTCACCTGGGAGGGGTTTTCTAGTGTATTGTGTTAGCACTGACTGCAACAAAGGCTGAGAAGGAAAGGGTTACTGTTTCTCTTACTAGGGCAGAATCTTGTAGGGTTTCTCTATAAACGTTTATTCTACTTGCTATAAGAATGCAACAAGAGTGAGTTGGTGGCATACATCTGTAATCGCAGCACTCTGGGAGGCTGAGGCAGGAGGACGTCAAGTTCCAGCTTAGCCTGGGCAGCTGTTACAGTTTAGGTCTAGAATGCCCCTCCAAAACCTCATGTGCTCAGAAATGGGGCATTTGGAAGGCGAGTGGATTGGCAGCAAGGTGCTCATCACTGTGCTCATCAGTAATAGGTTTGGCTGTGGACTGTGCTTTTAGGAGGCGGGACCTGGTTGAGTGGATCAGTGGGGCGTGGCCTGGGAGGGCAGGTCTCCTCCTCGACCTCGCCCTTCTGTCAGCTTCCTGGCCTGCATGATGCGAGCAGTCTTTTTCTGCCTGGGCCCTCACACCACATGGTTTTTACCCTGGAGACAGCTGACCATGGACTGAAACTTCTGAAACCCTGAGCCAAGGTAATGTCACATTCTTAAGTTGTGGGAGTCATGATTGTGTCTCAGTGATGAGGACAGTGACTAAGATGGCAACTTTGCAAGACTCTGTCTCAAAATAAAAAATAAAAGGGCTGGGGATGTAGCTCAGTGCAATGGGCCTGAGTTCAATCCCCAGCACTACCAAAAAATAGCATGAGAAGAGGAGAAGGAGGAGGAGGAGGAGGAAGAGGAGGAGGAGAGGGGAGGCGAGGGGAAAGAGAAGGAGAAGGAGGAGCAGAATAAAAATAGAAGGCAGAAAAGAACACATTGAGCAAGTGCAGTCTTTGCCCCCAGTTGTTTAACTTGGTGTGTCAGGCTTAGCAGGGAGGGGTGGAAGGATGGCTGTGTTCATGTAAATAAATTCTTTACAATCACGTGTTTTTTGTGCCCCATTTATGTCAGACCCAGGACCAGGCTTTGTGGTGGCTGAACTGCAGTTTCTGCTCTCAGGGTGCACACAGACCAGTGTGAAGACACAGTCTCTAGGGTGTGAGGCAGGGTGGTGACACAGGTCTTGGGTGGTGGAGCTGCCATGCACACAACAAATGGTGCAGGCTGAGTGCCCCGGGGTGAGGGCAGCCCAGGGATAAGAGCTGCACAGGAGGGTCCCCCGAGAGCCTTCTGCTTCGTCCTGCCATTGTGTGATGCTGTGTGCACGTGTGTGGTCTCAGTCCCTGTGTGCATGCGGTGCACAGGTGTCAGAGTGTGTCTTCCACGGGGGAACAGAAGCTATGGCAGAAGAGAGGATTTCGTGCACGGAGGTGTATACTGAGATGATCAGAATGAAGCATGTGAGTGAGGCTCATCTGTAGCCTCCCCCTGCACGGAACCTGACATGGACCAGATGCTTCCCCTACACCGGTGAATAAGGCGCAGGGGTGAGAGAGGACAGAGAAGGACTGTATGGAGGTGGCCAGTTTGGGGACAGGGCATCCACGGAGGGGGTGGTCGATGCAGGAAGCTGCGTGTGGATCTGATAAGTGAGCCGTACTGGGAGAGGTAGCAGGTAAGAGGAGAAATCATTGGGAGGTAATGCACAAGCTGACCGGAAGCAGGGCAGATTTTCTGTTAATTTTCCATGATTGGTAACAGGGCAGGAGTGGAGGTGCTTCATTTTGAGTTGGTCTTCTCATGGCTGTAAGGCTCCAAGTGAGACCCATCATGTGGGTGGTAAGGTGCAAGAGATTGGGAAACTGTCTGAAGGGCGTTCACTTCTCTCCTTTCCCTGGTATCTGCTCACCCCAGTGGCTCCTGGTTTTTGTGAGTTTGGCCTGTTGGTCCATCCGTCCATGCAACTGGCCAACAGTCATTCCCACTTCACGTTTGTGGATGCTTTGGGGTTGTGTGGAAAGGTAGGCAAAAGGCATGGGGTCTCTCAAGCTGTGAGTGGGTTCTCAATGTTTGCACACTGACGCCATGGGCGGCAAACCTGGTATCATCTGGAGGCCTGTGAGAGTGACCTGGAATATTCAACAACCAGTGCTCACACAGAAGAGCTGGAAGTAAAGACCCTGGAGAATGAAGAGCAAACCCGTCTCCTGATTTTTAAAATTCCATTTATGAGACTGTTCTGTTGGGTTTTATTGTGTGCTTACCAGAGTTTAGCATTGACCTCTACTTCAGAGATGGCTGTGGCAGTAATATATCTGAATTTACTTACATTTTATGCTGCAACTATTATTTGATATACTTAAAAAGACATTGATCATGAAGCAGACCTTGGTAATAACTGCTTTTTTGTTTGCACTGCAAACAGGCCAAAAAGTGCATTTTTTAAAAGGCCAGCTGATTCTGCACTGTTTCTAGTAAGTCGGTGGACATTGCGAAATTGAGCTCTGTAGGTTAAAAGTAGATTAAAAATGTAAAGGTGGACATGTAATATAAAGAAGACAATTTCAAAGGTTATTTTCAAAATGAAAAATCAGTAGCGGGAAATGATTATTTTGGCAGAGATAGTACTTAAAATAACACTTGGACTTGCACATTGGAGAACACCAACAGCATAATCCATAAATGTGCTCATTTCCTCTTGGCTGGTTATTTGCCAGGAGTAGAGCTCAGCATATGGCCTATTATTCTGGTAGTTGGAGAGAACAGACTTAAATCCAGAGACAAACGACAGTTTCCCCATTGCAGGCTCAGCCCTTCGCCTTTCCAGGAACTGGTGGTCACAGCATGTAGCTGCACCGTGAGATCAAGGCCGGAGCAGGGGGAGGGGAGGGGACCATCTTTACAGCTTGACACACTTCCCAGCCCTGGTCACATGGGTCCCAGAGGACCAGCTGGCTTTGCAGTGCTGTGGATTCCAGCACATGGGGTGGAAGCACTGTTCTCCATTCTTCCTCTAGGTCAGTGGTGGTGAACCTGTGGCATGTGTGCCGCAGCGGGCACACAGAGCCCTCTCTGTCACACGGAGCCAAGTTGCCCCAGCATAGCCTCTGAGGACGAACATTCAGGATTAATTGCAGTGTTGGTGCTTTGTGACAAATAAGTGGGTTCTGGGTTGCAGCTTGGGCACTCAGTCTCTAAAAGTTTTGCCATCCCTGCTGTAGGCCCATCAGAAGCCCTGGACATTACATATAAGACCAACAGAAGATTCCGAAAGGTGGAGGAAGGCAGGTAGCTAGGAGCTTCAGGACCTGGGGGGCATCACAATATCAGGACATCACCTTCTAAGGCCCCTGCAGCAGTAGTAAGGGGTCCCTCCTGCCTGGGTGTCAGCAGCGACTGAGTCCAGATGCCTATCCCGACTGCACAGTTAAGAAGTGAACCTCTCCCTTTGGTGCAGCCTTTTATGTTTGGCCCCTCTGACATCCATAGCTTGTGGTAGACTGTTGAACCTGCTGTCCCTGTGTTCTGTTCTACAGCAGCCCTGACCTCCCTGGGTGGGTTCAGATGGTTTTTGATCTCGTTCCTATGTTTGACAGTGATTGCCTCAAAGCAGGAGTTAAAGTCTGAATAACCCTAGCACTCAGTCTAGCGTTGGGCACAGGGGTGCTTGATAAATATCAGTGGAGCTGATATTTATGGTGCTGTTGAGAACACACATGCTGCTCCAGCACTGAGGAATCTGACTTCATGCTAATGCATGAGACTCCTTGTGTTGGTTTGGGGCTTATTTTGCAAGGAGAACAACATAATACAGGACACACACTTTATGTGATTATTTATAAGTCACCCAAAGAACAGTATACAAAAGAGTGCAGGGAATCTGTCCACACACTAAGACCAAGGAATCCAGCTGAGGGCCTGGATCCCACAACAATGT
>NW_004955403.1:54344756-54411792 GCF_000276665.1 Chinchilla lanigera
GATCTGCTGGGAAGGCCCAAAGGTCAGTGGTGGAATCTACAAAGTCTGTACCAGCAGGATGAGGACCTGTGCTAGCAGGCTGAGGGATCCGCACTGGAGCCAGGAAGTGATGCTCAGAAGAACCAAAGCTCCCCCAAAAGGTACCACAGCCATCCTCTACAACAGTGAGGTCCCGAGCTCCTCCGATGACCAGGATGGCCGAGTTCCCATCAGGGAAGCCAATGTAGCAAGCTTTTCCAGGAGGCCAACAGTGCACCATCTTCCCCTCTGGAACCAGGAAGCGATACTCAAAGCGAGGACCAGAGCTCTCCAAAGTGAACTGAAGCCATTCTCAGTGCCAGTGAGGTCCCGAGCTCCTCAGAGGATGAAAACAGCCAAGTTCATCAGGGAAGCCAGCTCCCCACAGCCTCTCTCAGCTCCCAACAGCCCGCTTCTTCTCCTCCAGGTCTGCCTCTTATGCTGCTGACAACAGTCCTCAGGTGGGCCTCCCACACCCAGCACCACTCACTCAGTTCAGTTGGGGGTTATAAGTTGACCACCAGTTATCAATCCACTACACTCCTCTTACAGAGCCCAAGCTGCATGATACAGAGCTGGAGTCTTCCTGTTTCCAGACTGAAGTCTGCTGTAGGATGCCTCAGAGCCACCGCTGGGAGCTCTCCAACCCAGGAGCCGCGTTTTCCTTGGGAACCCAAGAGGCAGAGCAGGGACTCTTAGAGACCAAATTAGCAGGCGGGTAGTGGAAGAGTCAGAGTGAGCACTTCCTGATTAACCTGGCAAACAAGCTGGTAAGGGGCCGGAGTCTTTCTTGCCATAGAACCTGTGTGGGTGGCCATGGGACAGCAGAGGTGTGCTTGGTGCTCAGGGATCCAGAGAGGTCGAAGACCTTGCTGGGTAGTGACTTCTGGGCTGTGACAGCTTCAAAGTCTCCAGTTCTGCTATGGAGTGTGATTTTCCATAGGGACCAGAATCTGCTAGTGAGAACATCATTTTCTCTAGACAGCAGAGGAGACATTCAAATTCATATTTTTCTGCTGCAAATGATGGGACTTGGGGTTAGACACTGACTCAGATTTCATCTCTGTGCTCTTGGATGAACCGTGCAGCTTCCCTACCTTCCCATTTTCCCACCTGGGAAGGCTGACTCTTCCGAACTGTTGTAGAAACTCAGTGGACCAAAGATGCCCAGAACTGTGTAGCACGGTGGCCGGTCTGTGAATTAGTTTCGCTCTTCATTTCCTGACACCGTGCTGTCCTTCAAATGAGGTACGGTGACCTGCTCTGGGCTGTAGAGGATCACACAGTGCAGCCACATCCTTCTGCACATGCCTGAGCTTATGTCTCATAGCTCTTTCTTCTAATGTTATCACAGAAAAGCTTTTAACTTCGGTTCCTATTTTAGGGAACCTTGCTCTGACCACACAGCCTGCCCACAGATGTGCATGTGGGAAGTGAATGAGGAATGACAGTGTGTTCGATGTTGGCTTGCCTTTATTTCAATTAATGTCCAACAGCAGTAGCAGAAAGCCCCGTTTGGAAGATAATGGTGCTTCTTGGAAGCAGAGGAGCGCTCAGTTTTTCAGCATTTCACGCCACCTTTATTAAGATGCTACATTTTGTGTCAGGTCAGCTGATTCTGGCCCTTGTGTATTTATCTCGTTGCTTTAGCTCTTGCCCAGCTTCTTTTTGCAAAATCCTGGAGTTAAGATAGATGGCCTTGTAAGGTATAAGTAACCACCCTTACTGAAAAAAGGGCAGCTAATAAACTATGGGAATGGAGTAGCCAAATGAACACAATCTGTTAGTTTACCAGGCAATCTGTTCGTACCAGCTAGTGGACCAACTTTGGGGCGTGTGGAGTGCCGGGGTCAGGCTTACTCACTCATCTTGTGCTCTAGAAGGATGAGACTGCGCATGCAGGCCTGCACCGGGACCTTGGTGTTGGTACCTCCCAGCTCTGCTGTCTCAGGCAAACTTTTCACTCTCTGAAAGTCTCAATTTCCTTGTGAAAATAATAAAAATGATAAGGTCTGTTGGTACTTACTTTGCATAAGGAGCTATGTTTCTTTTTTTTTTTTGTACTGGGAATCGAACTCATGACCTCAAGCTTGCCAGGCAGGTGCTTATGCTGCTGAGCTATATCCCCGGCCCCGTGTTTCATAATTTACATATATGTCACACTAAATTCCTGTGAAGTCCATACAGGCTTGTGATAAATATAACTTATTTTTCAGATGAGGAATCCAAGGCTCAGAGGGATAGAACACCCGGCCCAAGGTCTTCATACTAGTAAATTATAGAATCAGCAATGGACCCAGGGCTCTTTGGCTCTGAAAACTGTGCCCCTGAAAAGGATCATATTGCTTCATTTGCACAACTGATAAAAATAAGATCGGCTTTGAATGAGATTAAAATAATGAGGCAGTATATGGAAGATCTTCGGAGCAGGGAGGGCCCATCCTAAGGGAATATGTTCAATAAAGTTAATTATTATTACATCATTCAGAAGAATCATGAAAGAGAATTGCACATACTGCTTCACAAAATAATGATTGCTGTTTGTTAAGAACAATGTGTGCCAAGCTCTCTACTCAGTCAGTGTGTGCACCGTCATAATTGTTCTGCACAATACTCCATTATAGGACACCTTCTCTTATCCTTTTTTAAATAAAAAAATGTGGCTTAGGGGGATCAAGCATCTTGAACTAAGCATCTTCTGCTGTACCGAAAACCACAAGCTGCTCTACTGACTCCAAAGCACAGTTTTGTTAGTTTGTATTTTTAACCCTTTTGCCACGTGACCTTCCTAAAGAAGCGAGCTTGTGACGCTCAAATGAACTCGAGTTCTGGAAGAACTCTGTACAGGTTTTTTGTCCAAGGTCCATTCAGGCAAATAGCCCAGCGATGGCAGCCAAGATCGAAAACCAGTTTCAGCCCTCAGAACATGGAGCAGGAAGGAGAGGTTTTAAACCCGGAAATGGTGAATTAATTCTTCTGGGGGAGCAAAGACCTCAAACATTTACTCAGTGAAAAATACAAGTTAGAAAACAGCAAGTGAATCTCGTTAGAGAGACTGAGTCTGGCTTCTCCTGTGCTACCCGTTACACCCAAATGATCACCGCCACCTGATCTATAAATGGCAAAAGCCCAAGTCAGGTGGGGCCTACGTCTCCATTCTGTAAACGCTGAACTCCATGCACATTCACAGACATCAGGTCTAATTCCATTTGTAGACATCAGGTCTAATTCCATTGGTCTTTCCATTGGCCATTGCATTTTTCTTGTGTCTAGAGATAAATGCCATTATAAAATACTCAGAGCTCTGGAATGTTTCTTTGGGAGTTTTCCTTGTGGGAGCTTGCCTCTTGATGACCTCCTGTGGTTCCCAGTGTGTCTTATCTTCTTATTCCTGGTCCTTTATCCTTCTTCGAGTCCTTCTCCGGGTCCCTTCAGCCCAAAGTGCCCCAGCCCCTCCGACCTCTGCTCGTCCCCCTCCTCAGCTCATGTTTCTGAGCTAAGATCTTAGGTGACACAATAGATTGCTGATAGTTGATGACAAAAGGGGCAATTTCATTTGGCTCAGCCGAATACCTAACATTGCTAAGTGCTCTCCATGTATTCCATGAGCACTGAACTTTGTGCTGCAGCCCTATTTGGATTTCATTCTGCCTGCGTCATCCCTGCTTCCTGTTTCTTAAAGGGGTGGGCTTTGGAGGACAGTAGCCTTTCAAAGTCATTTTCCAGCATTGGAATTAAGTGGTTCAGGGTAGCGGGTGACTTCAGTGAGTCCCATGGTCATCAGTCAGAGCGGCCCAATGCTGATGTCAGGGCAGGAAGGTCAAGAGACTGCTGATGAAGCTCCCCCACTGCTGTGTACTAAGGGGGATAGTAACTAACTTATCCCATGTCTTTCTTTTCTTCAATAGTTTGGAAAGAAAAGGAAATCATTAATTATCGATTTTCCCCTGAAATCTGCCTGATCGATAGGGACTGGAGCAACATCTAGAGTTGACTCACTTCCTCTGGCCAGTCTGGACCTGCAGCCTTCACAGAACAAACTCCACAGTAACACTTCAAGCAAAGAAAAAATAATTTCAAATGAGAATCTAGGCAAGGTGGCAGCTTGTTTACATGTCTAGGAGAAACAGAGACCTAAGCACAGTTTCAAGGGTCTGGGACTTCCATCAGCTCTGGGTATTGCCTGGAAACCAGCGACAATAACAAAATAAACACGAGAAGAAAGGCAGTCATTGGAGTGTCTGAAAGTTCTGGACAAATTTACTGAAGGCAAGCATGCAAGTCCTATCGGGTCCCCTGCAGTGAGCCTCCAATCTCCTGCCAGGTGTTAGGGAGCATGATGAAAAGAAAGGGAGAAAGCAAGAAAGCAAGAAAAAGAAAGAGCAAGCAAGGGACAAGATGGCAGGACAATGGGAACCCAGGATGACCAGTGGTTCATGAGGAACAAAAGACCATGGGGCAGCCAGGAACTTGGCACTTATTCATTGATGAGGGATTATCGGAGGACTGAGGGGGCAGTGGTGATTTTAAACCAATAAGGAACTTGCCCTGCAGTATCTTCAGTCTTAGTTAGGGCTAGTCTTAGTCTTAGTCTTAGTCTTAGTCTTAGTCTTAGTCTTAGTCTTAGTCTTAGTCTTAGTCTTAGTCTTAGTCTTAGTCTTGGTCTTGGTCTTGGTCTTAGTCTTGGTGGTTTTCTACTTAGGAGGTGGAGAGGATGGCCAACACCTAAGGAGATAATGGGAAATCTCAGAAGGGTGAGGCCAAAGCTCTCGAGCCTCCCTTCAGCCCTTAGGGAAGTGTGTAGAACTAGCCACTGTGAATTTGTGGTCCCCAACAAAGACCCATAAACTTGTAATGATAAGAAAAAAAGGAAAGGCTTTTTTTTAGGTAACTGTGCTATGTAACAGAGGGTAGACTCAGAGAAAAAAAAGAGAGCTGACCATCTCCTGTGCTTTCCCCAACTGGAGAAAAGAGAGGCTCCAGAGAGATGCAGACAGTGCTCAGTTATTCATTTATTCCATCAACAGATATTCATCCAGTGTCTCCTTGTGCCAGGAACTGTCCTAGGTGACTGTAAGGGAAAGGTAAAAGAGGCAGAGCCTTGTCTTCTAGAAGCCGAAGCTGGACGGGGTAGGTGGTGGTGGTATAAGAGGATGACTGCAACTCACTGTGACTGGTACAACCCTGGCAGGCAGCACAGCCTCAGTGGGGCAGGAAAAGGGGAGAATTTACATGGTTAAGAAGGTCAGGGGTAAGTGCTTGCTCTTGGGAGAAGACCAGCCTCTTGTCAGAGGGATAGCCCAGGCATGGATATCCTGGGCAAAGGGTGCATGGGATTTGGTGGGCCTGGGACTGGTGTGTCTTGAGGTACTAGGAGAAGGAAACAGGAGTTTCCGGGGCTCTTCTACACATCCGACAGCACATGGGAACTGATCTCCACGGAAGGAGGGAGGAAAGGACCTCAAATAAGTGCACAGTGGTGAGAGCTCTTACGACCCTGCCCACTCTGCCTTCACTCTACTGCCCTGTAGAGGCTTCGGGCTCATCTTGGCACTATTCACAGTCCCTTGGGAAGGGCATGGTGGAGGCAAGCTGCTCACCTCATGGCAGCCAGGAAGCAGAGAGAGACCGAGGAGCTGGGAAGGAAGGCTTACCCTCCACGAGCACCAGTAAGTGACCCGCCTCTTCCCACAGGCTCACCGCCCAACAGCACACTTAGTTATGAGCTTATCTCGGAGGAGCACAGCACCCGCGTAGACCAACCACCTTCCAAATCTTTACCTCTGAACACAGACTTTGGGAGACATTTTAGATCTAAACCCTACCCACGCCCCTTCGGCAATGTGCACGACTCCTCTAGGAGCACAGGTCCTTTCCCTAGTTTACTCCAGTGGGCTGCTGCTAGCAGAAAGGGGGTCAGGTCCCTCACAGAGATGGCTCATCACCCTTCTGGAAGGAAGAGGTATGCTGACACACAGTTGTGCTTTCAGCGAGGATTGTTTTCACGCTGAGAATTCAATGAAACCAAATTCCACCGTAACAGCCTGAACAAATCAACAAACAAGCCTGGGATTAGCAGTGATGCTGATCTGGCATTTGAAAAACATAAATCAGAAATATTTCATTCTTAAATAACCACAGTTACTTACTATGAGACATGAAGGTCTGTTGTCACATCCATGGTACAGTTTCTTGAGTGACAGAATCAGATTAGACACTATCTCTTTCATTTCCTGTGTTATCTTGATTTTCACATGTGCTTACTTACTGTCTTAATATAGGGACCAGTAAATTACAGGTTGAGGGCCAAATTAGAGCCTGTGTGACCTTCCTTTTTTCTCTTTGTGACAGGGTTTTGCTATGCAGTTCAGGCTGGCCTTGAACTCATTTTGTGGATTGGGCTGGCCTTGAACTCGTGTGATCCTCCTGCCTCAGCCACCTGAGTGGTGGGATTATAGAAGTGTGGTACCACTCACAGCCTCACAATCTATTTTTGCTTGGCCTGTGAGGTAATTACTATTATGGGTACTGCAGGGTTTTGAAAATTAGTTTTTGCTGCAGAATTGACATTTTCTCCATGAATTCAACCTGAAACTACAAGGCGAGATAGTGTTTACATGTAAAACTTACATTGCTTTGAAGTCATCTTGCCCACAACAAATGTTGTCTGGATCACAGATATGTCAAGCTATGTTTTATACTTGCAGTGATGTCAAAAGTAAAGTAAGAAGTGAGGCCTGTATTCCTACACAATTCTGCAGTGGTTATAATTTCTAAGTTCATAGCTTCAGTGGCATTTTTTGGACCTCAGTGTAAGAGCAGAGGAAATATACTTCACCTCCATGTAAAACTCTACAGTTGAGGAGGTCCAACTACCTCTCAGCTAATAGTGATACACCTGAAATTCAGGCTGACCTTGAACTTACTTTGTAGCCCAGGCTGGCCTCAATGTTGCAACAATCCTGCCTCAGCCTCCTGAGTGCTGGGATTACAGGCATGCACCACCATGCCTGGCTTATGGATCAATACCTAACAGATAAATATTTGCAACTGGCTTTGCTGATAGGGAACACGAAGTTTGATTCTCAGTTGTGTGAAACATTACTTACTCCTCAAAAATAATTCCATTCTTCTCAATAGTAGCTGTGTTCTTGTTATAGGGACAAAATACTTGACATCCACAAGTTGGAGGAGGGAAGGTTTGTTCAGCTCAGTGTGTAGAGGCTTCAGTCCACTGTTGGGTGGCTCTAAGGCAGGGTGGCAGAGGGGCACGGCGGAGGAGAAGCAGTCCATAGCAGGGTAGGCAAGAAGGCAGCAAAGCAATAAGCAGTGAGCAGTAGGCAGCAGCCTGTCTTTCTTTGCCTTTTACCCCATCCAGGCGACAAACCTATGGACTGGGGCTGCCCACACCCAGGGTGCGGCTTCTGTCTTCAGTAAATCCATTCAGCCGCACCCAGAACTATGCTAACTCTGGTTAGTGGACTAATTTACCACCATGCACCCTTAATCTTAGTATCATACACCCTAGATCCATCCATCTCTTAAAAGCCCCACCTGTGAGTGCATGAGGCTTTGGGGAACATCTAGACACAAGCCATAATAGCAGCTCTACATTAAAAAAGAGAACTATTCAGTTATTAGTATTTTACTTTATTTTATTTTATTTTTTCCCAGTACCGGGAATCAAACTCATGACCTTGAACTTGCCAGGCAGGCACTGTGCTGCTGAGCTAAATCCCCAGCCCCTTCTACTTTGTTTTTTATCAATAAGACATTTATAGAAATTAGTTTTATTTCTCATTATATAATATCTACTCAGTATCTTTGCTTTTGCCTCTTGGCCTGCAAAATCTAAAATAAATACTCCCTAGTCTCTTACAGAAGTTTGCCTTCTTATGTTTGAATATGCCAAGGACACGAGAGAATGGGTCAGACATACTGGCTTCTGATTCTTGCATTGGAAGGCCCCATTATCTGCTTAATTACTGGAGCAGGTGTTAGCCCCTTACCGTCAACACACTCACAAACATGCAGATCAGCATAGGAAGTGTGTGCCCTGCACCAGGAGCCAGGGAGAGAGCCAGCAGGCAGGGGGTCAGAGAAAGACAGGACATAGCTGGGTAAGGAAGGTCAGAGAACCAGGCAGCAGGGCCTTGGTTCATAGCGGTGACTCAGACTCCAGCGTGGAAAGGGAGCCAGGATGCAGCCAACATTTGCTTACTGAGCTGACCCTGCTTCCCAGAGGGGGCTGGAGAGGGTGCAGGTGCAAGGTCAGAGCTGGGAATCAGGGTCCTGGCTTCAGTAGGGGAATAGAAGTGGAAATTTAGGGCTGGTCAAAGGGATCAAGGACCATGGGTGGAGCACTTGACCCTAGAGGACGATGAGGTGGAGAAAATGTAGGTGTCTCTTATGGCTAAATCAGATTCTCGCACCAGCCAACAAACAGATGACTAATGAGAGTTCTGGGGTCCAATTATACCTGTAGCTTAGTTCAAAAACCAGAGTCTCTCTCGGTCCCCATTTCCTGTGGAAACGGGGAAATTTACATCTAAGCTTTAGCAAAGCCGCACCTTTTTAGGGCATGTCATCCTAGTCCTTCACTTCACAGTCTAGGATGTGTGGACTGTAGTGCTGGGCTAGCTCAGGCTCCAAGTCCTGGGTCAGTCTTGGGCAGAGTCTGCTGTGATCTCCTAGAACTCCTAGGATGGGCAGCACCGTGTGGAGTGAGAACTCCGGCATGAATCTGAGCAACAAGGTGCCGTTGCTCAAGTCAGCGCAGGCAGGGATCACGTGAGATGTGAACCCGGAGGAAGCCAGGCGGAGATAGTTAGACATGGCAGTGGCAGGGCGGAAGTTTCAGGGAAGTAACAGGACTCGGCAGATGAAGATGTGCCCGTTGGAGTGTCACAAAGCATGATTTATTCCGGCCTTGGGCAGCAGATCAGATTCTCTTCGCTGTCAATCCCTGCATTATAGGAAACAGAAGTGACAACAGCACACCCAGAAGCATTTGCCTCTCGTGGAAAGAGCAAGAATGGACACCTCGAAGGTCCTGGTTTCCTTGATAAGAAAACGGAAGTGTGGACATTTCCGCAAACATTCTCAATGAAGTTACCGTTTAGGGACATCAAAAGCTTGCAGGTAATTGTTCTGTGTCCTTCCCCAGTACCCTGGCCACTCCTGCTTACTTCTCAGGTGTCGTTCAGACTCGGAGGGGAGCTTGTCAACTTATAGACAAAGTGTTAAAAAGTGCACATCACTCCACAGGTGATCTTCTAACTGTAAAGGGAAAATGATACATTTATAATCAGAAAAACATGGCAGGCAACTCCTTAATCAAATGGTCGAATGTCACACTAATCTTAAGGACACGAACTGACACGTGGTTCACACTGTGATCCTCTGAGGACACGGCAACACCCACTAAACATGGCTGCCAAGAAAGGCTTTCATCTGAGTCCAGTCAGGAGCAAACTGATAAATCTAAATTGAGGGGCTTTCTGCAAAGCAACTAGGCTGAAAACTATCAATTTTGTGAAAAAATTGGAGTAGCTGGTCAGGTAAAATGAGGCTGCAGAGGTGTGGCAACTGCGTGCAGTGCATGACCTTCGATTGGCTTGGGGCAGAAATAACTCAGAAGATATTTTTGGAACAGCTGAGAAACTTTGCAAATGGTTGGCCTGCTAGGTTATCATGTGGTATTGAGATGAATTCTCCTCGCTATAATGATGTGATTCGGAGGATAGCATGTTTTTAAGGAAAAGATGCTAAAATGCATAAGGTTGAAGTGTTGAGGGGCAGAGGAGGAAAGAGTGAGACAGAAGACAGGTAATGTGAATGTGGGGATGTCGGCAATCAGTGGCTCCAGAAGAAGGATCTAAGGAGGCTCACTGTGCTGTTGTCACATTGTGCCATAAGTTAGTTATTCTAAGGGAAAAAACCAGCAATTTGCACGATCATTCTATACCTATGATTTATTCTAGGGAAACACTTATGAAGTTGCATAAGATTGTGAGTGCTCACACGCACTTATCATAGCCTTGCTTATGAGACCCTGGAAATCTTCTAAATTTCTGGCAGTAGGGGGATGGGTCAACTATGTTGCTGCTTTTCTAAATACAGTATGTGGTTGTGAACAGTGTGCATTCATTAAATTATTTCAAAGGATTCTGTTTGCTTGACATGGGAATAATATAATATATTGCCAATTAAGAAGAAAACATTGACAAAACATGTGGCATATAGCCACGTTGTTAAAAAATACGTGTATATGTAATCACACGTATTCATTAACATTTATAATACTCAAAGGATGTGCACTGAAATGTTAATAATTTTTTTCTGAGGCTGAGGTTAAAAATGGTATTGGGGGAGTCTTTCTATGTTTATTTTCTTTTTAACATTGACCATATTATTACTCGATTTAAGAGGAAAAAAAACTTTTCATGTTATATAGATAACATCTTTCAGTTACAAAAATTCAAGTTTTTTTGAGCTATTTGGAAATTTCATCTCTTTATGTCAAACCTCCTACGAGTTTTATGAAGCACTACACTGTTGACTTCGTTTTTCTCCCGCGGCATATTCGGTAGACCTCTGCTTGGTACTTCAGGCTCAGGAAATCACATATTGATGCTGTAGTTTATTAGTGCTGACAGAGAAATAGAAATATAAAGTGGTGCTTAACACTTGGCTACCTAACTCTTGTCTGGCTGATGAATTAGTGCCAAGAAGGGAAGATGTGACATAGCCAAGTGGAATCATTTAAATAACAAGACTGGTCCAACTTGCTAAAAAGAAAGTTGCCTAGCATTCAGAAGATTCCTGATGTTTGAGGAGCTTCCAGAGACCTTGAATTGCCAAGTTCATCAACACCAGCAGACCGTTACTCCGCCCGCTGAGCCTATGCTTGCCATAGATCACAGAGCCTTTCCTTTTCTAGACAGGGCAGGAGGCACCGGAAGGAAAATCTAGAACAGTGTTCCTCATCTTAGATCATATGTAGTATCATCGATGTTCATGTCAGACAGAGAAGGAATCAAGAACTCTATGCTCATTTTCAAGCTCATCCTTTTCTTTATAAAAGGAGAAGCAAATGTCAGGAAAATAGGCTGCATGCCCCACCCCTGTTCTGTCTGAACGGGACCCAAGGGAAGGTGTCCTCCCCTTTAAAGAGAAAAGGATCATGACGTTTCCAGCCCACTCATAGCTTCATTAATGAAATTCCCTGCCTGTAGCTTAAGAGAGAAAAAATTTTGTATATTTCTTCTGGAGAAAGCACCAAGCTCAGATACCACACCAACGACATTAACTTTAGCTTCGTGTCTCATCTACACGTGGAAGCTTGAGACTTGGGGACACATCTGTCTCCCGCCCCGTTACACCTGCTCCTCAGGAAGCGTGGCTGTGGGTCGGGCTCACGGTGCTCCCTGCAGCCTGAGAGATGGGTGTTCACAGGTCTGTGCAGGGCTTCCTGGTCACCACCCCTGTGTGTGAACTTGCGCCTGTCCTCTGATGGTGTTTACTCTGCATGATACTGGCTTTTTACTGACTTGTTCTCCAAATGAACTGTTGAGCTCCCACCACGTTATAAAGTATGGAGGGGGCACTTAAACAGTATTTGTTTACTCAATCAACGAGACCACTGTCTCCCTAACACTGCTTGGAAATGGTCTCCTTCATCTGTCTTGAGCCAAAGATTAGATGTTTAAGATTGACACACTGAAATCTTTTCTTAAAAATCACTGTGGTAAAATATGCATAATCAAATGCACTCTTTTAAGCATGTGAAGTATACAGTCCTGTAGCATCACGCATGTTCACGCCCACCATCTCCTCCAGAGCTTCCCATCTTCCCAGCTGGCGTTCTGCACCCATTCAGCACTGGCTCTCACTCCTGTCTTTCCCTTAGCACAGCGTCTTCCGGGTTCCTCGGTGTGGTAGCTCGCATCAGGATTTCTTTGGTCTTTAAGGAGAAGTCTTACTTCAACATCTGTGTAGGCCATACTTCATATCTATTCATATGCTGATGGACACCTCCCTAACTTCTGCCTTGGTGTTGTGAATATTGCTGTGGTGAACCCAAATCTGTGTAAACTCTGCTTTTGAGTCTTTCGGGTTGGTGCCCAGAAACGGAATTGCTGGGTCCTTGGGTTATTTTATTACTTTCTAGTTGCTGGGGCAAAATACTCGATGCTCAAAGTTAAAGGAGAAGTTTATTGGGAAGCTTCACTCCCACCATCGTATCCAGCTCCACACCCATCAGTGGACCAGCACAGTGATGAATATCCCACTTCACCCCCAAAGCCCCACTGTTATGGTTTGCGTCTGAATGTCTCCCAAAGCCTCATGCAGTCATGGGGCAGGCTTCTAGAGTTTTTGATTGACTCACGGTCCAATGCTGGGATTATGGGTGAGGGTGCTACATCACCCTTGGGTGGCAAGTCTGCATGCAGTATAAGGGAGGGAAGGAGGTGGCTTGCTGCTGCTCCTTTTTTGCTCTTGTTGCTTTTGCTGTCTTCTGCTGCCATGAACTGCTGCCCTCTGCCATGTGCCACTCTATTTGTAACCAGTCAAGTATGGACTGAAACCTCCACAGACTGTGAGCTAAATAAACCTTTCCTCCCTTAATTCTGGGTGTCAGGTATTTTGTCCCAGCAATGAGAGAAAAGTGACCAAGACCCCCACCTATGAGTACATGAGGCTCTGGGAGACGTCAGGATTTAAACTGTAACATATGTATTCTATGTTTAGTATTTTTGAGGAACCGCCATGCAGTTTTGCACAGTGGGTGCCCTGTGTCATTCTCCCTGGTGTGTGTGGGTGGGGGGCTTGCATCTCTTCATGTCTCATAAGCATCTGATATGGATCTTCCTTGCTTTGGCTTTGGGTAAGCGCCATCCTAAGGGAAATGAAGTGGGCCTTCACTACTGAAGTCTGTTTGAAGGGTGTCTCAGTCAGATGTCCATGTTTCAGAGAGGAGTCAGGCAGGAGGGTTGGGAAGGGTGTGGGTGAGCTAGCAGGAGCAAGGCTGATGCCTGGTGCCCCTCTCTGGGGTTTGAACCCACTGAATGTACCTGAGCAGAAGATGCCCAATTTAATCCTAAATCACAGCACTGGTGTCCATGGCTCTTTGCCAAGAGCTACCTACACGAAGTTCTGTATATTGGCTAATGCTAAATTTTAAACGAGGGTTTCCTTTTTATTTAATATTAAAACAATAAGCCACAAAGTGCCCTGCAGTTTCAGAGATAACTTTATAAATGATAGCTTCAGTTTAAAATGTGGGCCAGAGTTTCTGTAGAGTCTAAACACATAGATGCACTGGTAGAGATTCCTTAACTGCTCTTAAATATTTACTCCTATTCAGGTGCAGTTAATCATTTCTACTTTCTTGCCTGTGTATGTGTTTGGTATTTTGGGGTTTTTGTGGTGGACATAAAGGAAAGTTTCTCTTTTCTTTTTTCATTTTTATTTTTATTAGTGCATGTCCACAGTACAGAATGACAGCACTCTTCAGGGAAGGTTGGCGCGTGTACATAACAGAAGGTAAGTTTTGCTAGATGTAAGAATAACAGGGGGAAGGATGTGCAAATCTTTAGTCTTACTGGACATTGCCAATTATTCTCTGAGGTGATTTAAATAATTTGCATTCTTGTAAACAAGTGGCAGTAGGACATGTTTAAATGTAAGTTTTATTATTTTCAGATAGAGTGGGGCCAACAGGGCAGGGGGCCAGTGCTGGGAAGACCCTTTGTCATGCCCCACAGAGTGGGGGGTTGTACTTCACCAGAGGGCCGTGAGGCAGCACGGTGGGGCAGGCAGAAGGAGAAGTGGGAGGTAGGCAGGCTGGTTTTTGCCATGGCTTCTGGGGGAAGGCAGAGGGTACAGACTTGGGGCTGCTGGTTGGGATAAGTCACGGGCTCTGACATAGTCTGTGTCTGGTGGTCTGGGGCCTCCTCCTGGAAGGAGCAAGGCAGAGGGATATTTCCTTTGGGTGGAGGCAGACAGGGAGATGGTGTGCTGATTTGCATAGGAAAGACAGCTCCTGGGGTGCTGTAGGGATGGGGTCTGTACTCTCTAAGAATGAACTATGTTGGAGGAGTAGGCCCTTCCTGGCCAGCGGGGCCCCAAGATGTCAAAGCATCAAGAACAGTGGAACAAGCAAATAGAGGAATGCACAAGCTTCCAAGTAACATCCAATCTGAGGCATCTGAATTGCGCTATCACTGTTTTCCCTTGTGTTTTCTGAGTGTTAGGGAGGTTAAGTTCCATTTATATGTTTATTAAGCATTTGGGTTTCTTCCTCTATGGATCACCTGCAATATCATTTGCACATTTTAATACTGAGTTGTTTATCTCTTCCCTATTGTCTTAGAAATGAATTGTTAATGTATTGTGATGGGAATCTACTGGAGATTATGAGCTACTTCTATTGTTTTCTTATCTGCAGCTTCATTTCCCTTTGCTCATGATATCCATCCTCATACATATATTTACATTTTTAAGTTTAATTAACATTTAGTGTAGATACGTTTCTAATCTTTTCCTCCAATATTTGTGTTTTGATGTGTCTAATTCAAGAAATCACTTTCTATCAAAATAACAGAAAGGCACAATCTTTTTTCAGCAAATTTAGTTTTTCTAGTAACATATAAAGTTCTAATGAGCCTATAATTTGAGTAATAATTATAATTTACACACTTCTGTGTGGAGAGTCAGTTGGTCTCAGGCCATTTGCAGGAGGGCCCGTCTGAAGGCACTGACAGTTGAGGACATATGGTAAGGCCTGACAGATGGTCTTTTCTTGGGTAAATGTTTCATGAGCACTTTAAAGAGAAAACTTATTTTCTACTGCTAAAGTAAAGAATTGAATATATCAATATGTCAATGACATATACTTTATTAGTCAGGAAAATTAGATTTTCTGTATCCATTATCATTACTGTTTTGGTGTCTGCGGTCTGTCATGGACTGAGAGAGATTAATAAAGCATCATCCCACAGCTACCCCTCTACCGCTTCTCCTGCCCTTCCTTTGCTTTGCTTTATGATGCAGCTGACATGTCCCTCACTGTCTGTGCAGTCACAGCCGGTGTCTTCAGTGAGCATTGTGCCCAGTGTTAAGCAGGTCTTCCCTGGCCACTCACCCAGCATCCCTTGTTAGTTGGAGGGAAGCCAATGATTCCAACTGGATGACATTTTGCAAAAAGCCAAGATGGTGGACACAGTCAAAGGATTATTGGCTGTCCAGTGTTGGGGGCAGGGAGGAGGCAGGGCACTGAAACTTCTCTGCAGGACACTAGAGTGTTGCATATGTATCCTCTACATGTCTGTCCAAACCCATAAAAGGTAGTCATGAGTGAGAGCTAATGTGAACTGTGTAGATATTAATGATGCATCAGTGCAGATTGAACAAAGGCTCCTCCCACTGGAGAGAGACTGACAATACATGTATACGGGGCAAGAGATGGACAGAAATTCTCTAGACTTTTCATTCAATTGTGCTGTGAACCTAAAACTATTCTAAAAATTAAAGTCTATTAAAATTTTATATTACTATGTGAATTGTTTGCTTTATTTCTTTGCTTACTTCTTTTGATAACTAGAAAAGTTGGTATTTTAAATTCAAAGGTTACTTTTACACCATTGTATAATTACTTGGGAACTCTGCTTCTTCAAAGAATACCTATTAATTTCATTCTGAGAACAATCATAAAATGAGCTTGTCTCCTTTTTCTCTCCAATTCCGCTTTTCACCATCAATTTCATACTTACTATTATTCATAATTTTGCCTTAGTATTGTTACGTGTATTTATACTTTAATTACCTTATTAGCTTTCAGCTGTATTTAAAAACCTCCAGCTATTTTGGATTAAACATTCAATGAACATACTCTAATTTCCAAGCTTTCTTTTCATTTTTTCTTCTCATTTTCAATTGATGTTTTCTGTGTGGTCAGGGATGGTAGCACATGCATTATAGGCTTATATTTGTTTATACCTTATTTATTGGTTTGGGTTTTTCTTGCAATAAGAAAACTTAATATAGGATGCATACTTTATAAGATTATTTATAATAGTCTCCCAAAGAATCATATACAAGAGAGTGCAGGAAATCTGTCCACACACTAAGGACCAAAGAATCCAGCTGAGGGCCTAGACCCGTGATAATGTCTTGCATGAGTTCAGGTGAAGACCTAGAGCCCATAACAGTGCCTCCCATGAGTCCAGCTGGAGGCCTAGAGCCCATGACAACGTCTCATGCAGGCCTGTTTCAAGGATCTGTGCTGGGAAGGCCCAAAGGTCAGTGGTGGAAGCTAGAAAGTCTGTGCCAGTGGGATGAAGGATCTGTGCTAGCAGGCTGAGGGATCTGTCCTGGAGCCAGGAAGCAATGCTCAAAATAAGACCCAGAGCTCCCCCTGGAAACTACTACAGTCATCCTCAGCAACAGCGATCGGCCAGGGGTGCACCTCCATATCTCTGGCATTCTCACTTCCACGCTGTGGGAAGTAAGGATGCTGTTGCTGACTTCTGCTTTCCGTGGCCCAGAAAGGCGCATTTTGCTAGTGTCTGGTGCCATTAACTGCTGCTGTGTTCTCTTAGTTACTGTTGAGTGGCTTTTGCCCCAAACCACTGGCTTTTGACAGCTTTGCTGCGTAATTTGTAGTCTGTGGGTTGTGCCTGCTTCCTAGTTTCACTGAAAAATGTAGTTTGCAAAATGGCTTTGGTTCCCTTATTGCTTTTTTATGATTTCCAGGAGGAGAAGGGAAACATGCTGACTCGGAAAGCCGAGTCTGCCCTGATGGTGCAGAGGCTTTTCAGTGCTTGCTGTCTGGCTTTGTTTTTCCTACATGTTTGGATACTTCTGATTTCACTGCATTATTGTCAAAACATGGCCCATATACTGATTCAGTTATATTGATGAAGGAGTCCTGTGAAAACAGTGTGTGATCGATTTTTACAAATGTTCACGGATGCTTGAAATTGTATTTTTAAATTTTTAGGTGCATGGTTTTATATATGTCTATTGAATTAGGTTTCTTATAGTTTTATTTATATTTTCAGTGTTCTTTGAATTATTCTTCTGCTTATTTTATCATTTGGTAAGAGAGATATTTATTAAACTCTTCACTCCGCAGATCTTACTGTTTTTTCTTGGAACTTTTCAAAGTGAATTTAAAAAATTTTAGCAGAATCTTTGGGGCTATATTTTAAGATCATATGAATCACACAAGTTGTGGTGATCTTCCTGGTGAGTTGATTATTTCCTCCTTACGTGGTTCTTCAATCTTTAACACTGAGTGATTTTTTTGCATTTTACATAATAATGCTTAGTGTTTCCCTGATATACATATACATACACTCACACACATGCACAGACCCTTCTACACTGTCAGGGAATTATTTACTATCTTAATGAATAAATTATATTTGTTTGTGTCTTAGTTCTATGTTTAAATGTGTGCCACTTTTTCTTTGTTGTTTTTCTGGGTTGATTGGTTGAGCTTTGACCTTTCTTAGCTTTTGCACAAAGAACTGGATGTGGCGGTGCATGCCTATAATTCCTGTACCTTTGGGGGCTGAGGCAGGAAGGTTGCAAGTTTGAGCTCAGCCTGGGCAAGTTAGCAGCTTAGTGACAACTTAGCAAGACTCTGTCTCAAAAAAAAGGCTGATGATGGAGCTCAATGTGAAAGCCCTCAGTTCAATACATACTACTGCAAAAACAAATAAACAAAAAGCGAAAAAAAAAACTAATCAAAATTTAAAAAACAACAAAAACAAAACATGTACAGAAATACAACCCTCCCCAAGCAAACTCCCCCCAAATTTCATTAATTAATTTTCTCAGGAAGATGTAGGTATATGTCTAGATAGAAATTTGTTAACTACTTTTTAAAATTAATTCTCATTGTAAGTTTTTGGATTTTGTTGTTTGGTGTTGGATTGAACTCAGGACCTCATGTGTGCTAAATAAGCACTTTACCACTGAGCTATAACCCCAGCTAGACTGAGTTTCTTTTTTGTTTTCTTTTTGTGAGAAGCTAAGTTTTTCAAAAATTTATTTTTATTAGTACGAGCTTCTTAATTCTAAGTTTCTGTCACTGATTTTGTGAAGATCACCTTATTACAATAATTACAAGATCAGTATAGTTGGGTGTTTTGCACAGGCTCGGGATGTCAAGCCCCCCGTAGCTCCTTGCCAGGAGGTGCTTCTTACCAGAAGAGGCACACTAGGAGAGTCAGAGAGGATAGTGACCAGACCGAAGTCACAGACCTCTGCACCTGCCCCAGAAATGACATCCTGACCCCAGCCATATCCCATGTCTCAACCCCAAGGTCGGGGTACTGCATGAGCACAGAAGGGTTAGGAGGGTCCTGGAGCAGACTCAGAAGACGCTTGCTCTTACCCAGGGAAGGTGAGTTTGAAGCTGGAACATGTTTTTCAGCAGTGTTGAAAACTATTTTGACACTATGTTCTTTTTCTTTAAAAATCAAACATTGTGCTGTTTTTTCTTTTCTAGTATATCAAAAAAGATGGATGATGAAACTTTTAATTGTATAGCCCTTTTGTCTTTGCCTTCTTTCTATTTTTAACCAAATTCTATTGATTCTGTTTTGTGTCTTTTTTATGTTTTTCAAATCCTATTCAGGACTTTCAAGTATTGTTTGGATTCTGCTGTGTTTTTAGGCCACTGTTCTGTCCTGGTGCACCCAGGTGTTCCTCTTCCACTGGAGGCGTCTGCTCGCTCCTGGGGTAGTTTCTCCCTTTGCTCCCTTTGCCTTTGGTTGAGAGCGCGGCTTCCTCCTGGGAAATCTCATGTTGCAGAAACTGTGCATTTTCCCCCTGTGTTACCTTCTGCCTCATGGCCCAGGGATATCAAAATGCTGAGGGGTAGTCTCACTTATCTCTTTCTGTGTTTGGGTACTCCTGTGTAATCTGGACAGAGTACACTGGAGCCCAGTGTTTTAGGTCAGGGGAGATCAAACTTTGGAAAGAGCCAGACAAGTAAGTGATTTAGGCTTTGTGGGCCATGCAGCCTTGCTGTCACCACGGGAAAGTAACCAGAGGTCACGTGCATGTGAGTGAACACGGCGGTCTCCCAGGAACACGTGTTCACAGACTGCATGGGTTTGGCCCTGTGGCTCGTTACTGACATATTTCACTCAGCTATGAATCCAGTGTTTCAATTTTCACAAGAAGGCTTTGTTTGAACTAGAACTCAGGGACAGACAAGATCCTTGGTTGTATTTTTGTGGCAAGAGGTGAGTTTCTTCTGCCTGATCTCTTTTTTAAAATATTATTTTGTTATTTTTTGTCTAATCCCCAGGGCCTAAGCGACATCCTCAGGCATTTTTAAGTTTTAGTTTTAAGATGGACTCTTGTTTATTTGCCCTGGCTGGGCTCAAACCGTCTCAGCCTTCCAGACTGCTAGGAATGCAGGTGGGCGGCTCTGGGCCAGGCTCTGGCCTCTTCTGACCTCTTCTCCAAGTGCTCATCCTTGGCGATTTCCCATTTCAGAAAGCGGTCTTGCCTCTTCCTTCCTGCTCCCCCACGGTGCAAGTCCTCCTGACTTTTGGGGCAGGGCCAGTGGCCCAGCCTCGTGGCAGCATGCCCTCAGGTGTCCCACAACAGGGGAAACAAGTTCATTGAAAAAAGGCAGCAGTTCTTTATTTCTTCTAATATTTATTTTTAAAGTATTTATTCTTTAAGTGTGTTTCAAAAAAGATAGCAGTCTTGAATGTTCCAGTATACCTCAGAGGTAGGGAATGTACGCTTCGGGTGGTGGCAGCTCTAGAATCCTTCATAAAACCTGTCAGTAAGGTGGACCGTCCTAGCAGATATCGCACTGGACACCATCGATGTGTTCACCCTCGGTGCCCTTAATTACTTTAGAGTAAGACACGCACAAGTGTGAAATAGAATATTCCACTTAGGTAATGCTACTCACATGATGCTTTTGTCTATTTTCATAAGACTGGATTTGAAAAAGGGCCCTGCAATTTAATAATAGATCTGAAAACCACCACTCTGGAGGGAGAATGTGCTGTGTGCCCCAGAGTTGCCCTCCCGAGACAGAGCTGTGCAGATCTGTGGTCAGGGTCAGGAGTGCCCTGGGATGTGGTGTCCAAGGAAAGGAGAGTGTCCTGTCCATGCCCTGAACGGGTGGACTGCTGTCCACTCCTGACACTGACTTCCAGTGCAAGTGTCAGATCCCACTGCTGGGGGCTTGGTCAGCAGTGGGGCTGTCCCATCTAGGATACCCACTGCTTTTCAGGAGCTTCCGGACCAGCTGCACTGGAGCCAACTAGCTACAAATGTGGGCTTCCCATGGTCCCTTCGGGCTCAATTATGAATCACAAAACTCAGGCTAGAGAGGATGATAGCTTCCTAAGGAAGGATTCAGAGAGATAGCAGTGAAGTGAAGAGAGCTGAAGCAGAAGTCAGGGAGGGTCCTGGAAATGCCTGTGTCCCCTCCTGTGTCCCCAGCCCACTTCACTCTCATGGCACACCGGTAGGCTCACCGACCAAGAAGCTCCACCGAGCTTTGGTGTCCAAATGTTTTCACTGATTGAATGAAGCATGGCTTCCTGTTTGAACACAATCTCCACCCTCAGTCGTTTTCCTGGAGGTTGGGCAGCCAGAAGCCCCAACTCTAATGACGACCTTAGTCTTCCTGGTGACCAGCCCTTATTCCGAAGCCACGCAGGGTTCCCCAGGGACCACCCATTAGAATAACAAAGACACTCCCCTCCATTCCAAGCGTTTGAAGTCATGTGCCAGAACCTGGGGACAAAACCAGTTGTGTCCCTTGTCACGCCACAGCTCTTCGGCAGGGCTCTCTTTGGGATCTGACTTTGGGTTTTCTCTCATCTGCGTCTTCGGAGACAAGAGGTACCAGGACTTACTGTTACCTGGACCAGGCATCAGCCTTTGCTGCTTTCTTGGGTGGCCAAGTAGAAACAGGCAAATTCGGGAGAAAAGGGCCAGCAGGTGGCCATTTATCTTCATTTCTCTTTCCTTTAGTTCTGGCCAAAGTACTTTTCTGACAGCTCCTGTGGTTTGGCTGTGCTTCGGAGCAGAAAAGCAGGGCAGAGAAAGCCGAGTGCTCAGCTGCCTGGCTGCTCTCTGTGTGCACGCCCAGCCCCTGGGGCCGGCAGAGGGGCTGCGAGTGCGGCGCTGGCTGGGGAGCGCTGAGGGTCAGGCCCTGCGTGGCTCGTGAGGAGGTCACGCGGCGGGAACACTGGCAGGTTTTGTCTTTCCTCGTGTTCTTCCTTCCATCCTAGCCGCTCCATTTCTGCACAGATTGGTTTATTTCTCTCCATGTGCACTGTATATAATTTTCCCATCCCAGTTCTTGCCTTTGTCAGAGTGTATCTCTCCCCCGTGCTTCTTTCTGAGATCTTTGAAAGTTCCAAATAAACGCACATGTGTTTATGTGGAGTGAATAATGCATGAGTCTGTTCCTTTCAGTAAGTGAGGTTGTGCTCCTTATAATGTCACTCATTAATCCATATGGCAAAAACAGGGGGAGAAGGTCGATATAGTTAGAGATAATTAGCAATTGATTAGCACTGGAGAAGCTAAATGAAAAGACACATTTCTCCCTGGAACGGCTCCAGTTGATAAAAACAAGAATTCTTCTTTGAGACCGGTCATGGTGTTCAGGAATGTGATGGAGAAACATCTTTGCATTAAGATGGGCATGAATCAAGGTAAACATTTATTTGAGGAAAGAGACAGGAACTGTTCCCAAGCATTCACTGCAGTGTATCTGGGTAAAGAATATCTGTCACCAGGAATCTTAAATCTTATAAACATCTAGCGGCAAAAACTTGGAAAGCAGATACTGCAACACCAACTAAGCCTTCTCTTTCCTCCAGCGTACAGCGCTCAGTGTCCTCAAAAAGGCTGTGTCTCTTCCTGACTTTTCCAGGTGGACTCACTAAGAGCCAGCTCTGTGTGGAATAGCTCCATGCATCGGAGTGGCCGCAGGGCTGCTGGTGGCCCAGGCTCAGGGACATCTCACCCCCACGGCTGCAGGAACTTGTAGTTGTTTATGTTTCTAAGGCTTCACACACACTGGAACATTAAAGATGCCCAATAAATCCTCAAAGAAAATAAAGACACCGAGATTTTCAGTAGATATGTGTGATTAGACTCATCCTTTTCTCTATGCCTTCTGTCCCTTTCAGTGTCTTCTATCTACTGCCATTGGTCTAAACCACCAAATAAAACTTTAAAAAAATTACTTATTTAAATTACCTAAAAAATTACTTAAAATAATTGCATCTGTACTACTGAGCACATATGGATTTTCTCTCCTTGTCTTTGTTCCCTAAACAACACAGTAAGAAAACTGTTTATGTAGCATTTACATTGTATTAGGTGTTGTGAATAATCTAGGGATTATTTGAAGTATACAGGAAGCTGTATGCAGGTTACGTGCAAGTAGCACAACATTTTGTATAAGGGATCAGAGCATCTTTTTATTTTGGTTTCTACCAGAGTGGGGAGGGAAGCTCAGAACCCCGACCCCTGGGGGCTGAGGGATGATGGTGTTCTACTCTCCTCCTTCCTTTTGCATTCAGTATTTTGGAGGGACCTAGGGTAGTCCTGCCTTTGAGTTCAGATCAAAAGGAAGAAGGGTGATGAGTCACAACTCTTTTCAGTCTAAATTCCTTTAGCCCTAAAAGGAAATCAGAGGTGCTTATCACAGATTGTAAGGCAAACACAGTTGGTATCACTCTTCATGCTTGATTGTAACAAAATTTTTGATGAGGACTATGTTAGATGTCTTACACTTCTCTGGAAACTCGTCGTCACTCCAATGTTGGGTGGAGTGGTAGGAAGACGATGCAGAGCAGATAGTTGCTAATTCAGGGCAAGGGGAAAGATGCATTCTGTTCACAGAACTACACAGCAGAGGATCTGCTTCTAGGAGTCAAACCTCAGTGGGCTCCTGGTAACCATAAAACCAGGCAGAGGGTAAGTGAATTATCAGGCAAACAGGAGAAGACGTGAGTTTTAGGCATCTTCTCTTCTCAAACTCCATTCTCTATCAAGACCTGACAGTAAATTTCCAAGGCAAAATCCCTTAAGTGCGCAAATATTACCTAAAGATTGTCTCTCCTCAGGTGGATTCTCTTGTGACTAGTTACTGAGTATCTACGGCAAGTTCTTAGGAACCTGACTCCTTTCCCCCATCTTCCTTCCACAAAGTGCAGCGGCGTTATTGTGATGTCAGAACCACCCACAGGTCTAGGAGTCAGACCAATTTTGGCTTCTTTTAGTTTTTTGTGTGCAGAAAGCCTTAGAGACTGGGGTAAAAATATTTAGTTCTTGTGCACAGCAGGCCTTCTTTTGCCGTGACTCTAATGAACAGAAAAAGTAATTTGACCAAGTCATGCTCAGATGTTCCTTACTGAAACTCCCATGGCCCTTCTATCTTCATGTTTATGCCACAGATGGTTGAGGCTAGTACAGGAGGGTGGCTTATCTAAGAAAACCCTGGCCTTGCTTGGGAAGATGCACTCACTTGTAAGGTACTCACAGGCTTGATGCCATCACTGGGCAGGAACTCCACAAGAATCACTCCATGCGGTCCTCACCACAGCCCTCCCAGGACAGGACTCTCCATCTTGTCATAGGTGAAGGCAAGAGGCTCAGAGCTTCCTTGTGAGGGTCTGTAGCTTGGGGTTCCTGGGCACAAGCGCACTCTGACTCAGGTACGACCGGTCTGTACCAGCTGGTTTTCAACCTTAGACCTTCCAGTTTAGAGAACTAAGCAACTGAGAAGTAGTTCTAGCCACATAATGGGGCCAGAGCTCTTGAAGGCAGCTCTCCATGGTTAACAGCTCACTGGTCAGACTTACTTTCAGGTGGAAAAAGATGTCACAACTTGCGAACTGTGCTGACGTCTCAATGGGGGGCCACTGCACAGGGATGGGAGATGGGATGAGTGGTACGTGGAGCTGGGGCTCAGTCTCATCACAAAGTGGCTCCTTTGGCAGCTGCCCAGCCTGTACCCAAGGGTGTGGGGGATTGGGCTTAATGTGGCCTGTGCCCACCCCCAAGTGACCGGCTGTGGTGGCCTGGCTCCAGCATTGCCAGTGGGGGTGCTGGAGAGAATGACCTCATAGCTATGGCTGTGTGGGTTTTAGGCTTGGAGTAGCACTGCGACACCCAAAGGTGCAAGGCCGGCTGGCAGAACATGACTGCTGGGTGCATCTGTGTGGGTGTTTTCAGAAAGTGCTGCTTCGGTTGGTGGACAGAGAAGAAGAGTTGCTTTCACCAGTGTGAGTAGCCATTGTCCGATCCACTGCGGGCACTGAGGAACCAACGGCAAAGGAGAGGTGAGTTTACTGTCTCTGCTGGAGCTGGGGCGTCTGTCTCTCCTACCTGTGGACACTGATCCTCCCAGTTCTGGGTCTTCACACAATAACCGAGACTTACCCCAGTGGCTCCCTGGCTGTGTGGCCTCTGTATGAGTCAGCTTCCTAGCACTGTGGCAAACGCCTGAACAAAACAACCTCAGAGTGGAGGAAAGGCTTATTTCATCTCATAGATTCAGTCTGTGGTCAGCCGGCTTCAAAGCAAAAGTATCAACTGGAAGAGTGTGGTACAGGAAACCCGCTCACCTCATGACATCCAGGAAGGAGAGAGAGAGAGAGAGAGAGAGAGAGAGAGAGAGAGAGAGAGAGAGAAAGAACAGTCCAAGAGGAAGGGCTGAGGACCATAAACTGTGCTTGAGGCTGTGTCTCCCTGATGCAGTCCCTTCAAGTAAGCACCAGCTCCTGCTCCCCTTACTTCCTGATAATGCTATCAGATTATGAGGTCATCAGTGAGTTAATCCCCATGATGAAGTTACAACCCTCCTGATCCAGTCATTTCCCAAAGTCCATTGGCCATGAAGTTTTCAATACAGTGAACCTTTGGGGACACACATCCAAAGTGTAACTGGCTTGGGCCCAGTCACCCCATCTGCTTTCCTGGGGCCCTAGCTACAGACACTGTAGGACCTCTCACCCTCTCAGTGCACAAGCCCGTCTCACATGGTAAGTCTTGTTCTGTGTTTCTCTGCATCCTATGGTTCTGTTTCTCTGGAAAGTCCCGTTGCCTAATTCAAGTAGCTTAGCCACAAGTTTTTAAACTTCGAATACTTGGGATGAGGAGGCCCTGAGTGTGTTGTGCATAAGCCACAACAAATGGGTGGAGTGAACTACAATGAGCTTGGTTTGTAATAGGGTCCCTATCCCGACTCACAGCTGTGGGAGAAATAAGAGAGACACTCCTGTGTTAGTGCTACGCAGATGTGATGGGAAAGAGGAGAAATCTGCAGCTCCACAGGCAGGGCAGCCGCCTGGAGAGTCTCCCGCTGGCCCACAGCTCACCAGTTTTGTCTGGGCTGAAGCTAGAGGTGCACACCTGGTGGAATGTGTCTCTTCCAGTGCCCAACTTTGAGCTGCATGGCCTGGGAACAGGCGAGTCTCAATCCCTGCACCAAAGTCATCATGATGTATATAACACAGGGACAGCCCTGAGGAAAGCAGGAGGGGTGGACATTGTCCCGCTGCCTTCAGAACAGCTTCCTCTGCATTTCGAGG
Source organism: Chinchilla lanigera (assembly GCF_000276665.1). NCBI lineage: Eukaryota > Metazoa > Chordata > Mammalia > Rodentia > Chinchillidae > Chinchilla > Chinchilla lanigera. The sequence continues at coordinate 54,370,382 of NW_004955403.1, forward strand.
TGAGGAGAGCTTCTCCTGCTTTCCTTCAGAAATTTATAAAACACAGCCAAACACGGCAAACCGATGATGTCAACCTTGGAGAGCAGTCAAATCCTGTTAGGAACAATCGATTCACTATATCTTCATGTACAAAATGAGAACTTTTTCCTAAGACCTATTTGTATTCTACTCACTTTTCCCTTTGAATTCACTGTGTTGTCTTAGACTAAGAAGTTAACAGCGAGCTTCTGTCTCTCTCGTGAATTCTAAAATGTACCGAGGAAACTTTTAGTAGATTGCACAATCAAAACCAACAGAAACACCTTTCTCTGGGAGACACTAGAAATGCTAGGTTTAAATAGTACTGAAATCTTTTTTCCTTTTAGTTCTTTTTGTTTTTTAATGGGCAAAAATGGTCTTTCCTGGGAGAGATGTGGGTCTACAGCCACATGCAAGGATGTTAAGAGCAGTCTCCATGTCCTGGCTGGCAGTAAAATCCCTCCTCTGTGAGTGGAAAGCCAGGGATTGCAAGGTGATGACCTAGCAGGGAGAATGGCTGAAGCAAATCGATATTTGTGAGAACAAGGAGACCTACACCAGGGAGGGTAGGTGTGTGACTCCCTCCCTGGGTCACCCTTGTGCCCAGAGCAATACTCAGCCCAGAGTGTTTGATTCAACTTTAGTAAGTGAGCAAATTCAGGGTCACATGGGCAACATTTTGGTGTGTTTCTTCCCCCTGGCTGCTCCTTCACGCCTTTCTGGGGTTGACCAGATATTTCCTAGCCTGGCGTTGGGGTGAGTTTTCCTACTGTGGTACTTAGAGTGGAGTGTCGACTTGATTGGTTTTGGGATCCACCTAGTGGATTGGTGGAGCTCACTTCCGGGTGTCTGGCAGGGGATCATGGAGGCAAGGGTTTGGGGAGCTACACTTCTAGTCCCTCACCCCTTCCCCTCTGGCACTGGTCCTCTGATCTGCTCCTGGGAAAATTTATTCCTAAACTAGTAATTCTCCCTTGTTGTCTTATTAAAATAAATATAATGCAGTAAAATCGAGTTCTGGGAAGAAGCTTAGTTCAGCGGCAGCCTCTTCCAGCAGAATCAGCTTCTGATCCTCTGTGAACTTGCCCATGGCTTCCCTGCAAATTGGTTGAGTTTTTCTGTGCATCACAGCCACTCTACGAGGATCTTGTGGGCTGAGGGAGGCAACAGCAGTGATCGGTCCTGAACTCAGAAGTGTTCTCTCCTCCTAGTAATGTGGTTACTACCCTATATTCGTCAATAATGCTTGTGTTGATAATTTTATTAAAAACTTAGGCTGTCACATGTTCAGAAACATGCATAAACCATACATATGCAGCTCCTTGCAATTTCATGAAGTATGACACCCGTGAGCCTGTGCCTAGGTCAGGAACAAGTGCATCCAGAACCCAAGGCCCTCTGGGTGTCTGCAACTGTCCTGCCCCAGAGAGCCATGCCTTGGCTTGTACGGATGTGTTTTCCTTTGTATAAATGGCTCGTAATTTTTTTGATACCGGGAATCAAACTCAGGACCTTGCGCTTGCCAGGCAGGAGCTTGTGTTCCTTCGTATAAATGGAAGCAATGCCATAGTTACTTTTTTGTGTGGACTTCTTTTATTCAAGTGTGTGCTTGTGAGATTCAACCAGGTAGCCCTTGAAGTGGCAACTCATGTTATTCTTATTGACATATTCCACAATTTGTCCCCCATTCTGTTATTGGGCAATCGGGTTGTTTCCTGTGTTTTAGTTAACATGAAAATCATGGATGCCAACTTTCTCATACAAACCCTTGGATGCAGATGTCCTAGCCTGTTGGATTTACACAGAGAAGTTGAATTCCCATGTCACAGGGTACACAAATGTGCTGCTTGGCTTCTATTTACCATTTTTCCAAAACCAGGTGTATGAATTCTTATTCTTACCACTGCATAAGAGTTTCCTTTACTCCCCCCAGATGTGGAATTGCCAGTCTTTTTCATTACAAACCCCTGGCGCTGGCTAGTAGGATCACATTATGGTATTTGTTTGCCATTTATATAAGCATTTGTGCCTGTTCAAGTAGTTTGCCCATTTTTAAACATCAGGCTGTACCTTTTGAGGAACAGAAAATTTTAATTCTAATGTGTAATAGTATAATACAGTTTTAACTTTTTTTCTTTTTGCATAGCACATTTTTGGTCTTATTTAATACATTTCCCTACCTCAAAGGTAAGGAAGGAGTCTTTTATGGTTTGCATATGTTTGTTGTCTTATCTTTTAATTTTAGATCTGTAATACAACTGTGTGATGGTTAATTTTGCATCAACTTAGAGGTGATTTTGGATGAGGTGAGCGTGTAAATCTGAGTAAAGCAGAGTGAGGTGGGCCTCATCCATCCCCTGAAGTCTGAACAGGGCAAAAGAAAGCCTTCCCATGCAACTGAGACCCCCAACCAGTAGTGCTGGGGTTCTTTGTGCCTCTGCCCACCGAGGAGTCCAGCTCCCCAGTCTGTGCTCAGACAGGTAGCTGCCCACTTTGGCAAGGGTGAGCCGATCCCTTCTCACATCTCTTTCCACCCGTGTGCACATCATCATGGTCCTATCCGTCTGGAGGACCTCCTGAAATCGAGAGTGAGACAAGGTCACAGAGCAGCTTTTAGTAGCCCCAAATACCTGAGGACATTATTGACAGCTCTGCTCTGGAACACACAGCTCAACACTCTGTAAAGGATCCCTCATCCATTGCCTGCCGCTAGCTGTCTCTTGTTCCTTTCAGGCAGTTTGAGAAAGGGCCCTGCATGGGAGGAACTGGACGATCACCAGCCACAAAATGAAGGGGTGTGGAGGTGGAGACCTGAGTCAGAACACAGCCGGAAGCACAGGCAAGGAGGCGACTTGAGTAAGCACAGCATCATAACAAGCTGAGCAGCAGAGCAGCTGCTCTGGAGGGCAGCTTGAAAGGTACCTGGGGGCCGTGACAAGGCCAGGAACCAGGGGGAGCATCCAGGCCACTGGGAGTGGAGCCCCTGGTGGTGTAAACAAGAACCACATGAGGGCTGTCCCTAGTGATGTGCCACATGCTTTCAGGATGCGCCTGCACTGCCTGGAGCTCCCTGTTACTCTTTCTTCAGTGTGCCATACAATAGAGAATTCAAGCAAAGAGAGGGCTGCTCCTGAGCATAATCTTATTCAAACAGTAATGAGTTGGAGGGGGCTGCAGAGGAGGGGCCCCGAGCCCCTGTACTCCTTGGCATTTAATTACCCAAAAACCTACCCTTTAGAGCCCGCAGGAGCCTCAGGGGAAACTGTTATGCCAGGTAATGAATTTTTATTACCTTTTATCTCACACCTGCACTATCACTGAGTCTGGAGTTTATTACTTGTGCTTTCTGGATCTATGGTCTGCAGGGCTTGAGGAGGAGGCTTCCCAGGGATGCAGCGCTGTAGGCTCTGATCTGCACCAGAGTCTGGAGGGCTTTTTTTTTTCCTGGTGCAACTCAGCCCAGGAGTGTCGGTGAGTGGAGATGTGGTGCTTATGGAATTTTCTGTGATGGCAAGTTACAAAATACACTCCTGAGTAAGACGTTAGAATTCATATTCTGTTTGTACCTGACTCCTTGAAAGGCAAAGACTGCGGGACTAGAATGTTAGTTAGGTATCCTTTCAAGAAATCCTTCCCCTCCCCTTTCTTTTTAGGCCCCATAACCCTGTGTTGATTAAGATGATGATGAAGGTTGCATAATTACATTATTTAATAGTAGGGTTTATGTATGACGTGTATTCAGCCAGACTTAGGAAAGGTACATTTATTTTTGGGTTACATGCAAAAGATACTCAGTGTGTATTTGTTAACTGAATGAACTGCAAAAGAAATCACCAATATTACCTCAAAAAATAGTATGTAGTGTTTAAACTCTGTATTTTGCTCTGGGTGTTTAAGTCCTGACCAAGTCACCCCTGTTGTGACTATACTCGTTAGCACTTGTAGTCTATCACTGTTGTAATCCATGCATGACTTTTACTGCAATTAAAATACGTGACCCTGGGGCTGGGGATTTAGCTCAGTAGCACAGCGCCTGCCTGGCAAGCCTGAGGTCATGAGTTAGATTCCCGGTACAGGAAAACAAACAAACAAACAAAAAAAAACTAAAAAAAAAAAAAAAATACGTAACCCTGACACTGTGTTCACTCTAATGAAAATGTATCCAATTGTTACTATGGCTACTAAAATTCAAAGAAAACAAAACAAAACAAAACAAGAAAAACAACCAACTAGCCAACCAAAACCTTTTTCCGGTATGAGGATAATGAAATGTATGTCAGCGCTGGGAGATCCCAGGGGCATGGAGATTCAGGGAAGGCATCTAAAGTCATCATCAAGATCCTTCTCGGACTCCTCCTCTGCAGAAGGGGCCAGCAGAGTCCTTTCATGGATGAGCTGTTTTTCTGCATTTCTTGGGCAGCTAGAATCTGCCAAGTAAGCCGTCCTCTTACTGGATGCCACTGAAGTCTGTTTGGGTCTAAATAAGACAGAGCTGCGGAAAGTGAACGTGACGGGCAGCAGCCTGTGGGTTGGCTGCCAGGGATGCAGTTCTGTATTGTCTCCTGTTGCTGGATCCTATTTCAGCAAGATGAAAGTACTGGAGCAGAAAATGACCCTGCTGAGGTGAGACACGTGAGCTGAGGACAGTCATCGAAGCAGCAGCAGACCAGAGAGAGATGGGAGCTGAAAGACAAGATATCCAGAGACCATGAAGAGTCTGTGCAAAGATGATAGTGAGGCAGCAACCCAAGACCGGAGTCTGCAGGGGTTGCCTTGAACCCAAACCAAGGGCATCTAGAAAGTGTGCGTGGTTGGTTGTGTGATGTGACTTGCATCAAAGGACACTTGGCTTACAGGACCCAGAGGAAGAGCAGACACTGCCACTTGGTGTTTCCCTCTTGTTTTAGTACGTTTACTAATGCCGTGGCCCTGCACAGATGGGCTCATTCCGACATCTGCAGAAGCTTGCTTCTAGAAGCACTCTCAGGCTCACAAGGCAAAAGCAAATGGAAATCAATGTGGTGACAGCCATAATCCTACCAAGGTATATTCTGCAGTCATTTAATTTTCTGACTACAAATGAAATCTTACACTTTGGAGAAAATATAGAAGATAGAGAAGAGAATAAAATAAAACCAACATTAAGCATTGAGCTAGTATTGAGTATCTCTCATGTACCAGGTACTGACTCAAAATCACTGTGAAGACACCAAGTAGGTATGCAGAGCTGTACATGCAAACATCCTGATGGTATTCCCTCCATGTCTCTGTTTTCAGATGTGTATTTCATACACACACTTGTTAAGAGCGTCTTTGTGTACACACATACCTTTTAAATGGAAAACTGGGGAATTGTTTGTATGGCTCTGGTTACTGCTTTTTTGCTTAAAAATGACTCAAGTGTAGCTTCCACGTCATTAATACACCATCATCTACCTCATTTACTTCTTATCTAATTGTTAACATATAGGCTGGTGTTAGTTTTTAAGAACATGTTGTTATGATTATTCTGGCGCACATGCTTCTGCTTATTCTCTTAGGGCAAATTCTTAGAAACGTGATAGTCTAGGCCCAGAGTTATGGTCAGTGTCTCCAGTTTTGTGGCCTGTGGCCACATTGCTTCTCATAAGTTTCTGCCAAGTTCGAGCCCTTCCAGCAGCTTAAGGCATCATTAATTTCCCACTCACTTATCATTGTGGAGTGTCCCTTTTACCTGGAGAATAGACAAACACAGGGACAGGGTCAGGGTGACCAGACAGCTTGAGGGGAGACAGCTGGCTTTCCTCCGTGACATGAAAGATGAACTCAGAGGGCTGCAGATGTTAACTGTTTGACCATGGGGAAGTTATTTATCATCATCTAAAAATGAAGATGACAACACACTCACCTCCTAGAACACTGAGAGGATACACTGGCTGACAAGTTAAAGACTTGGACCTGTATCTGAGCCTTGGGAAATGCTCGGTAGATATCAGATGCCATTGTTACCATCAGGTGTCTTCTCCTAGGAACAGGATGGATTGTGCCATGTCAGACACTGGGTGGGAATCGTCTGAGGAGCATGCACTGGTGCAGTATTTCCAGAATGTGACTTGTTTTGCGATTTCTGCCTACTATTCCTGCATGGATCTTCCTATTCCACCTCCTTAGTCCTTCTCATAAATGCTTCTTGAACTTGCTGTTGCCAGGCATTAGTCCTTGGTGTCAGGAGTAGAGGATTGAACACCCCAGGTAAAAATTCCTGCTCCCAGAACATCTAGTGCACATTTCTTGGATGTGCTCCATGCATCTTTTCTGGTTCTGTGATCTGTAGAATATTATTTTCTCTTATTTAAGTCACCTTTCCATTCTTTAACCCCAAGCCAGAATTCCACTTGTGTTACTCAATCATCCTTGACTCCCCGGAATTCAAGTAGATCTATTTATTGGACACAAGCTTTATACAAGCACTAACATCGGTCTTCTTGAATGTCTGAAGTCCTCATTCTTCACTTCCCTGCTGACGCTTACAATGTCCACCTTGACTCTGGTTATTTATGTTCATGACCCTTCTTTCCTACAAAACAGAGTTCTTTGCAATTAAGATCTAGAGTTCATCTATCTTTGCCTCTCTTGCACCACCAGGCACAAGGCCACGTGCCTAACCAATATTTAATAACCGTTTTTGAACGAGTAACGAAGGAGGAGGTGGCCACGATGAATGCTGTTGTAGATGGGCACACATCAGACACTAGCCAGTTGACAAAAGAAACAAAGCTCTGTCCTTAGTCCAAGTGGACATGAATCCTTTGCAAAGAGGATTGAGAACAGGCCAGAGCTGGAGTGATGGCTGATTATTTTGTGAGATTCTTTATATCTAGTAGCATTTCAGGCATTGGGGGTGAAATGTAAGATATCAATGCCCAAAGCAGATTTTCCCAAGGATACCCATTCAGCCCAATTTCCTCAGGACCCTGGATGTTCTGTTATTTCCTACTGGTACTGTAACAAATTACTCTGATCTTACTCACTGAAAACAACACTGATTTATTGTCTTGCAGTTGAGGATGTCAGAGGTCAAAGATGAGTTCCACAGGCCTCAAATACAGGCACTGGCCAGAGTATGTTCTTCTTGGATGCTGCAGGCCTCCTTCACCTTCCAGCACCTCATGCATTCCTCAGTTCCAGCCCCTTCTTTGCCCTAACCTCTGTTTCTGCCCCTATACCCTCTTCTCTTTTCTGGACCTCTTGTCTCTCTCTGTTAAGGACCCTTGTGATGATGAGGGTCCACCTATCTAAGTGCCAAGTCCAGCGTAACTCTTGAAAAAAATCTCAGCACGGAGGACCATGAAGAAATGCAGGCAAGAGTGAACATGTAGAAAGCTGAGGTCAGGTGGAGCCCTCTCACTTGGAGAAAAGAAGCCACCCAATGACTGCAGCACATTTATTTATACACTCGGCATGTAGGTGTCTGGTGAAACCCTCTGCTTAATAACTTGTTCACCTGGTTTGCCTCAGGTGCCCCATGTCCTCAGGGCTGGCTTTGCTCTAGCACTGCATTTGTGATCGATATTCAACTTCAGCTACTCCCACACCTCAGCAGGGTCATCTCCTCCTCTCAGGGTCCTTCACTTTATCACATCGACAAAGTCCCTTTTGCCATGTCAGATAATATGGTCGCAGGCTCTGAGGACAGGCTCTTGAGCATCTGTGGGGCACTTAGTTAGTCTATCTGGATGTTATTGTCACCACTTCTTTCGTCTCTAGGCCTCCAAACAGAGTTGGGGTTGGTAGATAGCAGATGTGTCTATGGTTCAGTCTATCAACCAGTTAGGACCTGAAGTATTCAGAGTCACTGTCCTGGCATCAGCACCTGGAATGGTCATCCTTTCTGACTTGCACTCTATGGAGAGCACTTCCACCCTTGGGGACCTCCTCCCTGAAGTACACATGGTCTCTTCGTTCACTTTCCTTTCCATAGTTTTGTTCTTACAGCCTCAAATAATAGGCAAATAGAATGGTGGGCCTGGAACGGATCAGTGCAATGGCCTTGTGGGTAGATGGTGGGACACTAGCAAAGAGAAAAGAGTGATGACGAAGAATGTATAATCACGCTATTTTATTTTTTTTGTCACTAGAATATCTTGTTAGGCTTGTTTGTTCCAAACTATAAAAATAGATTTTGTGCATGCATAATTCTGTCTTTAATATTATCATTCTGATCCTATGAAATGTTTTTATGTCTAGACATGCAAAATATGTTATTTACAAAAGCAGAAAAAGCTCATTTACAGAGAAGATATGGTTAAATAATAGTATTTTGAAAATCTTAATGCAGTGAGTTGAATCCTTCCCCAAATCCGTAGGTTGAAATCCCAACCCTAAGGCAACGGTAACGGGTGGTGGGCATTTGGAAGATGGTTAGGCTGCAAAGGCACTGCCTTCAAGGATGGAATTAGCATTTTTGCAAAGGAGACATCAGGCTCTCTTGCTCCCTTCTGCCAGGTGAAAACCCAGTGAGAATCTGTGAACCAGGAGGTGAATCTTCAGCAGAAATTGAGAGAAATGGCATCTTGACTTTGGACTTTCAGCTTCCAGAAGTGTGAGAAATCAGTGTTATTTAAGCCAGTTAGTCTATGATAGTCTGCAGAGCACCCTGAGAACAGCCAGACCTACCCACAAGTCAATACCAAGACGGTGCTCTTTTTCTCTTTTCCCTATACCGTTCTTATTTTGAAAAATTACATTTGTTATGTGTATGCAGACACTCGCTCAGCACCAACTAGTGATAATGCTGCTTTCACTTTGAACAATTAAACACCTTCAAAATCAACTCCCAAGCTGGACCACACTCCTCTTTAAAGAGTGTCTATCTTTTATCTGCCTCATATGACAAATTCATCATGGCTCTCTTACTAGCTAATTCTAATAACAAAGACTCGTCTCATGGTATGGGCCATTGGTAATCCTATCTACAAACACATCCCGCATGTGTGCTAGGGATGGCGTAAGAAACAGTACACAGATGTGATATGAAATAGTTTGACAATAGTGAAAAACTGTCCCCTCCTCCACCTTGGGGAGAAAATTGCAGTGCTTAGGGAATCAGCAAAGAGAAGAATAGACAGTGCCCAGCCACATTAGCCTGGGAACCCAAACAGCCTTCCAGTTTAAGCTTTTTTTTGTAGAAAATGTAAAAAGGGGATCACAGTCATCCCTCTTTCCATTTGTAGCCTATGGTAGTCTTGCAAACTTAGGGAAAAAAAAGGAAAAGATAATTATAATAACTCTTGTTAGCATGCTAAGTGTCCCATAGAAAATTTAGACTTTGTTACTCTTTAGAAGTGAAACTTACCCCATGCAGTGGGGCTTTAATATCTGTGAATTAAAAATTAATTTGTAATATTAAATTCAATCTAGATTATTTAACCTTACTAGATAAAATATATAAATCTAAAGTGATATCCTGATGGAAACAAAGCAGCACAAACTATACTATTAGAAATCATTAGAGGCTACTTTTTAGCTCTCTGTATTTTCTTTAACCTTGAGAAACACATTAAAGAATGTGTTTTTTTCTTTGGCAAAGTGTGGAGCAAAGCTGTCTGAAATACTTTCACTGACCTCTATAAACGCAAAATAATTGTACAAATGTTGCCTTTTAAAATTTGCTCCCACAGAGACTTTTAGCTTATAGTGAGGGGTGGAGTTCTGTATCTGTGCCATTTCCCCTCCATAGGAGCTTGAGATGGACAGGTGACTGGGAAGCTGGCTGTGTCCAGGCAGAGCTCTGGCTCCTGACTGTGGTGGGGGTTGCGTTTGCAGGGCAGACCTGGCCCCCGCGCCCTGCACAGGGGTGGTCCTAGGTACAGGAAGTTGTCCTGCAGGGGAGAGTGGAGCTGCCTCCTGCGCTACCCTGGTTGTACCATCATGGTTCTCACCTTCCTTCCTTGCTGTGGCTGAGGGCCTGGCACTCATGCTTGGCTTCTAGCCCCTTTCCTCCTCTGGGCACCTCTTCTTGGCTGGCTGGAGTCCTCCCTGAGACCTTCAGTGTCACCTTGACAAAACTCATCTGCTCTCCAAGGGCATCCACCTCTCACACGCAGCAGGATGGTCCTGGATGTGTATGTGTGTGCTCCGGTACAGCCTCAGGCCCAGGGTGTCAAGAAGATTTATTTGGCTCACAGTTTGTACGGATTTCAGTCCATAACTGGCTGGCTCTAATGCAAGGTGGCACATGGCAGAGTGGCAACAATTCATGGGGGCAGAAGACAGAAAAAGCAACAAGAGCAAAAAGGGGAGGAGCAAGCCTCTTACATTTTATGCAGGCTACCTGCCCTTGGGTGGGTGTAGCACTCACACTCCTAATCCCAGCACTAGACAATGAACCAATCACAAACTCTAGATTCAGCTGTCTCCTCTCTGAACCCCATCAGTGTATGAGGAGATGGGGGAATACCCTGACCCAAACCATAACATGTGCATATTCACAGCAACTTTATTCACAAGAGCTAAAAGGTGCAAGCAGCCCAAATGCTCATCAATGGACTAATGGGCAAGGAAAATGTGGTGTATACATGTAATTGAATAGCAGTTATCTTAAAAAGAAGGAAGATCTGATTCATGTGACGATGCAGATTAGCCTGAGAAAACTCATGCTATGTGAAATACTCCAGTCACAGAAGGATGTGTTCTGAACGATTCCACTAAATGGAGCTCTTACAGAAAGTATGATGATGATTGTCAGGGGCTGGGGAGGGGCATGAGGAGTTTTTGTGGGGGCAGGGTTTTCACTTTGCAAAGTGAAAGGTGCTCTGGAGATGGGTGCAGGATCGTGTGAATGTGCCTAGTACCACAGAACTGCTTATGCACCATCAACACAGCTCGTTCTGTGGTGTATCACCGTTCATATTTCACGCCCCCCCAAATTGATAAGAGTAGAGGCCGTGAGACAGCATGGTGTCAAAGATTCTTTGCTTGGCTAAGTTTAGTCAGTCCTGATCCTTTCCCTGTGCCCATCTGCGCTCTTTCTTATAAACCCAATTTTAGCCTGAATCCTGCTAATTCAGTTTAGCAAGAATCCCCTTGTCTCATGATGTCTTTTTATGTTGGCTACCTCTAGTGTGAATCTTATTAGGTCAGTTTAATCAGAATCTCCCTTATTCGTTGTTTTTGATTGAGTTCTGCTGCTAGAAGAGGTTGCCATGCTGGGTAGATTGTAAATAGAAGTTTTTTGGCTCGCGGCAGTGGAGCCTGAAGAATGCAGCTGGTGAGGGTCTCCTTGCCGTGGCCCAACACGACAGAGGTATTGTGACAGGCGAGGGAAGGGACCAAGCTCCTGTGACAACTCCTACAGCGGTGGCATCATCCATTCTCGACGGCGGGTACCCTGGTTGTCTCATCACCTCCTGAAGGTCCTGCCTCTTCCTACTGCTACAATAGCAATTTCATTCCAATGCGTGTTTTGGAGGAGGCATTCACACCTTAGCCTCGTGCTATATCGTCTTAGGAATGCTCCATCTGTGGAGCCTCTTACATCCCCACTTGCTTATGCTGTTTGGAGTTGAGCACAATCTCTCTCCCGCTGACAGATCTCATGGCCCTGGCCCCTGTGCCTCTGGCCATGGTTCTGAATGAAGCCTTGCATTGTTCTAATGAGCACCACTGAGCATATTTTCCTTAAAGAAGGAAACCCAGGAATCTTTGTGATCTTTTCATTTTCTGCAAGGAAAACCTTAGAATATCACACCTCCCTAAGACTTATATTCCCTCCAGGAGTAATTTTTTATGCTCCTTTTGTACGATGCCTGTTTATGGAGGCAGCTGGAACTGAGGGCAGGGAATCACTGACCTGGCTGTCCATGTAGCATTGGGACTTGAGCATTTCCATTCATTTTCAGCGTTGCTCCCAGAAGCAGTGTCTTGAATCAGATCAATCAACCCCATGCAGTCACTGAACCATCCTACCCGTGAGGTGTTTTCAGTGTTTTAGGGACTATTGCCATTGCTCTTAGCATTTGGTAGTAGGTGAGATGATGATTGTGGCAGTGGAATTTGAATATATAAAAGGGATGGCCTCAGAATGAACAGTTTCAAATGCATCCGTGTGTACTATGGTTATGTTTTCATCCCTGAGTGGTTGGCTGTACATTTATTTTCTGCTCTATGGATTTGGCTGATCTTATTTTTTAAAAACAAGCAAGGCCTTTATTTTATTAGTGTGATGTTTCTGTAGCCTGATGGTGTCCTTCATCCCTGTGGAACTGATACTTCTTGACCACACACCATGCTGACAGTAAGACGAGGGTTCTCTTGTGCGGCACGAAGCTGTTGAATATCTCAGACAATTTTCTTCGGAAGTAGAGCTGCTGCTGATAAATGTGATATTGAGCAACAGCGGAACAGATTTTTCCTTCTAGTAAATGCATGATCTAATTTCCCATTAGTCTTATGCTTCGGTGTTGTCTCATACTCCCCCAGGGTAAAATCATCCTCAGAACCTGCATTAACTTAGAAAGTGGCATAAGAAGCCAAACCAATGAAAAATAACAACTTAAAAATGGCAAGGGCCAATTGGGGCCCAGGTGGTTTCATTATCCTTGTGTGTACTCAGTTTGCCAATTATATTTCCTGGGATTTTTTTCAGCGTTGGCGTTCAGGATGCCGATAGGACACAGATCATACCAACTTGGTTTACAAACCCTGGCAACCAAAGTGTTCTAAATATACTTTTGGAGGAAATGATGAGAATCATTACAAAGCACTGGGGATAGCTGTGGGAAGGGAAGACATTCTGTTGCCAGGGCTAAGACAACGGGATTCTTGTGTGTGTGTGTGTGTGTGTGTGTGTGTGTGTGTGTGTGTGTGAAAAGAGTTATGAATGCAAACTATCCATGCTCACAGTGATTAATTAACATCATCTGGAGACTGAGGCCAGATTTTCTGAACCCCAACACTGGAATTCAAGAGGCTCATCTGAGTAATTTGAGACACTCCATTGAGTCCTAAGATAGCAGCGATTGTATCTCATTTATGAGCCTCCCTTTTACCAATATGCCTGGGAATATGGAGAATTAGTTTTCCAGCAGTTGAAGGAGTCTCCATGGATGCCTGTGGCTCCTGGTCCTCCATGTGGCAGAGCCTGCAGCAGACATACCGGAATGCTCCACTGTTTGCCAGGTCTGGTGTATGACAGCCCCTCTTTGCATGCCTGAGAAGTGATGAAACTTCCTGTGCTAGCTGTGTCCTTTAAGCCAAAGGAGGCCTCTGGAGAGCATATATAGAGAATTTTAAATTTCTCCTTGTATGTGATTGTAACTGAAGTATTTCATATCATATGAGTTGCAATTTTTATTTCCCTGCACCTTCTCAGTTTGTAATTTTCATTTCCTTACACTCTACAGCCTGTGAGTATAAATGAAATCATATTACTTTTAATATTTAAACCACCTTGACTCATTGGTCCCACTTGCCCACATTGGTAGTGGTAGCATGAGTCCTCCCACATGGATGTATTTGCTCAATTAGTGCTTGGACCCTAGGGAAGCCCTACAATTCTTCTGAGGGAGAGGTTTGGGCCTTGCTAGCTTTGCATGTGCTTTGAGAGAATGCTGCATCTTTGTAAGTATTTTTATGTGTCAGTGTTCTTGATTGACCTCAGGTGAGGACTGGCTATGTGGGGTCAGTGGTCTTGGGAGAGTTTGGGGGGCAGTGGCAAACATATTCAATCCACTTCTCTGTCTTTCTTTCATGGTTCCCTGTTCTGTACTGTGAAAATCTCCAGTGCTGGTAAAAAAGTAGCATTTTTCCTAGGAGTCAAAACCCATGTGTGGACATAGCTGTGTGGACATGCATCTGTGTCCATCACGGGTCCTGATTCCCAGGAAAATGCTCTCCACAATGCAGTCTTCACTTACACTCCCAGGAGTTCCAGTGCCCTGTAATGTATTGTTGTTTCTGACTTAACAGAGGGAGAGAAGTTGATTCAGAAGTGATGCATGCCTTGGGCAAAATTAAACAACTAACACAAGACACATAAAATTTCCCAATTAGTTTGACTTCACACCGGTGCACTATGACCCAGTCTGGGGCCCTGAGCCAGACAAGGCTGTATTTTGAGCCATATGGACCTCCTGCAATGCTATAGTCACGTCAGACAGGTGCCACCTTGTTCATTTTTAGTAGCTCAAGTCCTGACATCGATTCTAGAAGAAATAGTCTGTGCTTAGAATAATAAGCAACACCCAGCACAGAAACAAACCTACCTTTATGGTGTGTGTGTTAATAAAGATATGCAAATGTGCAAGGACCCACAACTGGGGAAAGCTAATGCACCTGATGAGGAGAGCAAGGGCCTAATTGTGCATCGTGCTTCCGTTCTTAGAGCGGTTCTTCTAAACCCAGCTGTTAGCGAGTTTTCATTTCCCTTTCTGTTTGTGCTGAGTTCTGCAAGAGGGAGACAGGCTGAAAGGAAAATGGTTTTCTGTGTGTGATTAGCACAGAAATGTGTCCTTGCCATAGGAACAGTGATCCATCACGCGTTTGTGCCAAAACCCAGTGTCTCTCTCCAGATTCATAAACGACATTCTTGAGTGGGGAAACATATCTCATGCTGCGGATGTGCAAATGTCGAGAAAACAAAAACAACCCAAAAAGCATTTCAGGAAAAGCCCAAGACAATATCTGTCATCTGATTCACTAGACAAAAAATATCTCCTGAGGAAAAATATAATCAGGCAAGTTCAGCCATTACTAGAACCCCGTAATAGGTAAAAAAAATTTTTTCACTGAAGACTTGGTTAGAAAATAATGATTGTTCTGTCTCCTTTGTGAAACAGTCGTAGTGTGGACTACAACTCACCAGAAACATCAGGGTCCACGAACAATGAAGAGACAAGTTCTCTTTAATTTGGTAAGGTAACCCTTATTTTCTTGAGGTAAATCAATAGATAATGTCTTTGCTGTGTGAAAGGAAGAAATTAAAATCCTTTGGTGCAACTGATGCATAGAGAACACATCTAGAGAGAAACCCCGGAGTCCTTCTGTACTTGCTACAGCGGTGAATCCATGGGTAGATCGGATGGTCACCAGGGAGTTCCTCACTTGGAGCAGCGCTGCTCCTTGAAAACAGAGGTGCAACAGGCTTGGATATTTGTGAGGCTGTGATATACCAAAAATGCATTCTGTTGGCATTTGTGGCATGCGCTAGTGTCTGCTTGCTGTTCTCCTGGACTATCAGATTCCACATCATGGAAACAGACACATGTACATCCCTGCCTTAGGCAGGTGCTCGCGGGAGGCAGATGGGTGCTCCATCGTGTGTCCTGGGTAAGTGTGGGGCGGTCTGCACCGGTGGCCTGTGATGACCGAGCTGGCTAACGGTGGGTGATGAGAGGCTGTCAGGGCAGTGACTCGTCTGCGTTTTCCCTCTGGCAGACATAGCGATGTGCAGATTTCTGTTTTCTGGGGCTTGCTCAAGCGTTCAGTAAGTGAAGTTCCAATGAGCTGGAACCTCTTCCTTCAGCAGATGCTCCAGCAAATTGTTTTCCTGCTGCCACCCACCACTTCACAAGGTTTGCCTAACGCAAAGGATGATCTCGCTGCCTGCAGAGCTCAGGTGTCTCCCCTAAGCTACTTGCTTTTCTCCTGCTCTCCTTGGAGGTGCCCTTTGGGCCACCTTTGGGGTGGCTGTGGCTGCTCGCCTACCCTGTGCCTCCAAGTCAAGGCGGGCACTGCCTGTGCACAGCGCATGGGACTTGCCTGGCACTGCAGGGTCCTCCCTGGAGGCTCTGAGCTAGAATCCACTTCCTGTTCCAGGCAGGACACAAGCAAAGGTCACAGGAAACTATCTTTAGCGACACTGCAGACATGACCATCACCTGATATTCATTTTTCCATTGTATTGTATTTTATTAATACATGTTTGCAGTACATGTTGTTTACATTCATTTTAGGTACATGTATCTAACATATCTTGATTCTTTGTATGTCCCTTCCACTCCCTTCTCGTCTCCCTCCCTCCATCTTCAGGTTTCCCTCCCCTTACTATTATTATTATTATTATTATTACCATTTCAGTTCCTGGCTGTGACATACAATGATTACACTCACTGTGAGTAGTTAGTACCTGTGCCTGGCACATCTGGAATCTTTGTACGTCCCCTTCCCATTCCCCTCCCCCTCCTCCTCCCCTGACCCTTGGTCTCTTACTCCCCTTCCTAGTTGCAAAAGCTCTATCTCCCTATTTCCAATTCTCAATATTTTATTTTTGCTCTTTATTTATACTTTGAACTACTCCAGTGAGAGAAACCATAGGTCAGTATTTAAGCTTATGTGTCTGATTCATTTCACTTAACACTGGTTTCTAAGGTATATTCTTTTTGTTTGTTTGTTTGTTCATTTTTTGAACCAGGAATTGAACTCAGGACCTTGCACTTGCCAGGCAGGTGCTGTGCTACTGAGCTATACCCCTGACCCTTGTTTGCTTTTTTTTGAGGCAGGGTCTCACTATGTAGTTCAAGTTGGCCTTGAACTCACTATTTGGCCCAGGTTGGCTTTGAACTCACTATTTGGCCCTGCCTGGCCTTGAACTGACTATTTGGCTCAGTCTGGCCTTGTACTCATGGGGATGCTTCTACCTCTGTCTCCCAAGTGTTGAGATTACAGGTGTGTGTCACCATGGCTGGCAAGGTATATTCATTTTTTAAACATACACTTCAAAATTACTGTCACGTAGGCCCTACTGAAGTAATTGAGTTGTCTGTATCTTCAGACCTTCTTTGTGTGGGTGAAACCCTCCATACTGCTTGTCTCCAGCTGTACTGACCAGCACCGTGGGGCTGCACTGAAATTACCACGCTAGGGAAGTCAATATTAGAGCTTGGTTAGAGCCGGGGAGTCCTGGTCACATGTGACGAAGTAGAGAGTTTCATTTCCTGTTTAATAAGTGCCCTTATTGCTCATGCATTTTTTACCACAAGCAGATGCCACATTTCCAATGATGAATAAAAGAGATATTTTCACCAGGCAAACAGGAAGTTGCAAAGACAAGACTGAGCGGAGAAATCCGGATCAGTTACTCAGTGCAGGTATCAGTCTCCCTGCAGCTGTCGCTTAGCTGAATCAAAGCCCAGTTTGGGCTTTTCACTTGCTTCTGAGGGGCTTCGTCCTCCGGCAGCAGAGTGGTCACGACAGCCAGTGGACTTACTCTTTTGTGTTCAAAACTGTAGGTCGTGCAAAAGAGCTGCCTGGCACCTGAATACATTCGTTACACATCTTCAGAGGTGAATTTGAAAATACTGAAAATGCAGTACTGTTTTTGCTCATATTTAAGTGATGACACACCGTGTGGAATTTTTAAATTTGAGGTTACTGTTTAATATTTACGTACTTCTGCAGGGACAGCTACTGTGCTCCATTGAAAATGTGCATATAAGGAGAGACAGTGTTGTCCATCAGGATGACCCTAATTTGAAGGAAAAACAATTGAAGTAAATAACTCAAACCAACAAATCAACCAATGAGAGATTCTAGCCTGATTTGTGGACATCTTCTAAACATCTTACTCAAAATTTTTTTATAGGAAAATTTTTTTACAGATGGAAACAGTGACGGTCACTGGGAGATGATGGATATTCTGGAAAAGGTTTGATTTAAGGAACACATGGTCAGGGGTGGGAGAAACACAGTAGCTGAAGTTGAAAGGTAATTCATTAATCAAGAGGCTAAGTACGTGTGACAAGGCTCGGGTGTGACTTGTTCCAGGAGCTCAAGCAGTATTGTTGGCCCTTGGTCTCTGCCCTTATGGGGCTTCCTTCTCCTGCACCCATGGGCTTCACTCACATCCATTAGCATGATGGGAAAGATAGCAAAGATTACCCATGACCACTGGGAGCCATGAAGTTTTTCCAAAAGGGACAGAAAACCATTCTTTCTCCCAGGGTCTACACAGCACATCCCAACAGAGGTTCTGTTCATCATCACCAGGGAGACGGAGACACGGTCTGACCAGGTGCCTCCTGTGCCCATGATAGTGAGAGTGGCCAATCACTGATCACAAACGATCCCGCCAAGACCGCCTAGAGTGGCAGAAGGGTTCCTCTCGAAATGCAAAGTCACTGGATGACTAAACCGTGCTCACCATGCACCGCTGTTCTCTGGGATGCAGTAAATCTATCAGCCATGGGGAGACAGCCTCGGGGACATTGGATGACTGGGTAGAGATGGATTCTCCTGCTTTGAGTTCTAGTCAAGCACTTGTAAAGAATCACTTAATTATAAATCACCTGCAAAGCCCCAGAAAAACTATTGCTCAAATTGAATCTTGTCATGGCTGTGTTGGAGAGGCTTGAACTAAACTGGGTCTTCTTGATGTCTCCTGCCTCAAAAGTGTTTTGGACGCTTCAGCTCAGTGGAATGTCCCCAGATGAAGCCACTGTATTTCATCTGACACGGAAACCTGCACCTGTCATGAAATAGTTACAGTCAGGTAATGATTGTAAATGGGTAGCTTTTGTAAGTGATTATTGCAAGTATTTGCCAGGCATCATGCAAAGATTATCAAGTGCTTTTTAAAAATAAAAATTCTGAGATAGGTTAGGCTTTTAACTTTTCACTTTTGTAAATAAGCTTGGAGAAGCTGAATTGCTTACCCACAATCCCACAGCAGTGGATGAGGGACTGGAGCCAGACTCCACTTGCCTGGAAGGAGCCTGTCTCTGGTCTGCTGTGCTGTGGCTTCTCACTGGCCACTGCCTGCCCATAAGACCTGGGCTGAGCAATCATTTGCAGAGTGGAGGAGAGTGACGTGAGAGGCTTTTTGGAGGGGAGGTGACTTGCATCTCGAGTGACTTAGGGTACCTATTCTTGGTTCACTTATTTGATATCCTTCCAGTTCTCAGCTTGTGACCATAACCACTTTTATCTAGTTTCCCATTTAGAAAAAAAGTGCAACTCACTGCCAGTGTTCATTTAAATGGAAATGCCACTACTAACAACAGAAAGCTATGAGTAGAACAATGTCCTTGGCTTTCAAAGACTGGATAGTCCAGAGTGATGCAAAAATAATAATAAAACTGGGATATTTTGTGGCCCACATTGGGGGAAGTTAGGACTATAATCCATGAATTAACTCAGGGCAAATCCTGCAGGCATAAGTACCTCCAGCGAGTATTCTCAGGAGTAACAGGAAATTCAGTGTCCATGCGTAAAACAAGTCAACAGTCTGCATTCTGGAGCCATTTTTCTTTTTTAAATTTGCATTAGTGTTTGTTTGCAGGACAGACTGATGACATTCACCATGGGCGTTTGCACACGTACGTGACACAGCCTAATTATTTCTCCATCCACTTCCCCCGTTCTCCTTCTCTTCCTATCTCTCTCGGTCCCACTCACTTCTATAAAGTAGCTGTTGCTCCACTTCCTATGGTCCATCTTTTATTTTCCCTTTAATATATTTATGTTTGGGTTTCTCACATATGAGAAATGATGTGATATTTAAGTTTATATATGTGATTTATTTCACTTGATATTGTGATCTCAAGGTGCATCTATTTTCCTACAAATGACTCAAGTTTATCTTTCTTTATGGTAGCGCAGCACTCCCTTGTGTGTAAATAGCACATTTATTTTATCCACTTCTCTGCTGATGGGCATACAAGTTTCTTACAAAATCCAGTTATTGGGAGTTTTGCTGCTATAAGCATGGATATACATGTATTTTAAAAATATTAGCTAAATGATGTAGATGGCGTTTTAAAAGATAATATGTAGCATAAAAACCACGGTTTTGTTTTTTCCTCAATTTTGTTTTGCAAAGATTCCTGAGGATCTTCTGAGTGTGTATGCATTTATTTTTTACTTCGCTGTGGAAATTTCCCAACATATACGGGAACAGAGAGACCCAGTCAATGAGAACTAGTGTGTGCATTACCCGATTCCATTGCTTATGAAGGAAATCCAGGATCTTTCACCCTCAATTACTCCACTGAAGTTCTGGAGTGTAAAGTAAAAGCTGTGTTTACGGGGGCCTTGTCAGAAAGGGCTCAGCCAAACCTAACTCAAGTTGGGTGGAGAACTGAGTCCCTGTCATGGTCCGGGCAGGAAGGCTGAGCTTCTGCAGAGCTGCGGGTGTCTGGGAGGCTGTGCTCTGAGGAACACGAAGCAGTGTCTCTGGGTCTCATGCAGCATTCAGATCTGTGGGTCTCTGTTCTGAACCCCCAGTCTCTAGGAGAAGCCTCTCGTGTCCTGCCTGGAGATGGACACCTGGCTGCGGGTGCTGTGATGACCAGCGAGAACATCCACGGTTCTGTACATAGAGTTGCTGGGCCCACTGCTTCCAAGCCGGACCCAAGCCTGGATTTGCTCTGCCAGGACAGCGCTTGCTGCACTCCGCACAAAGTGGAGCTCCCGCCTTCCCAGCATGAGGAGGTGACTGCACAGTGCCACTGCGCCTTGTACCCGTCCTCCTGCCACCCTGCACGGTCCTCAGCTCCACAGCTCCCTAGCAGCCCTGAGCTCCAGCAGTTCTCCGACTTCTGGTCTCATCACCGACATTGCTGCCTTCTCTCTAACCCTGTGGATTTGTGTGAGTCAGTGGGATTTCAGGAGGAAGCGATGTGGACACATGTGTGCAATTTGCCCAGTTTTCCTGGAGTTTTGCACTCCTCTTAACAGCTAAAAATATAGCTTTAAGGATTAGTAGATTTGATACTCTCACCATATAAAACTATAGGGCTGGGGATATAGCTCAGCAGCACAAGTGCCTGCCTGGTAAGTGCGAGGTCCTGAGTTCAATTCCCAGTACCAAAACAAAAACAAAAACAAAACCATATAAAACTATTTACCTAAATTGCCAACCCAGAGAATTTTTTGTAGTTGGTGGATTCTTAATTACTGACTTTTTAGTACTAGAAACATAAATGTGGTACAATGTGGCTTATTTCTCCACAAGAGAAAGCATAATTTTATGGAACACCCAAGCCAAGGGATCATTTTGCAGAACTTAGGATGGGATTTGGAGCATTGAGCGAAAATGATTTTATTGGGATGTTAAAAATTTTGTGTGCCACCTTGGGCAAAACTATGTTTTAACTCAGCTTCTTTAGTGGAGACACAGCAAAAACTCAAAAACTTCCAAATGCATCCTGCATAAGTTTACCACACAAGTGATGGATCATCACTTCGGCAGTGCTGCTGGCATCAGGATCTTGAGCCCTGGCAGGGTGGCATTGCTGTTTGAAGCAACGGTGTTGGCACTGATGCTGTCTTCAGGAGGAGAGGTTGGATGGGGGTCCTCTGCTTGACATCATTCTGGTCCTCTGTTCCAACCGGCAAGAGCAGTGAGGACAGCAATGCACTCGCTGTGGGAGGGAGAAGGCTGAGGTAGAGCCCTGCTACAGAGAAAGGGCTGTGGACAGGCGGCCCTCTGCACACAGCGCGAGCCTGCTGAAACAGATGTGGCTGTCTGTTCAGTACTGGAGCTGAGGTGTGCGCCCTCAGGGAAGGCACAAGGTCCTCGCCCATGGAACTGTGCCATCCTTCCTCGCTGTGCTATCCAGGCATGCCCAAGGGATGTCCAGTATTCACATCCACTTTCCCTGGAAGTGGATTATCCTCTGAGTGCCCTCTTTTTCCCTTCCTTAGAATCTTGAGTATTTTCCTTCTGCTGTAGAGAAACCCCACAACTTTATGGCTGTCCACTCTCCTAATATTTATTTCCTCCCACAAAAGTTCCAGAGATTTCTGTATGTGCCCAGCAGTGTAGGAGGGGTTCGTTCCTGGGACACCTTCCTTTCCCATGCAGGGACTTAGCTGGCCCAACAGGTAGTCTGTTAATGATGGACATCCAACCTCAGAAGGTCCTTCCACTAGTAGGACCACTTTACTGTAAACACAAGACCATCAACTGAAACATGAGGGTAGAGAAGGAATTCACTGTTCTACATAGTTAGAAACGAGGGGCACAACGTGTTTGGTACGCTGATGTAGAAGGGCTTTGTCTCTCTGTCACTTTTCTTCTGGGGTACACTTAGTTTTAGGCACAGTTCCCCACATGGCTTCTAAGATGGCCACTATCACTGTGAGTTAACATCAAACCAAAATTAACTGCAGCAGAAGGAAAATGTGTTTTCCAGATGCTCCAGAGCAGTTTCCGAGATGGCGCCCCAGAGGGCCTGAGCCACTTGCGGGTCCAGAGCTGGTGGGCAGCAGCAGAGGGGTGCTCTGATTGGCCAGGCCCAGATCTCCTGCACATGGGGCAGGGACAGGAGGCCTTTAGCTTGGACCATGAAGGAGCAGGTGGGGGATGCGCTTGCTTCCTACATCATTTCTGGCCAAACTGAAACAAACCAACAAGAAAGGAAACAAATCCTAAAGCAAAAATGACCAATACTCCTGGAATGCAGGTTAAATGTTTTCCTTCTGAAACCAGCCTGAAACTTGAGACTTGTGCAGATCTCACACCCTTTCCCCTGCCAAAGGCCGAGACAGGAGTATCCCAAGTTTGAGCCCAGCCTAGACAACTTAGTGGGCAGGCCTAAAGATTAAAAAGGGCTGGGGATGTAGTACAGTGTGAAGCCCTAGGTTCAGTCTCAGTGAAAAACAAACCATAATCCAGCCAGGCACTCACTGGGTCCTAGGTGGCATCTTGTACCTGTTCCTTCCCTCGAGCCCTTACTTAACTCTGGTCCTTTTGTTTCCGAAACTCCTCTCTGTTTATTCTGTGGTGGAGTAAAAAAGTACCCACAATCAGGAAAGTAGTGTTAAGAGCATGTAATGAAAACATGGACACAAGTATTTTAGGGCAACATGAGAGGTAATAGGGTCCTCCCCGACAAGGTACAAGCTCCCTCGGATCTTCACAAAAGCCGTCCTTCATGTAAGTCTTTTTCTAATTTGATAGGCTTTACTTGATTATTGGCATTTGTGGTAAAATTTGTTATTTGGTAAAATAGTTGGTAAAATTCCCTCTGGTTTTGACGAATTGTGTTATATTTCAAATGTGTTACAATGTGGAAACTTCATTCTAGGCTCAGTAGTTTTTCTTAGTCACTTTCTCATTGTTAAAACTCAAACCCAACATGCACAGTTAAAAGGGGAGAAGCTGTTGTGGCTTGTGGTTCTGTCCATGGTTGGCTGCAGGGCAGGAAGGCGTGGCAGGGGGTGTGACTGAAAGGAAGCTGAGAGAGAAACGGGGATCCAAGGAGGGAGACCCGTTCCAGGCATGCCCCTACCAATCCCACTTCCTAACAGCAAGTCAACTATCAGCCCCCATAATCCAGTCACCCCTCCAAAGCCCTGCCTTTTGGGGGACATCTAGAATTAGGCCATTACAGTACTTTATGTCTCTTGCTAAACCTACCATGCCTCAAGAATTAAAAATCGTGACTGTAGTTTTTACATTTTGAGCCAGTGCATCCTGAATACTCTTGCAAAAGCTGTGAGTTGTGTGCTGTGTTCTAGGTTAGAGATGGGGAATGGATGAAAGAGGGTCAGGTTATAAAAATAAACAGGACATTGTCCCAGCACTGGGGGCAGTTTTTGTCCTCAGGGGTTGCTCTAAGACTTGTGTCTCAGCCCTGGGTCCCATGTTGATGTTTTAACAGCAGAAGTATTGCCAAGTATAACAGCCTGAGAACAGGGCTATGTTCGAGGTGTTGAAAGCCAAGTGCACGTGTGCTTCTTTGAGTCGGTATGGTGAATACCAGAGAATACGACTTCCAGTCCTTGTGAGTGTGGCCTCTCGTGAGTGTGACCCACCTGCTTCTAAGGCGTGGGCTGCTCCTGACTACTGGGAACTAAGTACTCCTGAGGCTCTCCACACTCCTGCCTCCAGGGCTCCCTGTCCTCTCTGGACTGCTGACCACAGGCCTCATCTACAAGTGACATCTCCTCCTACTTCCTGCTGCATGTGCTCGGCCTTCTCCTTTGCCCTGAAAACCCTCTGTTGAGGTTACTTCCAGGGGCGTGGGGCAAGCTGTGGCTCACAGGCTTCTTACTTCCCTCCCCTCTGAATGGCTCGACAGAAAACTGCAGCGGTCAGGACTAGGTGGGGAAGGAAGGCCTGAACTGACAGCACCTCAAAGGGGTTGGTGGTGGGAGCCGGGGTGGGAAGAGTGTAACTACCAAGCACGTGGGTCTGGACGGAACCTGTCTCTGGCTGTGCTTCCTCCCTCTGCCTGGCGCTTTCCCAGTGCCACGGACACAGGCTGAGCAGCTTCCTGGGAATTTCAGTGCACGGCCCAGGGGAGGTGTGATGTCAGCGTCACTGAGTCCTGTGCTTATTGATCGGTGGGTTGTAACAAAATTAATTAGTTGCTGAGGCACAAGGTTGTCAAATCATGTTAAATGATTTTATATCCAAGACAGAGATCAAAATCGGCTCATTCAATTCAAGATGCAATACCATAATGACCAATATTAAATTAGGGTTTTACCTGCTGTTATACAGCTTTTAAAGTTTTCTTTCCCCAAGAAAAGTGTCTGGAAATATCTACAGCCTTTTATGTGTGCACATTTGTGTCTCTTTGTCAGGACTGACTGATAAAAACCTGCAGAACTAGAAAACCATGCAAGTATGTCCTTGAGGAGACTTACAAGAGGCAGAGGTGCTTTTCAAACCAGGAAAGCACAAAGATTCCAAAACAATCAAAGAAGAGAATTTGTTCATCTTCAGAAGGGGAAGGATTCTCAGTACTGTTTCTAGGAGAAATTGCTTTCTATTTGAAATCTGGAGAAGAAATCAAGGGACAAGCACAAGCCATGGAGCCAAGTGAAGCCTTCGGAGACTCTGCTTCCCCAGCCATGCAGGGTCCCAGCCTGTGGCAGCTCTCTGTCCCGGTCCCGCCTGAGCTGAGGGCAGCCAGACTGCTGAACGAGAAGGAGGATGTATACCCGCTCCGTGTCCACATCTCCTGCCTTCCTCAGGGCCTCGCTGTGCCTCCTCTGAACTGTTGGAAATGCCTCTTACCCAGTTAGGCCTTTCCTTGCTGCTCCTTGTTCTAACTCCCACACATTCATAGAGCTGTGTTTCTAAGTGGCCGAAATGCCCTGGTGGCCACAAGCACTGTCTGACGCCATTGCGGATACCGTGTTGATTGACCCTACGCCCCCACCCCCATGCCCAGCATTGTGAATCCGTCCTTCCCACTGTGTCCAGGGACCCTCCTCCCAAGCTGACGGTTCATCTGCTCAGGACAGAGATCTGGTCACACCAGTCCCCCACTCTGAGACCTTTGCGGGATGCACTGCTTGAAGCTTAGGGGGACACACACCCATGTGGTGTTCAAGAGCTCTCAGAACCTCCTCTTGCACCTCCCTTAGCCTCACGTCCTGACTTTCCACTCCCACCCAGCTGGGTCTGCTGGGTCATAGGGCATGCCGAGAATGGAGTGAAGAAGTCAACATGACCTAGCTCTGCTAAGTTGAGTTCTCTATTTTCAGTGATTTCCTAACTCTTATCTACTAATCTTTGGTCTTTGGGACCCAAAGCCCTTTATGAAACTCTTCTGGAACACAAATCTCTGAGGAGAACCTCTGGGTTCCTGGTGATTCTCTGTGCTCCCATGAGGCTTTGCTGGTTCTGGTTCTGTTTCTTGTTATAGTGTAGCAAGTGGATGAGTCCATGTATTCAGCTGTCCAGGAGGACTGTAAGGGCAAGGAACAAGTTTTTACCTGGGGATGTCACACAGTAGAGGATTCAAGTGATGTAGACTCTATCTCCACACATTTTTTCCTTTTTAATATTATAATCCTGTGTAACATCATGACTCTCAATTTCCTTGCTCCAATTGGCCTAAGATTAGGATTTCACAAAACTAACCAGCTCCTTTGGTCTCCTGGAAGAGCTTGAAGCTATTACTGGGATGAACAGATGAGGACAGGGTGGTGATGACCGGGGCGCAGCAGTTGCACTGTGTACCTTTGAGGGAGAACGGGAGTAGGGCTGGTGACTCATAAGACCCAGCAGGACTGAGTGAGTTCTGTCTGAGTTCTCTCTGTCACCAATGTACTGTTCCAGGGCAGGGATCAGGAATGTCACTGCTGTGCAAGTCTTTTGCTGCAGGTGTTGACAATCCAACTTCAACTTGGTAGAAGGAACACAATAAGAAATGCAGGCTCAGGCAACTCAGAGGTCCCTCGTAGTCACAGTCAAGTCCAAGGGCTCAAATGATGCCATGGAGCTCACATTTCCTCTCTGCACCCCTCAACTCTACTCTCATGGCAATGTGCTGCATGCTCAGCTGCCACATAGAGCCATGGGAAACTCGAGGTCCTAAGAATAAGTGTATCTCTCTCTCTCTCCTGGTACCTCAAGGAATCCCAGGGATGACTCTTACCAGCCCAGCTTTGAACCACTGCCTGTGCCCAAGTAACCACCACCTCTAAGTCAGCAGTAGGCTCATGGGCCAGGTCTGGATCTTGGCCCCAACCCTGTCCACTTGAGGTGTGTTGTGATCACCCTTAAAACACAACAAGGAAGAAAGAGGTTGGAGGGTGTGATGGGTGACTTTGCATATCCACTGGACTCAGCTAAGGGAAGCCCGGCTAGCTCATAAAATATCGCTCCAGACGAGATTAGCATTTCAATAAGAAGATGAGTGAAGTTCACCTTCCCAGTATGAGTGGGCATCCCCTAAACTGCCATGGGCCCAAACAAAACGAAAGGTAGAGAAAGGGTGCATTTGCTGCCCCTGTCTGAGCTGGAATATCCATGTTTGCCTCCCTCTGGCAATGGAAAGCCTGATTTTGGTTCTTTGCACTCTGGAACTTGCATCACCAGCTCCTGAGGTTTCAGGCCTTTGGACAGGGACTAAATTGTGCCACCAGCTTTCCTGGAGTCCGGCCTGCAGGTGGCTTCTGGGAGGACTGCTCAGCTTCCTTCATCACATGGGCCAGTTCTCAGGTGCAGCTCCTCTTCATACCTGCATATGGGGTTCTGTTTCCCTGGAGAATCTGATCTACATTCAGAGGTTTCACAAAGGGAAGCAGTGTCAGGGACACAAAGGAGTGCAGCAGATGTCAACCAGCCAACCTGAGGCAAACCCTTGTGGGTGGCCATAGGAACGACTGCAAGCATGCATTAGAATAAGGTAGAAAGAAAAAGAGAAAAAAAATGAAGTTCCAAAGCAATCACCATGATAAATTTCAATTACCTAAAGATGAAAGAGAAAGGAAACACAGCTAAAGTAATACTTCAGCACCTGATCCGGGAGTACATTTCCCACGAGCTATTAGGATCACCAGGAATATTAGTGTTGAGGCACATTTCAGAGCAGGAGGGATGTGGACCGGAAGGAAGAAGGAAGCCCCACCACTGATTCCGTGCCATGCAAGGGCCGTGAGCACTATTGCTGCAACCTTGAGCGGCTCCTCTCAGCGAGTGCAAGGCAACCTCTTTGTTTGAGACAGTAACACACTTTGCCCAGATGGTTATAATAATGGAGTTTAAATTGGTGGATACAGATGCTATAATTTTCACTAGGTTGCTATCCTTGTGTGAAAATTTGAAGAGTCCATTCAAGACACATTTCAGGGTCTAGCGGGAAGGCGCTGAGACTGCAGATGCTCTGATTTATCTTGGTTCTCACGCCTGCCGCTTCCCACTCCGATCCTTTCTTCACGCCACGGAGAGAGTTGTCTTTCTCAAACGCCAACCTGATCACGTTTCCTACCTGCTTAAAATCTCTTGATGCCTCTCAGTTGCCATCAGACTTGGGTAAAGTCTGGAATCCTAAACCAGACTTTCAAAGCTTTCTCTTTTCAGCTACCTTTCCCCCACCTCCGCCTGTTGTAGGCTCAGGGCCACTCTCTGTGTCCCTGGACACTCCGCTCTTGCACACCTCTGTGCTTTGCTCACACTGTTCTCAGCCTGTGTGACCCCAAAGCCCCGGTGACTCTCACTGTGTTAGGGCTCCTAGTACTCGGCAGAATTCGTCTGCCCCTGCCCCGTGCTCCTGAGAGCCATTCAGTTTCCCTGTGTCCCTCTCACAATACTTTCACTGAAAGAATACTCATCTCACTGGCTAACTTGAGCCCATGACAGTGTCTTTGTCTTTTATATTTCCCCTGCTAGCACAGTGCCTAAGCACTTACCTAGCACTCAATGCCTGTTTGTGGAATCAGTGAACTTGAAGAAGATTGATAATGCAAAGTACTTTATGAATTTTGAATTTCAAATGGTTATTCAGGAATTGCTTGGACAATGGAAACTGTTGCTATGGCAACATGCATGTGGGGTGTTAGTTCTAGAGCTGTGGTTCACCCACCAAAGCCAGTTGAATCTAAGCAGAGACAGAGTTACTGCAACCTCCAGTGGACAAGGCGGAGGCCATAGCATGATCTCTGTGTACAGAGACAGCCCCTTGTGCCACTGAGGTGTAGAAATGCCGGCTGGATACATGACAGCCAGGAGGCCCAGGGCAAGGTACCCAGGTGTGAGTGCCTGGCTCCTGAAGCCTGGCAAGGAGGAGGCTTGGGATGCAGATGGGATGTGGCGGGAAGGAGAGGCCCAGAGTCTAGGTGAGAGCAGCACCGTCCTGAGTGCAGAGCCAGGCCCCAGGACGGAGTGGGATGGTGTGGAGAGTGCAGACATGGTGCGGACCCTGTGGGAGGGTGTCTGGCTTCCTACCTCTCTGTTCTAAGCCCTATCCCCTCACCACAGTGGGATTGGGTGCGTTAGTTTTCTGTTGTTATGATAATTACCTGAGGCAATCAGCGGTTAAAGAAAAATGGGTTATTTTGGCCTGTGGTTTCACAACTTGCAGTCAATGATTTTGTTTTAGGCCTGTGGGGAAGCAGCATATCATGGTAGGAGCAGGTGGTGGGGCAAATCTGCTCACCTCGTGGGGAGATAAAGGGAGAGACAGAGAGACAGAGAGGGACTTCTCATCTCATGAAGAGATGGAGACAGAGAGAGTCAGAGACAGAGGACATGTGCCCTTTGAGGACATACCTCCAAAAAGCTCCTCGTAGACCCCACCTCCTCCCAGTAGTGCAAAGGGGAGGGGCTCAATATATGAGTGTTTGGGGCACACTCAGAGCAGAGGCTTGTTTGACTCATGGTGACAGTCCGCGGTTGGCCAGCTTCAAAGCAGAAGCAGCACGGCGGGAAGGCTGGGTGGAGGGGAGCTGCTCATGTCTGGGATGCAGATGGGATGTGGCGGGAAGGAGAGGCCCAGAAGCAGAGAGAGGAAGGAGGAGGGCAGAGTGTTAGACCCTCCCCACAGCAATTCGCCTCTTGGGACCAGACTCAACCTCCGAACAGCAAGTCAGCTGTGTCACCCCCGTGTGTCAGCCCCTTTCCCCAAGCCCCACCTGCGAGGCCTTTTGGGAACATTCTTGAGCTAAGCTACAGCACTGTCTTCGCTAGGACAGGCTGCTTTTGTGGGGGAGAAGCTGGCCGCTAAGCTCCAAGAGCAATGACCAAGGCTGAGCGGTGGAGAGCACCGCATGGAGGGGTCGATGATGACAGACAGGCCAGGAGGTGTGGCATGAGACTTGCTGCTAGGGATGATGCCAGGTTTCGCCGTCTGTCTCACAGGGATCCACTCGGGAGGGAAGGAGTGGTGTGGGCAACCTCGCCAAGGAGTGCAAGTGAGCATTCAGGGTGGGCTCTGAAAGACCAGCTTTATTTTGAGTAACACGACAAGGCTGGATATTTGTGTCGTCCCCTAAGTTCAAGTGCTGAAATCCCAGCACCCAAGAGGATGGTCCTAGGAGGAGGGACCTCTGGGAGTGACAGGAGGGAGTCCCTGGGGATGGGGTTGGTGCCCTTATGTGCAGCGCTTGGGCATGCTCACCTTCTTCTTGCACTCCAGGAGGCTGTGGGAAGTTGGCCTGCTACAGCTGCTGAAAGGGGCCCTGGTTTCAGGCTTCCAGACGCCAGGACTGCGGGAATGCATTCTTGCTGGTGGTGAGCCCTGCAGTTTTTGGCATTTGTTACAGCAGCTGAGCTGGCTGAGATGCGTGCATTGCTCCTTTGCATGCTGAGCAGCTGGAGACCTGCTGTCTGCGCTGATTGAGTTCTTACAGGTTTTAAAGCAAAGGAAAAAGGGCTGCAGGTACAGCACCTGTCAGGTTTCCCCACTGGGTAGGGGGTTTCTGCACCCACCTGACCTATCAGGGCCTGATTCTTTTCAGACTTTCAAGTATTAGGACGGTTGTAAAATGCTAGAGGCTTAAAGTCACTGAAAGATAAACAGGAGCCTTACACGAAAAGCAAATTAGCTCCTTCAGGAGCTACTGTTTCTGTACAGCTGCTGTTTGGGTCCAAATGTTCTCTGGCCTCCTGGTGGGATTTGCACCCCCAGAAGCAGTGCTCCTTTGTGGCTGTGCAAGCTTCATCTCACTCTTTCCCCGGGGCGGGTGAACTTGCTCTGTGCTCCCGCCTGGACATACTCTAGGTGCTCCTCACTGTGAACCAAACTCTGACCCTGTTTTTCTCTACTTCGTATCTGACAGACATTGTCAAGCCCAGTTGTCCTTATTGTAGAGAAAATGTCTTCACTCTCCGTGAAAGTTTGGAGGTGCCTGTGAAGAACCCGGGGCAACCTGGAGGTCAGGGTCCACTGGTCCAGATGACCACAGCCGCTTCGCACTAGTAAGCCTCTGAAAAAGCACCGTGGATAATAATAATCTCATCAATGGAGCCCGTAGTGGATTCCGATTAAAAACGGGAACATTTTGTCACGGCTGACTCTGACGGCTGTGCGTGGAGCCTGCATTTGGAAGCATCTTGGAAACACAAGATGCATTAAGGAGTTGGTACTGACTTTTAAGATCATCCAGCTAGCTCTTGCCTCCAGGTTGGAAGAGTGGGATATGGGAGCACACTTGAGGCCACCTGGACGAGTGCATACATTGGTCCGTGGAGGGCAAGATACGTCGGCACACAGTCGCTGTGGAAGCTGGCTGATGACGGCATGGGACCGCCGCCTGCCCTCACAGATGGCCGGGGTTACAGTGGGGACCTTTCAGGCATCGGGTGATGTTCAGTCCTGCAAGTGACGCTCATGGGGTGGAAGGGTTCTCTTACCAATTCTCCATGCTTTTTATTCCATCAAAGTTTTCAATTCACCTGCAATATGAAGAAACACAGGTTTCCATGGTTCTTGTCCTTCTTTCTGGTAACTGACGTTGGTCTTTGCAGTGTCTTTTGGAGGGAAAGCCTAAGGCTACCAAGAAAGAGAAATACTTGGAGGGAAGGTCGGGAACCACTGAAACGCAGGTGCCTTCACGCTGGCTGTGCCACCCCGCTCTCACGCGCTATCATCCTGGCCCAGGTTTCTCAGGCATGCTAAGCGAATTCAAATACTTTCAATCTTTACAGTAGTCCTTGGCGTGTAGTGAGCACTAATAAATGTTCAAAGTGATTGTTCCAGACTTTTGAGAAATGGCTGCTCTCTCCTCGTTAGCCAGGCTGTGGGAGAACATTATGCTTCCAGCCTCAGCCTGAGCTGCCCCCAAAACGGGCAGGAGTAATCGCCGCCGGCCGGGTCCCAGGAGACTGCAGACACTCGCCGAAGGAAGGAAGACGCACAGTTGGCCTTTGAAGCATTTTGGTATGGCCTTGGAGATGGAGATGATGGCAATGTTTTTCTTACTATAAACTACGATTTTATTTAGTAAACAAGCATTTAAAAATGATAGCTATGTCTAGTTATAAGAAGAATGATCAGCCATTACAGAAAAGTTGGAGCATAAAGAAAAGCACATTCAAAGGTTTAAATTGTCCTGTTAATTTTGCATGTGTTGTGTTCGCAGATATACTGGCTCATGAATGCTTCTGTTCATGAACAATTTTGTCCCCGAACAGAAGCATTTGGCAAAATTTTGCTTCAATTTGCGAACTCCCCATGGGGTGACAAACCCAACGAGAGCAGCAGCTACAGTCCCCAGAGCGGTGGAGAGAATTAAGTTGATGAACTGAGGCATTAGGAGGGCGTGTCTCCTTTGCTGTATATAATGTGGGTAGATATTCTGTCCATATCCAGTAGGGTGCAAAACTCTGGATGTAAAAAACATAGTAAAGTCTACTCTCAAAAGGCTTTCTCTTCCTTCCTTCCTTTTTTCCTTCCTTCCTTTTTCCCTATCTCTCTCACTTTTCTTTTCCTACCCTTCTACTGTTGTGTTCCATTCCATTCTGTTCTGTTCCTTTCCATTGCATTCCCTTCCCTTTGCTCCTCTCTCCTCCCCTCCCCTCCTTTCCTTCCCCCCTCCTTGCCTCCCTTCCCCCTCCTCTCCCCACTCCTCTCTTCCCTGCTCTCCTCTCCTCTCCTCTCCTCTCCTCTCCTCTCCTCTTCTCTCTTCCCTTCCCCTCCTCTGTCTTTCTCTCTCTCTCTCTCTTTCTTTCTTTTTTCTTTTTTCTTTCTTTCTTTCTTTCTTTCTTTCTTTCTTTCTTTCTTTCTTTCTTTCTTTCTTTCTTTCTTTCTTTCTTTCTCCCTCAGTACTGAGGATTGAATCCAGAGCCTTCACAATGAACTACATCCCCAGGCCATTTTTATTTTTTATTTTAAGACTGGGTCTTGCCAAGTTGCTAAGTTGCCCAAGCTGGGCTCCGACTTGTAATCCTCCTGCCCCAGCTTCCCAGAGTGTCTGGGAATATAGGCATGTACCTTCACACCTGGCCTTATTGCTTCTGGGAGAGACGGGGCTGGTTATACCAAACAGCTCAGTTAACAAGGGAAAGCTGTCATTCTGCCTGGTACTGATGCCCAAGGTCCACAGAAGGAGAAACTCTTCTTTTCCTTTAGGGTTTGCACTGGGCGGAGGGGTCTTCTGGGCCTGGGGACATCCACGATGCAGGGAGAATACAGTCACTGAGGTGTGTCTGAGAAGGAGGTGGCCCGGCACCTGAGCAGAAGTGATGTGTGCCGCTTCCTGGTCAAGCCCTTCATAAGGGACAACATCTGCTCTCCATTCTCTTCCTTCCCTCCACGTCCAGGATGTGGCTGTGGATCCCGGGACCAGCAGTTGATTTCCATGAGTGCAAAAGAAAGCTCTTGATGCTCTGGCAGGATGATACACAAGGGTAAACCAAGTCAACAAACCAGGAGTTTAAGAGAGAGGAAGACAGCCAGGCTGAACCATGCAGTCAGCTACCATGAGCAGGTGGTCCCTGCCCCTCTCTTCCTCCTTTTACTTGGGATTCTTAAGTCCTTATTTTAGGGGGTAGAAGAGTAGCAATTGTTAGAGCCCCACCTGCTCATCACATAGTAGGTTTCCTTGTATATGACCTTAATTTGTCCTTGATGTTCTTGCTGTCATTGGCCACAGCCTAATAGGCCCTGAACTTGGGATCCTGTATGGAAACAAAGCTTCTTCCAGATGAAACCTGTGTCCCAGGATGGTTGAGCAACAAAAGGGAAGCAAGGGGCATAGACAGTCACTGACCTATGTGTGAAAATACTTAGAGAAATAACCCCAAAGGGCATGACAAAAATACAGCAAATGTCTAAATTAAAAATAAAAGTTTATTACAGTGGAAGAAACATTGCCATTGGTCCCCCTCACTTGGAAACACATCCACCATACTTGTCACTCTCGGAAGCAGCTCTGGAAGTCCTTTTCCTGAGGGTCTTTTTACAGCTGCCTCAATGTCCTGAATTGCTTCAAAATGATTTTGTCATTTCTGTTGAATAAAAACAGGAAGTGTGTCTTCATCCTTCTTATTCACTGGATCTGGTACCATGTGACCCCTGACTCCTCCACAAAGTCAGAAGGGCCATGAAAGGGAAAGGTTTGGAGTCCATTCAGGGCACTGAGGCAGCCATAAGAACACAACAAAAGACACTCACGAAAGAGGAATTCCAGAACTGCTTCAGAAAGTGGCAGGAATGATGGGATGAGTTTGCAGGAAGCAAGGGGAGGGATTCTGAGGGGGATTCTTGGTAATGTGTCTTTTACTGCAATGCATTTTTTAAAATTTATAAAAACTCCTTGTATGTTTCAAGCACACCTCATTTTTTTTCCCAATAGCATTTGGGGCCTTTTGTGTGTGGATGCTTTTCTGTATCCTGCACACAACGGATGCTCCGTGGAGCCACTAGGGGGTGACAGAGTGCGATCAGAATGGAGGTCATTTTCCTGCTGGCCCAAGACACAGAAAAGACCGCTGAAAGTTGCCTTCGTGGGGTTCCTTGTAACTTCAACATACTTAGGAACCATCCATGCTCAGAACAGAACATAAATGGCCTTTAAAATTTCCCTGTAAAGATGGCTATGCTTGCCTCCCTGTTCCTCAAGGGGATAAGTGGCCTTATTAGTTTCTGAAGAGAAAAATACACCTCTAGGGTGTTACCTTACTATACGATCCCCTTCTTTTCCTGGTAATTGAAGAAGTCACAGCATGTACCAAAAAAGATTAAGGCTTGTGTAGGAGGGAATTAGAGTTTTCTTTCTTTCTGTTTTTTTTTTTAAAGTATTGGTCTCTTTCCTGTGAGGTGGTATTGAAGTAACGTTCTGTGCTTGTTCATTAGCAAGGGTAGGGAAGGGAACAATTCCCTTGCCTTCTTGATTTCTGAGATCACAAAGTCAAGCAGCCTCCATGTGGAAGTGAGAGTAACCATTGCTTTGGAATATTTGCTGGTCAGAATGTAAAGTTTATTTATGCGTCAAAAATTAGCACTTGGGGATATATGTGAGCACACCCAGGTACTTTGTAAGCAAAGGAGCGGGTACGTGAGTTCCTGAGTGATCTAGCAGACGCAAGTGCTCCGGGCCAACTTTGCTGTGAATACAATTAGACCACAAGTTCTCATGAAGCTCCTTGGAACTTCTAAGATCTCCCTGGAAGGTGGCACAGGGGTCCAGAGTTTATTGGATAAAAAATCATCTTTAAACAGTGACATTAACAATGTTTAGAGTTGTATATATCTGGAGTAAACCCTCATGGTCCAGCCACTTCTGGAAAGTGGCTGGGTATGGTGTCCCTGAGGTCTCAGGGCCACAAATACTTCACTGAGATGGAATCCAAGTGCTCCCCGGATGGAGCACCCCTCTGGGTCACAGCACCCAGTACAAGGAGACAGTTGTAGTAGATACAAGAGTGGCAATGCAGAAAACTTACTCCTTTCAAGGTGCTCGATACCACTCACTTGTGACTGTAAGTAGATGTCTCCAGTCGGTAACCTCGCCCTCAGCACACACCACACGTGGGGAGACCTTCCCAGTCTCCGGGAAGCCTACGCAAATGGATCTGGCAAAGCCCCTGTCCTTGGGGAGGTGATAGCCTGCTTAGAAATGATTTCAGCTCGAAATGTACACAGCAGTTTTGACAAGAGAAGGTCTGTGGTAAGGAGATTACCAGACTTAGGAGCTTATGCTGAGAATTCTCTCTGTGGAACGATGCCAATCCCATTCTGCTCTGCGTATGTTCTCCTGTAAGTAGCGGTTGTAGGTAGATTATTTTTCACGCTTGGTGGGATGGAGTACTTTCTCATCATTTGGTTATCGTTCATGGCTAGTAGTGTTAACTTTGGAGGAAGATGAGATTCAGTAAGATTAATCCTAGTGAAGTGGTCTATTAAGTCAGGTATTAATCAAAATGCTTTATGGGGGCAGTGGTTCATTATTTGGCCTGTTATCTGCACTACAGGGAACATTAGCTTTCAATAGGTCATTTTGTAAGTTCTGTCTGTGACAGGACTAGGACTTTATAGATTGCCTCCAGTAACAGTGGCTGCTGCATGCGCTCCATTTAGAAATAAAGCAGCCTACGGCCTCATATCCAATTCATAGAATTCCAAGCCGAGGCCGAAGTCCTGCATAATAGGATCAGCTTACGGCGAGAGCCGCGTCTCACGCAGGCTCTTTGTAAAGCTGCTTATTGATCGAGCCTTGGTTATGGTGGCATAAAGCCTGACAGTGGTAAGCACTTGCTCCTTCTGCCCTCTGAGCCCTTGGAGAAAGGAGAGCATTCGGCAGACTGAGAGAAATGTACGAGTTATCCTGAAGGGCACACGGAAAAGAGGGAGAGCAGGATCAGGTGTGCCTCGTTAACCTGCCTGTACTCCTAGAGCGCGTGTCACAGGCCATTAAACTGAGGGAGCCTCAGGTGACTGGTGGGAAACCCATGCGAGCTGCTCGTGTGAATTCCATCTTTGAAGCACGGCGTGGCTTTCCTGGGTGGCAAAAAGGAGCACAGCGGACCCATTATTTCATAAAGAAACCCGCTCAGTCTTCATCGGTGCCTTTCTGGTTCTAACTCTGCCACCAGATGCAAACCGGAGCTTTAGCCAAGGCGTCAAGCTCCTTTTAGAGCATGCTTTCACTCTTCGGTAGGACACATACGCCTTCAAAAGTATAGCTGTTCGTGTATGACCGCAGACAGACACACACCAGTGTAGACAGTCATCCACACAGACCTTTCCAAGATACTCACATGCCATTAAAAGAGGACTCTGCGGTATTGCT
Source organism: Chinchilla lanigera (assembly GCF_000276665.1). Classification (NCBI taxonomy): domain Eukaryota; kingdom Metazoa; phylum Chordata; class Mammalia; order Rodentia; family Chinchillidae; genus Chinchilla; species Chinchilla lanigera. The sequence continues at coordinate 54,406,790 of NW_004955403.1, forward strand.
CATGGGGGAAAAGTCAAGCCTGTACCCATACTGATAGTTTCTGGGGTGGAATTTTGAGATGGCAATCAATCAATCAATCAAGTGTCATAACCCAAGCCCTTGTGCATGATGAGGCTTCTTTTTTCCTTCAAAACGAATCCCTTCTTTAAAAAGTCAACCTCAGGTTTTTCCCTGCTTTTCTCTGTAGCACATTTGAAGAAGAGAGGGAGGTGATTCCTTCATTTGACAAAATACCTTACCAGCCTCTCGGTCACCTTTTCCTGCAGGACACTGACGGTGGACAGAGTTACCCAAAAGGTCTGCCCCTAGGTCCTGGCTAAGACGCTAATTCAGTCCCCTTAGCTGGTCTCCTCTTCGTCTCGGGATGGAAGGCCATCTTCCCAGGCATGGAGGGCACCAATCCTGGGTGCGTTTACGCCTCTCTTTCTCCCTGAATCCATTCCTAACATGTCAGCAAATCCTACCAGCATCATCTGAATGGCCCACGGAACCCGGTCACCTGGCCACCCGTTCCTAACCCACCGGGAGCCACAGCACGGCCTTCTGCGTTCCTTGCCGGCCCTCCCATCCTCTGCTTGCAATGTCGTAATGCCTTCGGGGACTCACAGTGGAAACCAAACCCCTTGCCATGTCCTGAGAATCTGCCCAAGATCCGGTCTCTTCGGACATCACCTTTGACCCATGTCCCTTTTGCTCATTTTCCTCTGCCACACTGGGGTCTCGTGCTTCTTTAAGAGCCCAGTTTTCTGCCTCAGGGCCTGTGCATAGGCCACTCTCTGTGTCTGGCGCATTCTTTGATCTCTGCAGCCTTCTCCTTGTGCCTCTTTTGTGTTGTTGCTCAGCTGCTACCTCCCGCGGTCCTTCCGTGACCGCTCTTTGGAAGCACACCCGTCTCCCTCCGCCTCTCTTCTTTACAGCATGTCACACCATCTACCCGCTCCACGCCTGCTGTCTGTCCTGCCCCCGCCTCTCGAACTCCAGGGCGGCTGCAGTTCTGCTCTATCCATGGCCGTGGCCCAGTGCCCGGAGCAGGGCCCTGCACATAGTTGGCACTGGGCCACGTCTGGGATATGAATTCCTGATACTGCGGGGACCAGCACTTGGAAGGAGCCTGAGCGCAGCTCCAGAAGGAAGACACTGTGAGGCATCCTGGCAGCCGAGTGGAGAAGGAGTGGGAGTCCACCAAACCCAGCAGCATAGCCAGGCCGTTGCGCTGCCTCGCTCTGTCTTTGGGCTTCGGGACAGGAACCTCAGCCTTGGTCCTTTGTAAACAGTGGCGAAGTCACACTGCTCTGATGAGTGCTTAGAAGCTGTGCCTGAGTGCACCTGCGTGCCCGCTCCCTGCGCTTCGGACGTGCTCCCTCTCACACCTGTCTAGATTTAGAGCGCATGCTCTCCAACCACAGCCGACTGTGTATCAGGTGGTAGTCTAGCTTTTAGATGGCAGCACTGGGATGCGCTAATTCTGGTGTCTGCATAATTTTTCTCTTATCATTACTCCTTCTTGAAGGAAATAGGATCTGTGCTAATGATATCCACACAGAGGATGGAGTCATCAAGGGGCTGATGAACTCTCTGCGGTGAGACAGGGATTGAAGGTGAGCTCCCTCATTGCTACCAAGGGTCTCTTTCTTAGGCTCCTAGAAGTATTTTTTATTCCTCAAAATGAAAACAAAGACCCCATTGTATTTCCAACCTCAAAGAAATGAAAAAAGCCCAACAAGCAATGAAAACACACTGCACATAAACAGGCTGTGAAGACCAGGAGAGGAAAAGGTCAGCAAGACTCTCAGAAGAGCTCACAGCGTGGGCTTTGTTTATTGTCTTTCAGGATTCTCGTGTGCTAGGAAAAAATTTGGGAGGATCCGAAAGAGTTTTCACAGGAATGGGAGAACAATTTGCTGATGGTCGATGAGAAATTCTTTCCTTATAACGAAGTCTTACAATTATACTTGCCATTCCTTTATATTTCCTTATTTCTTCAATTTTTGATGTATTAGAGCATAGATAATGATCTGGGAGTATTTGATAGAGCTCCGGATCATCCTTTTAGGAAAACTAGCCAATGCCATATACTTTTGAAATACTGGGTGGGATTCCTGAGTGATTGCTCAAGTTTCCGGAAATGCACATATTCTCCTAGTAGTAGAAGTTAACCCTTTCTTTGGGCCCGTGATTGTGGGTGGTGTGACAGTGACCTGCAAGTAATGTGGCTTCTGTATCAGGGACCAATTCCGAAACTCTAGAAGCTTGTGTTTCAAAGTGAGAAGTAGCTCTCTGAACCTTTGCCTGGATTTAAAAACTGAAGTTGTAAATGCTTCTCTAGAATTTTTCGGTTATGTAAAAGGAGGCAGTGAAGTTTTTGAGTATATTTAAAAGGTGTGTAGGTTTACAACCCTGAGCATCTTGAATGTCTGTTAAGCATAGGGCTCTGTGAAGGGCAGGACTGCTGACTTCTCTTGGCCGGAAAGGAGAGGGAACAGACAGAGCAACTGTGATGCGTCCGTGACAGCTTTTCCAGGTACAGGGGGCTGTGGGACAAAGCACTGATGACAGACAAGCACACAGGTGGACTCGCGGAGTGAGGATTCGAGGCCCTGCTGAGGTGGTGTGGTTCTGCTTCAGCTACGGAGCCGCTGGTGGCCTGGGCACAGAGGCATGGATGAGGCTGCTTGGTGTGCTGTGGACACCCCTGTAGCACACCAGCTCCAGAGCTCTCCTGGAATCTCAGGGCCTGATGCACATGGATGCCTTATGGGCAGCCTCAGCTATCACCCAGTGTCAAAGGTGGTAGCTAGAACTCTGGGCAGGGTGGCGAAAGTGTTTGTACGTGGACATGGCTTCAATAATTTGTTGCTAGAAGATGGTCTGTGGTGATTTTTGAAAAGAGTTTAAAATTGTTTGATACTCTTGCCGTTCAGGATAGTGCCCACGTGCTATGTTCCAGGGTCTAAGTGGCTTGTATCTACTTCATGCAAAAATGTAACACAGAGAAAAGTTGAGTGGAAGTTGTTCTGCCAGGAAGTTCTGCCATATTGCTAGTCACCTGAGAGTTTTTCTATTCCTTTTTTTTGTTGTTTTTCCAGTACCAGGAATCGAACTCACGACCTCGTGCTTGCCAGGCAGGCGCTTTTGCCGCTGAGCTAAATCCCCAGCCCCTGACTTTTATATATTGAACCCATCTTTCTTTCTTGGAATAAATATCAGTTGGCCATGGTATTTGTTTTTACATATGCCAAGAATCAGTTTGCTGTTTTGTTAGGGATTTTTATGGCTGATTATTGTTTATAGTTTTCTTTTTCTTCCAGGAATGTCTCTGTCTCATTTTAGAGTCAGGGTAATTCTGATCTCTTAAGCTGTGAAACATCTCTCCTTCTCTACTTTCTGGACATGTGAAGAATTGTTATTCTGCTTATGCTAGATGTTTGGATGAATCTACCAGTGAAGTCACCTGGGGGCTGGGGTTTTCTTTGAGGTAATATTTTAAATTACGAATTTAAATTTTTAAAAAGATACAGAACTTTTCAGATTATCTCTTTTTGCATGAGTTTTGGTAGGTTTCATCTTTCAAGACTTTTTCCATTTCATGTATGCCATCAAGTTCATCACTGTAGTATTGTTCATGAGATCCCTGTATCATGCTTTGAATGTTTATAGGATCCCTAGCACCGTCTCCCTTTTAATGCCTGAGATTAATTATGCTCTCTCTCTCTTCAGTCTGGCTACAGGTTTATTAATTTTATTGAGTTTTTCAAACAGTTCAGCTCTCAGTTTCACTGACTTTTTTCTATTGCTTTTCTATTTCATCGATTTCTACTCTTATCTTAATTATTTCCTCTTTTCTGCTTTCTTTGGGTTTAATTTGCTCTTTTGTTGCTACTTTCTTTGGTCTTTTGAATGCTAATAAATGAGGTTTTGAATGAAAGAGTCTCTCTAGAGGAACCTAGGGCCATGCTATCTGCTCTCTTATTACATAAGGTTTACTGTAGCAATTGGAAAAAGTTTTAATGCTGTTCCATTTCCAAAGATTAAGGGAAAAAAACCCCACAGCCTGATGTGTGGGAGTGAGAGAATTTTCACTTCAATTTGTTATTCATTCAACCAACAGGGTTGTAGATACTGAGTACTGCAGGTGCTGAGTGTTGTAGGTGCTGAGGGTCATAGGTGCTGAGGGTCATAGGTGCTGAGTGTTGTAGGTGCTGAGTGTTGTAGGTGCTGAGTGTTGTAGGTGTTGAGTGTTGTAGGTGTTGAGTGTTGTAGGTGCTGAGTGTCATAGGTACTTAGTGTCCTAGGTGCTGAGGGTCATAGGTGCTGAGGGCTGTAGGTGCTTAGTGTCATAGGTGCTGAGTGTCATAGGTACAGAGTGTCCTAGGTGCTGAGGGTTATAGGTGCTAAGTATTATATGCACTGGGTGTTGTAGGTGCTGAGTGTCATAGGTACAGAGTGTCCTAGGTGCTGAGGGTCATAGGTGATGAGTGTTGTAGATGCTGAGTGTCATAGGTGTTGAGTGTTGTAGGTGCTGAGGGTTGTAAGTACTGAGTGTGATAGGTATTGAATGTTGCATGTGCTCAGTGTCATAGGTGCTGAGGGTCTAGGTCTTGAGTGTCATAGATGCTGAGTGTTATAAGTACTGAGTGTCATAGGTGCTGAGTGTTGTAGGTGCTCAGTGTCATAGGTGCTGAGGGTTGTAGGTATTGAGTATTGTAGGTGCTGAGTGTCATAGGTCCTGAGTATTGTATGTGTCGAGTGTTGTAGGTGCTGAGGGTTATAGGTCTGAGTGTCATAGGTGCTGAGTGTTGTAGGTGCTGAGGGTTGTAGGTGCTGAAGGTTGTAGGTACTGAGTGTCATAGGTGCTGAGTGTCATAGGTGCTGAGTGTTTTAAGTACTGAGTGTCATAGGTGCTGAGTTTTGTAGGTGCTGAGTGTTGCAGGTGCTGAGGGTTGTAGGTACTGAGTGTTATAGGTACTGAGTGTCATAGGTGCTGAGTGTTGTAGGTGCTGAGT
>NW_004955403.1:54411892-54415735 GCF_000276665.1 Chinchilla lanigera
GTAGGTACTGAGTGTTATAGGTACTGAGTGTCATAGGTGCTGAGTGTTGTAGGTGCTGAGTGTTGCAGGTGCTGAGGGTTGTAGGTACTGAGTGTCATAGGTACTGAGTGTTGTAGGTGCTGAGTGTCATAGGTGTTGAGTTTTGTAGGTGTTGAGTGTTGTAGGTGCTGAGGGTTGTAGGTACTGTCATATGTACTGAGTGTTGTAGGCGCTGAGTATTGTAGGTGCTGAGTGTTGTAAGTACTGAGTGTTGTAGGTGCTGAGTGTTGTAGGTGCTGAGTGCTAAAGGAAAGATTCACTCTTGTTGGGTGTGCTCTGAATATGTAACGACACGAGGAGGGTAAACAGCAGAACGTGTCTGAAGGACTCAGTTGTGTGTGCCTGTGGAGAGGGGACACATCCAAAAGCCTATGGGGCCAGCAGACCCAGAGGCTGTCTTCCTGATCAGAGGATGTCAGGTCACAACAATGCCCACCTGTCTGTGCTTTGTCACCTTTGCCTCCACGTGATGGCAGCAGAGATGCGACGGCTTGCAGGCCTGACATATTTTTTACCTAAATATTTAGACTTTACAGAAATGTACCAACTCCTCACCTAGTGGATGATAGAGGAGGCAGGAAGGCTTCTCATGGAGGAGACACTGGAGTGAGCCTCCGTGGGTGAAAGAAGTCGCCAGGCAGAGGCAGTGAGGCACACCCAGGTGTGTGCACAGGTGTGTGCACAAGTGGCAGGTGGGCAGGAGCTCTCAGCCTAGGGATGCCAAGGTGTGGACATGAGACCTGCAGCTCAAGCGGGGAGAGGGCCCCTGGGATGGTGCTCCTGGAGTTGTAGAGCCTGGGACTGGCTTGGCAGACTGTGGGCTGTGGATTCCTTCCTGTATGGATGTTTCTGAACTCATAAAGGATGTAAGAAACTGATTCAGTGAAGAGCTTGTGTGGTGAAATAGCCTTTAACCATGTTTGTGAAACCACATGCACAAACATAGAACAGTACAGTTATATCAATATGTTTCTATAACATAAGTATATTTCACAAACAAAAACACAATTAAAGAGAACAAAAATAATAAATTAGAAATGATACAGAATTTTACTAAACAAGATGATAGGAATTCAACAATGGTTTTATAGTGCATATTGTTGTCCTCAATTTAGTTGTTCAGATTACCAGACATAAGCATGCAAAATTGGTAAAGAAAATGAAGGAAAAAAATTTAAGCATTAGCTCTTCCTTTCAATAGACCAGTAGAAATCAGCAATACAATTATCCCAGCTACCCTGTGTACATACATATATATTCTCCCCTTCTTTCTTTTCTGCTTTCCCTCATCCCAGTTGTTCCTTCCCTTTGAGCGGTTTCTTTCCCTTTCACAGTATCTATTACACCTTTCCAATTTCGTTTAGTCTTTCACGTTTTTACACTGGGGAGACAATAGGATATTTACACATGTGGTTCTAATTAATTTCACTTATGAGTATGGTCTCAAGTTGCATCCATTTACCCATAAAAGCCTTGAATTTCTTTATAGCTGAGTAATACTCCTTTGTATAAAAATGACACATCTTTTTTATCCATTCCTCAGTTGATGGACATTGGGTTGTTTTCAAGATTTAGCTAAGATGAATTGTGCTGCCATAAACATGGGTGCATGTATATTGTTGTGGCATATGTTTTCAGTTCTGGAAAAATACTCAGAAGGGGTCGAATGGGACCTCTAGTTACAGTTTTTTGAGGAATCTCCATACTGATTTCCACAGTGGTTGTACCAGTCTACCCTCCAAGCAACAGTGGAGAAGGGTCCTTTTTCCTTACAGCCCCTCCAGCATTTGTTATTGGTTGACTTCTTGATGGTAGCCATTATTTTTTGGGTGAGGTGGAATCTCACTGCTGTTTTAATTTACATTTCTTGAATGACCAATAATGATGAACATTTTTTCATATATTTATTTGCCATTTGTATTTCTTCCTCTGAGAAGTGTGTATTCATCTCAGATGCCCGGTTTTTGACTGGGTCTTTGAATTTTAGAGGCCTCATTTTAAAAAATTCTTTATATGTTCTAGATAGAAATCCTTTGTCTGAGGGAGGGTTGGCTAAAATTTTTTCTCAATTTGTGTGTTTTCTTTTTACTCTGTTGGTGATTTCTTTTGATGTGCAAAAAGTTTTGAATAAGATGAGATCCCAGTTGTTGATTCTTTGAAGTATTTCTCATGCAGTTTGGTTTTTGTTGATGAACTCTCTGCCTATCCCTATGTTTTCAAGATTTCTACCTACTTACTCCTTCAATGGATTTAGTATTTCTGTATTAACATTTAGATCTTTGATCCATTTTAACTTTAGTTTAGTGTATGGTGATAGACATGGATCTAATTTTAGTCTTCAGTATGTGGAAAGCCAGTTTTTCCAGCACCATTTATTAAACAGGCTATCTTTCTTCCAGTGAACATGTATAACTCCTTTGTCAAAGATAGGGTGGCTGAGTGTGTCTGTAGCTGCGTCTGCATCTTCTAATCTGCTCTACTGATCCTCAGGTCTGTTTTATTGCCAGTACCATGCTGATTTTATCATAGTAGCTTTGTAGTATAATTTCAAGTCAGGGATTGTGATGCCTCCTGCCTTGTCTTTGTTGCCTAGGATTGCTTTTACTGTTCTAGGTCTTTTCTGTTTCCAAGTGAATTTTAGGAATGTTTTCTCTAGATCTGTGGAGTATGCTAATGGTATTTAGATTGGGATTACTTTCAATCTGCATAACAATTTTGTGAGGAATATCTTTCAATTTTCTGAAATTCTCTTTGATTTCTTTTTAAAGAGTACTGTAATTTTCGTTTTTTTTTTTTTTGGTTTTTCTCCGGTACCGGGAACTGAACTCACGACCTTGCGCTTGCCAGGCAGGCGCTTTTTGCTGCTGAGCTAAATCCCTAGCCCCAGAGTACTGTAATTTTCAATGTATAGATATTTTACTTCCTTTGTTAGATTGATTCCTAAGTATTTCATTTTTTTGTATGCTATTGTGAAAGTTGTGGTTTCCCTAGTTTTTCTCTCAGTGAGTTTGTTGTTTGTGTGTAAGAAGGCTATTGATTTTTGAGTGTTGACATTATATCCAGCTATGCTACTGAATTTGGTTATTAAATCTACAAGTCTTTTGGTGGGAGTTTTTGAGGTCTCCTATGTAGAGTGTCATGTCATCTGCAAATAATGATAATTTCACATCTTCGTTTCTGATCCTTATTCCTTCCATTTCTTTCTCTTGTCTAATTTCTCTGGCTAATATTTCCAGAAATACCTTGAATAAGAGTGGTGATAATGGAAATCATTGTCTTGTTTCTGATTTTATAGTGAAAGTCTTCAGTTTTTGTCCATTTAGTATGATGTTGCCTGCTGGTTTGTCATAGATGGCTTTGATCAGATTGAGATAAAGACCATCTATTCTGATTTCTGGTTTTTTTTTTTATCATGAATGAGTGTTGGACTTTATCAAAAGCTTTTTCTGCATCTATTGAGATGATCATATGATTTTTTTCTTTGCCTCTATTGGTATGGTGTATTACATTTATTGATTTGTGTATGTTGAACCATTCCTGCATTCCTGGGATGAATCCCACTTGTTCATGGTATATAATCTTCTTGATGATTTGTTGCATTCTTTGTGCTAGTACTTTTTAAGGATTTTTGCATCTATGTTCATTAGGGAGATTGGTCTGTAGTTTTCTTTTTGGTTGGGTCTTTCTCTGGTTTTGGTATCAGGGCAATACTCCAGGAATAAGTTAGGGAGAATTTTTATTTGATTGTAAATATTGTTTAATTTCTTTTTGAATTTCATCTGTGACCCATTGGTTTGTCAGGAG
>NW_004955403.1:54416085-54439155 GCF_000276665.1 Chinchilla lanigera
ATTTTTCATATATGTTAAAATTTGTCTTATATAGTTGGATGCTCTTGTATTTGGTGCATACATATTTATGATTATAATCTGTTCCCCTTGCAGTGTTCCCCTAACAAGCATGTAGTGACCTTTATTTCTTTTAATCATTCGTGGTTTGAAGTTCACATTGTCTGCAAACAGAAGAGCTACCCCTGCTTTTTTCTGGGTTCCTGTCACATGGAGCATTTTCTATCCTTTGACTTTCAGTCTATAAATTTCCTTTTGAGTTAAATGTTTTTCTTGTACACAGCACATTGTTGGATTTTGTTTCTTGATCCACCCTGCCAGTCTGCTTCTTTAGACTGGTGAATTGAGGTCATTTACATTGATGGTTATAACAATTGTTATGCTGAGCTAACTGATCAAGGTCATTATTACTTCATGTAGCTGAAGGTTATTTTTAGTTAGCACAGTTAAAAGACACGGCAGCACCTAAGGTTTTGGAGGAAATGGAAGTGTTCCTGTTGCAGATGATGTGAAGAGGGAATGGTGTCATGCTGAACTTCCCTTTTCCAATGTATCCATGATGTTCTGGTCAAAAGGTGGACAGCCTCTGCCATTATCAAATCATGAGGATTCTTCCATTATTAAAGTGCAGATGTGCCAAGCAAGCAGGAACATTCTGCATATGTACAGAATAATGAATTTCATTTGTCATGCTTTACAGAAGTTAGTCAAAGAAAGATTCTGATATTAAATGCACACTTTTTTCTGCAGATGTGGGACCTCAGATTTCCCTCGACTGGCTGTGGATTGTTTCTACTTGGAAGTAAAAACTCAGCAGGTTTCCAGAGATGATCAGCTTGGAATTGATCCTTTTGATCTTGCTACTTGTTCCTGACATTGGCCTTCCTCCACAGGGATTTCCTGTTCTCTTGTTCCTGCTTTTCTCAGTCATCTTCAGGAGAAGCGAGGTTTTGGGTCTGCACTTATTGGGCTGCATGGACAGACTTTTGTCTTTGTTTCCAAAGTCATTGATCAACACCCACAGTGAGAGCACTCATGGGGGTAAGGCTGTGAATGTCAGGTTAGGTGCAGGAGAAGGTGCATTACTGCTGTTTCTAGATAGGGACCCCTTTGAAACTATCTGTGTTTGCAGAAGAGGCAGTACCCTAATTCTGCGTTCTGTTGATGTTTCCCCTCCATCGCCCGTGCGAATAGGAAACAGAAGCATCTGGACTATTGGTAAGGTTGACAACAGTGTTCGTGTTTGAATCATTGTTCTGGAAGGTATTAAAAACTGAAAACACAATTATCTGAATGTAGCTTGGAAAATAGCTGTTTTCTTGAAGTCCTCACCTCTAAAGTTTATCTCCCAGGACAGTTGGCTGGGCGTTGGGGTCTGTGTGTGCACATGTCCGCCTGGATCAGTCTACATGCAGGGAGGTGTACATTCTGCCATTCCGTGAAACCTGACAGTCGCACCCCAGGGTGTTTTAGGAAGCTGTGCTGCAGACATCTGGGCTACAGCAATCCGGTGCAGTCTTCAGGGGTTATACTACACTGTGTAAATTTCAGCTGGAAGCAAGTGCTGTCTAAGAAAGTCTGTTTCTTAGAAAGTGTTATTTCAACTACTAAGTGGACCTCCCTCCGAGAGGAGGGAGAGAACACAAGTGCCTCTCACCTTACCAAGACTATCACTGCTGGTATCAGCAGAGTGTCATGCTTGTCTGCCACTTTTGCTGACTGTGGCCCCTACTCTTATTCTGGAGCCATCCAGGCCTCCCCTGGCCCTGCTCTCTCTGTGACCCTTTTCAACATCTGGCCCTCTGACCTGCTCCTTTTCGGTATTTCCCCTCAGCTCCAGCCCCTTGCTCAGAAGTTTTACCTTCCCTCCTTCCCTCAAGTGTCCAGAGCAATTTTTCTATTTTACATGGGTTGATTTTGCATTGCCTGACTTTTGTTTCTCTAATGGGATTAGCTTTACCACAAGCGTGAGGGCAGGGGGTGTCTCTCCGCAACTTTACAACCAAGATCTTGTTCACAGTGTGCGTGCCTCAGGAGAAAAAGCCTCTTTCTGGCTCCTTTTGAGGCTTAGATAACTGCTCAGAGTCATCACCTCTGTGAGTCCCATTCCTAGGGACTGCGGGGACAGAGAGGGCTAGTTCAAGACACCTCATGACTCTTCACATTCCCTGCAGTCTATTTTTCCACCCTGGATTTTATCTGTGGCACCAGAGGGCCCTGCATCTTTGCCCATTCACTGTCCAGCTGTGCGTCTGAGGCTCACAAGTGTCCTCTTTGCTCTGGGTCTGGCCTGGTGTCCTGGGTTTCACTGACTTGCTGGTCTGGATGCATCCTCAGAGAGATGACTGAAGGTCTACTCACTGCAGATACAGGGTCTATGAAGGGCGGGGGCAGTGCCTTTCCTATCTCCCATGCCTAACTAGTTCATTGTAGGACCTAAAGGAATATTCATTCACTCAGCCACCTGATCACCCAAGTAACTGATACATAAAATAAAAATTCTTAGTTTTTCTTTGGGAACCCTTTGTATTATGACTTTGGGCCAGTTGTCAACATTAGACATATGAAGTCATAATAGTCGCACCATGCTTCCACTGTGTTCGCTTAGCTTCCTGGGTTATGAGGCTCTTTCTTGCTCCTGGGTTATGAGGCTCTTTCTTGCTCCGTTCCACACTGCATGAACACTTGTGGCTGACTCAGCCACTGTTACCAGCTCTGTTTTACCAGGAGAGTACCGAGCTCAAAGCCACACAAGGCTGAGGCCAAACTCAGGTCTTGGGACTGCTGGGCTGATGTCCTCTCTGCTCCTGCGGGGTGAGCTCAGGGTGCGACTCCAGAGTCTCTGTGCTCTCCACTTGCTGCCAGTGCAGAAGCCCACTGTGCTACGGATTTACCTTACGTGGTGCAGTGGTTTGCTCGGGCTACCATAACAGAGCACCACAAACAGGTGGCCTAAAATGGCGCACATTCATTACCCCCGCTTGGAAGGCTGAGAGCCCATGTGGGGTGGGCCCTCCTGAGGGCTCCAGAAAGTCTGTCTCCAGCGAGTCCCCTTGCTTTGGTGGTTGGTTGGTTTTCCACCTCTGGTGTTCCCAGCTAGCAGAAGCACCGGCCTGGCTCTGCTGTCACTGTCAGGTGCATTCTCCCTGCGTGTGGCTCTCCCGCACATGGTCACCGTTCCACAGAGACACCAGTCTCACTGTGTTAGGGTTCCATCCCACATCTAGTGATATCATCTCAACCATTTAGGGCTGCAGCAGCCTTGTTTTCTAATCTGGTCTTACCCTGAGGTGACAGAGGTTAGAAGTTCTTTTGAAAGAGAAAAGACTCTACTCTATGCTTGGGCCAATTTTCGAGGTTGGTTTAAGGACAGCAGCTCCATGGTGTGCGGAGAGCGCCTGGCACCCCTGCCCCAGGGAACCTGGCCCGGCAGGTACTTCTTCCCATGAGCTTTCCTGGAAACAGAGGCAAGAGGAACACAGTTCAGCCAGCAAGACCTCGGGCCAGCTAGGCAGGGAGGGATCTGGTGTCCAGCGCCATGCTGTTTTGCTGAGATGACATTGACTTTTTAAATTTGATTCCACTAGAATCATACAGGTTGAAAAACAAAATAAAACACACACAAAAGGAAATAGACCCGTGGACACAAAGCAGTGCCCAGAGGCTGTGACATGGATTTCTTTCTTTTCTCACCCTGTGGACTTCTGCAGGTACCCACCTCACCTTTCAAATGCTCTCCTACGTTCATGCACCCAGTTTTCTGGATGGAGGAGGCTTTGCTCTGTTATGTGTCTGTAAATATTCACGACCTTGGGTCATAAGTCATGTCTATTGATCACCTGTCCATGAGGCATTCATTATCTGTTTTCTTTTCAAGACACGCTCAGGGGAGGAAATGCTCTCTTTAGGAGGCAAAATTTTAAAAAGCAAGAAGAAAATACATTAGGCAATGCTGCTTTGATCGACTTTGTGGAGGCAGGTGATATGGGCAGCCTGCATCAACCCTAGGAAATCACAGCCGGAATCTGGCTTTAAAACCATATATTCAAATGCTCTGTACATTTTTTTTTCTCCAGGGAAAGAGAGGATTACAGATTGGGGGGTGTTCTGTGCTTACAATTAAGTGAATTACTTGCTGGCTCATCTCTAACTTTAATTACTTTCTCTTCTTCAACTTTGCAATTAGCTGATGTTGCTACAATTTTTTGTCACATACTTAATCTTTATATAGCTTTTTTGGCCAGAGTGCAGTTCAGTCTGCGAGCTGTGCCGATGTTCGTATTCTGAGGTGATGTGGTCCAGGGGCCAGTCTTTAAGGAGCACAGGTTTGCAAGGAATTGCCTGCACTGGGCACAAGCAGGTGAGGATTATTTTCAGTGCCCCCAGCCTGCCTGACACCAGGCAGAAGTACTGAGCCCTTTGGCTGGCCGTTGCTCTTGCTCTCCCTTCCAGCTCCACAGTTGTGTGGGACTGATCTCGCACCAGGAACCCTGTGGACAGTAGGTTTCCTAATCCTCTGTAGATTCACAGATACAATTCCACCCAATAAACAGACAACATAGCTGAGTTTCAGATAGGTTTCAGACAGCTTTCCTTTCATCATGTCTTCCCTCTCCTCCTTGGTCTCTCTCTGCTTCCTTCCTGCCCTGCCATGAGCTGTTTCCCCTCTGCCATGCTGTCCTGCCTGGGAGCCGGCTGACTATGGACTGAGATGCTACAAACGGTGAGCCAAAATAAACCTTTCCTCCCTTAATTTGCAGGTGTCTCTGTGCAGCCAGAGAAAAAAACTACAACAGTAGCTGTTTCTGATACTAACTCGGCTCTCCAGAGGCATCATCCTATCCTCAGCTTTTAGAAAGCCCCAGTGGAGAAGGAACTCCATTGCCATGTGACAGAGGAGGAATCCAGATCCAAGGAGTTTCAGGAAGTTCCCAAGCCAGAGGTGTCCTGTTCTAGGTCTACCCAGTGGTGGAGGAAGTCCAGGGGTTTTAGCACATGCTCCCCATCACACATTGCCTCTGTGCCCTGTGCAGGGGCAAGCAGCACTCACTGAAAGCCCTGCATGTATCAGGCCCTGCAGAAGTCACCTTTTACATCATGCCATTTCCTTGTTCATAACCATTTTTGGAAAGGATATTAGTATGCTTGCTTTATGGGTGGAGCAATTGAGGCTCAGACAAGTGAAGCGACTGTCTAACGCAGAACAATTGGAGCCGTGGGCTTGCAGGGGTCCAGCTGAGGTAGGGAAAGGAGGCAGGGGGAGTAGGAGGAGCAGACAGGTATCAATCCTTGGCCCATGAGTGGGGTGGTGGGTAGCGGACTTGCGATGGCGTTGGCAGGGAGCTGCCAGTCGTTTCCCTCCTCTCCAGGCTCAGCGCCCAGGGAGATGAAGCGTCAACATTTGGATGAATTGGAAGTCATCTGGTGAGCTGTGAAGCCTGTGTATCCTCCCTCAGGTTCCTCCTTGGCTTAGGTTCTGCTTCGAGGGTACCAGGGACTCCAGAGCCAGCCTCTTCTTGTAGATACTTCATAGGGAGCAGGACGAGGGAGTGACCTGCATTCGCGAAAAGTTTGCCCCATCACAAGACAGAGCCCGGCTGCCATGGATGGCATAGAATATCTTCATGGCTTCTGCCAGGATCTGCTTCTGTGACCCACATGGTGGAGAATATAAGCTCTGGTTCCTCTGCATCTTTTTGTTTCATTTTTTCCCCCCTTTGGGGGTACTGGGGACTGAACCCTGGGTTCTCTCACAGAGTTCAACCCTCAGTCATTTTCTTCTATTATTAATTTTGAGAAAAGTTTTTAGAAGTAGGCAAATTCTCTGGGCAGGGCTCAAATTTGTGATCTTCCCACCTCAGTCTCCCAGGCTGCTGGGATTAAGAGTGTGACCCATAAAATTTGGCTTCTTCATCTTCTGAGAGGACACTCATCTCATCTTTGGGGTTTCAGCTTCAGATCTTACTCAACCTCATCGTCCCCATCCTTAAAAACTATCGTGCTTGGGGCCAGGTTCAACATGACCTTTGGGGAAACATAAACCTTCAGTTCATATCCCCTCTCACTGCTCACTGATAGAACTTGTTCCATTAATGGTTTCCTTCTAAAGGGGATGGAGCAGGCAGGGCCAAAGTGGGTAAGGCAGACAGAGAATCTAGCCCTAAAAACTCAGATATTTTCATAGTTTGGGGGTTTTGCAAGGGGAACAATATAGTACAGGACACATATTTTATAAGATTATTTATAATAGTCACTCAAAGAATCACATACAAAAAGAGTGCAGGAAATCTGTCCACACGCTAAACACCAAAGAATGCAGCTGAGGGCCTGGATCCCATGACAATGTCCTGCATGAGCCCATCTGAAGACCTAGAGCCCATAACAGTGCCTCCCACCAGTCCAACTGGAGGCCAAAAGCCCATGACAATGTCTCATGCAGGTCTGTTTTATTGATCTGCACTGGGAAAGCCCAAAGGTCAGTGATGGCTGCTAGAAAGACTATGCCAGCGGGATGAAGGCTCTGTGCTAGCAGGCTGAGGGATCTGCACTGGAGCCAGGAAGCAAAGCCCAAAGTAAGAACCAGAGCTTCCCTGAAAAGCACCACAGCCATCCTCGGAACAGTGAGGTCCCGAGCTCCTCCGATGGTGAAGACAGCTGAGTTCCCATCAGGAAAACCAACGCAGCAAGCTTCTCCAGGAGACTGAGCTTTGCACCTCCTTCCCCTCTGGAGCCAGGAAGCGATACTCAGAGTGAGGATTAGAGCTCCTCCAAAATGAAACAAAGTTATTCTCAGTGCCAACAAGCTCCTGAGCTCCTCAGAGGATGAAAACAGCCAAGTTCATCAGGAAAGTGAGCATGACGAGCTCCTCCAAGAGAACCAACAGCTCCTTACAGCTTCTACCAGCTCCCAACAGCCTCTCAGTTCCCAGCAGCCTCTCTTCTTCTCCAGTTCTGCCTCTTATGCTGCCTGCAACAATCTTCAGGTGGGCCTCCCACTCCCACCACCATGCTGGTTAAAGACAGCTGGGTGTTACAAGTTGACCACCAGTTGTCAATTCCTAGATATTAAAGGAAGACACAGAAAAAACTGAATATTTGAGTGAGATTCTTCAGCCAAGAATTACAGCCAAGGCACTCCAAAGTTAGTTGAGAATTAGAAGGTAATGCATCAGAAAATGCCTTGTGTGTTTCTTAGGTGAAGCATGCCTGGGTTCTGCTATCCCCAGTTAAGGCCTTGTCTTTGGGCTCCTTGTCCCTGTGGACAGCTCTTGCCTAAATTTCTGCTTTATTCTTTTGATTCTGTAGCCATAAATATTCTCTGCATGGCACTCTGAGTGACCTCTTCCCAAGGAAATGGCTTTTTAAGCTAGTGAATCACATATTTACACGGCGCTTCCTTCTGTTCCCCCTCTTCATTTCCATGTAAAATATTTCAGGTGACATTAAGTGTTCCCTGAAATTGTCATGGGAAAACCCCGGCAAAGTGCTTAGAAATATCTGCATGTTCAGGAAAAATCATTTGCCAAGTAATAACCCACCAGAGTGAGTAAATCACGTGGGAGGAAGGAAAAGGTTACATTCCAGACTCACCAAGCAACAGCTGCTGTCGCTGAGAAAGAGGAAAATCAATACCGTAAAACACTGTTTGATTTTTAAGGTGGAACAAAGCAGAAGGTTTCCAATTAAAGTTTTTTGGCAGTGCCCCAATATTAATTTTTACATAAAAAGATCTTTTCTTGGACATGGAGTTTCCAGAAAGGTTCATCCATTATGTGTAGGACTCAGGGTGAGGTTGGAGAAACAGTGTGGATGAGGGTAGCTGGGAGATTTAGGTCTTTATTCTGGCTCTTGTGTCCAGGAGAACGAGATTCATAGTCAAGTGACCCAAACCGCAAAGTCTTAAACCAGGTAAAAGCTTGTTTTGCTTTCACATAAAAATATGGAGGGAGGCAGTCTGGGCATAGGATTGACCTCAGGAATCTTGGCTCTTTCTCTTTTGCCTGTCATACCCAGGACTATGGTCCTGTGTGCTCCAGCATGTGGCTGGGGGGACCAGTTGTCCCACAAGCAATTGAGGCAGTAGGGTGAAGGAGATGAAGGCAGGGAAGGGACAGGCAGCCTTTCTGAGCTATTTTCATTGACATATAAAACATATAAAAAAAGCACAGTCACAATTTACAGCTTAGTAATTATTATAGAAACCATGCTTACAGAATTACTATGGCAACTGAGAAGTAGACACCTTAGGGTTCTCAACACCTCTTCCTTCTTCAAAGGCAGCTACTGTCCTGCCTTTTTTTTTGCCTGTTTTTGCATTTTATGAAAATTGAATCTTAAACTATTGTTCTTGAGTCCACTTTCTTTGTCTTAGAAGTTTACTGTGATATTCACCAGGTTTACTGTGATATATACAGCTGCAGTTAATTAGGTCAATGGTATAGCCATTCGTCTATTCTACTGTTATGTGGGTTGTTTCTAACTTGGGGCTGTTAGGACTTGAATGAAGATGAGCATTCTAGTTCTCATCTCTAGTGCACTGTGTGTTTCTGCAGGGTTTGCAGACAGTAGGAATGAAGTATGTCTTCACCACCCGTGCTGCAGGGCATCTCCAGGGTGCCAGGAACTTGTCTGTGCTCTGTTATCTTTTTAGTTTTAGTCATTCTCTTGGGTGTCTTTTTTATATATATATTTTTTATTTCAGTGACTAATGATGAGGCGGGACATCTTTTGTTATATTTATGGCCTTTGGGATAGTTTCAATAGCAAAGTGCCTGTTCATTACTTTTCTTGCCCATTTTTCTGTTGGGTTGTCTTTAGCCTATTGATTTTCTGTAGTTCTTAAAATACTCTGGATACCAGCGTATTGTCAGTTGAATGTGCCACACACATTCTGTCCAGGCCATAGCTTGCTTTTTCATTTTTTTATAATATTATAATATTTTTCTACTTTTATTATTACATGTTTGCAATACGCAACAAATACATTCGTTGTGGGGAGTTGGTACAGATACATACCACATCTTAATTCTTTTTGCTCCCCCATTTCCCTCCTGTAATACCTGTTTTCATGCACAGAAGATCATAATTTAAATCCTATTTATTTTGTACTTTTGCTGCTTTTTTTGCATTTTGTTTGCTCTTTCCCTGGCCCAAGTTCAGGAAGATACTCATCTCTTAGGTGTAAGAAGCTTAATTCAATTCATTTCACTTCTAAATTTAAAACTTACTTAAAGTAATCTTCATGAATGGTGTGAGATGCCGAAGGAGTTTTGTTTTGGTTTTCCTTGTGGTTATAAACTTGACCAAGAAGTATTTCCAGAAAGAACTTTGTCTCATGGGCTCTGTAATAGCAGTTGATTCTATTTATTGATCTTGATAATAGACTCAATTTGGCTTTGATGAATTTTGTCTTTTTACACTGCTGGATTCCATTTGCAAATGCTTTGGTTAGGATTAAAGATATCCACAAATGAAACAGAACTGAGACTTTCTTATCTTGTAATGTCATATAATGGCCAGGTTCTCATAACAGGATTAAAGCATTCTCATAATGAGTTGGATAATGTTTCTACTTTTTCTATTCTTGGAAGAATTTGTATAAGAAATACATTTATTTTTCTTAAATACTTGGTAAAAGTCACTGGTAATGACACCTGATTTTGAAGTTTTAATTGTTAACTGAATTTGATAAACAGATATGAAATGATCAGATTTTCTGTTTTTCTTATGCCAGTTTTCATAAGTATTTTTTAAAAAATTTTTTGGGATAATAATGGATTAGCCAGAAGTTTTAAAAATATACAAGTAGATCCAATTTCTCTAGAAGTGGCATTTTATGTAATTTTAGTACAACGGAAAACTCAAGAAATGGACAGTGCTAGGATTCATAAAGCTTATTCACATTTCTCTGGCTTGATAGGCATGTTTTTTATGTGTACATATTTAATGTAATCTTACTATATGTGTAGATTTGTGTGGTCACCACCACCATCAACATAATGTACCCTCACTGCAGGCTCCCATTTTCAAACCTTGTACAGTTTCCATCTGCTTCCCAAGTCCCTAACCTTAGGTAGCCACTCATCTGTTCCTCATCATTATAATTTTGTTACTTGAAGACTGAGATATAATTGATACAGATGCTATGCAACCCTTTGAGATTTTTTTTCACTCAGCATACATAAAGTGCTTTAGTTTAAATTGTACAGTGATACCTTGGTTGTCAACCTCAATTCCTTCCAAATTCATGTTTGAACACTGAAAATTTAGGGAACTGAACATATTTTTCCAATAAGAAATAATATAAAACAGCCAGGTATGGTGGTGCACACCTGTAATCCCACTACTCAGGAGGCTGAGGGAGGAAGACTGCTGTGAGTTTGAGGCCAGCCTGTGCTACATAAGTGAGTTCAAGGCCAGCCTGAACTACAGTGAGACCCTGTGTCCCAAACTCTCCCTCTAAAATACAAATAAAAAACAGAAAAGAAAATAGTTGGTTCTGAGGCCCAAAACTTACACTTATAAATTCATTTTTCTAGGATTTTAACAAGTTTTGCAATGATTTCTTTAACTTTATCACAGTTCTCACAGTTTTCCTCTTAGCTTTACTGCTAGTATCACTAACTTTCTTTGGAGCCAGGGTTACCATACTCTATGCAAATAAAGCACACACACACAAACACAATGAGGAATATTTTAATCAGTCTATTTATTTAAAAACAGCATGGCCAAAACTTGCATATGATTTTCATTAATTTTATAAGATACTATGAGAAGAAATGTGAAAATGAGAATTTTATGAAATTTATTCAATACCAGACTGGGCTGGTTGAAATGACACACACTGGAGCTGTGCTGGGAACAATCAGTGCATACACAGACATACTGCTGTACTTGAAGTGTGCACGTGGCTTTGGAGCAGGTCTGTGGACTTGGAGAAGAGTTGGTGAAGGTCTGAAGCATGTAGAGTAGAGTGTTACAAGGGATAACAGAAGTCCTCTGACTCTGCCAGTGCAACTATGTTGTGTCCCAAGCAGCTCTCGATGATCCTAGGGAAAAATGGCAAGGGGATGAAGAAATGAAGACAAGAGAAAAAGCTGAGCTCAGGTGGAGGCCTCTCTCTTGATGGAAGGAGAAGAATTGAACAACCACCCACGGGGTGCTTATTTATACATTTGACAATGTTAGTGTCATGTGACACAGGGTTGCCTAGCAACTAATGACTGGAATGGTCTCAGGCAAGTAGCTTGATTGCTTTAGGCACTCTGCCTTGTCTTGCCCCTGCGTATGTGGCCAGTATTCAGCTTCAGCCACTCCTACATCTCCCTCTTTTCTGTTTTGTAGTGTAAGTGATGGGTGTTCAGTTGCACTTGGAGCATCTGTGTTTGGAGGACCTTTGTAGAAGACCTTTTGATTCTTGAACTCTTTCCATTCTGAGTGAACTTACTCATTTAGGCTAAAGATTTTTCAGTCCAAAGATTTTAGGTACCAGTATGCAGCAAGTTATCCTTATACAGTCCAGTAACCCATACCAGTAGTGGGTTACCAGTATAGCTGGCAATTGTCAGAAGTTAGTGATTTGAACGTTTTACAGCTAACATATTATTATGGCATTGTTTTTGTAAATCTTGTGGTTATACTTTACTTCTGGATGTTAAAACTAAGTTAATGTGAGACCTGTATTAAATAATTTTTACTATCTATCAAGGTCAGTTAAGTCTCCTCAGGATTTACCTTGGAAACAAGTACAACACCTCTAGTTCTGTTGGTGTCAGCCATCTGGATGAGTCATGGCCACTGCTTGACCAAGTTGCTCTCTGTGAAAGCTTGGGAGATTCTTTCTGTCCTGGTGACCCTCCTTAGGCACACTGTACATCACTGAATCACTTTCCTCTGTGGTCCCACAATCTCCTTGATCAGAAAATCAGGGACTCAACTGAGTTATAGGATGTCACAGCACAGGTTCTCCTATTTCCTGAATCCTCACTGACCTTGGAGGGCTAGGGCTAAAACGTGGAATATTCTCTTAGTCCATCTGTCTCTTTAAATTTTTGGTCTCCAAACCTCAGTTGTTAAACACCCAGAGGAGAAGATCAATAACATTACATTGTAATAGAGGCAGTAAGCTTAATATTACTGTCTTATCTGAATATCAATCACCTTGGGACATAAAATGGAACTGTAATTTTCTAACAACCATGGATAGCCTAATGTTTGAACCCCTATAGAATGTTAATAGACAAAAGTTACATATTTTTACATAGAAATTTAGAAATCAAAATCATACATAACATTGCAGCATGACAATTATGATGACAATGTATAACATACTTAAATTTTCATTTTGACATAACATCATCCTTTTAACCAATCATCTCTATCTAATACATAAAAAGCTTTTACCTAATTTGCTGTCCTTTAATGGGATATACATCACATAAGTTTTTTTGTTAAAGGCAGAGGTCTGAATCTGAAAGAAAAGTTTTATCACCATAAGTAATACTTGGTTTACATTTTGGAAGACCTGTACATCTGGAATCATGAATACATTTAATAAATGGATAGGATACATTGAGATTAACAATAATGAACTGTCATACACATGTGAAACTCTTTGTTTCTTAATTTAGTTTTGTATTAACAGCATCATTTATGAGAAAACCTTGTATTTTTTTCTATAAAATTTACCTTTTGACCATGAACAAATTATTAGGGGTGTCTCTGATAAGACAAGAGAGATCACTGGGGGCTCCTTATTGATGAACAAAGGTTGGTCACTCCTCTAATCACCAGTTGGAATCCTGTCCAACAATTTTTCACCACACTAAGGAATTTTTGTTCAATTATTTTAATTTTTTAATGAGTGTGTGCAAGGCAATTGATATCACCTAGACCAGGTGGTAACCCAGGTGGAAGCATGCTTTTAAGTCAATAACCCAAATTACATTATGAATAAGGAATCGAAAAATGCAAAAGAAAAAAGGAAAGGAGAAAAATTGTTGAGCTCAAATAAAAAGGGAGTAGCAGTTCACAGATTTGACAGACAGACAAACAAGTACACAGAGCAAACAAACATCTTACAAAAATCAGAGTGCACTCAAATATAGTTTTGACCAAATTGAATTATAGTAACTCTATTACAATTTTAGAAATTTATAATTAAAAATAGACTAGTCAGATTTTTTTTGTTCACCAACTAGCAGAGATCTCCTAGAAGAAGAAATATAATCTTTTATCTATAAAGAATAAATATTTTTTATATTTTATTTTGTCTTAATAATACTGGTAACTTTCAGCTCAGTTAAGATTCCCATTTTGATTACCTTTTGGGCGTTCAGGGTCAGTACCTTCAACAGACCCCAGGTTGGCTCTATCCTCATCCTTGTCAACTTCTTGTTCAGATTTGGTTTCATCATATAGCTAGACAGGATGCTGTAGAAAAACACAAGCATATTCTCAGTCCCAAATTAGCTTTTTTGCTTTACCTGATTGAATCATAGTAGTACACACTGCCAAGAGGTGGGAGGGATTGATTCCCCTTTTTCTTTTTGTAATTGAATTTTGATCATATGGTGAGAAACCTGTATCCTATATTTTGGAAGAGGAAGCTATCACATAGCCTCCCCTACTCTAACATGACCCCCCCTGTGAAAATAGAAGCAAATTGATTTAATTTGTCTGAAAGATAATGACAATCAGTAACACCAGAGAAATGAGCCAAAGTAATTTGCCAAGAGGATGAAAATTGTCATAACTGCTGTTGTTGAACTGAAGAAAAGTAAAATGGTGAGAGTTTATACCTCACAACCAAAGCCATTGAAAGGACCCCAAGCCTACCAAAGGACCCCAGTGGGTGTATGCTGAGTTGGGCAAAGCCAATTAATATTACCAAGTAAAGTCTGAAAATCCGCTAGGGTTGATCTGAACAGTTTGGGGTATAATGTATCATTGCTGGATAAGGTGACGCAAACATGAAAAAGTTGTCCTACCTTTCACCTCTTTGGAGGCCAGCGCTAGGCCTGCCATTGTTTAAGTGTGCTGTCAAAATCAAGCAATTGTTCAAACCTCAGTGCTCTCAGATCGCATTCCAAACCTTTATACCTATTTGTAAAATACTAAAGCTTTTTCTATACCAAATAAATTTAGGAATATAAAACAGGCAGTCGACTTTATTAGTAATTGTGAGCCAAAGACTTAAAAAACCTTTTAAATAAGTAGCATATCCTATGTAGGATGTTAAGAAGAAAAGTGTAATTAAAGCAAGGCAGTTTTTACTAGCTGTATAATCTAAAATGAGGAAATTTTTGACTATAACTCTACAAAACCAAAGTTATCACTGAAATATATATTTTTTGAGACAAAGGGCAAAGTTTTCATTTATGGGAATTATGTTCTTTTAAGTAACCTTTTAAAAATATCCCTGTGATTATAAATCTTAGGAAATACGATTTTTTTAAAAACTAAAGGCAAAATGTTACTTATCTTAAGGATGGAAACAGTTTTTTTAAATCAATCACCTTAAAGGAACAATGTAAAGGCTTCTTTTAGTGTCAAATGTGAGCAGTGTTTTAAGTAAATTGAATTGTAACCTTGATTTCCTTTCTGTATTTGGGCTCCTGCCTCTGGCTGTAGGTTCTGCTCCATTGCCTCAGCGCTGGTCGAGCTGCTGGCAGGGGCTCATCGACCTGCCTTACTGCTGGGAGTGGGCTCCATTGCCCACAAGCCCCCTCCCCAGGGGATGTGGCCGTCACCAGCTCTGCAGCCACGGCTGCCAAAATGTTTTTCTGGTTTCCCCTCCTCCGAGCTGGGCTGCTGTCACTCTTGCAGCTCTTAGTGGACTGTGCATTGCTAGTGTGGTGGGTGTGGCCCGCAGGCAGCTCACGTGGTGGAGGCGCCCAAGAAGTTTTCTCGGGATTCAGTTCTCCTGTGAAAGGGGAGCGGTGTGCACACAGCCACTATCTCAGCAGGTCGACCCTAGGCACTGGGCGTACCAGCTGTTGTTCCTGCTCTGGCCGCTGTATGTTTGTGTTGTGTAAACTTTGGGTGCCAAAAATGGGGCACGCTGGTGGCCGTGGGGACAGCCTGGGTGTACCGCAGTCATGTTCCGCCTTTTCAGCCCCAGGCACCCAGGCCTGTGATTGGCGGTGTGTACCAGCAGCCATGGCTGGGCAGGGAACGTGGGAGACTGAGAAAACCCAGCGGAGTCTGCCTAGGACTGGAGCACAGGGCCCGCTGTGCACTGGCCTCTGCTCCTCTGCTTTGAGCCAGCTGCGCACAATTTAAAAGAAAGGTAAAGGGATTTCCACCTGACTGAACAGTCGTCTGAGGAAACCACCTTCGATCTTTCAGCCACACCACCAGCTTGCTTCTTAGAACCCGCTTTCCCGAGGACCTTGTATTTTATCTTTGTTCAGAGCCACTTCCCCCCTCTCTCTCCCTCTCTCTCTCCCTTTCTCTCTCTGTACGTGTTTGAGATGCATGACGAAAGCATCCATTGTGGGGAGTTGATACATACACACATTGCATCTCAATCCTTTTTACTTCCCCTTCCCTCCCCCATCTCATCTTCCCCCACCCTTAGATCCCTTTCCTATTTCCACAAGGTCTACCTCCCTATTTCCCATCATCCTGTCTTTTATTTTGCTCTTTAAATTATTTATACTTTGGCTTTCTTATACAAAAGAAACCATGTAATACTTAACTTTCTGTGCCTGATTTATTTCACTTAGCCTTATGGTCTCAAAGTGAACCTATTTGCCTGTAAATAATTCAGATCTATTATTAACATGCCTGAGTAGTACTCCATTGTGTATATATACAAGTTTTCTTTATCCACTCATCTGTTGATAGGAATATAGCCCACCTCTGAGATTTAGCTAATGTGAGTTGTGCTGCTATAAAAATGGAGTATGTGTGTATCACTGCAGCATGATGTCTTTAACTCTTTGAGTAGGATACTCAGAATAGGCATAGCTGGGTCAAATGGAACTTTTAGTTTTTCTTTTTTTCTTTTTTAGTTTTTTTGAGAAATCTCCATATTGATTTCCATAGTGGTTGTACTACTTTACATTCCCACCAACAATATATAAAGATTTTTAATTTTAGCATTATTTGTTACATGGATATGCTGAGACTATTTTAAACCATTAAGTCTGGCATCCTCTAGCTTGACAGTCCATCTCTCAGTTTAGCTCTGTCTTCTCACATTTTACTAAAAGAAACCGGAAAATACAAAATGGCACCTTCAAAAGGGCTTGGAAATCTTAGCTACATTATCTCTTTCAAAAAGGAAATTTCCCTTCATCACCTTTCTGCCAGGATGTGACAAGGGCTCCCTCTCTGCTGGTCCGTAAGTGATGTGTCTCTCACTGATAAACCTGCACTGGCCGTGTCGGGAGCAGCTGAAGCTGGAAATTGGTCACATATGTGTGGGCAAGGCAAGGCCAGAGTGCCTAAAGCAATCGAGCTACTTGCCTGAGACCATTCCAGTCATTAGTTGCTAGGCAACCCTGTGTAATGTGAAACTAACTTTGTCAAATGTATAAATAAACACTCCTATGGTGGTTGTTCAGTTCTTCTCCCATCAAGAGAAACAGGACTCCACCTGAGCCCAGCTTTTCCTCTTGTCTTTATCTCTTCATCCCTTCACTGTTTCTCCCTAGGAACATTTAGAGCTGTGCAAGACACAGCAAACTGGTGTCTGAACAGGGGCTGGGTGAGAAAAGTCAGTGGGCGATGGGACGCTTCTCATTAGCATGCAACAGCAGGGAGAAGCAAATTGGTCAGGGCTAGTATCCAGCACAGGTGTGTGTCGGAGATTGCCAGATCATTGGGTGTAAAAACATGAGGATGGAGGTTTGCTAGGGCCAGAATTTTGCTAGGGCCAGAGAGATTAAATGAGTTTAAGAGAAGCCAAAGAGAGAAATAGGCTTAGGAGAAGCCAAAGAGAAAAAGGTATATTGATTCAGTAGTGGTTAAAAATGGGGCAAACAGAGTTTCAAGAACCACAGATACATATAGATGTATATAAAAATGTTTGTTGTGTTCTTGGTTCCTGTATTTACCTTACTTTTTAAGTCTACTACAAAGGATTTGGCTCCAAGCACTATTTTAAAATCAAATGCCCAGCATGAAAAGGAGAGTGGGAAAATAGCCCCACCTATACAAAAGTGGGTTCTAAGAAGCAAGCTGGTGGTGTGGCTAAAAGATCAAAGGTGGTTTCCTCAGACAACTGTTCGGTCAGGTGGAAATCCCTTTACATATTTTGTTGATGCAACATATAGATTTTCTTAATCAAACAATAAGGCATCTAGGAAGCTTAAGCATATTATAGCTTTATAGAAACCCCAGACAAGAAGGGTTCATCTCAAGGCAGTTTGGGGCTGTAGTTTTTTTCCTAATGGAGTGAATATCAAGAAGATTGACAGGAGACCCACGGTGTTTGCAAAAGCATTGTATTTGAGGAGATATCAACAGCTTGGATTGAGGAGAGAGAGACAGCACGGAATCAGAGGCAGCACCCAGTGGAAAGCAGAGTGAGAATTTCCCAGCTATAAACATGCCCAGCCTTTCATGACAGAGGAGAGACAGGTTGGAGGGGCCAGTGAGAATCCAGAAGCATTGGGCACTCTTCTCACACCTTGACACTGTTCAGGGAGCCTCTAGCGTTTGCTCGCCTGGATTCGAGAATCAGTGGGGATGCATTCGTGGCCCCTTTCTGGCTCATATCCCTCCCTTTGAGCAGGAGGCTCTTTACAGTCACCTTCTCTCCCACATAATGTTTGGTGTGCTGGGGGAGGATTACTGTCTTGTTACTTTGCAATCTGCAGGTCCTGATGAATGATACTGTGTGAGAGCACTGAGCTGGAGCAGGTTCATCTACACCTGGATTTGGGCACCTTGCCTTAGGGGAAGCCAGCCGTCAGGTGTCCCAGCCAATGGACCCACATGTAGGTGATGGAGCTCTGCCAAGAACCAGGTGAGTGAACTTGGAAGCAGCTGCCTCTGCCTCTCCAACTGTGCCTTCATATGAGACCGAGGCAACCTACGCTATCCACTGACTCCCTCCTCCCACACTGAGAGGCAATAGATGTGTGTTTTTTAAATTACCAAGTTGTGTCGTTACTTCTCATGCAGCAACAGATAATTCACACAATAGAATTTCACTTTGAGCCATTCTTTTGTCTTCTGTATTCTTTTGTTTGTGTTGAGAAGTTTCCTGTGACTCTAATGGGGCTTCTGTAAGTCTTCTCTTTGATTCAGTTTTTATAACCTTACTCTAAGATTCTTGGTATGTAGGTTGGTTTCCTAGGGCTGTCCTACAAGGGTACACACAGCAGGGTTTAAACACAACAGTCATTTATTTGAGGCTGAAGGCCTGAAATCAGTATCACTGAGCTAGGATCAGGTAGGAGCAGAGCTACTTTCTCGGAGCCTCTAGGGAAGAATCCTTCCCTGGGTCTTCCAGCTTCCTGTGGTCCAGAATCCCCCAGCTTGTGGTAGCCTGGCTCTGGTCTGTGCATTCATCTTCACGTGCCTGTTCTGCATCTTCTTCCTCCTTTCCTTCCTTTTCTCTTTTGTAAATACAGACATTAGATTTTTGCTGGGCCCTACCTACCTGGTGACTTAATTTTGAGAACCTTCTTGAATTATATCTGCAAAGACTGTATTCCCAAATAAGGTCACATTCTGAGGTGTTTGCCTGATAACGAATTTTTGGAGGGGATGCTTTTCATTTATCACCATTAAGGGAAGTTGGAATTCTTGCATCTAGATCTTATGCCTTTCTTTCAGAATTGGGGAAGTTTTAGTAATCATCTACCTCTTTAAATATTGTCTCTGCCCCTTTCTTTCTCTTTTCTCCCTCTGAGGCTCCAAGGTGATACACACTATTCTTTCTCATTGTATCTTCTAATTTATGCTCCTTTTTTGTCTTATACGCTATTATTTACTCATGCTTCATTCTAGATGTTTTCTTTTGGCCAATCTTTAAATTCATTAATTTTCTCTTTGGCTGTATCCAATCTGATTCCAAGCGTATACTTTAAATTTTTAATTTTGATTAATGACTCTTTTTATTCCCAGCATTTTCATTTCCAACATTCTGTTTCATTTCATTGCAAACTTTTTTGAAGTTCACATTTATCTTCCTGAAAATATTCAACCTAGTTCTTTAAGCTCCTTTACCTTGTAACTCTGTTTTCTAGATGTCTTGGGAATGTGCAGGGATTGCATCATTTCTCTTGCTTTTTGGATGTCTCAAATGTGGTCCGTATTTTTCTTATTGTGAGCAAGGCATTGCATGTGGAAACCTCAGCAATGAGACAAGGCTTAGAAAGTATCTTTTCTACAGAGGAGATTTTCTGGGTGCTTATTGTTGGGACACTAGCCAGTGGTCACCACCGTCTAATACTAGTGACCAGGACTGTGCCCTGCCAGCTTCCGTTCTTGGGCCAGCACTTTTCAGTGCCAACATTAGTTACAGGTTATCCTCTTGGGACTCCAGCTAAGGTGTGTATTTCTCTCTGTGAAGCTCTTGGAATCCAGCATTTGTGCAGATGCCCCGGGAGGCTTGGAGAGCTCAGTTTAGCTTCCTGCTCCTGCAGACTTTTCTGATTTGGAACACGCCCCTGAAGAGAGACAGCTCTGAGAGCTGGGCCTTCTCTCCGGGGCACATTTTCTAGGCCAGGACATTTAAATACTCACTAATTATTTAGCTCCACAATATCCACAGATAGACTTAAGTTTATCTGGGTTTTCTCATTTTCCCAGTGGGATGTTAGTTAGATCTAATCTATTGTATCAGAAAGGAGTCTTCCAAGGAAGTTTTATTTTAAGGAGAGTTTTCCAAAACTGAAATATTCTTGAAATCTGCAGATTCAAGCCACAGCCCGCTTTGTGGGAGGCTGAGAATGTTATGTGCCTACTTGGAAACAGGAGATTCCTGTGTCGAAAAGGCCCTCCTTAAACCTGTCCACAGGGAGGTTCTTAAATATTTTTAAAATATGAAAACATAAGTATCACCTTGCTTCTCTGGGCCTTGGCCACAACTCTTTTTTTTTAAAATTGGCATACTACACATGGAAGCCAGGGTGCTCTACCACCGAGCTACATCTCCAGCCTTTTTTACCTTCTCTTTTGAGACAGAGTCACTCTATGTGGCCCTGAAGTGGCCTGAGCTGGCCTCAAACCTGCAATCCTCCTGCCTCAGCCTCCCAGGTAGCTGGAGTGTGCCACAGTGCCCAGCACCTCACTATAGCTCTTATTGAATGATTCAGACATTGTGGTAGAAAGATGAAATTGGGAGAATGCACACCAGGGCATAGGTGTTTATTGCACTGATGTAAGGTGACATAACTGCAGAAGGAAGTGAGCATGTCTATCTTTTATAAACCAGAAATCTGGCAACACTTAGAATAGTACAAGCCTCATTTTCAAGGTAGATGGCAGAAAAACAACTGATTTTATTATTTATTTATGAGGACATCCAGATATCTTTGTCCTGAGCTGCTGACTCTCAGGGGTTGTGAGGACAGGCTGTGCGGGTCTCTCTTCCTTCTTTTCCCATATGCAGAATGTGGTTGATACTTCAGGTGGACAAGGTGTCTGAGAGTTAACTAAGTGGGAAAATGAACTCTCTGTAACGGGCACAGGGTTCTGCTCTTCTTGAACAATTGGTGCACAGCCTTAAAATGTTGAAAACAATCAGCAGTTACTTGTAAACACCATGAACTATCAGTCATTGAGACTTCTGTTCACCTGTTGAGAATGTTATACTTTCACATTCTACTATGCCATGAGACTGTGATGCATGCATAGCTTCTGTCCAGTCCCCTAAGAGGTCACTCTGAAACCTTCCCGAAGGCCGTCCCACTCTCAGCACCCATCCCCACAAAGTGCAGGACTTACTCCGTTATGGCTGGAAGAAGGTGTTCGTAAAAAGCTGTTGTAGTTCTTGTCTATTTTAAAATCAATATCATAATAGTATTAAATTATTGATCCCCAAATCATACTTTCTGGTTTGAAAGAGGTTTTATATATAACTGTATAGCAATAGAGGTCTTAAGTGGTCTTGTAAAGGCAACATATATTTTTTAAGGAGGTATAAAATGAATTTGTATTACATCCGATTCTAGGAAGGTAGGAATTGATATAGTTCCATCAACAAGTGCATGTAGAGGGCTGATATTTGGCATTCTTAATTTTAGGGCAGTTAATATATTCCTTGATATATGAAACTAATCAAATTGATAGAAGTGTGAAGGAAGAAAAGTAATATTTCATTACTTTATTCAGTGGTTCAATGAGAGAGACAAAGGCACACAAGGAGAGAATCTATATCTATACCTAGTATATCTATACTATATCTACATTTAAATCTATATCTATCTATATCATCTACACTGCATCTATTTCTTTCTATATCTATCTGTATCTATACTATATCTACATCTATATTTATATCTATATCTGTACTATATTTCTATCTCTATCTCTATATCATCTATACTATATCTATTTCTATCTGTATCTATATCTACAACTATATTTATATCTATATCTGTACCAGATCTATTTCTATCTCTATATCATTTATACTATATCTATTTCTATGTATATCTATATCATCATCTATATCTATATCTATCTGTATCATCTATATCTATATATCAGGTGAAG
The DNA here is from genome assembly GCF_000276665.1 of Chinchilla lanigera. NCBI lineage: Eukaryota > Metazoa > Chordata > Mammalia > Rodentia > Chinchillidae > Chinchilla > Chinchilla lanigera. Next base: position 54,437,761 of record NW_004955403.1, read on the forward strand.
GTACACAAAGAGTCCCACATATCTGCGGGCCAGATTGAGAGGCCTTTCTCCTTCATCCTGACCTCCTCCTGAATCATTTCTCCCGGAAAATTTCTGTGCTGTTCTTTCTTCTGATTTCTCTTCCCTCTCACACCAACCCCTCCCTTCTCTAACATTAACTACTTAGAACTTCCTTGGTCAATGTGCAAGACATAGAGAAGAGAGATACCAAAATATGCTTAGGCCTAATCCCTTACATTCCTGAGTTTAAACCTGGTATTTTACATGTTCCACCTCTGCCAGCAGGGAAGTGACAATAGAGTGTTTGACAGAACAGGGTTATGATCCCTAAGTATTAGTTCTGCTATCATATGCCTGACTTGTGTCTTTGGAAAAACTGCTTAACTTTGAGTTCTTAAACTGTAACAAAAAGCTTATACCTGCCATTTTCGGATGGGCTGTTTCTGTGATTTGGTGCTTGGGGATAATTTTTTGAGGTGTTTTCAAGTAATTTTTAATAGTGGCAATTAAAATACTGACCCCGAAACTGTTCCCACAATGGCATCACTGGCATATTAATTCTTGATGGTTTCCTAAAGGACAGAAGGAAGTGCTTTTACAGGTGACACCCTGGGGATTGTAAATGACTTACAGCTGAGCTGATGTGTCCACATGGCGTTCATGCATTGCTCAGGATAAAGTAGTCTCGTGTTCTGGCTGTGAGAAGAGAAGGGGCCAAGAGCCTCTAGGCTTGATGACAGCAGCATGCCCATCCACCCTGAGACCTGTGGCTTGTTTCCAGAAATATCATTCTAAGAACACTACTCCTCCATGTATAGTCCTTGAAGACAGGAACCTATGTTGTTTGTCTGCAAGAAATATAATAGAACTATTTGGAGAAGAAGACCGGAGTATGTGACCTAGTGCAGATCTATCTATCTATCTATCTATCTATCTATCTATCTATCTATCTCTCTATCTATACATATATACACACTTTATATTATCTCCTAAAAAATACATAGACTCCTGGGCTTATTTTTCTCATTTGTTAATTGGGGAGTTGATACTGATTTTGGAGAGGATGGGGGGCTGAGGCAGTGCTGTTCTATAGGTCTGCAGTTTCTCCTCTGCAAGATGGTTGCACTGTAGAAATCTGCACCACAACAGTGTGTCTGTAGTTAATAATGCAGGATTGTACACGACAGCATCTGTTCACCTGGCAGATTTGTGTTAAGCATTCTCGTCACAAGAAAATGAAAAAACAGTTCTGTACTGAGATGTATGAGAGTTTAAGAATTATGAAACCTTAAACTAAATTGGCTATTAGAATTGGTACCTAGAACATATTGCTGAAAATGGAAAAAAATACTTGGCTGAGGCATTTTAGTTTTTGTCACTATATACATAATAATA
>NW_004955403.1:54439255-54454426 GCF_000276665.1 Chinchilla lanigera
ATAATTATATACTTTATGCTACATACTATGTATTATTTTACTTTCTGTTTATACAACCAATTTTCAAATCATAAAGCATCTTGTTCCTACTTCTATAAAATTGTTAACTAATAGAAAGGAGGTGTACTGGATTAACTGATGGCCAGCTTACACCCAACTGAACTAAATCAGCATGGTGCTGAGTGTGGAAGGCCCCCCTGAGGGCTGTTGCCAACAGCTAAAAGAAGAGAACTGGAGGGGAAGGTGGGTGCTGTTGATTCTTCTGGAGAAGCCTGTCACGGGCTTTCCTGATATGAACTCAGCCGTTCTCATCACTGGAGGAGCTCAGGTCCTCGCTGTTGCTAAGGATGGCTGCAGTTCTCCTTAGTGGAGCTCTGGTCCTTACCTTGAGCATTGCTTCCTGGCTCCAGTGCAGATCTCTCAGCCTGCTGGCACAGATCCTTTACCCTGCTGGTGCAGACTTTCTAGTTTCCATCACTAGCTTTCTAAGTGCAGATCCTTGATACAGACTTGCATAAGACATGGTCATGGGCTCTAGGCATCCAGTTAGACTGATGGAGGACATGGCCATGGGCTCTAGGTCTTCAGCTGCACTCGTGCAGGACATTGCTGTGGGATCTAGGCCCTCAGCTGGATTCTTTGTGTCTCTAGTGCATAGACAGATTTTCTGTGCTCTTCTGCATTTGGCTCTTTGGGTGACTGTTATAAAATAATCCTATTAATTCTGTGTCCTATATTAAATCTTTTCCCCTTGTGATCCCTGACTACAACAGGAGGTCAATCTTAAATATCTTAATATAAGTGCACTATTACTATAGTGGGATAAAGGGAGTTTTTATCTGAACATTTTGCTGTGGGATAGGTCAACTGTTTTTCAGCCTTTTTCTTATTACAATGCTTGGAACACATAAGTGGACATATAACATCTAGATAGTATGTAATAATGACCTGGAAACAGCATTTCATATGCAACAGATTCCCACAGGCTTGAGCCACTGGTGGTACATGCATGACTGTCCCACCAGGTGGCTAGTATTGGTCTTTTCACTAATAAAATTAATAAAAGTAGATAAACTAATCAAATCTAGTTAGTGACTTGAATTTGGAAAATTACTGCCCAAATATAAATATTAATCCCTAGAAGAATAGGCATAAAATATATAGGCATTAAACTGCACTGTCGCTTCTAAGTATTTCTAGATGGTATCAGAAAGAAGGTCTAAATGGATTGAACACAATGACTGCTGAAAGATTGTTCTAGAAATACTTTTTATTTAGCCACTTCCTGAACCTGTTGGCCACAGGGAGATCATGCCCAGCAAGTCAGCCTGCTGGTTTGGACTTTGTGTGTATGAACTTGGAAAGGAGTGTATTTTGTGCTGGGTCGTGAAACCGTTTCTGGATGAAGTACCAGAGTAGAACTGAGTATTTTTCCAATAATACATTTTCTTCTATGCACTTGAAAGTCATTAAAAATAGCTAGTATTGAGATGCTATTCATTACAGAATTTTAAGCTTGTACATTAGTATTTTATTAACCAGGGCACTGGATGCTTTAAAACATCTTTTGCTGTAAATTTATATCTTACTCAAAATTAACTTTGATCAACCCTGTACTTTTATTTGCCCCTGCTTCATGAAAAACTAAAATCTGATGACAGAGTCTACAGAGATGAAATTGAATATTGGTAAATGACAATGAACTTTTTTTTGCAGTGATTTTTAATTACTTTTGAGTTAACTCAGGAATTTGCTTTAAGTGCTATTTTATTAGAATTTTTTTCTCTCAGGGTGAACATGTTTGGATTTAATTTTAAATATGTATTTAGTTATAACTACAGAATATGAATGATTAGAATGAGTTTACCAGGCTTCACTGAGTGTTACAAAAAAGAAGTCAGATAACACGTTAAGTACATGCAGAGAACACATTTTCCACACTCTCCAATGTAATTGATAACAGCATTCATACTCCTGCTGTATCATAACCATGTGATGTGACTTAGCCTGCACGGCCAGAAATAATTTAGAACTATAAATCTTAATGAGCTTATTTATATTTAAAAATAGAACTGTTACAATCCAATAGAGTGATCATAGGCATGGCAGGTGATTTTGTAAGCTCTGGTTAAAATAGGAAAATTGTCTATCCTCAAAACGTTAAATGGCAAAACTAGAATGGATAGAAATAAAACATATGTATGTGGTGTTTGGCCTCTGACTGGATGAGGAAGAGAACAAGGAAAAGTTTGAAAACGGATACCACATCAGCTTCGGATGGAGAGAGCAGAGAGGCCCTCGGGGTGGAGCTCAGCTTCACCGGTGGTCACACTGAGGCCAAAAGGAGGAAACCACCGGCTCAAGATTGCCAGGTAGAGCAAGCTCGTGGAGGAGCTGGAATCCATAGCCTGGCAAAGACCACTTGTAGTCTGTCTTAAAGATGTGTTTACATGCCTGTGACATATTTCAAGCATACAGGAAAGTGGAAGAAATAAAATACCTGCACACACTGACGCATTCAGATGTGTGTGCGTTAATCTTTGTCAGGTTTGCTTTGGTCATCTTTGCATGTGGGGAAATAAAACATGCAGCACGTGGTGCAGGGCCCACTCCCGCTTTGCTCTGGTTCCTAGGAGATGACTCTTACACTCACGGCACTTTGGCCACACCGTGTGCCCTGCCGAGCGGGAGGGAGTCCAGGTCTCAATGGGTACAGTCCCTTCTGCTGGGAGAGGTCTCTGCCACCCCACCTGGTGTCCCGGGGTTGCAAGGTAGCTTCCTCACCCACCCTGGGCCACCTCCCCTGCAGTCTCTTCTGCTTGCGAATTTTAATTTCCCTGAAGGTGCTTATCAGTAGCTCAGCTCCTACATGGTTTTCCTATTTACTTTGTTGTTTATCTCTCTTCAGTTACAATGGAAGCTCCACGTGGTTGGCAATTCCTAATCTGTGCCGCTCTTACTGGCTTGGCAGGAAGCAGACCCTGCACAGGTCACCTGCTGAATGAATGAAGAATGAACAAATGAATAAATAAATGAGACCATGGGGCCTTGTGCCCTTTAGGGAGGTTGCCAGGTGGCTTTTCCATGTTTGGAGCTGAAAACACAGAGAGGGAAGGTGGATATGATCAAAGTATGTTATATACGTGTATAAAATTCCACAGTGAAACACATTTATTGCATGATTAATATACAGTAATAAAGAAAAAGAACACAAGAATTTAAACCAAAACTGAAATTAAATAATTTTATTTAGAATAAAAAAGGAATTAAAAACAGGCCTTGGGGGTTAAGTGGACAAGTACCAAAAATATCACATAATTAACACACAAAACTAACATTTTTATTAATTGCTTAAGATATCTCTACAGTATTTTTCCTATAGTTTATGGCTCATATTCTGATTGGCCCTTTATAGGATGATTTTATAATACTGTTTTTGTAGGAGGACTAGAGATATGTTTTTTGTTTATGATGTTTGATGAAAATTTATATATTATATTGGTAGCTTAAGTTTCTCCTGTCTTCAAAATTTATAACAGAGTGTGTCCTAAGAAGTTTTGGGATTTTTATCACGTTTCAGAGAATCTGTATCAAGTTTCTTTTGTACATGAGCTTTAACATGCCATAGCATTTCAAGTTCCTTAAATTCTCTTCTGAGGACACTCATTTTCTGTATGACCAATAAGTGAATCACTCTATAAAACTGATTACCTGAAATATAAAATATAGAAGCTGTAGAAGTTGATTAAAGCATAATGAAGATCGTTCTGACCGTGTCTGAGAGTTGTCAGCAGGACTCGTGGACACTTGTCCTGAGAGGTTCTCTCACCAGGGCTGCTGGCCAAGGTCCAGGGCCTTTTCCTCTGAACAGTGAGACTTCACCCAGCTGAGGTGCCTTGGATGGCACTGAACTGTCTGATCTGATCACTGCAGTCTCTCAAACACAGAACTTCATGCACAGATGTATCTGTAGAGAGTACTGCTACAGGTTCGCCCCTTGTAACCAGAGTTTGCACACACTTTATGTTGTGTAAATCTCATCAAAAAACAAAAATACCACTTTTGTGATTGCAAGTGCTGTGTTATCAAGAGAACTTTCAGTATCACCAGATATCTATGGCAACCCATTTTCTATTTATAGTTTCACATGTCTGGTAGTAGAAAGTCTTTCCCACAGACCAGCCTTAGCTTTGTGTATTTTAACCCTTCTGAGTTTCCTCCATTCACACCCTCCAGCGCCAGGGACTTTGGAAGCCCCTTGTAAGCATCTCACACATGACTACCCATATGACCTCTGACCCTGTCTCACATATCTAATTATCTGGAAATTGATACAGTGGGGGACATGTGCACTCCTAGAAGCCATTCCTATACCAGGACAACTAGCAGTAGCATAATTACTTCAAATGACTGTTTTAACCTAGATGTATCCCACTAAATACAAGCAAAACCTAATTACTTCATAAAAGTACTCACTACCTAAATATATTCTCCCAAATCCAAACTAAATTACATCAAACTCAACCTGCTGTTATGCCAACCCCCATAGGAATCCAAAACTTTAAAGATGGATGCAGAGTGGGTTGAAAGTAAAGATGAGTGAATTCTTGATCATTGTTTTACAAACTTTACAAAAACAGAGCCAGGTGGATGTCAGAAGAGGTGTTTTTATAAGTGTTTCCTCACACTGGACAAGAGTTCTGTGTCAGCACTGGCTCACTGGTCGAAATAAGCTTCCTTGCTATCACTGGGTCCTAGGTCAATTTGTATTAGCCAGTTGAGGAAGTTGATGCAGTAGCTCCACTAATTTTTCTGGAACAATCTTAGGATTAAAATCATGGCCACAGTTGAGTAACATATATTTCACAGCCCTGACCTCTCACTTTTGGTTGGTGTCAGCTGCAGTTTTTGAATGTGTTACTTTTACTCTTGATATGAATAGTTCTGCCATTCATGTATTTTCAAGTTAACTCACCAAATACATGTTGAGCTTCTACAATGTGTTCAACTGTACCAGGATTGGGAGTACTCACTCCTCAGTGCTAGTGTGCTTGGATACTGTACTAGGAGCTAGAATGATAAAGATGCTTAAGACAACCTTTATCCTTAAAGATATGAAGTGTATTTAGATTCTTATATTATAAAGAAGACAAAGTACATAAATGTAAAAAAAGCAAATGTAATTCAAAGGGCAAAAATGCCACATGGAGTACAGAGGCACCTAGTTGTCCATGGGGGACCATTTGCAGGCATCCTTGAGCAGTAAGCGGAGCCTGGGACAGTCCTGAGATAGCTCATTCCCGTCTCCAGGGCCACTACCTACGTCCAGGATAGTGGAGCAGAGCAAAGGAAGCAGAAAGACAGGGAGATGCTTAGAGACAGTCTTACCTGGCTGGGGCTTTGTGTGTAGGTGCACACGTGAGCATGGATGTGATATGATATAATGATATAGGACACCGTTATTGCATGTGAGATATATATGACATAAAACTGAGAAAATATCCAACAGAAAAGAGATTTATTTAATTTGGTAGGCAGCCAGCAATGATCGGCACTCTTGGTTAGGAGCAGGCAGGGCTGCAGCAGCATTTCCGAAGATGCAAACGGTGTGAGCAGTTAGAGGGGGTGGAATAAGGATGAGGTGGTTGGACACTGACAGTAATAATAGTGAGGACAGCGACTGAGCCTGGACATGGGATCAGCAGAGGAGACAGCAATGACATCATAGGACTGCGCGTCAACAGGGGTGGGGGAGGGGCTGTGTGTCCGATCTCCCTAGCCGAGTCCTGAGAAGATGGCACTTCTATTAACAACTTCCTTTCTTTCTTCCTCCCTCTCTCCCCCTCTCCCTTCCTCCCTCTTTCTTTCTTCCTTCCTCCCTTTCTTTTTCTTTCTTTCTTTCTCTCTTTCTTTCTTTCTTTCTTTCTTTCTTTCTTTCTTTCTTTCTCTCTTTCTTTCTTTCTCTCTCTCTTTCTTTCTTTCTTTCTTTCTTTCTTTCTTTCTTTCTCTCTTTCTTTCTTTCTTTCTTCTTTCTTTCTCTTCCTTGCTTCCTTCCCCTTTTCCTGCCTCCCTCCCTCTCTCTCTTCCTTCCTTCCTTCTTCCCTGCCTCCCTCCCTCTCACAGTCTCTCTCTGTCTCTCTGTCTCTGTCTCTGTCTCTGTCTCTGTCTCTCTCACTTTCTTTTTATCTTTCTTTCTTTTTGCAGGGAAGGGAGGTTTTGGGAATTTGTGTATTTTAAATCTAAATTGAAGTTAAAATGTTAAAAATCTGGGAGGGGAAACATGGTTCTGGAGCTCAGGAAAGAGACCAGCTCTTGTGAGAAAGATTGAAGAGTTCGCATTCCCATGACTCCCTGAAAAAAAGCATCGATGTTGGGAGGTCTTTTCCTTCCCTTCCTGCTTCCTGCTCCTTCTTTTCCTCACCACCTTCACAGCAGGACCCCTGCTTTGGACTGCTTGAGTATTCTACACAAGAGCCAAGTGCAGCGTTGTCCTTCAGGAAGGTGAGGGGTTGCACAAAGGTAGCAGCTCTTGGGTGGGTGGAGGGAGAAGGGAATTCCCTCTAGGGTGGGGTACACACAGTTTCAGGGGAAAACCCACCTCTTCTTTTATCTGAGAACCACTTCTCTGTGGAGAGGAGGGGCTGGACATCAGGCATTCCGCCCCTGGGGAGGGCAGTGGGGTACAGGACAGTCTATGTGCTGATGTAGCCATTTCCTGGTGAGGTCAGGTGCTGCACCCCCACAGGAAGGGGTGATGAAGTGGCTCTGCCACGTGGGAGGCATCAGCTTGGCCTCAGAGAATGGGCAGGTCTGAATCATGCCTTGGATCCAAATACCTGACTCATCCTCCTCAGAGTTACTAAACAAATGAATAGGGAACTGAATGATTAACGCTTCCCACACTTAGCGCATGCCTCCCTGTGCCATGCACAGCTCAGAGGAGCGGGACTCTGTTCAGTCACGTGGCCCTGTGTGACCAATGCCCGTGTCCATCTAGGACTCCTGACCAGTGGTGAGGACAGTCTGCTGGTGCAAGCCCCAGGAGACCCTTCAGAAGAGGATGAGGACGGAAACAAGAGAGGCTTTCATGTTTTTCCAACAACCGGTTTGGCGCGAGTGGGTATCTGGAAGGCCCTTCCTCCCTTTACAAGGTACACTGATTTTGCTAAAAATTCTTCTTGCTGCAATAACAGGGCGTATTTTACAAACTAATTGGTATAATTCTATAAAGGCAACTAGAAAAATTACAGTGACATTTGACAAAAAGCACCTTGCATATTAAGTCTAAAGCAGATAAATATGATAATGAAAGAAGGCAGATTCTTCGGCAGCCGCAAGACCTCCCTGTGTTTGTAAGAGTGATGCATAAATTGTATTATTTACAGCTTTCAGATATGACAGACTAATCTGCACAATTAGATTCTTGAGAAAGATCAAGAGTTTGTTAAATCTTGCCTTAGTCACTCCTAATTACAACCATCCATTTGTCTCTGTGGAATAAACTGGTGCAGAGCTACAATTCAATCAGGACATAACCAGTTTTTATCTTCGATGATTAAAAAACCCACCACTATCACCACATACCATAAAAGGATCTGCAATTAATTAATTAATGAAGTGGACCTCAAATTGCCACTGCATGAAGATGCGAAGTGTGTCTTCTAAGTTGCTCTGTAGAGTGATACACATGTTGTGACACAAGGAACAATTGATTTCAGTAAACATTTGTTTAGTGTTTACTATGTGCTCAACACCATGGATAGACTGGTGGATGAAACACACTAAACCCTGTTCTATGGGGCATGATTCACACATGTTCAGAGAGACAAGCAAATATTGAAAATATGGAATATGTCAGATGGTGCGAAGAGCTTCAGAAGAGAAATGAAAGAAAGTAACACTAATGCTAATAAATGGGTACTTTGTGGATGGGAGGAAGCGAAGTGGGGTGGGCAAGAAGTCCTTCTCAGTAGGTGGCATCGAAGCACAGAGCTGGAGGAGGAGAGAGCCCTGTGGATGTCAGCAGCAGGTGTGAGGGCAGCTTGGGACTGAGGAGGGCGCCAGTGGAGATGCCTGCTCAGCAGCTGGAAGAGCATCCTGGAGGATGGCTCACTGGTGGGTGCAGAGGGGGCGGATGGAGAGAACCCTGGCAGCAGGGTGAGGACTGGCTTTTCTTCTGGATGGGAAGCAAAGCTGGTGACCAAATCTGAACAGAGCAGCCAGGCAAAGGGGCAGGAGCACTCTAGCTGTTCAGACCCAGGCTCTGCAGGATTAGAAATGGGTGACAGCAACTCCCCTGGCCTGAGAAAGAGGACTGGCCAGGGGTGGAGGTGGAACAAACACCCCCTGGATCTGGATCAATCAAGAGGAGAATCCACGGGACCAGGATGGAGGAGGAGCTGCCTGTGTTATGGCTCGCATCTCATGTGGTTGTAGATGGGGATTTTCCAATGTGGCTGCAGCTGGGGTGTGTGCTGTGGGATCAGAGAGGTGATGTTGGGTCTGTGTTACGGTTTGTGTTTAGCTGTCCCCCCAAAGCCTCATGTGGTCATGGAGCTTTTTCAAAGGTGGCTCAATCTAGAGTGTGTGATGCTGGGATTAAGGGTGTGTGATTAGTGTATCAGGCCACTGATTCATTGGGCAGGGTTCTGGCTAGGATTTAGGGTGAGTGCTGCACTCACCCCAGGGTGGGTTGCCTATGTACGGTAGAAGGGACAGAAAGAGTCTTGTCTCTCCCTCTTGTTGCTTTGCTACCTTCTGCTCACCATGAACTGCTTCTCCTCTGTGATGCCCGTCTACCACGGCGTGCTACCTTGGAGCCAGCCAACTATGGACTGACACCTCTGCAGACTGAGCCACATAAGCCTTTTCCCCCTTTAACTTTGGGTGTCAGGTATTTTGTCTCAGCGGCAAGAAAAGTAACTATGACAGCTTGATTCATGGTGCAATGCTAGGATAAGGCTGTTCAACCTTGGGTGTGAGTGCCACCCACTTTAAAGGCGGGTAACCAGGGTAGGATATAAGGGACTGAAAAAGGGCCGCTGCTTGTCACTTGCCACTTGCTGCTTGCTGTTTGTTGCCTTGCAGCTTTCTGCCTGCCATGAGCTCTCCTCTGTGATGCCCCTCTGCCAAGCCACCCTGCCTTGAAGCCAACCGACTATAAACTGAAACCGTGACAAACTGTGAGCCAAACTGTGAGCATTCCTCCTTTAATTTTGGGTGTTGGGTATTTTGTCTCTGCAAATGAGAAAATAGCTAAGGCAGCAGGACGAGGCGGTGGAGGTTCCACTAACACTAGGCTCTAGGTGGCTGCAGTGCACCATGCAGAGGTCCACGAGACCGTCCTCTCTGCTTTGTCCCTCTGGCACCAGACCAGAAGGCGGAGCCTAAGGAGCTAGGTCTGAACCTTGCTCCTCACCCTGGGCACCCTGTCTCTTCCACAAATGTCCCTGTGTCTGCTGGGCTTTTCTCCCCTTGCCGGCAGCTCCAACAAACCAGGTACAGTTCAGCTCCTTAGAAGCAGTGACCCTGTGAATGAGCTGTGAAGGGTGGCTTGTTAGACAGAAAGCCGCAGGACCCAGCAATGCCTGGTGGCAGAGGTGGATGGTGGCCTTGGTTGAAAGGTGCTCAGAACTTCTTCCCAGCAGAGGCTCGCTTTCCCATGTGGGGCCAAGCAGAGTTTCCTGGAGAAGAACAGCTCTGAAAGAGCCTGGGTAAGATGACCGTCTGCTAATACCAGATGATACTCTTATTCTCTACTAAAAGCTATGCTGTGCTGGTCTGTGCACTAGGCAGTGGATGGGCGATGAGCCTCACCCTGCATTCTCACTACGTGTTGAGCAATCTCCTGCTGCTTCTCACCTATCCTGTTAGGCAGCTTTGTGTCCCCAGGTGACCAAAACAAGTAGCACCTTCTATATCACACACATCACAGAAACCTGTTTCACAGGAACAGCCGGATTAAGAAGCTCTGTGAATTCTCTGTTGATGTTTGGGTGGTTTGGGGAAATTTTTGCATGTGTTAAGCTCTTTCACACTTTCACTGAAACTGATAATTTCTTGTGGCCATGATTATCCTGAAACCCCTTTCCAGAGCAGGCAAAGCAGAAGCGTTTACTTTCTTCCTTATCAAAGTGCGATCATGGGCTGCTGCCTCCTCTTCTTTGGAGATTTCATTATAAAAACACGAATCATTCTGTAGTACAAGGTAAATATTTGTCAGTGACAACAATTACTGTCTCTATAGCAACTTAGTTCTTGTAATTTTTCCTCCCAAACTTGGTGCTGTCTTACCATCAAGTAGGGAGACAGGTGTGCAACATCACACTGCGGCCTTTGGACACATGAGGGAGGGCTGGGCAGGGAGCTGGCTTTTCATGGAGTTCCTCTGTTGCACACTGCACAGCTGTACAAACTTCGTCACAAATGGGATGTAAGAGCTGGTCAGCAGGGACTTGATTTCATGGTGTCAAAGTACTCTTTCAATTTTTTTTCAAGTGGCAAAAGTTATTCTGTTCCTAATGCTACTCCTTAGCGTCTCATGCTTTTCATTAGGTTTGGTCATTTCTGCTTGTTTATTTATCACAGGAGTGATGTTAATCCTCTTTTCCTGCTGCCCCTCAGAAATGCTTCACTTTACACTGTATTTTATACACATGGTTTTCATATAAATAATAGTATTGAATAATAGTCAATCATTGCAGCTTTATTTATTGCTATGCAGTAATGATAATGAAGCTTACCCTTCCCAAGTGGGATGTTTACTTTTGTGCATCAGTTTGATTAGGCATAAGATGGTGAGACATCTGGTCAACCTTTTTCCTGAGCACCTCTGTGAGAGTGTGCTGTAGTTCATGCTTTGAGTTTGTCCCCGAAAGTTTCATGCCCTGGAAGCCTTTCCCAGTGTGGCAGGAATAGAGTGGTGAAATTGGGAGGAGGTAGGGCCTCGTGGAAGGTGATTTGATTGGGAGCACTCCTTTGGGGAGGATTGATGTAGTAGTCACACGCTGGTTAGTTCTCTCAAGAGTGGGTTATCTTAAAGCAAGGCTACCCCCATATGCTTGGCCTCTTCTGCTCAAGGCTCTTTCCCTTCTGATTCTTAGCCATGTAGTGGCCCAGCCAAGGATGCCTTCAGCAGATGCCAAAGAGATGGGCTCTCTATGCTAAATGGATGGAATCATCTGTTCTTGGACTCCCAGCCTCTAAAACTGTGAGCAAACAAATATCTGTCTTTGTAAATACCCAGCTTTAAGTATTTGGTCATAGCAACAGCAAATGAATGGATGGCGAGTGTTTCTGAAAAAGATCACGTGAACAAATAGTCTGATAGAGAAGATCACCCTTCCCAAGGTGCATGGGCCTCATCCAATCTGTGAGGACCTCAACAGAGTGAAAAGGTGGAGGAAAGCAGAATTCACTCTCCTGTCCTGACCCTTGAGCTGGGATGCTGGTCTCCTCCTTTTCCATGGACTTGGACTCACACCAGCATTGCTCCTGGGTCTGAGGCAGAGGACTCGGGTAGAACAAACAAGGCTGGCCCTTCTGGGGCTTCTAGACTCACAGGCATGAATCTCTGTCCCGCCTCCTGTGGGTTTGCTTTCTGTGGTACACCATGAGGAATTTGCCACATTATGGGACAGAATCTCTTTGAGGAAGGATCCATTCATCAGGTTGTTGTTCTTAGCTAATATGACTAATAACAGATTCCAGAAGGAGGCAAACTGGTTATAGCATAATATATCTGGATTTATTATTTCACCAGGAGTTGGGCCAATCTGCTATGAATAGAACACAATGCAGGCCTTGGGTGAGACTCGATTGTAGGTGCTTCAAAGAGAATAAGAGAAATTAATACTCATGGTCAGAGTTGTGTTTTTTAGACATTTAGGCATTTCAGAAAAGAGAATTAACTATAGCTTTTCTGGTGGAGAAAAATAGACCCCCCAAAAGTTACCTATTTGTTATTTGCCTTCATTGTAAAATCAGCCTCTACCTCCCAGTAAGGAGCTGAAACCTTTGACCAAAGGAAGCCCTTTTTGAGCCTGGGTGAAGCCAGAGGTGGCAGAATTGGGGAGGAAGAGGAGGGTCCGGGGAGGGAGAAGGATGCAGGGACATCACCTATTTTGTGGCTGTAGACGCAGATGTCAGATTCAACATGCACTTCTGCAGGGCACACAAGAGGTGGGCGGCAGGACTTGGACAGAAACAGGGCCTCCCTTAGTCCCCACCTGCCCATGTGGGTCAGGAGTCACAGGGCGTGGATGAGTGCAGGATCGAACCCCCACAGTCTGAGGAGTGAGTTGAGGAGCTCATCAGAGGAACCCTTCATAGGCCCAGCAGTTTAAACCGGACAGTGGGCAACCCCTGTGGAGTTTAGTCACACTATAGCACGTATTTGCCCCAGGCAGAATTACAAACACATTCTTCTGAAATGAAAAAAACCCCGAAGTTACCATTTCATCTTGAAATACTTTCACACTTACAGAAGAGTTGCAAGAACAATGTGAGAAGGACCTTCGCTCTGAGAGTGGCAAACACATGCCCTTTTACTCCCCATAACTATAGGTCGTATTTCCCGGTAGCAGGAGAATTCTTCTACAAAACCAGAGGAAAGCAAGCAGAATTAGGAAATTGGCACTGATGGAATGCTAGCACTGAACCCGAAGTTCCTATTCAAATCACACCCTTTGCCCCCAAATGTCCCATCTATTCCTCTTCATCCCTAAACCTCAAACCAAACATTTTCCTTTCTGCGCAAGATCTAACCCAGAGTCCACACTGCCTCCCTCGCATGCTTCACGGTCCTCCTTTGGCCTGGATGGCATCTAGGTTGACCTTGGTATTTTGATGTGTACAATTGCTCCTTGGAATGCCATGTGGGCTTGTCTGATGCTTCCTTGCACTGAATCTAACTTCTGAGATTTGTAGGAGTACTCAGAGCTTTCTTGCTGTGCACTACACTAGAAGGTGCGCCAGGTCAATGGCCTCATTCTTGGGACTGTTCAGTGTATGATGTAGCTGGCCAAGATGGTGGCTGTCCAGTTTCTCACAGTAGTTAACTAATATACATTTCACATAGTCACTAGTAAGTGACTAAAACACAGTTTGAAACTATTTAATTTTTATTTTAAAGAGAAAAAATTAAAACAATAAAACAGTTTCAAAGCATGTTAGTAGGAGAGTTACAGTAATCAATACATTGAATATTGTTGTTTTCCTAATAGTTATTCAGTGTACAAGATATGTAAGCACGATATCTTGTCCAAACAATACTAGCACAAAACATTCTTTTCAATGAACCAAGAGAAGCTAATTGTATAACTATCTTAACTGTCTTGTGTATAAATATATTTTTTCTTTTTCCCTTTCTTCCTTTCCCTTTTTCCCCCTAAGGTTGTCTTTTCTTTTGAAGAGTTTCTTCCCAATTCACAATATCTGTTGTACATTTTCATTTTATTTTCAAGAGAATGAAAAATTTAAAAATTTAAAATGGTACAGAATTTTAAAACAAGATGATAAGAAATCAACAGTGGTTGTTATATTGAGTATTGTTATCTTCAAAATAGTTATTCAGGTTATCAGATATAGGCATGCAAAATTGATTATAAAAAACCCAAGCATTAACTGTCCTTTCAATGAACCAATATAAATTAATAGTTCAAGTATCTTAGCTATCTTGTGTATTTACATTCTTTCCCTTCCTTCTTTCTTTCTTTTCTTCTTTCCCTAGCCCCAGTTGTGCTTCCCCTTCTCACACTAGTGAGACAGTATGACATTCAGGCATATGGGTTTGATTTATTTATTTTAGTATTTTAAAGAGAATAAAAAATTAGAAAATTAAAAATGATACAGAATTTCAAAACAAGACGATAGGAAATCAACAATGGTTGTTATATTGCATATTGTTATCGTCAAAGTAGTTGTTCAGGGGTTTGATTAGTCATGTGCATTTATTTATTTATTTTTGGTTTTTTTATGATTATGGTCTCAAGTTCTACCCATTTACCTATAAAAGTTTCCAGTTTATCCTTTATGACTGAGTAGTACTCCATTATAGAAAAATACACATTTTTTTTTTTTTTATCTGTTCCTCAGTTGATGGGCATTTGGGTTGTTTCCAAGATTTAGGTATTACAGATTATGCTCCTATAAACATGGGTGCTATAAACACATATTGCTGTGGTATGATGTTTTCAATTCTTCTGAGAAAATACCCAGAAGGGGAATAGCTGCTTTGAATGGGAGGTGTAAACCTAATTTTCTAAAGAACTCCACAATGATTTTCACAGAGGTTGCACCTCCCACCAGCAGTGGAGAAGGGCTCCTTTCTCCCCACAGCCCTACCAGCATTTGTTATTGGTTGATTTCTTGATGATAGTCATTCTTTCTGGAATGAGATGGATCTCAGTGTTTTAATTTGCATCTCTCAAATGACCAATGATGTTGAACATTTTTTCCTGTATTTATTTGCCATTTATGTTTCTTCATCTGAGAAGTGCGTATTCATCTCCCATGCCCATTTTTGGAGTGGGTCTTTGAATTTGGGGGTGTTGAGTTTTTCCAATTCTTTATAGGTTCTAGATATAAGTCCTTTGTGTGAGGGACAACTGGTTATAATTTTCCCCACTTTCTGTGTTGTCTTTTCATTCTGTTGATGATTTCTTCTGTTGTGCAAAAGCTTTTTAATAAAGTGAGATCCCATTTGTTGATTCTTTGTAATATTTCCCTTGCCATCTGGGTTTTGTTCATGAAGTCTCTGCCTACACCTATGTCTTATAGCATGGAAGATGTAGGTGCATCCCCAAACACACTCAGCCACCTTATCTTTGACAAAGGAGCCAAACATGTTCACTGGATGATAGATAGTATCTTTAATAAATGGTGCTGGAAAAACTGGCTCACCACATGCTGAAGACTAAAACTAGACCCATGTCTATCATTATGCACTAAACTAAAGTCAAAATGGATCAAAGATCTAAATATTAAAATTGAAACACTAAATTTACTGGAAGAGAAAATAAGTACAAATTTGAACCTATTTAAATATCCCTTTCTGAAGAAAAATTTCACACAATAGTTTCCTTGCAGTCACTAGGAGTACTTGCCTGGGTTGATTATCTCTATGATTCCTGTAATGATTTTTTTTTTTCTCCAGTACCGGGAACCAAACTC
>NW_004955403.1:54454831-54503678 GCF_000276665.1 Chinchilla lanigera
TTTTTTTTGAGCTTTCCTTTTTTATTTTAAAGACAATAGTAGAAAAAAGAACAATAGCAGAATACAAACAGAAACAAAGCAAGAGCGTTAAAAATAATACAGAGTTTCAAACCAAGTGATAGGAATTAATAGTGGTTGTTATATTACATATTGTTATCTTCAACGAAGTTGCTCAGATTACCAGATGTACAAATGAAAAATTGATCAAACCATTAAAGAGAATAAGAAAACAATAATTTGAAAGAACATGAGCGACAATACAGAGTTTCACTAGACAAGGTGGTAGGAATTCACCAGTGGTTGTTATACCGCATATGATTGTCTTCATATCAGTTGCTCAGATTACCAGATATAAGCATCCAAAATTGGTCAAAATATAAAAACAATTTAAGCATTAACTGTTCCCTTCAGTAAACCACCAGATATCAGCTATCTATCATCTATGTATCTATGTATCTATGTATCTATCTATGTATCTATGTATCTATCTATCTATCTATGTATCTGTCTATCTATCTATCTATCTATCTATCTATCTATCTATCTATTTTTCACCTTAGTTATTTCTTTCTTTTTGGCTTACATTTTAGTCCATTGTCCACTGGCTTCCAGACAAGACAGCATGGCAGAGGGGTGTGGCGGAAGCGAGTGTTCACAGTATGGTGGACAAGAAGCAGAGGGAATCAAGGGAGGATCTGAGGAGGAAGATGCACCCTTCCAGGCTACACGCCAGTGACCACCTCTTCTGACCAATCCTCATCTCCTAACAGCAAGTCAGCCAGAGGCCCCTAAAATCCAGTCACCCCCACAAAGTTCCACCTGTAAGCAATGAGGCTCTTTGGGGACACCTAGCTGTAAAGCATGGTGAGTGTGAATGTGTGTTGTGTAAGTGTGTTTGCTTGGAGATTGTTCAATCTTCCTGATTGTTCAGTGCTTCTTCTCTCTCTGGCACAGAGAGCTGCCTTTTGGCTCACGCTGCTCTTTACCTGGCCCCATCTTTGGATCAGCTGTGCTTCCCAAGAGCCCACCCCTGTCAGTGGAGCAGGCCATGGTGTGCTCCTCAGCTTGCAGGCTCAGTCCTTCCAGGCCCTGCCATGCACGAGCTGGAAAGTGTATCACCCCGTACATGCTTTGCTACATCTGCTTGTGTTCATATACATTAAAAAGCACAGGTTCACATCCAAGTCTGCCTTCTAGCCCCAACCTCTAGGTTTTATTTTAGCTTTCTGTACTTTAACATAGTTTTGTGGAGGTATAACTGATGTACAACAAACTGAAACCTACTCAAAATATGCAAATTAGTATTTTAAAAAACTGTCTTTAATTCATTTATATTTTTGGGTTTTCATATAAGAGAAAATGTAATATTTAAGCTTGTGTGTGATATGTTTCACTTTACATTATGGTTAGAGGTGCATATATTTTCCTACAAATGACTCAAGTTTATCCTTTACCTTTGTTAGCATTAGTTTTCAAATATTTTCTTTTCTAGGGCTTGATGAGTGATTTAGGTTTTTTATTGTATTTTTTTCTGGCATTACCTTTGTTAAGACACTGAATGGTCATATCATTTATTTATTTTAAAAAGCTTAACTTTTATTTATTGATTAAAGACAAAATAGTCTTAAAATATATGAAATTATGAAAAACAAGACAACACTCTAGTATCTACCACCAATATTTTAAAAAATCACCATTATTCCAAGCTATTCCTATATTCCTAGAGGTAACCACTTTCCTAAATTTTTATTATTCTCTTTATTATCTTCACTTGTGTTTATATCCCTAACAGCATATTTGCTTATATGTACACAGTTTTGAGCAAGTTTGGGAAAAATCTTGTTGGAATTTCATTGAATCTGGGGAATAATTTAGCATAAAATTGATAGCTTTCAAATACTGAGACTTCTCATTCATTAACATAATCTGTCTGTATTAGTTTAGGCCTTCTATATTCTTTTTCTATAGAGTTTTACTATTTTATCCATAAAACACTAGTAACAAGTGCTTCTCTCATTGGACCTTGCTGGAATCCTAGGTGGACTTGGGTGTGAAGCCCTTGTCAAGATGCCATTATGGTGTGAGTGCATCACAAGTGCTAGACAGGATCTCCTGCGGGAACCTAACGCTCCAAGCAACATCTGGAGCAGATTAGAAACAAAAGTTCTCAGGCCCCACCTTACACCTTCCCTGTGGGATCAGCCTCTAGTTGGGCCCCAAAATCTGTGCTTTAACAACGCCCCAGGCTGAGGATTTAGGTGCAGTGCTGGTGCTTGTGCCCAGCTTGTACCCCTGAGGCTATGGTAGGCTTCATTCTCGCCAAGGCTTTTCCTTTTACTCTTCCAACTCTGAAAAATTTCAGTGTTTATTAGACATTTTTCCAAATATATTCAATCTTTAGTATCCCCTAATAGATTATGCATTTTCCTCCCGGGGATATTTCCCAAAATTCTTTTACCACAAAATCTTAGTTTGGAGAAAATGATCTTAGAGCTCTTAGAACATATTTTTGGAAACACTTGCCTAGGGTACAGGAGAAGAATGAGTTATGTTCAAAAAGGTCCTTAAATATCACTTTCAAGATACTTGGTTCTCAGGAGAGGCCATTATAGTATGATCAAATGCAGAATCCATTCAAGAAAGCCTATAAAATTGGAAATAAAGACATTCACTGAAGCACTATTGCCCTCTTCTTCCATTTTCCCCAAGATAAATTTTAACAGGATGTAATAGTTTTGATCAGTATAGATTGCACTTTATGTCCCCCCTCCAAGATCTTTTAAATCATATTACAGTCTTCACTGCACATATAAGAAGACAGACATGAATCCAAGTCCTCTTAAAGAAAGTGGCTGAGTCCATAAGGGAGGAAGACCAAGAGAGTCCGGCCTGGGTTTGACACCCGAGGCTGCTACTTCACAGCTAGAGCACAGATCAAGGACCCAGCTGTTCAGCATGGTGCTTTTTGGTGCACATCAAAGAGTCTTTCAGTGGGATCTTTCTTTGATTTTTCTCTTTTCAAAGCCAGCACCCACTTATATACACACACACACACACACACACACACACACACACACACACTCACATATGTGTTCACACACGTAGCTCTTTTAAACACCTTCAACTAAGCTATCATCTACAGATTTTGAATTATTCTGTGTTGGAATAGGACCGGCTCATCTCTTGTTGATGAAAACATCTTGCTTACACTGTTTTCTTTGCTGCAGTGCTGAGTCACATACAGTGATGACAATTGCATCTCAGAATGTTACCTCTGATTATTCCCCCCACTGTGCTTATGCTTAGATCTTCTTCCAAGCTATTCATGTGAGAACAGAGAATATCGTCCCATTCTTTTCCTTTAACACTTGTAAATACAAGTATTTCATGTGAATTTTCTCTGTAAAGATAGACACGATTATTATATAGTCAATGATTCCAAGGATCTCTTTCTTATTTTTTAAAATCATGGTTATTGTGGCTTTATGTAAGTTCCATGCTGCCTCTGTGGATTGGACCTAACAAACTTGGAGGTCATTTGCTGTCCTTAAATTTGTCCTATTCAAAGTACATTTCAGTTATTCAGTTCTATTATGAGAAGGCAGCATGTTCCAGTAGACAAAGTTGCAGCAAATGAAGATAAGAAAGAAAATCACCATCAGGTATTCCTCCTCCAGACTCTCAGAATCACATCAGGTCACATGAGCAGAGGCCGTGGAGAGGTCCAGAGGGGCCCTGGAATGCCCTTGTCCCACACATGGCCGCTTTGCGTCATCCCTCCTGTGCCTTCTCCTTTCTTCTCTTACTCTAAGCTGTGGTTTTATCGCCCTAACTTATCTACTTCTGCTTCCTGCAGCTGATCTCTTACACCTAACACCTTCCAGCTCAGCAGTGCTCAGAAGCCTCGTTATGAGTAGACACTTCTCCAGCTCCTTCATTCATCCAGCCAACATGTGTTGAGTCATTGTACACTGAGGGGCCTCAGCAATGACTGACACAGGCAAAGATACTTGGAGTTTACATTCTGCAGGGAAGAGAATTCATACATGGTGCACAAAATAAACAGTGACTTAAGGGCTATGTGTGATGGTAAAAGCAGAGTAGGGTGGAGGGGATTGGAAGAGCTTGGGGTAGGCTGGGGAGGGCAGTGGTGGGACTCAGTAGAGATGTGTTCAGCACATCTCTGAGAATGTGACTTCAACTAAAGGGTTAAAGGAGAGGAGGTGCTCTCTAAGGCACACTTAGGGGAGGATCGCGCTAGGATTTGGCAATGGCTACTGCGTGCAGAGGAACCGTGAAGTGATCCAGTTTGGCGGCAATGTTGAGAGTAGACTGCGCACGTGCGAAGTGAAAGTGGGGGCTCGGGAGCCTGGAGATGGGGACACAAATCTAGGTGGGAAATGACAGTGGCTCAGCCCAGGGAGGGAGATGTGGAGGTGGGGAGAAGTGGCAACATTCTGGCTCTTTTTCAAAGAGCGTGAGCATGATTTATGATAGACTGGGTATAGAACGCTGGGGAAGGGAGTCTGGATGCTTCCGAGGAGAAGGAAAAGTGCAGTTGTTATCAACTTAAGAGGTGAAGGCGAGTAGAAGGGTTTTCAGAAGAGGATGGAGCATCCCTTGTGAGTGAGAGCTTTACCAGTGGATGTGTAATCCATGCAACGGCTGGACGTGCGAGTCTGGACTTCAGGAGAGCTGTGCAAGGCAGAAATGGAGATTTCCATGTGGTGTCCAAGAGGGTATTGCTCAACTGTGTGAGTGTGGATGACCTCACCAGTGGGGGTTGCCATGGAAGAAATGACGCTTTCTAGTAAAATCTAAAACGTGTGAACATCAGAATATGCAAGATGAGTGTCAGTAGCTTGGAAGAAATTCCTGGAGACAGGGTTGTAAGTTTCACAGACTTAGCTTTAATGGAACCGAGTTTGTGTTGTATAGAAGAGTTCTAAGTGACAATTTGATAGATTTAGTTGGTAGTAATTGTTTTTCTTTTTTAGTGGTCATAAAATTTTATAGGTCTTAAATGTGTGCAGTCTTAGATAATACGTAATATGGTAAATGAAGTAGGATTTTTGTTTGTAAGACGTCACCATTTTACAATGTGTGTTTTCCTTACATCTTCACTTTCATACTCAAAATCATTGCTCAGTTACATTTGCAAATTTCTGCTTACCTGATGCCCAATAAATTCTTTTCTAGGTAATGTTGTTGAAGAATAGCTGATTTCACAGAAGGATTTACAAAAATCATATGTGTAAATTATTCCACTTATGGTAGCAGTAATTTATTCTAAATAAATTGGATCCACAGCCATCTGTTTTAGCTGTTTGTATTGGAAAAGCCTGTTTGTTTCTATCTTCAGAAACTTTTATTCACGTAGCAAATGCAGGACTGTGCAGATTGCCAGTGGGTGCTTATTGAAGGGAAGTGTCACGAGACAGTAGCTCAGCCTCTGTGCTCCTCCTGCCTCACCCCAGGGGTAGGTACGAAAAAGCTAAATTCTAAGAGGATTCATCCTGGTTGAGGACTGCAAAACAGCCAAGCATCAGAGGAATCAGGAGGAATGCTCTGGGCCTGGCAGCACCCATCCACCCTCTTCAGGCCAGCCCTCTTTTCCCGATGTCTCCTCCCTTCTGTACCTTGATGTCTCAAAGGCCACAGGAATGAAGGCCCCATGGAGCACTATCACCACCATGTCTGTCTCGAAAGCTCATCATTGATTTCTTTGAGCTATGATGGATTTAAAGACAAATGCCATCCGGGTTTAAGTCCCATGAGAAATTCTTCTTCTCGTCATTTGCCCAGTGTTAAGAAAGAACCAGGAAGTCACAGAGGCCGACCATCCTCCAATGAGAAGACGCAGAGAGCAGTGAAGTGAGACTGAGTCAGTGCCCCGCCTACTACAAGTGAGCAGAAGACACAGGGGTGTACAGCACAATGGTTCACACTCAGAGCAGAGGGGCCAGGAGCATCAGCACAGGAGCCTTGTCCTCCTGTCTCTAAGTCCATTAATGACATCACCAGATGGTCCAGATGGCGCCTTGCACAAAGTTCATGGTTCCAAGGTGAGATCATCAGGGTCAATGGCTCAGCACCTTTTGTAGAGCACTGAAAAAAGCCAGGTCCTCCTTGTCCATCAGGGAGAACATAGTCATACACTGTAGTTGCTGTGTCTCACATAATTGGCAACAAAACTATCTCCTGACCCAAGGACAGATGGGCCTGTGGAGTGGCACACTCAGCAAGGGTGTGCAAGGGTGGCCCTTTCCGTGGCTGGCTTGGTGGTCCCCATAGTTTCTCTGCTGAACTCAAGTTTTCACACAAATTTGCTTCCTATTAGCCACTCAGATACACTGGCCAACTGGGACAAAATTTTTAAAATCTGTGTCATACAACAGTGGATTGAGGTATTATCAGCAGGAACTGATTGATGCAATGATGAGTGGCCAACATTAATTTCAGGTATCTAGGGATCCAACGTGTAGTCACCTGTAAGTTCTAGAGTGGTGTGACTAGTAGGCCTTATTCAGGTAACTGCGTACTTCCTGCTTTATGGCGTGTGTGAACTGTAGCTCCTAAGCAAGTTTTGTTGGTGATGTGGATACCTCCTCATACAGGGAAGATGTGTGGCCAGTTTATTATCCTCTATGACGTACCATTCACTGCAAATTTAGAATAATCTTTTTTTTATTTTAAGGAGGATAAAAATAATAAAAAATTAGAAATGATATAGAATTTTACTAAACAAAATGATAGGAATTCAACTATGGTTGTTATATAGAAGAAAAAACTGGAGTGAGGGAAGGGAGAAAAGAAAGAAAGAAAGGGAAAAATATATATGTATACACACAGGATAGCTGGGATAATTGTACTGCTGGTTTCTACTGGTCTATTGAAAGGAACAGTTAATACTTAAATTTTTTGACCAATTTTGCATGCTTATATCTGGTAATCTGAACAACTGATTTGAAGACAACTATATAGAATAATCTGCTGAGGCTTGTGCTATCTCACTGGCTGGGGTAGAAAAACCTAAGGGTAGACTCTCAACCATTGTCTCTAGGATGTGAGCTCTGATAATGGGGAAGTCCTCACACTGCTGTATGGCCAGAACCTTTCACTCTTACAAACACAGCAGCTCCAAAATTGGAATTGGTGTCCATGGCTACTAAACACCAGTCATGGCCATAAGGTGATGGCAGATGACTGGTGTACTCTGTTGGTCTATGACCAATGTAAACACCCAGGCTATCAGCCAAAGCTCAAGATCTGTGAAAATATAAAATGTATCACCCTTAGGAGCACTGTCCATGACAAGGGTGATGGATTTTAATTTGGTCCATGGTGCCAACTGGATCTTACCTGTCATTCATCCTGAGATGTCCTTGGGGCTGGGTGCCCACCACTTATCATTGGAAGCCATCATCTTTTAATTTGGGCCAGCCACCATCAGACCAAATCCAAGCATCCTCAAGTGATTTCCAAAAAGGGGACCCTCAGGAAGCCTTGGTTGTCCAAGTGAGGGATCAGGGAGACCTATATTTATGGCCGTTAAGGTTGTGGTAGGAAAGTTCTAGATCAAGAGGACTCACTGATGGGACCAGGTATTGCTTTTGCTTAGATATATCATTTCCATTTAACCAATAAAGATAACCTGCCTTTTCAGTGTGGATGTTGACCCAAGTCAAAGCAGGGATGAATATTCCTCACTGTCTCAGGGACCCATCTTTGTACTCCAGCTGCCATTGCATCTTTCCTTGACCTTGGTGCCAGTGGGGGCCCAGGATGAATGAACCACCCATGGATTCTTCTGTGAACTCACATCTGCTCTGAAGCTCTTATTCTTCTTCCTTACTGAACCTATGAGGATGACATCATCGACAGCATGGGGCTGAGTTTCTCAAAGCGGGAGAAGCTTGTCCCATCCCTGACACTCATTAATAGCAAAAAGCAGGAGAAACTAGGTTGTTCTAGCAGCAAGAGCAAATGTGTATTGGAGTATGGGCATGCAGAGATCTTGATCTTCTGGTGTCAAAGAGATCAAGAATAAAACAGTAGAAATATTCAAGATGACATACAAAGAGCTGTCTGCGTAGTTAATTCAGTTACAGCCACAATACCTGGACCAGCAGGGCCTATGGCAGTGACAAGTTAATTCAGTCGGCAGTAATCTCCCCTAACCCTCCTGCTCTTGTTAGCTTTCTTGCTGGCTGCACGAGGCCATTGTACTGGGATTCTGCGTGGCTCAATACTCGTGCTGTCCTTAAGGTATCAAGCAGGCTGTGATCTGATCTCCTGGAGTCTCACACAGATTGTGTTGTATAGCGAGGGAGAAAACCAGAAGCCCCATCTGTTTGCTATGCCCTTCTCCTTCTATGATTTCCCTGCAAGTGGCATTTGCTGTCTGGAAAGTTCACCCTTAACCTTATGAGGGTCACGGGACAAACATGCAGAGCAGCACTGACTAGGACTACGGGTGTGTGACCAGGGGACGCAGCATTGACCTGTGAGTGCCCTGCCAGGCTGTCACAGTTCCTGCCGTTTCCAAGTCTGGTTAATCACGTGCATGGGTCTCACCCACCATGGCTGTCAACCACCATCTAGTCAGATGGTCCCTGAGGACTTTGTATCCATTGGGCCACACCCCTGTCCCACTGCACTCCCCTGGTGCAGAAGTCCTTCTTCGTCCCTGGGGATGGAGAGACTTCAACCTGGTTGTACTCTCCCTTCTCTCAGAGGCTGCCAAATCAGGACACGGGCATAGGGATTTGCCCCCAGAGGGCACTCCAGCCTCTGGGTTCCTGCAGAGAGAGATACTGAGCTTCCTGGGTGTCTTGGTTACTTTTCTCTCATTGCTGAGACAAAACACTTGATGCCCAGAATTAAGGAAGGGAAGGTTTATTTATTTAGCTCACAATTTGTGGAGGTTTCAGTCCATACTTGGCTGGGTCCAAGGCAGACAGCACATGGCAGAAGGCAACAGTTCACGGCAGCGGAAAACAGCAAAACCACCAAGAGCGAAAAAGGGGAGGAGCGGCAGCAAGCAGCCTCTTTTCCTCCCTTACACTGTATGCAAACTACCAGCCCCACAGCAGCGATAGCACTCATATTCCTAATCCCAGCATTAGACCATGGATCAACCACACACTCTAGAAGCCCGCCCCATGACTGCATGAGGCTTTGTGGGGACATCCAGACACAAACCGTAACCCTGGGGCAACTTCAGTTTCTGCCATGGAGATCACAGCCCAAATAGTCTCCTGGCTCAGGCCGTGGGCCGGATTTGTTCTCTGCGGATGTCTTATGTTAGCAGCCACGTCCACAGTGCCTATGCCTGATTTCTCTTGAGGTCTGCTTTTGTTCTAGCATCAGCTTTTAATTTTTTTGATTGGACAGACTTTGCCTTGTACAAGAGGGTCTTTCCTTTGGCCCTGAATTGTCACAGCTTCCAACTCAGTGCCACATGGTATGAGCAAAGTTAGGGGAGTTCTCCACACTTGCAGAGGCAAGAGGGTGGTGCAGTGGCATCTAGAGCACTGTATCTAGAGCACCTTCTCCTTGTCAGGGCTGTCATCTGTCTATTATTCAACCCCCAAGGGATTCCGTGAGATTTTATTGGCTGTGCTGGCTTGTGTGGTCACTGGAACTGAAGCCCAGTGTGGGCAGAGTTGTTGTGGGCATGATTCCATCCCTGTGAGAGGTCTGCACGTTGGTTTGGCACCTGGAATCAAGCACAGCCTGATTGCTGCGCTTTGCACTCTGGGACAGGACAGGCCCCCAACCTTTCATGGAAGACAATTTTTCCATGGGTGGGTGGGAGTGGGTTCTGGAGTAAATGTTCATAAGGCGTGTGCCACCTGGATTACTCACGTGCACATTCCCAGTGGGGTTCCTTCTCCCCTGAGAATCTAATGCAGCTTCTGACCTGACAGGAGGCAGAGCTCAGGTGGTGATGTGGGTGATGATGTGAGTGACAGAGAGCTCTCCTAAACACAGATGAAGTTATCACCACCTTGGTCGTCACTCACCTCCTGTGTACGGCCAGTTCCCAGCAGGCTATGGAATGATGTATCCAGGGGCCCCAGAATTGGGCACCCCTGCTCCAACGCATAGCCTTCTCTGCCCTCTTGGCCCAGAGGTACCAGCCGAGGATAACAGTTCTTAGCTTGTGGACCAGGCAGCGCCTGGGCTTCCCTCCACTGCCACCGCAGTCACATGTCACTACTATGTGAAGGCACACTGCCCTCCAGGGGAGGTTTAAACTGAGGATGCTCACACAGAGCACTTGTGGTTTCTTCCCTGGTGGGCTTGGGGTTCCCATCTGGTCCCCCAACAACCGTCATATCATTTGGATGTGTGCGTCCGTCCCTGTGCTGTTCAATTTCTACCCATCAGCCTTATGCATGGATATTAACAAGTGCGGCAGTCAGGGGGCGTCTTACTTCATCGTTTTCCCATCACTTGGGCAGGAATATTTTCTAACAACTCCCGGAGAACTTTCTTCCATTTTCCAGCCTGCATTGTGGCCTGCTTGCTGTGTCCCTTCTAACAAGCTGTGGTCTTCATGATGCCCTGCTCAATGTGTCTGTTTTTTAGGTGAGAACTCTAAACTTATAGAGCAAAGGCTGGCAAATAGCCCACTGGCCAAATTTTGCCTGCCCCTGTTTTTGGATGGGTCATGTGTACGAATGGTTTTTCATGTTTTTAAAAGGTTAATGAATAAAGAAAAATAATGTTTCCTGACATGTGAAAACTATATGAAGTTTGAATTTCAGTGCCCACTGTCAAAGTCATGCATTTGCACACCATCAGTGTAGACTCAAGGGCAGAGCTGAGTAGTTGCAGCAGAAATTATATGGCCCAGAAAGTACAGAATTTACTGCAGTATTTGCTGTTCGCAGAAAAAACTTTGCTGACTCTTACCATAAGGGATGTCAAGTAGTAACAAAATTTCAAAGACCATAGTGTAGAGAGCAAGCAGGGAGGCCTGCCATGGGTCCATCAGGACCAAAGAGGACAGTGGGACTCAGTACCAGACAGTGCCACTCACAGCACAGTAGACAGAAGACTGGAAGAGCCACTCCGGGGGCCCTGGGGAAATAACCTGAGGGACTAGGTCTAATCCCTGGCTCCTTCCTATCTGGCTCTTGGCCTGCCCTCTGCTTCCTGACACTGTGAGTTGAGCAGCTTTCCTCTGCCTGTTCTTTCACTATGAGGTTCCTGCCTTAGCACCAGCTACCATGAACAGATTCCTTGAAACCGCAAGCCCAATTTGAGCTCTCTGTTAGATCGTGGATGTCCTGCATTTTGTCTCAGTGACGGGATAGCTGACCGATACACTAGAGACCTCAGTTCCACACAGGTATTCGCACCCACTCACGCATATCTGGTGTCCCAGCTTACCTGTCAACTTCAGATGATGTTCCTCTGTCCCTTTGCAAGAATTTACACACTGTCACCCTCAGAAACCTCCTTTCACAAGCAAATTTCAGACATTTTTCAAATAGTGTCACACTTATTTAGTATCTATGGATTTTAACCATTTAAGATGTGTAAAATTCTGCTTTAAAAAAATCCTTCTTTTTAAAAATTTGCGATTCATTGATAGTGACTTTTAGGGTTTTTCCCCAGCTCAGTTTTCTACATAAGCCTTGTAGTTTTAGTGTGCAGTTTTGCATAATGTGGTGGTGTTTTGGAATTCACACATCATGTCATAGCAAAACTGATTATGCCCTATAAAATGCAGATTGCTATACAAATAAAATTGCTACGTTTTTCCTTGAAGTCATAGTTATCCCTGTCAAACACACTGCATAACTTATGAATGGTTGAATTGTGTCAGTGATTATATAATTAATAAAGAGTGAAGTACTTTAAATCAGCAAGTCATAACCAACTGTTAAAAAGAGAAAGTACAAGTTTGCTTGCTGTGATGTTAAATGTGTTTTTCAATGAGTTAATAAGCCAAAAAATTGGAAAGTCACGAGCTCGTTGGTAGATAATGGACCAAAGTTCAATGAAAGCATCCTAGGTAAAATTCAGTGACCCAGAAACCAGAATTTAAGAGTTTTCTTTGTCCCTAGAACCAGTGACTTAATGTCATACAGCATATATGACATCACTCTTGGCTTTAGTTTATATTTTTTATAATTAATTTTTATTTTACCATGACTTTTCCAATTGATTTTATTTTCATAATGTATGTGCTTTTGAGGTTGTTTTTAGTTCTTCTGTAGAACAAAGTTGTTTGGAATCAGACAAAGAGAGATTTCAATGCTGAGTGGCTTCCTGGCTGCTTAGTCATTGAGCACGTTTATCTCTGACTATGTGCTCACCTGTTTAGGGGCAGTGATGGCCATGTCCCCTGATCACCTTTGCAGAGTGCATGCCAACAGCAGGTGCTGACTGCTGCCACCACGAGCAGTAAGGCACCTGCCCTGCCTCTCACCCAGAGCTCAGCACTGCATGAGGCCCAGCAATAGCTCTGTGGTCTTCCAGGCCTCCTTCCATGATATTTTGCATGCCTCATGGTAACTTTTAACTCCTTTTCTTGCCTTTCCTTCTCACCTTCCGTCACCAGCTAGGTTGCCTGCGTTACCACCCTCACTGTGCTGAACCTTGGCTCTTTTTTGCCTCTCTTCACCCACCTTGACTTAGCTTCATGCACAAATGTGCAAATAATATAGTGCTCTGAATATGAGGAAGAGGTCTTGTTCCTGTATAATAAAGTGTATCTGGGGAGGCAGGCAACTGATTAACCTGCAGTGTAAGATGATCCAATCAGAATGTACGGAGCGAACACTGAGAGAACATAGAGGAGAAGAGAGATGGCTACCTTTCAGTATGCGGGTGGGTCAGTGATTCCCTAAGGCGATAATGCGGGGACTTAATTTGAAACATGAGGAAGGTGTAGTCACAGTGTCTAAAATGAGAAAATGTGCTTCTGGTAATTAAGTCAAATGAGATAACAGTCAACTCTGGCAAAATTATGCTAGAGATTATTAAATGGACAATTATTGAACGGATCACTGATTATTAAATGAATGGTTGGTTATAACCTAATACACTCGGGTTATGATCGCTAGGAACCAACATGCTTTCAAACAAAGCAGGTGAAGGCAGGATCACTTCTCTCCTTTTTAGGATAGAAAAGAGCATTAAGGGTTCAGCAGCATAGAGTAAGTTTTTAGTAAGGACTTTGGCCAAGTCTTTGGTGGAAAAATAAGTTTTTACAAGGCAGAATATATTGAGTCAAATGGGGTGAAAAAGAAATAAGGGGCCAAGACTGGCCAAGCAGTCACAGTTCCCTTGAGAAAGTTGATGACGTAGTGAAACCCTGAAGACAGCAAGTGGCACGCCAGGTGGCCAAGCTTCCTTCCAACCTACCTCGCAAGTTCCAACATCAGTTCCACAGAAGCATAAATGACTGTATCTGAGTCCTGCTCTTATTGCTGGTGCAAAGTACCCCCACCCACAGTTTAAGGGAGGTTTACTTGGGCTTAGCTCTCACAGAGGTTTGGATAGAGGTCTTATAGAGGTTTATAGTTGCCTGGCTCCAGGGCAGAAATGGCACAGCAGAGGGGCATAGTGGAGGAAAGGTGCTCACATCATGGTGGACAGGAAGCAGAGTGAGAAGAGAGGAGCTGGAAGCAAGAACACACCCTTCTAGGTCAACCTCCAGGGATCGAGGCTCCGCCCCCCTCCCCAGCTGCAAATCAGCTATTGCTCCCTAATGACCTAATCACCCTGCACACGCCTGTCCTCTGAAGATGCGAGGCTGTTAGGGGGCATTCTAAACTGCATCAACTTTTATCTCAGTGTGGAAGATACAAGCCAGGAGCCCGAGCACAGGCACTGGTTGGCTTAATCTGTCCCCATAAAGCCCCTGACTAATGGGAAAGATGAGACAAAAATGTCAATAGAGGTAAATGAAAAACCTAACAACCAGGAAATTGCCATGTCTCATCTGATTTAGTAATCTAGGGGCTTGGGAGAGACAGATTACAGGACATCTTATTATTTATTACAGTAGCTAATGTGCTTCACAGTCTAAATGGAAATGACATGAGACTATAAAATGGCAATAAACTTTCCCAACAATAAAATGAAAGGAAAACCCCACATCATTTTAAGTTCAATGAACTGAGATTCAGGAGCCAGAACAAAAGCTGATCATGGCAGCCAGGTGTTTCTGAACAGCTGATTACGTGATGGGTCTCACTCCATTCCTGGGTGTCACAATTTAAGTGGGACTTAGACCAAGCTGAAGCAGAGAGGGGTGAGATCACAGGTGTCAGCCTTTTGAACCCTGTTAGGGCAGGATGGTGAAAGGACTCTCATATGCAGGTGCCTAACAGTGGACTGTGGGGGGGCTGTTGATTAGAGAGCATTTCAAAAATGCAGTGATCTATCTTACAAAGTGAACTTCTTACATCTGAAAAAGAAAAGTGATTTTCTGTCTTAATGCATCTTTCTATTTCATTTGACCAGAGAAAACCCTGAAACTGAGAAATTTACTTTTTTTGGGCAAAAGTTAAATCAATTCTTACATGTTGATGTTTTCCTTAATCTTCAAGAATCATTGTCCATGTTTTTAACTGGTAAAAGAGGCTAGAATATCAGAATGGATTTTTATTTATGATTGTATGTGCTTGGATAATGGCTTTTCATCTGTTCTTCACCTCATTCCTTGCTGTCTCTAGGGCACAGTTCTGAGGGTTTATTCAGCTGTTGAGCGCATGCCTTTGCCTACCACCCGCAGGGTCTCCCCAGGAGCTCGCCACCCCCTGCGCAGTTCTTCCCACAGCCTGGGAAGGCCCCACACTTGTGTTACTTCATGGGAAAAAAGCCCTCCTATGATGGCATGGTCTGACATCATCCTAATGCTGTGAGCACGTGGGTAAGAGCATTTGCTTACAAATTAAGGAGTGGAGAAAATGTCAGAGAAGTAAATTGTAAAGTGGAGTCTTATAATGTTAGGAAATATTTGTTTTTAGCATGAAAGTTAAATAAATGAAAAAGAAAGTTCTAGCCAATTTAAGGTACATTCACCCTTAGTAGGTAACAGTCATATAATCTGAGACAATATTGAGCCCCTAAAGTGCTCTTCTTAGAAGTCAGTGGATGCAGAGATTAGCTGAACTGTTGAGTACACAAAATGTTTCATTTGCTTGACCTATGCACCATGATAATCAACTGGTGTCAACTTGCGTAAGAAATATGTAGCTGATTGGTTTAGGATGGTTCTGGGTGTGTCTGGATGATTAATTTACTGCAGAGGGAGGACCCACCCTGGGTGTGGGTGGCACCTAACCAATAGGCTTGTGGCATGGGTGGAATAAAAAAGGAGAGAAGAAGGAAGTCTCCCTTCTGCTTGTTTGGAGGCGCTTCCGTCTTTGTTCTCAGCTGTTGCTGCCTGCATTCAGGCTTTCAGCTCAGACCCTGTAGCTTTCTGACAAATGCACTGGTGCTCTGCAGTGTTCTCCAGGTCTTTCATCTCTGACAAAGCATCCAGCTCCATAGTGGGCAGAGTGTCCCTTTTGCACACTTCCACACTTAACTCTGCACACAGCCGTTATGAGCCCACCTTGTAGATCTCACATTCCTTTAGTGAACCCTAATTGATACACACATGCTCATGTTGTTTGTGTGTGAACACATATGTGTATGTATAGATTTCATATTCTTAAAATCCTTCCAGGGAGCATGCTTACAATGATTCTTTTTCCTCCTTCCCAAGTTCACTAGAACATGAAACCCACAAGAGAGATTTATCTTATGAGCATACGGAATTTAGAGAGAATTGGGTAAATAGGATAACCGTACATCCAGCTGTTCAATTGATTTCATGTTTATCTCAGAATGTAATTGAATTTGAAGCTCCAGAAGAAGCAAATTGGAACTGACAATAACGGAGAACATTACTTGTTTCCTAATGCTGTGACTGGAATGAGCTCTCTATCAAGACAGGTCTAAAGGTCTCTATTCATTTCACACACAGCACACTTGATTCTTCCAGTGCAAAGGAAACACTTGCTTTATCAGAGGTCAGATGTAACAGGTGTGACATCCTCTGGACTACTTATATAGCTTGGGGAAAAATATGGACTCTGGCAGAGATCTCACATCCTGGCTCTGTAGGCATCTCTCCTGCCCTTTCCTAGTGATGCGGTGAAGAGGAAGAGAGGGTCACTCCACAGGTGAACCCTCAGGATACATTGCAAAGGGAGCCTTTCCCTCCTGTTCCAGGTCCTGGAGTCTCTTTCCACTGCACAACTGGCAAAACCACCGCAGATTTAGAGGCAAATCTCTGCCCTTCCTGGCTGCTTTTTGAAGACGACATTTTGCTCACTTTCCCTGTTGGAAGCAAGAACAGAACAGGGGATTCCACCTGGGCGTGGTTGAGTATGTGTTCATTTGTGGGTCTCCAGATGCCTTCCTCTGGATTTGCTGCACCCATATCCTTTGCATCTTTGTAGGTCAAATAACAGGCACCACAATTTCAATGAGGAAAGCTCCTTGGGTAAAAGGATCCCAAGTGAACTTTTATAATCAATTAAATTATAAAACAGTATGTGCTAGCTTATATTATACTGTAAATTTCATATAAAATATTACATACAGTACTATCGTCTAGATGGGAATATTATTACCTTCAGTTTGTATTTGGCCAACTTGCTTATTTAAATAGAGCAGCAGTAGGTACACCCCACACTTTGTTCATTTTAATACAGCTCAGCACAATAGTTGCCACTGAGTGCCTGCCCTGTCTAGTTCGCTCCTCTTGATGGGGATAAAAACTGCCCCAGACCTACCCCTGCTGTTGAGAAAATTCAGGGTCTTGTGAATTTGAGAGATAAGCAGACTCCTTAGGAGATCCTTCAGCTTACTAGATCACTATTTAAGTGAAAAAGATCGACTAGAAAAACAGAACAAATTGCATGATTACAGACTCCATGAATTCAATCAAATACTCTTATCCAGTGATATCTCTGTGGCAATGGGAGGGATGCATGTGGCCAGGAGTGCCTCCATCAAAAACCTCCAGGGTGACAGGGTCATTCTGGTCAGGTCCACAATAGTCCTCTTGCTGACCTTCCAGACTCTCCCTGGGGTGCATCTTTGGGCTCTAACTCTTAGGCTCATGTTGAGTGCTCAGGCTCTGTGTTCCCTGAGGTCTGGTACAGCCTCTGCACCACTTCCATGGGCCAGGGTTATGGGTGCAGCACCCACTACATCATACGATGATGCAGGCTCCAGAGCCCCCAGCTCAGTGCCTGAGAATATTCTGGTGCCCAACCCATGTGTGCTTACACGGGCAAAAAGGCAGAGCCTTTTTTTGGGAAAAGACCAGTGTAGCTAGGTGGTTAGGGAGAGTTGGCCACCAATTCCTCCTGCTCATAACCTGGCTTGTCTTGTTGCCTTTAAGAAGGAGATCGTGAAGACAGTATGATGTTTACCCACCTGGGTCCGATTTATTTCACTTACAAGTATGGTCTCCAGTTGGTCTCCATATTTTCTCCTTGGTGTAGGAATCTAAAGACTAGGTAAAACTCAAAACATACAATAGGTGATAGGAAAGGGAAAGAAATTGCTCAAAGGAAGGAATGACTGGGCTGAGGGAGAGAAGAAAAAAGAAAGAAGGAATGCAAAATATAAATATGTATATATGAATAGCTGCAATACTATATTGCTGATGGTGTATTGAAGTGAACAGTTAATAATTACAATTTTTTAGGTTCTGATCGAGTGGGCATGCTTATGTCTGGTGGTCTGAGCAACTGATCTGAAGGTAGCAATATGCACTGGAATTACAATAGTGAACTCCTACCATCTTGCCTAGTGAAACTTTGTATTATCTCTAATGTTTTATCAAAGAATTATTTTCTTATTCCCTATAAAGTTTTGGGCAATCTTTCATTCTTACATCTCGTAATCTGAGCAATGTAGTTGAGGACAGCGATATGTAATGTAACAACCACTGTTGATTCGTATTATTTTGTCTTGAGACTCTGTATCACTTTGAATGTTCTTGCTTTGATTTGTTTGTGTTTGTGATACTGGTATGCTGCTACTGTTCTATTTCTTTGTTTGTTTGTCTCACATGTACTACTCTCTTCAAAATAAAAAAATATTCAAAAAAAATGAAGGAGATCACTTCCTTTTGTGCTTACTGGTGTCTTCACCACAGCTGTCCCCTGAGGGGGTGCCCAGCTAGTCCATCTTGAGCATAGGGAGTCTACTGCTTTTGCCCCTTCCCCTGGCTGGGACAGAATAACTGACACTCACAACTTAAAAGGAGAGAGGTTAATTTTGGTGCAGTTTTAGTCCACGGTTGGCTGAATCCAAGACAGAAATAGGATGGCAGAGAGGCCTGGCAGAGGAAAAGGAGCTCAACCCATGGGCCAGGAAGCAGAGTGAGAGAGGAGCTGGTGAGGGAGATGCACCCTTCCTGGCCACGTCCCACCCCCTAACAGCACTTTCAGCTATGAACTCCGCAGCACATCACCGATGAATCCAGTGCCCTCCCAACTCAGTAACACCCAAAAGCCCCACCTCCGGACACTTGAGACCTTGGTGGGGGGCACTCTAGATTTGAACCATAACATCTACACAGTATTACTTCTTTTCATCAAAGACTTCCTCAAGTCATGTGGAAATGTGGAAATTAAAGCTTACAAGCTATGAAACGGACATTGATGCACCATGTGCCCCTGCCTCTGAGTTCAATGTTAAAGCCCCTCTGGAGTCTAGAAGAATCAGAGGTGATCTGTGCATGTGGCACAGTGAAAGGGGTGTGACGTGCACTGCTCCTGGGACTGCGATTTCTGTTGGGTCTGCAAGTTACACAGCACCATCGTCCACACAGGGTCATTCTCCATGGAAGACACTGACATCCACCTCTGTGTGGTCACTCCATAGCCACAGCATCTTTAGACCCAGGTTGCAGTTTGTCATCTACTTCTGCCTATTTCCCTTATATCTTAGCAATTTGAGGAACTTCTGTGACAACACTAACTCCTATGACTTTGCAGTCATCAGTTTTATTACCTGACTCAAGTATTTGTTCAGTGTCCACTATGCAGCAGCTGCGTGCTGGGCATACACATGATGTGGGCTGCGTCCTGCAGAGAAGGGTTCAGTGAAACCGGGGTCATGGTAGTGTGCAGTATGGGGCCAGTCCAGTCATGTCACTGCTAGGTGGAAGAAGGGGAGTGACTGATTCTTCCTCGGTGGGGCAAGAGGGCTTTGCAGCTTTCTGGCCAGTGGAGATGTAAGGTACCTGGAGAAGGATGAAATGTGTGGATGGAGGAGGGGTGAGGAAAGTATTCTTGGCAGTGAAGAGAGGACATTAACAAAAGATCCAGTTGGAAAAGACTGCTCAACCCCATAGAGTGGGGTTTGGGGATTGTAGATTAGAATTTATGGGCTAATTATAAAGAGTAACGAGGGCAGGCTGCAACATCCAAGAGAACATCCTGCTCTATTAGTTTTCTAGGTATGGAGTACGTACACAGTAGGATCCAAATAGATATGCATGGATAAATGACTACTAAGCTAAATTATTTTAAGTTTGGTTTAAACTAGCCCTCTTGGTTGTCTTTGGTAGCTCTGAAAGTTAAGTACCTACTCCTTCACACTGATGGAGATCAACAATTCATTTTATAAAGGCTAGGACCAAGTAAGACTTTTAATTACTGATGATTGGACCTAGCTCAAGTTGGAAATGTAGCTCAAGACAGGTTTTCAAGCTCTGTTATTAACTCCTCGGGGCATCTGGTTGTTAACCTTCTTGAATATTTTAGTATCCTGGTGCTGTGGACGGCAAGGGCCTTGTCAGAGAGCTATGTTCCCATTTTAATCAGGCCCAGGGATTTTCTGTCAGATGCCAGCTAGATTGTCTCTTTGGATTTCTGTCACCACTGAGCCTGGAGAGGATGTGAGATCGCACCTCCTGGGGGCACTGCCCTGAGTTTTCATCTTCCTTCAGCTGCTTTGTCAATTTTTCACCATCCAAACATAATATCCTGCTGCTGGCCTGTGGCTCTGAGCTCAGACTCTCCAGCCCCCCTGGGGACAGCATTTGCAGCCTATGTCTGGTCTGGAATCTGGCCGAAGTCCAGTAGACTTCTCAGAGCTGAATGCGTGTGCAGAGAAGAAAGAAGAGATTAAATTGAGGACACCGAGTATTTCCCTCTACTTTATGACTCAGTAAGCCTGCATTCTATACAGTTGGCTGCATGTCCATGGGAGTGACTTGCATGTCAGTTATTACTTAAGGGATCCAGCACTGCCTCCTTTTAATAGATTTATGTTTTAAGTAAAAGTTCACATAGCTAGCATTATTGAAGTTCTTGCCTGGATTCCCTTTTATGTCTTAGAGAAAGCTAGAAGGAGGAAGAAAGGAGAAAGATTCTGTACACACACACACACACACACACACACACACACACACACACACACACACATGCATTGATTTAATACCCAGGGGTAAGATGGATACATAAAAATATTTTTTGTGATGTTAAGTATTTAAAGATTGAAAAGATTTAACGACTTCCTCATTCCCTTGGATGCGGGTACCTCTCATTTTGCTCCTCTGCTTGTAGTTTTCTATCAACTTTCAGAACCCATGTGCTATTCCAAAAGCCTGAGAGGCTCAATGCTTTGTAAGTGAAGCATTTTGGTTGGTAGCTAAAAGGGTCAGTCAGAATTTTATGTGCTGGCTCTCAGCCTGGAAAATTTCTCTGGAAATTTTGGTCATACAAATTTTAAAAAATATGTTAAAGTAACACAGTTACCTGAAACTAGGACACATCCACGTTACTGAGAAGGATGTGTGGAATCTGCTTTGAAGGCTCAGTTGTACTTACTGCCCTCTTCTCAGCAGCGTAGTTACTCTTTCTTCTCAGTGGGAAATGAGGAGCATTCTTTGGTGGACATTGTTGGGTATGAATTAAATAATATGCTTTCACACATGCAAAATGTCTGTTGAGAGGGAACACAACCTAAACTTTTGATTAATGTTTTGTTCTAATATAGGGTCTCAGAACACTCTCTTACCTCAGTTTTAAATGTGTCTAACTTGTAGATTAAAGAGCAAAGATTTTTGTCATTAACATCATCATGAGTCCTGTATTTATGAATTAACCCTTTGGAGAACATAAGAGAATCATATTAAGTGCAGATATCAACACTCTAAAAGCCATGCTACCAGTGCCCAGCAGAAATCAGTGCTCTGGGTTGCTATAGATCAAAATAAGGGGACTTAACTGTCTTCACCAATACCAGAGTCCTCTTTGTTGTGGTAAAGTGCTGTTCATGAAAGCCTCCTAGGTTTGTTAATATCCAGTTGACATTTGATGGCATTGCTGCTGCTGAATTTATTACCCTAACATAGTAGTGGCCAGCATTTTTTTCTCTCTGTGCCAATACTTGGATTGCCTGGGGAGGGGGTCATAAATAATACTATGGCTTGCTCCCAAAGAATGGGTACTGGACTAAGGAATTTGCAAAACCCAACACAAACAAACAAATAAACAAAACAAATAACAATAACAAAAAATAGAAACAGGAAAAGATAAGGCAGCAAAATGACTGTAAAAACTCCCAACTCCCCCAAAATCAGTATAGGGAGTGTTCAGGAGGAGAAAAATCACAAGGCACACAAAAGATAGGTTTGAAAGTACACCGGTGGAGGTGAAACAGTTCTATAAGTGCTTGGAAAATTTAAAGAAGTTATAATCAATCACTGTCTTGGTTACTTTTCTCTCGTTGCTAAGACAAAATACCCAGTGCCCAAAATGAAGGAAAGAAAGGTTTATTTAGCTTACAGTTTGTGGAGGTTTCAGTCCATACTTGGCTGGCTCCAAGGCAGAAGGTAGCAAACCAACAAGAGCAAAGGGGGGAATGGCAGCCGAACAGCAAACAGCCAGAGCAAAAAGGGAGGAATGACGGCAAGCAGCTTCTTTCCCTGCCTTACTTTGTAAACAGGCTACCCCCACCTAAGGGGCATGTAGCTCTCACATAATCTCCATGCCCCCCTCTTCCACAGGCTCAGGATGTATACAAAGTAAGTATCCTGGCTTCCTGCTGAGTCACTTAGCCAAACCTCTAGACTCCCCAAGTTGACACAATGTTTCAACCATAACACTCCCCAAGTTGACACAATGTATCAACCATAACAATCACATAATGACCATCACTAGACAAATGATCAGTGAGTCTAGAGAAAACATTATAAAGTGCTAGTGAAACTAAAGAAAGAGAAGCAAAGCATGAATATTCAGCACAGAGAAGAGCAGGAGCACAGAAGAAAGTTTCAAATGAAAATCCAAGAGATGAAAAACACGACTGAAGGTATGGGTAGCAGTTTGAAGACAGTATAAGACCTAGAGGACAGGGCTGTGGCCCATGATAAATTGAAAACAACAAGAGAACACAAAAAATGGATCTAATAGGTGATTGTTATTGTTGATACACTGTGTCAACTTGAGGAGTCAAGAGCTTGGCTAAGTGACTCAGCAGTTCTACATCCTGGGGTGAAAAGGACACCCTCTTCCTGCTCTAGGTTGTTTTTGGTGTTCATCCTGAGCCTGTGCAAGAGGAGAGCACTGAGACAGTGTGGGCATGGGTGCATAGCCAGCATATAATATAAGGAAGGAAAAGAGGCTGCACCCCCCTTTGCTCTCACTGCTTTTGCTGCCTTGGGCTGCCTTGAAGTGTTGCCCCTGTACCCTGCCACCCTGCCTTGGAACCAGCTGATTGTAGACTGAAACCTCCACAAACTGTAAGCTAAATAACCTTTTCTTCCTTAATTTTGGGCATTGGGTATTTTGTCTCAGCAGCAAGAGAAAAGAAACTAAGACAATGATTCAAAGAGGACTAATGTAAGTGTAACTGTAATTACTGAAAAATCAGAAGACAGCACAAAGGACATAAAATCCTCTTTACTCATGTAATAGGAAAGTGTCCAGACGTGGAAAAAGAATTTAGTATACATACAAGTGAAGCATATAGAATCTTAAGTATTCATGATCAGAAAAACAAACACTCCATGCAACACAATAATTGAAATACCAGAAATACAACACAAGAACAGACTCTTAAAGCCTGCTAGAGCAAAGCAACTAATCACCTATAAAGGAAAACCTGTCAGTATTAAAACAGATTTTTCAAAACAAACTTAAAAGGCAAAGAAAGTATGGAAAGTGTTTCAAACAACTTCCAACCCAGACTGTTACATCCTGCAAAATTGATGAAGAAACAAGATACTTCTGTGATAAAGAAAACCTAAATTCATTACCAACAAGCCACCATGCCAAAAATCTCTCAAGGATATCCTCAAAAGAGACAATGAAGCTAACAATGCCAAAGTGTCCAATAAAATACATACATCAGTTAGAGCTAGTAATTAAGCAGAAAGGAAAGAAAGCAAAACAGCAACAGGAAATTAATACAATGGCAGGAATAAGTCAATACCTATCAGTTATAATCATCAATGTAAATGGACTCAACTCACTAAATAAAAGACATAGACTAGCAAATATATCAAAAACTAAAATCTAATGATATGCTGTATACAAGAAACACATTTAACACAAAAACGAATTCATGGACTAAAAATCAAAGGATGGAAAACAATCTTCCATGCAATAGGAATTTGAAAACAAGCAGGAGTAGCTATACTATGTTACAACACAG
Organism: Chinchilla lanigera; assembly: GCF_000276665.1. Lineage (NCBI taxonomy): Eukaryota > Metazoa > Chordata > Mammalia > Rodentia > Chinchillidae > Chinchilla > Chinchilla lanigera. The sequence goes on from NW_004955403.1 coordinate 54,478,535, forward strand.
TGGATTTCAAGCCAAAACTGAAGAAGGAGGCAATGGAGGATTTTATATATTGGTTAATGGAACTATTCAGCAGGAAGAGAAAACACTTACTATATGTATGCACTAAATCATGGTGCAATAAACTTCATAAAACAAACTAATGGCATTAAAGGGTAGATAAACATCAATGCAATTATAGTGGGCGGATCTCAGTAACCCACTATCACAAATAGGTTGGCTAAAGAAAAAATTAGCAAAGAAATAACAGAATTGAACTAAAGTTTGAATAAATGGGCTTAATAGATGCATACAGAGTGTTTTACCCAACAACAACAACAGCAACAAGAGAATGCATGTTCCTTCTAGCTGTACATGGTACTTTCTCCAATAGCCACATACCCGTGAATAAGCCACGCCTGAGCAAATGCAAAATAATAAAAATTTTACCATGCATGTTATCAGCTCACAATGCAACAAAACGAGAAATCAATAGCCAAAGAAGCCACAGAAATTGGGCAAACATATGGAAATTAAACAACACCCTCTTGGATAAGAAATAAGACTGTTCCTAGGATTAAATGATAATGCCAGTACAACACACCAGAACTTCTGGGACATGATGAAAACAGTCCTATTAGGGAAGTTTATCGTGGTGAATGCCCACATCAGAAAAAGTAGAGTGAACCCAAATAAACAACCTAATGATATAGCTCAAGGTCTCAACAGGCAAGAACAATCCAAACCCAGAGCTAGTACAAAGAAGGAAATTATAAAAATCAGAGCAGAAAATAATAAAATGGAGAATAAAAAAATACAAAGAATTGGGGCTGGGAATTTAGCACAGCTGCAAAGCGCCTGCCTGGCAAGTGCAAGGTCGTGAGTTCGGTTCCCGGTACCGGAGAAAAACCAAAACCAAAAAAAAAAAAATTACAAAGAATCAATGAATAAAAGAGCTGGTTTTTTGAAAGAATAAATAAAATAGACAAATCCTTAGTCAATCTTATAAAAAAAAAAGGAAAGGAAAATCATAAATTAATGCAATTAGGATTGTAAAAGGTAAAATCACAGTGGACATTGCTGAAATCCAGAATATTATTAGCAACTACTTCACAAACATATATGCCAAAAATTGGAGAAATCAGAAAAAATTGAGGGACTCCTCAATACGTATGAATTGCCAGCACTACATCAAGAGAGCTTAAAAACTTACAGTCTAATAACAGGCAATGAAATGAAGCAGTAAAAACAGCAAAACAAAACAAAACACTACTAAGAAAAGCCCAGGACCTGAGGGATTCATAGCTGAATTCTGCAAGATCTTCAGGGATGATCTAATACCAGTACTCCTCAAACTTTTAGTGAAATTGAGAAGGAAGGAGTATTTCCAAAATCATTCTTGGAGGATAATATTACCATGATCCTCAAAGAAGACAAGGATCCAGCCAAAAAAAGTGAATTGTAGGCCAATTTCTCTAATGAACATAAAGGCAAAAATCCTTAACAAGATTTGGTAAGCAGAATGTGACAAATCATCAGAAAGATCATACAGTGTGACCATGTAAGCTCCATTTCAGGATGCAAGGATGGTTCAATAGGCACAAATCAATAAATACAATTCATCTCGTAAACAGAAGCAATGACAAAAATCACATGAGCATCTCAACAGATGCAGGAAAAGCCTTTAAAAAATCCAACATCCATTCATGAAAAAACCCCTGAAGAAAATAGGTATAGAAAATCTTTAACAAGCTGAAAACCTTGATGACCAACCTATTACCAATATCATATTAAATGGGAAAAAATGGAAAGCCTTCTTCTAAAATTAAAGGCAGAAATGTCATTGTCACTGCTTCTGTTCAACATAGTTCTCAAACCATTAGCCAGAGCAATCAGGCAAGAGAAAGAAATAAAAAGGATATGTATAGGAAAAGGCAAAGTAAAAATATCATTATTTGCAGATGACATGATCTTTACTTACAAGACCAAAAATGTTCCACCAAAAGACTCCTGGAATTACTAACCAAATTTAGTGGTGTAGCACAATATAAAATAAACACATGAAAAATCAATAACATTCCTATACACTAGAATTGAACTCACTGAAAAAGCAATTAGGGAAACAATATCATATGCAATAGCATCAATAAATTAAATACTTAGGCGTTAACCTAGCTAAGGAAATGGGAAGTCTTTACAATGAAAATTATATCAAAAAGGAAAAAAATTAAATTAAGGACAATATCAGAAAATGGAAAAAAAATCCCATTCCTGGATAGGCAGAGCCAACATAATCAAAATGGCTATACTCCCAAGGGTGATACACAGATTTAGTATAATCTCAGTCAAAATACCAATGTCATTTTTCACAGAGCTAGAGAAAAATTCCTAAAATTTATATGGAATCAGTAGCAAAAACAGGTAACAAAGATAAAGCAGGTGACATCACATTCGCAGACTTGAAGTTGTACTGTAAAGCTACAGTGATTACAACAGCATGGCACTGGCATAAAAACAGGCATGTAGATCAATGAAACAGAATAGAAGAAACAGAAACAACCCCAGGCACGTACAGATATATGATCTTTGACAAAGGATGCAAAAACACACACTGGAGGAAAAACAGCCTCTTTAATAAATGGGCCTGGAAAAATTGGATATCCACATGCAGAAAATTGAACAACCACATGTAGAAGATTGAGTCTTGACCCATATATCTCACCATGCAAAATCAAAATGGATCAAAGATCTAAATGTTAAAACAGAAACACTTAATCTACTAGAAGACAAACTAGGTTCAACTCTTGAAGACACAGGGATAGGCAAGGGCTTTCTGAACAGAACACCAGTAGCTCAATAGATGATACTATGCAATAGTAGCAAATTAAAAATCTTCACAGCAAAGGAAACAACCAATGGAGAGAAGAGATAACAGAACTGGGGATTTTTTTTTTTTTTTTGCCAGCTATTCCACAGATAGATGATTAACATCAGAGATACATAAAGAACTAAAAATATTAGACTACTCCAAATAAATGACCCAATCAAAACATGGGCAACTGAAATGAGTAGATTCTTCTCAGAAGTGCAGATGGCCAATAAATACGTGAAAACATGCTCATCATCACTGGACATCAGAGGACTGCAAATTAAAACTACAGAGAGGTACCATCTTAGGCCAGAAAGTACAGCTGTGATCAAAAACCTACTAATAACAAAAGCTGGCAAGGATGTGCAGAAAAGTGAACTCTACTACATTGCTAGTGGAAATGTAAACTAGTACAACTTCTATGGAAATCAATGTAGTAAATCCTCAAAAAGGTTAAAAATAGAAATTCCACTTGACCCAGCTGTACTGTCTTTAGGTATCTTCCCAAAAGAATCAAAACCATCATTTTACAGGGACACATGTATACCTATGTTTATCACAGCACAATTTATAGTAGCTAGGCCCCTCCTGAGTACAGAGACACCAGCTTCAAAGGCCCTGATGGAACTTCAAATAATTTTAAATCTTCATGTTATCTCCTGAAAAGTGCCCAAAGTGTTCAGTTTGAATAAAAAGCAAACTTTTAACACTCTCCTTGGCCGGTTCCCCCAACTCCACTCAGCACAGACTGGCAAGTGTTTCTGGTCTCTCCTTTTCAAAACTTCCCCAACTTTCTCAGACTCTGGCTGATGTCAGGCTTGTATTTCTTGGATTTTCCGTTCATCTTCCTTTACAGATGTTTGCCTTTGTAAAGATAACATAGCCCAAAAGCTCAGGAAAGGAACTGGCTGTGATAGAAAGCCTGTCATTAACTCTATGCAGCACTGGAGAAACTGAGGCAGAAGTCAGTGGGGCCAGGGTCAGAGGAGCAGGGAAGCAGTTGAAAACACTTATTCTACTACATTTCCCTGCCATCGTCATTTTCTTGTATCCACTTTCCTTCTAGTAAAGTGAATGGTGTCTGCAAATATTCAGTAAGTGACCAGACAGACGTGATGTTTTATGAAAGAGCTCTGAACTGACTGAACACAAAATGTTCAGATTTAGCACAAAATGAAATCAGAAACTGTTTTGGACATGGTATCATTTCAAGTGTCACAAAGCACAAACATTACAAGAAGGAATCTTTTCTTCTGCTTCTACTTTCAAAAGAAATGTCTTTTGGTGAAATCTAGTCTTGAAGAATTAAAATCTAAATTAAAGAAAAACACAAATATAACCTATTTAACGAAGCTCTTTCTTTCTTTCTTTTCTTTCTTTCTTTCTTTCTTTCTTTCTTTCTTTCTTTCTTTCTTTCTTTACTTTTTTCTGGTACCAGGAATTGAACTCACGACCTTGCCAGGCAGGTGCTGTGCCACTGAGCTAAACCCCCAGCCCCAAAGAAGCTCTTTAAAAGGTAGATGATTTAAAGTTCTCTCTGCCCTCCTGTTGTCTGTGTCGGAATGGGATGCATTGTCATGCAACAGCAGGTAGTTCTTTGTGACCCTAACAGGTAGGCTCTGTGATTCATTGTGTGACTGACATATGCCACATGAATACATGGTGGTAAGTATGGTGAGGAAGTGTGTGATCACAGAGAGCAGGAAAATAGGAGGCAGGGAAGGCCTCACTGGGGATGAATGAGTCATGCAGTGAGGAGACAGAGCCTGTCCAGGCAAGGCAGTGGTGTGGGTGTGTGGCCCGTGTCTTCGGCAGGTAAGGGAAGCTAAGCACTGTCACCATGGGCTGGACAGTTAGGCAGGGCTGGCATCATGTAGGGTTTTGCAGGCCATTTCATGATCTTTGGAATTTATCATGTTAAAAGAAATGTTTATATGTTCTTGATAGTAGTCTTTTGTCTGAGGAACAGCTGGAAATTTTGTGGAATTTATTCAGGCATAGAATATTCATGAATTAGGCAGCAGCAGAGGTTCAGAGAACTCATCCCAGGGGCATGAGCATCTAGCTTTTATAGGTTGAAGACAGAGGCAAAGTACAGTGGATCCCTGACTTATGAACTCTATTCATTCACAAGGGCTGATTGTAATGAAAGTTGGTTGTAAGTCAGGACTATTTTCCCTATAAGAAATAATGGAAATACCCATCATGCGTTCTGAACCTCCAAAGCACCACTTAGCTAACCTTTTCATAATAAAAGGGTTGTATAGATGCATAATTTAACAGAAACTCCAATAATTCTCCTAGTGTATTCACCAAAAAGTTATAAAATGCGCCTAGTTTACCAGAAAGGACAATTTCATGCTGTTCTCACCACTCAAGTTGACATCTTTGGCTTGCAGGAAGGGAGGATGAAATGGAAGGTGGTTATTGTTTGGAAGGAGAGTCCCCTTCCATAAGAACATCAGGAATCTGGCTCTCTGGTTTTCTCTCCTTGGGAGAGTCTGTAGCCCACTAGGACCTGCTTCTGGCTCACCAGGTCTCAACCTTTTCAGAACCAAAAACTGGTCTAAGATTGTCTGTTTCTGTCTTTTCTTTACTGCTGTTGTGTGGTATGACAGGACATTTCTATTAAGCATGTGAATGCAATGATTGGCTTTCTCTCTGTCTGGATGGATTTTTTCTATAAATGTTTGCACGTCTGTCCATTTTTTCAGGATTTCCTTTATTTCAGAAGAACTTTGCTGCACTGGTTGTCGATACTTCCCCTTCTCTTCAGAAAGCTCCTCAGCTGTCATTCTTATTTGCTCAGCCAGAAGTTGCTGAAGTTCCTCTGTAGACAATTCCCCTGAATGTTCTTCTACCAGTTCCTCAGCATCACACTGTCTACCTGCAAGCCTGTGAACTCTGCTACAGTGACAGTGTTACTAAACACAGGGTAAGTTGAAGGCTCAGGCTCCTCTGCACAGCTGTCAAAGTCTCTCCTCTATATAATTTTAGTCCACACCTCCTTCCAGTCAGATCTCAGTGTCCTTAGAGAGACCTTGGGCTAGGATTTCTCAATTATTGCCACACAGGAAAGGATGTGGCAATGTTCCTTCCAGAACTCTTTAAGGGTTAAATCTGTATCTGAGACCGTCTGGCAGCACTTCAGGAACGGTTCCTTGGTGTATACTTCTTAAAGTTAGCTATAACCTGCTGGTCCACAGGCTGCAGTAGAGGAGTTATATTAGGTGGGAGGAACTCGACTGAAAGCCATGGGAGTTCTTCAGCCAACACTTCTTCCAAATCTCGTGGGTGAACAGGAGCACTGTCCATGGTGAGAGCCATGGTAGACTTCTGTGGTAGAGTTCTGTGCTCTAGATATTTCTTAACAGTAGGAGAAAAAACCTCCCTGATCTGCTCAAGAAAAAGTACTCCTGTTACCCAGGCATTAAAAGTACTCTTGTTGCCTTGCATTAGATCTGCACATGAGCCCTAGCCTATTCTTCATGACTTATGTTTTCTGAACACTCTAGGGGATCTCAGAGTGATAAACTAAGAAAGGCTTTATCTTCAGGTCACCGCTCACATTGGCACATAGCAATAAGGTTAGCCTATCCTTCATATGCTTGTGGCCTGGCGTTTTCTTCTCTTCCTGGGTAATGTATGTTCTTGTGGACCTTTTCTTCCAGGATAGGCTGGTGTCATCACAGTTGAAAACTGGATGAGAGCAAACGCCTTTTCTCGGTGTCATCATTTGGAAGTGGTGTGTGTGTTTTTCAGCAGCCCTTTTATTGGCACTGGCTGTTTCATCATGCCAAGTTATGCTACGAACCCTAGTTCTAGCTTTCAAATTGTGAAACCACCCTTTCCTGGCACAAAATGTTTCACCACTTTCACTTGTTGATGGATTATCCTTTATGATATATGCATTTATAGCCCTATCTTTTTCATATATTGTAGACTCAGGCTATAACCTGTCATCTGCCTTTCAAGACTGTTGAAATGGTGGATTTCGACATGCTGTACATACTAGTAAGATCGGTCACATGAATGCCATATTCCTTGTATTTCTCCACAATTTCCTTCTTCTTTTTGATTGTGATTGCTTTATTTACCTTCTCTAGCTTTTCTTCTGGCTTTCTGGGGGCCATTTTAATAGCAGTTATTGTAACAATTGTAAAAGCACTGGCCAAAATCATGTCCACAAACACATGCATTTGGTTTAGACTGATGCCTAGGTATATTACACACACTTTTCTGGCATCATGAGTCTTTGTTTACAACCACATAAGTGGCCTATTTCACAACACCTATTATACATTTTGGTCCTTGTTTACACTTTTGTTTTTTCACACCAGAGAGAAATACAGGACTTACACATGTGTGTCCAATTTATTTCACGTAAGAGTATGGTCTCAAGGTGCATCCATTTACCTAGGAATGTTTCGAGTTTATCCTTCTTTATGGAAGATAGTATTCCATTGTATAAAATAAACATCATCTTCTTTATCCACTCACCAGGTGATGACATTTGGGCTGTTTCCAAGATTTGGCTATTATAAACTGTGCTGCTATAAACATGGGTGTGCATATACTGTTGTTGTATGATGCTTTTAATTCTTTTGGGAAGATACCAAGAAATGGAATAGCTGGATCAAATGGAACCTCTAGGCCTAGATTCTTGAGGCATCTCCGTACTGGTTTCCACAGTGATTGCATCAGTGTACCCTTCCATGAACAGAGGAGGAGGTTCCTTTTTCCTCACAGCCCTGCCAGCATTTGTTATTGGTTAATATCTTGACGATGCCATTTTTTTTGGAGATGGAATCTCAGCGTTATTTTAATTTGCATTTTTCAAGTGACCAGTGATGTTGAACATTTTTTTTCATATATTAACTTGCTGTTTGTACTTATTCATCTGAGAAGTATATATTCATCTCAGATGTCCAATTTTGGATTAGGTCTTTAAATTTGGGGACTATGTTTTTTTAAGTTCTTTATATGTTCTTGACTGTAATCTTTTGTCTGAGGAACAGTTGGCAAACATTTTCCCCATACTGTAGGTGATCTCTTCACTCTGTTGGTGGTTTTTCTTGCTGTGCAAAAGCTTTTTAATAAGATGAGATCCCGGTTGTTGATTCTTTGTGATAGTTCCTGTGTGATCAGGGTTTTGTTCATAAAGTCTTTATCTACACCAATATCTTCAAGAGTTCTACCAGCAGATTTAATGTTTCTGTTTTAACATTTAGACCTTTGATTTGGGCCTATCATGACGAGTTGTCTGCCTATAATTGGCTAAGACTAGCTTATTGGTGATTGGTTAAAACTCAGTTTTTATACTTGTACATCAAGTTACAATTTGTTATATAGGAACTGAAAGTACAGAGACAGCCTCAGGCCAAATGACTCCTGCTTATTTAATTTAATGAAAACCACAGGATATAACCACCTTGTGTGAAGCATTTCTGTGCTTGTGTTTTAGATTTTAAAAACTACATATATTTATTTTTAATTGTCACGTTATTGTACATATTTATGGGCCAGAGTACGATATATATATCCCACTAAATAATATATATTGCAGTGATCAGATCAGAGTAATTAACATGTCCATGAACATTTATTTCTTTTTTGTGTGCATCAGGAACATGTAAATTCCTCTTTACTAGCTATTTTGAAATATTCCAACAATGGTTATCTTCCATTGCTGTCAACAAGTTATTTTCCTACCCAGCTGCACTCTTGTACCTGTTGACCACTGGCCCTCCATCTCCCACCCTCTCTGCCCTTCCCGGTCTTCATGGTAGACCAGGAGTTGGGCCACGAGGTCTGCCTTTAGTTGGCCCCCAGATGTCTAAGCCTGGGCTGTTGTGTCCATTAGCACTGTGGACAGGCCTCCTGTCATGTACACTTCTCTTTCCTCACTTATAAGATGAGAAGACAATAACAACTGCCCAGTCCTAATAACAGTACCAGAAAGAATTATAAGATCATGAGAGGTTTTCATGTGTGAAAGCAGGCTATGCTTTATATTTACCTATTTGGTGCCATGGCAAAAGGCAATTAATGCAATTATGGAATAGTATAATATTGTAGTACTGAAATAATTCTGATGACATGCAGCACTCAGTGAGAACAAACCATTTTCCTTAACAGGTGGTTGATCGCAGTAGTTTTTCACATGCTGTGATGAGGCACAGTTGGCTTCACTGCATTTTATTTATGGTGATAGTCCCTGAAGGGAAAAGGCAAATCTAATTTAATTTATTTTTCACTGCCAGTGTCAGTTCATTTAACATATCTGGATGGAGAGAGAGGAAGTTCAGAGCAGAGAGGAATGTGTCAATTTCTACAGATCATGGTTGAAAATTGCTTGTTATTTGGAAATTTCTCTCCCAGACTTGTGAGATGCTTTGGGATATTGTTGCTGAGATAATAAAGCACATGTTCCTTGAAAAGAGAGAACACAAACTGTGCCGGTCCTGTTGTTATGGCTTCAGGCAACCTTTCAAAAGTTACAATTTCTAAGGCACACCTTGAGATACCTTCCGAAGCTGTATTTAAGTCTTGTTTGGAACCTTAAATGCTGCATGCAGATCAATACTTGTGAAGAGCTATTGGATGGCGGGCAAGGGGTTGGCAGCCTCCCAGGGAGATGCAGTCATTGCTGGCAAGTTCACTGAGGGGTAGAGGGGGCCCGGGTGCCTGCTCCTACAGGTGCACACTTCTCTCCTGATCCCTCTGTCACAGAAGGCAAAGCAACTTTTGTGATTCTCTGAAATCATGATTGATGGCAGTGATTGAAGACATTAATACTGATTAGTGCTAGCTGAAGTCAATGATGTTATTATGTGGATAATCTCTGGGGAAATCTCATTGAGACGTTTATTTCTTGAGCATTTACAAGTTGAGAAAATATCCTCACCATATGTAATTAAAGAAAATGTTTTTTTCCACAAATATTGTGTTTGTGAGTGGTCCACTAGGACAGATTTTATACGGAAATTTCATTGAGGGTTATTGCATTCTAAAAGCTGATTAAACTCAGGTGGCAGTTGGGTTGTTGTTTTTCTCTGTGGTATTGCAGCATAGCAGCTGGTGAGATGGCGGTGACTGGCGTAGGAGTTCCTGGTTCCAGGCCCTGCTTGGCCATCTCCACCGCACTTGACATTTGTTTACACAAAGGTAGCACCGCAGCTCCAAGCTCTCTTTTCACAGCTGGAGAACTCAGGATGGGTGTGGGTGACCCCAGAACCCCTTGCGCTCAGTGTGAGGGTCAGCTTTCATGGGTGTTTGATACAGCTGAGCTATGTTCTCTCCTTTCATTCAGTGAAGCACTCACCCCTACCATGTGTTCCCTCTCCAAAGTGATCTTCTGCATTCTTTCCAATTTTAATTTTATTCCTAAAAGCTAATACTGGGTCTGAGAACTCATGAGGTAAGGCTCAACTTCATTAATTCATTAATTAATTCACCTGGTCTTGTGCAGACATTTGTCACCACTCTGTCTGGTGCGGGCGAAGGCTTCAATGCTCTTGTCCTTTCCTGTGCCATTGTTCCTACTTCCTGGGGCTTCTTCTGTTTCTTTCCTTTTTCTTCTCTGACCTTTCTTCCATCTTATCTGCATGCTTTTTATTCTCCCTTGATAACCATCAATTTTAGAGTGTTGGGTGAGACCCCATGAAAATAAACCCAGAAATTTAAGTGCTTCAGTCCCACAAACTTTATTTATGGTTCACATCACAGCCAAGGAGAGACTGGATATTGCTCCTGCACATCCCTCTCCAGTCTGTGACCTGGGGACTCCGGGTCCTCCAGCTTGCTGGGTTGCCTGTTCCTCATGGGCTGCAGACCCATGGAGGCCTGCGAAGGGTTTAGGCCAGGTTGGAGCGGGTGTGTAACACTTCCATCCACAGCCTACTGGCATAAACCTAGCATAACCCAGTGACTCCAGTCTAACTACAAAGGAGGCTGACAAATTCTTCCTAAAGGGCTGGTCAGCACTGGTGTGAATCAGCTTTATGTTCCTGTAACAGACACCTGAGATACAAATCAGCTTACAAAGAGGAAAGGTTTGTTTTGATGCCCACTATGGCAGTTTCAGGCCATGGTTGGTTGGTTCCATTGCTTCTGTGTCTGCTTCTGTGAGCAGCACATTGTGGCAGAAGCACATGGCCAACCATTCACCTCGTGGCTGGGATGTGGAGAAGAGGAGGATAGTGCAGCCTGCACCATTCCCCTGGAGGACACACCCCGGGGGCCTAACACCTCCCACCAGGCCCTGCCTGGCAGTTTCCACCAACTCTCAATAGTGTCAAGCTGTCCTCTTGGGGAACATTTAAGATCCAAGCCATGGCACATTCTGAATGGCTAATTTCACATAAGCCACACTTAAGTTTAAGTATTCAGAACAGGGAGAATCTTAGAATGGAGACAATTGATCAAGTAAGAGAGGGGAAGAAATAAATGAGATTTAGTACTCATTTTAAGTTGAAAAGTAAACAATAACTTTTGTTAAGTTGTAAAGCAAAATTAGTAATTATGGTAATAATGACAAAGGTAATAACAAGTTAATGTATATTGTTTTCTTAATGAAGGTACATTGCCAGTGTAATTTGCATGCATGGGTTTTTATAACCTTCATAATAACCTTACAAAGGATATTGCTGTTATGTTTTCCAGAGGAAGTAGCTGAGACTTAGGGGAGAAGCCCAAGGAAATGCTCCTGGGTAGGAAATGGCAGAAGGAGTTTTCAGGCAGGAATCTTTGTCGGTTCCTTACCCACGACCCCAGCTGCCTCCCTAGAATAATGATATTTCACTTCCTTTACCTCAATCATCCACACAGACTGTGGCGTAGGGACTTTTATAGCTTTACAGATGAGGAAATTGAAATTTAAAGAGGTTCAGCTCCTCATACAACAGTAACACCTCTTAAAAATGACAAAGATAAATATCTGAGCAAACAAATAATTGAATTATTTTGCAACATGACCTTCAATCCTAGAATACCCATAAACACTGCGGGTTTCTATCGGGGACCCCAGCAATGGGCTTCCAATCCCCTGGCAGGTGTCATGGCACATAATGAGAGAGACAGAAAGAGCAAGAGACAAAATGGCGACACAATGGGGATCTGGGGTGACCAGTTGTTCTTGAAGAACAAATGGCATGAGGCAGTCAGAAACTTGGCATTTATTGCTGGAGGAGGTGATAATCAATGACTCAGAGAGTGGAGGTGATCTTATGCTAAGAAGGCTCTTTTCCTGGAGCATCCTTAGTCTTAGTCTTAGTCTTAGTCTAGTAGGTGGAGTGGATGGCCAACTCCTAATGGAATAATGGGAAATCTCACAAGGGTGATACCAAATATTCCAAGCCTCTGTTAATCCCTTAGGGAAGTCTGTAAAACTAGCCACTGTGAATTTGAGGTCCCTAACAGGTTTCCAGATAACAATCCAAATTCTTTCTTGCCATCCCCTTTACAAGCACAGTATCTATCATTGCTTTTTCACAAGGGTAGGGGACACAGGTGATATCGAAAAAGAATTATTGGTCTTAGTCTGATTCTATTTTGATGGCTGCTGCTGCTTTAAAATAGCATTGTGATATGTTTCCACCCCTTTCTGATGTTTTTATTCAAACAATTTTCCAGTCTTACATTTTTGTATCACAATTCATCTCTTATTTTATAATATTCTTTATCTTTAGATACATCACATAGGAGGGTAAAGGTTTCTTAAAAGACCAGAACATAAAATACTGCATAGTTTATTTGAGAGCAATTTATTTTGAAGGCCATGCTGTATTCATGGGGAGAAATAAAGCAAGAATGATAAAACCATAGAGCAACTTATTCTGAACTTACTCTGAAATAATATGACATTGGGTTATTTAAATTGCTTTCATGTGTTGCCTAAGAGAATGGATAACTTCAAATATCCAGCTCAAAGATATAACCTCTAAATTGTATTCTTAATATTTAGTATATTTTTCCTTTCACAACAATGAGCTAATTTGATATCAGGAAATATACAATTTATATAACAAATCTTCCCCCTTTGCTTTTTAAGCCCATATTCCAGGCCCATCGGCAGCACTGTGCAGCTGAGGATACTCTGCTGAGTCACTGCTTATGACCCTGTAAGCCTACATAGTTCTGTGCTGTGGCTTTGGCAAAGGGCACTGTGACATGACCTAGTTCCTAAATAGACCTAGATATGGTATTAAATGAGCACTGTTGAAAAATACTGACAGCCATTCCTGACACTTGAAATAGCTACACACATATCTCATTTTTAAAAAATTGAATCTTATGTCATTAGTATGCACCACTGTAATAGCTAGTATCATTTATATTTCACTTAGAGGTTGATTTTGTTCTGAAAAAGGTTAACTCAGTAAGACTACAGGTAGAGTGGCAGGAGAGTGACCAGAATTTATCCAGTTACTGGGAACATTATGCACTATTTACTCATTTTTTTGCTAAAAAAAACTGAAGAAATAAACTAAGATATAGAAAATCAAATACAATAATACAGTATCAAAAAGAAATCCATAGGCTGAAAGTATTGAAAACAATTCTTCATGTGACAGGAACCCAGAACAACTCAGGGGTAGCTATTCTATTTGCAGACAAATTGAACTTTAATCCAAGACTGATCAAAAGAGACAAAGAAGATCACTACATACTTGTTAAGGGAAAACTCTAATAGAAAAGATAACAATCATAAACATATATGCACCAAATTGTGCACCCAACTATATAAAGCAAATGTTAATAGACTAAAACATAAAATAAACACTAATATAACTGTCATAGGGGACCTCAGTACCCTACCATCACAAATAGATCAAATAGACAAAAAACATCAACAAAGAAATACCAGAACTGGGCTGGGGATTTAGCTCAGTGGCAAAGTGCCTGCCTGGCAAGCGCAAGGTCGTGAGTTAGGTTCCCGGTACCGGAGAAAAACAAAAAAAAAGAAAAAAACAAAAACAAAACAAACAAACAAACAAACAAAAAAAAAAACAAAAGAAATACCAGAACTGAGACACACCTGTGAACAAGTGGACCTAGTAAATGTACACAGGGTGTTCCACCCTACAGCGTCAGAATACAGATTCTTGTTAGCTGTGCATGGGACATTCTCCAAAAAAAACACCACATAGAGACTCATAGAGCATGATTAAGTAAATGCAAAATAATTGAAATTATCCCATTTGTATTATCTGACCATGGTTCAATGAAATTGGAAATCAATGACAAAAGAAACTACAAAGATTACATAAATAAATGGAAATTAAATAATATCCCCTAGAACAACAAATGTGTCACAGATGAAATTAAAGGAAAAATTGGGCAGTTGCTACAGTTAAATGATAATGCCAGTACAACACACTGGAATTAAAGGGATGCAATAAAAACAGTTGAACAAAGGAAAGTTACAGTGGTGAACCCTCACATCAGGAAAACAGAGTGCGCTCAAACAAATAACCTCATGCTGAACCTTGTTTTTCCAGAAAAAGAAAAATCTAGTCAAGCCCAAAGCTTGTACTAGGGAAGACATTATAAAGATCTACTAATCTGAAGACAACAATATGCAATACAACAATCATTCTAAATTTTTTGTCTTTTTTTAAAATTCTCTTTAATGGTTTGATCAGTCTTGCATTTTTACTCTCATCTAGTAATCTGAGTGACTTCACTGAAGATAACAATATGTCATATAACAACCACTGTTAATTCCTATAATTTTGTTCTGAAACTCTGTATCATTTTTATTGCTTTTTTCTTTGTTTTAATTTTGTCTATGTTGTTGGTATTTTGCTATTGTTCTTTTTTATTATTCTCTTTAGCATAAAATAATCAGAGCAGAGATTAATGCAATTGAGACTAAGAAAATAATACAATGAATCAATGAATTGAGTTGGTTCTTTAAGAAATTAAATAAAATTCTCAAATCCTTAGCCTACTGTCTTGGCTACTTTTCTCTCATTGCTGAGACAAATTACCCAATGCCCAAAGTTAAGGAAGGAAAGGTTTATTTAGCTCACAGTTTGTGGAGGTTTCAGTCCATACTTGGCTGACTCCAAGGCAGGGTGGCACATGGCAGAGGGCAAACAGTTCATGGCAGTGGAAAACAGCAAAGCAGCAAGAGCACAAAGTTGGGGGGAGCAAGCCTCTTTGCCTCCCTTACATTGTAGCTGGCTATCTGCCCATGCCCACACCATCTCCACGCCCTCCTCTTGCACAGGCTCAGGATGGTACAAAGTAAGCACCCTGGCTGCCTGCTGAGTCACTTAGTTAACCTTCAAAACTTTTCACATTGACACAATGAACAACATCCCAGAGCAGGAAGAGTGTGTCCTTTCCTCCCCAACTGTTGAGTTACTTAGTTAAGTTTCTAGACTCCTCGAGTTGACATAATATATCAAGCATAACACCAACCTTATATAAAGTTGAAAGACTCAAATCCATGCTGTTAGGAATGAAAAGGGTGAAATCACAACAGATTCTGCAGAAATCCAGAAGATCATCAACACTTACTTCAAGAATATTTATTCTAATAAGATGGAAAGCATAGAAGAAATGAACAATTTCCTAGATACAAATAAATTACCCACACTGAATGGAGAAGATGTAAAAGCTCTAAATAATCGAGGATCAGTCAATGAAATGGAAAAGTTAATTAAAACTAACCAACAAAGGGAATCTCAGGTCCTTATGCATTCACTGTTGAATTTTTTTTTAATTTTTGTTTTTAGTTTTTTAGTTTTTTGAGACAAGGTCTTGCTCTGTAGTGGAGGTTGGCCTTGAACTCACTATGTAGCCCAGGCTGGCCTCTGGGCGATCCTCCTGCCTCAGCTGCCTGAGTGCTTGGATAACAAGCATGTGCCACCTGGAGGCATAACAATCCCTGACTTGAAATTATACTGCAAAGCTACTGTGATAAAATCAGCATGGTACTGGCAAAAAACAGACCCAAGGGCCAGTGGAACAGATTAGAAGATGCAGTCACAACTACAAACACACTCAGCCACCTTATCTTTGACCAAGAGGCCAGATCTGTCCACTGGAAGCAAGATAGCCTCTTCAATAAATAGTGCGGAAAAACTGGCTCTCTACATGCCTAACACTAAAATTAGACCAATGTTTGTCACCATGCACTAAACTAAAGTCAAAATGGATCAAAATCTAAATATTAAAACAGAAACACTAAATCTGCAGGAAAAGAGAATGGGTAGAACTCTTGAAGACATAGGTGTAAGCAAAGACTTTATGAACAAAACTCTGATCATTTGGAAAATATTAGAAAGAATCAACAGCTGGGATCTCATCTTATTAAAAAGCTTTTCACAGCAAATAAATCATCAACAAAATGAAGAGATATCTCATGGGGTGGGAAAAATTTTTGCTGGCTGTTCCTCAGACAAAGGACTACTATGTAGAATATATAAAAAACTAAAAAAATCATATTCCTTCGCATTTAAAGAGACAGTCTGAAAATAGGCATCTGAAATGAAGAGACACATCTCAAATGAAGAAGTAGAAATGGCAAATAAATATACGAAGATGTGCTTAACATCACTGGTCATTTGAGAGATGCAAACTACAACAACACTGAGATTTCATCTCTCCCCAGAAAGAAAGAATATTATCAAGAAACTGAGGAATAGCGAATGCTGGAGAGGCTGTGGGAAAAGAGGAATCCTTCACTAATGCTGGTGGGAATGTAGACTGGTACAACCAATGTGAAAATCAGTGTGGAGATTCATCAAAAAAATAAAATTAGAAGTTCCATTTGACCCAGATATTCCCCTTAGTATCTTCCCTAAAGAATTAAAAGCACCCTACTACAATGATATATGCACATCCATGTTCATAGCAGTATAGTATGCAATAGCAAAATCTTGGAAACAACCCAAATGCCCATCAAATCATGCATTCATAAAGAAAATGTGGTTTTTCATACAATGGAGTACTATTCCACCTTAAAGAAACTTAAGACATTTCTCAGGAAATGGATGCATCTTGAGACCATACACCCAAGTGAAATAAATCAAACACATATGTGTAAATATATGTTGTTTCTCTTGTTTGAGAAACTGAAAGTGTTATTAAAGTCCAAACTGTATAATAGATATTGCAAAATTGGAAGAAAAGGTTCAAACAGGAAGGGAAACTGGGGAGGGGAAGGGGAAATGGAAGAAAGGGAATAGAAAAACATGAGAAAAGAAGGAAAAAAATGGAAACAAAACTTTTGTAAATAAGGAGGGGTAAGGGGTGGATAGGATGGGAGGGGAATGGGAACAAAAGGAAGAATCAAGATATGTCATACACAGGTACAAATTCCTTAGGGTGAATGTGATCATTGTGTATTGAAAAGGTGCCAGTGAGCTTAATTAATTTTTTAAAAAATAAATAAACTAAGCTATACCAAATCAAATATAATAATACAGCAGTCAGCTGAAGTCTTACAAGGCAAGGCCACACGGGAGAGGACGAGGGCTGGGAATGACCATGTGAGGAGAGGATGTAGGAGAAGCCTGGGACGTGCCCTGGAAAGAGAAGGTGGCTTGCTTCAGCTCCCCTAACCATGCCCATTACCAGACACACAGAGGCGCAGAGCAAGCCCTCTCTCAGTTGGAGCTTCTCAAGCACAGCCCTTCCAGGTGTCTTGCAAATTTCATTCTTCTCTGGTATTTTTTGTGAACCTATTTTCTCCTTTCCATTGCACTTACTAAGGTCCCACTTCGGGCCCTCTTTATGTTAAGGTCACATTTCTGGCATACCTCTATGGCTTGCTTTGTCTATTCACTCTACCGGGAGGAGGGTGCTTGCTCAGCAGTTGATGCTCTTGTCAACAGCTGCGGCCACGCCATCATGAACCCCGAGACTCCGTTTGCGTGATGAAGCTTGGATGGAGGAAATACAGAGTAGAAGGAAATGCGGATTTTATTGCAAAATCTCCAGCAGAGGGGCACTGAGGGACTAGGGAGGGTCAGAACTGCAATGACAAGACAGAGGGGTGCAGGTGCTTGAAGGTGCGCACGCTGTACTGCGAGGGAAGGCCTGTAGGTGGCAAGGTGCATGGCCCAAGCGGCCTTCGTCTTTCTAGCAAAGCTTTACATTGGTCACCAAGAGGTGACTGATCAGCCAGGAGGCTGCTGGAGTCCCCACCTTCCCCACCCCTCCTGTGGGCTCCTGCTCCTGTCTAAACAGGGACAGGGCAGCATGGAATGCAGTCACCTGAGTTCCTCCCAGATGCCTGGGAGCTCCCTGGGCACCTGTGTATTTCACAGGCGCTGTCCCCTGGGGCTGGAAGCAAGCCAAGGATGTGGGTGTGGTTCTCAGCACCTGTTAAATGCAAAGCGTGCTCGGAGAAAATTCACCTGTATCTTCCAGAGAGAAACCAGAGAGGGGTGGAGTGCCGAAGTTGGCAAATGCAGGGCTCACCTTCCTTCCACCTACCCTCTGGCTGCTCACCAATGCATGGGAAGCGGAAAGTGGGAGTGATTTTCTCTGCACAGGAGAGGGTACCCTTCTGAGGTACAGATCCAAGACTGAAGATCTAAGGTAAAGCTGGGCACCTCCACAACACTGTTCTGTTCCCCATTATCAGCCTCCTGATAGAAATCACCGGCCCCCAGCTCTGTGTGGAGGGGGAGTTCAGGCTGTCATCCCCGGAACACATCAGATCACAAAATGAGCAGAAGAAGCAGGTGGCAGGTGCTGACACTGTCGGAGTTCTCTTAAACTTGCAAGTGCTGCTGGGAGACGCTCACAGGAAGCTGCCTTGCTCACAGGAAGCCGCCTTGCTCACAGGAAGCCGCCTTGCTCACAGGAAGCCGCCTTGCTCACAGGAAGCTGCCTTGCTCACAGGAAGCCGCCTTGCTCACAAGGCAGCATCATGTATAAAGCCATCTTAAACTTTCAAAATTTCTCAATAAGTATTTGCAGATGAGATGTTATTACCATCTTAGAGATGAGAAATACAAAACAGACACCTTAGGTCAGAGAGAGCTGTTTGTCTTACTCATTAAACTACCTTGGCCACCGGATGGTTATGCATTTTAATCAAATAGTTTCCAGTAATGGAATATTCTCAGAATGAAAAGTGCATCCACTGTCAAATTACACCACTCAATAATTTCAATAGATTGGGAATTCCAGGAAAGCATAATTATCTTTTATTTGTAATGTTATGGAAATAATAATAATAATAATAATAGTAAGACGACATTCAAAATGCTCTTCTTCATATACACGAGTTTATGTATAACCTGTATTTCCTCATGTCTCAACATTCTTCAGAAAAACATATACAGGTATGTCTATATATTAAAATTCTTTTAACTTAAGCACTGAGGCTCTGGGAGTTGCATCTTGTTTGGGGTCGAGGGGAACCCAGTGTTGGTGCTGGGGTCTGGTTCTTGGGGGCCAGCCTGGGTTAGCCGGGCACCGATCGCAAGGCAACCACCAATTCTGTACTTCAAGGCACATAGGAGGAATGCGAGAGAAAAGAAGAGAAACACGGCTGAGGAGAAGTACCACGTTCACGTGGCGCATGAACTAGGGCACCTTAGGGAGCAGACGGGGGCTCGGGGTTCCTCTCCCTGGGTCCTGGTGTCCAGGGCTCAATTTCCCTTCTTGGAGCCGCGCAGGATGTCTTTTCCTTGTGCAGACACGTGTCGAGCCCACCTGTGACTGGCTTCACCACAGCACCAAGAGTGTCCCGCATCTAGCTCAGTGTCCTAGTCACTCTCGCATTCCTGGGGCAAGACACCTGACATCCGCAACTTAGAGGACAGGTCTACCTCGGCCCACAGTCTGTAGAGGTTCCAGTCCTTAGTCACGGCTGGCTCCAGGCTGGGTGGCGTGGCAGAGGGGGAACAGCTCATGGCCTGAGAGCAAGAAGCAGAGGGAGGGATCAAGGGAGAGGGAGACGACAGAGCCTTCCAGGCCATGCCCCCAGTGACCCGCCTCCTTCAAGCAGGCCTCACCTTTGGGCACTACATTTAGCTGTGAACTCAGCAGGGGCTAACCTGCTGATCAGTATTATGGGCCCATGATCCAACCACTTCCCCCAAACCCCCCTACGAGTGAGTGCACGATGCTTTGGGGGACTTTAATTCAAACCGTAACACCCAGTGTTTCCCAGCATTGCACATTCAGAGGTCACATGTCTGTGTGCGTGCATGCGATTCGGGAAGGGGGAAGCAAGATTTCTCCAGATGCCCCCACACGTGATGGGAGGCTTTGGCCCTGGACTGCTGCAAGGTGACCCGGCCCCATGTCAGCCTGGTCAGGAGACTGGCCATGGGTCATCGGGTCACAGAATACATTCTTACTGCTGCATTTGAAGTAACCCCTCGTTAGAGTCACAGTTTCTCTTCACCTTTGGACCCGTTCTTTGGTCTAAACAAAATTCTGAGAGGTATGGATGCCTCCCAAGTTCTGGGCAACAGTACTAGCTGGGAGTTCCTGGCCCAGGAGACCTCAGCAGACAGCAGAAAGTGCCACTACTGGGTTGAACTGTGTGCCTGCTGAGGCACCCAGATGCAGAGGGGTCTCATATGCAAATAAGATGATTACAGTTTCTTTGGAGAACTGAGAAAACACACTCATTTGAATGAGAAGTCAGGGCTTTAGAAGCACAGATTGAGCTGAAAATCTTGGTTGCTTGTGGTTCCTATAACATCTTTGGTGCCCCTGAAGACTTATACAGTACCCCACGCTCAGGAAATAAATATTAATTAGCAGTGGTGATTGGAACTACGCAAAAGAGTTTTGAGAACAATACGAATTTACAGAGCTATCTTTTTAAGAGAAAGTATTTTGCCTTTGATACTCCAGTTGGAAAGATTTTTCAGTTCCTCAAATTAATTCATTAATTTTTTCAGACTCCTGGTTGAGATACTTTGAGGCTAGGGTTCCCTATCATTAAATGTTTCATAAACCAAATGTTCTTGACTGTTCATGGATGAGCAGAGTAACAGTCTTCATAGTGCACTTTGTTGGTTATCTTGTCAGTATCTCTTTCTCTGGTGCTCTTTCTTAAGAGTGATAATTTCTGATTGGGGACCAATAACATTTCAGACTCTGACTCCACTTACCATTTAAAGATAAAACAAAACATTTGATTGCATCTGAACAATTGGCACCTGCCAGTCTTTGGCCATGCATTAGTTGGGGGTTGGATGTGACTCCAACCTGAACATTGAAGTAAACCTTGGGGTATTCATTGGAAACATTGATTGGTTTTGGTTTTTTTCCAGAACCAGGAATCGAACTCATGACCTCACACTTGCCAGGCAGGCGCTGTGCCGCTGAGCTAAATCCCCAGCCCCATTCACTGGAAACATTGAAAAAATGATGCTTTCTTGGATGTGGAGGCAGGTGGAGACCATCAGTTCCCACATGACACTGTAGAAGGAGCAGAGAGGCAGGCAGAAAGGAGGCCTCAGTTGACTGTGCAGATACTGTTGGGTCTAGATCAACTCTTACCTGAAGCCCTTGTCCTTCATTTCACCCCATCATTTTATCATTGAGATTTCATTATTATTCAATACAATCTGAGTAGGGTTTTCTATTGTTAATCAGTGGGAAAACTGCTTACTGCTGTGGAGCTTCTGCCCCAGGGCTTGTGGGGGCAGCTCTGCTGAGAGCACAAGACTCTCCCTGGGATGCTATCGTTCAGGGCTCCCCAGAGTTGCCAGGTTCTAAGGTGCTAAGTGGGTGCCTCATTCCTACTGGATGTTGGTCTGTGGAACCCATAGTATGCTCCAGGATGGGAGAACATCTTCTCTCTCAGAACGTTATCTCACTCTCCCACAAATGTTTTCTTTGAGCATAGAATACAAGCTTAGGGAAGAGAATCAGGAGGCCCACCGTGCTGGACTTTCCTCTTGAGATGCTTACTACTTCTTGTGTCTTCCTCGCATGACTTGAACTCCACCAAGCCACGAACATCAGGTAAACCTGGACTATCCCTCCACTTTTGCCAGCACATTGGCTTCCTTCTGAGGGTCTCACACTTGGGTTTGGCAAGTTCTCAATACTCCTGGACACCTGGCTCACTGTCAGCTAACAAGAGCATTTGCGCTACTGTGAATGTCCAGTGACACAGGAACTTTCATCTAGTGACAATTCACTCCGAGGGGATGCTCTGTGTTCCCATCAAATGCTGTCTCACTGTTTGTCTTTGGACTTGAGCACAACTTCCTGTTCTAGAAGATCCAATTAGATCCAAATTACTTTTTTTTAACATAGAGACCTTGCTGTGTCTCTCTGTGCCTTCTCTTTGGGACCATGACATTCTCCTTGAAGATTCTCTTTGCCTTGTGCACGCTGGAGGTACACAGTGCCAAAGCTGGTACAGCCGCAGATTGAAAAGCAACCCAAGGCATAGAGTTAGGTCCTGCACTTGACCAGAAAGGCAGTTCCCAAGAAATGCTTGTTCTGGCTGGTTTGCTCACTTCTTTAAATGGGAAGTTATTCAACTTCTCTGAGCCTCTTCTACTCATTTGTGCAAAACACTTGGTCAAACTCTTTCTTCAGAGGATTTTTTTAAAGAAGCATTGAGGTATTGCTCTGAGTATGTGGTTTATTAGAAGGTTTCAGGACACGTGACTCGGGTGATAATTTCCCAAACACTGGAACCCAGTTCCGTGGCTGCTAGGCTAGCATTCTTTCTACAATAGAGTGTTGCTTTTTGAAACCTAAATCTCTCTAATGATACTTAAAACAGCACATAAAGGCGAGCCAGCCAAATACGATGGATGAGCAAAACACACAGTGAATGTTAAAATTATAAAGAATTTATCATAGCAAAGGACACATCGTCATTAATCCTTCTCTCATCAAACACACATCCCATCGTTCTTGCCACCTTTGGAAATAGTTCTGGAAGCTTTCTCTGCTGAGTGTCTTTATGGCGTGTGATAAAAATATGAGTAATGCCACTGCCGAGCACCATCCAACAGCAAGGCAGGTTCCTAAACAGTCCTCATCCACTGTATTCACCAAATATGGCTCTGTGTGACTTATGGCTCTTCGCCAAAGTCAAAATGACCACAAAAGTAACACATTTAGAAAAGATTCAGGACATCGGGGCAGCCCCATAGCACAAGGAAAGACACAAAGAAGGACTTCCAAAACTGCCTCAGGAAATGGCAGGAGTAACGGGACCAGTGTGTTCGACATGGTGGAAGGTCACACCCCACGGGAAGAAAACCACAGTCTACATGAACTCCAGCCTACAGTCAATAGTCACCACCGTGTAACAGCACAAGGTCCCACTGGCCCCACCCCCCACTCTGCATGGTTAACATTGAACTATTTCTCAGACTTGGTCTTCCTGGAATAGGTTCTCCTAGGAACCCCTCTTGGACTGCACACCCCCGCCCCTGCCCACCATTGCCCTCTCAGACACAGATACTTCGTCCACTTCCTGAAAACTCCTCTTCCCTGTTCCAGGGGATGCTGGCCTGGATGCCATCAGATGAGTGTTCTCACCTGATCCTTAGACCTGACCACAGCACCAGAGTCGAGGGGCTCAGGAACAGAAACTGCTGTTTCCCACAGTGCCGTTTGAAGTCCAATGTTAATGAACCTGTTTTTCTTCCCCTTAAACCATTTGGTGTAATATTTTCTTTTATTTTAAGGAGAAAAAACACTAAAAACAGTGATACAAAATTTCAAACCAAGGTAGAAGGAGTGGAACAATAGTTAGTACACTGCTTATTGTTATCTTCAAAGTAGGTGCTCAGATTACAAGATGTAGGCATGAAAAATTCATCAAACAATATAAGCACAAACCTTCCTTTTCAATGAATTAGTAGTACATGTATCTTACCTATCTTGTATATGTATTTACTTTTCCTTTTCCCTTCCTTCTTTTTTCCTTTCCCCCAACCCAATTTCTCTTTCCTTTTGAACAATTTCTTCCCCTTTCACAATATCTATAGGACATTTTGGATCTTATTTAATCTTTCATCTTCTTACACTAGGGAGACAATCCAATGTTTACATATAGAAGTCTGATTTATTTCACTTATGAGTATGTTCTGAAGTTGCATCCATTTACCCATAAAAGACTCAAGTTTATTCTTCATAGCTGAGTAGCACCCCATTGCATAAAAATACCACACCATTCCTAGGTTGATGGGCATTTGGGCTGTTTCCAAGATTTAGCTATTATGAATTGTGCTGCTATAAACATAGGTGTGCGTATACAGCTGTGGTATGATGTTTTTAAATATCCTGGGAAAATACCCAGAAGTGCAAGAGCTGGATTGACTGGGACCCCTAATTCTAGACTTTTGAGGAATCTCCATACGGATTTTTACAGTGATTGCACCAGTCTGCTTTCTCCCCACAGTGGCGAGGGTTCCTTTTTCCCCACAGCCATTTCAGCACTTGTTATTGGTTGCTTTCTTGATGATAACCATTCTCTCTGGGGTGAGATAGATTCTGTGTTGTTTTAATTTGAATCTCTTGAATGACCAATGATATTGAACATTTGTCATATACTTATTTGCAATTTGTGTTTTTTCGTCTGAGAAGTGCGTATTCATTCCAGATTACTGTTTTTGAATTGGGTCTTGGAATTTGGGAGGTTTGATGTTTTTCAGTTCTTTATATGTTCTACATATAAGTCCTTTGTCTAAGGGAGTTTTGGCTAAAATTTTTTCCCACTCTGTGGGTGGCCTTTTCACACTGTTGGTGATGTGAAAAGCTTTTTAATAAGATGAGATCCAAGTTGTTGATTCTTTGGAGTATTTCCTGTGCAGTTTGGACTTTGTTTATGAAGTCTCTCCCTACACATAGGTCTTCAAGATTTCTACCTATTTTCTTTTCCAGTAGATTCAGTGTTTCTGTTTTAATGTTTAGATCTTTGATCCATTTTGACTCTAGTTTAGTACAGAGTGATAGACATAGGTCTAGTTTCAGTCTTTGGCATGTGGAGAGCCAGTTTTTCCAGCATCACTTATTAAACAGGCTATCTTTCTTCCAGTGAACCTATTTGGGCCCTTTGTCAAAGGTAAGGTGCCTGAGTGTGTTTGTAACTGTGTCTGCATCTTTTAATCTGTTCCACTGATCCTCAGGTCTGTTTTTTTTTTTTTTTTTGCCAATACCATGCTGATTTTATCAAAGTTCCTTTGTAGTATAATTTCAAGTCAGGCATTGTGATACCTCCTGCCTTGTCTTTGTTGCCCAGGATTGCTTTTACTATTGTATGTCTCTTCTGGTTCCAAATGAATTTTAGGAATGTTTTCCACAGTTCTGTGAGGTATGCTAATAGTATTTTGATTG
>NW_004955403.1:54507703-54603653 GCF_000276665.1 Chinchilla lanigera
CCTCCAATCAGAGGAGCAAACTCTAAAGTTATATAACAAAATCACACATATAGCATGTGTTCGTATGCAGTAATTTTCCCCCTTAGTGGAGTGATTTTACCCTTTTGTAGGGGGTGGCGGTTAAGATGGGTAGGGGGTAGGATAAAATGATGAATGAGGTCAAGTAGAGTATAGTCAAGGCTGCAGGTCAAAGGATGATCACCTGAGTTTTGGGAAACTGGAGGACACAAGAGGGAAAGAATGAAATAGAATGTGAAGGAGTAATCAGAAAGGGAAGAGACAATGTTTATTCTGAAAGTTTATAGTTAAAAAGCAGTTGAGGAAAGAGAAAGAGGATCAATGAAGAAAAAAAAAGATAGGTAAGAAACCTAAACAGTGAAAAAAAAGTAGGAACAAAGAGAAGGAGAACAGAAAAGAAAGTAAGAAAGGAAGAAAAGAAAGAAAAAAGTAGACTCAAGAAAGAGAGAACAAAGTAGAAAACAAACTCAAAAACAAAAATTATCATAAAATACAAGACAAAACAAGAAGTCATCCAGCCAGGCAGGAAAGGGATAGCCAATCAGACAAACAAGGGAGAATTAAAGTAGTAAAATACCTCTGGGATTTACAGTTCTGTGATGGTGTCCATGTCAGATCCCAGAAATGTGCTGTGTGCTCCAGCCACGTTTACCATGGGAATTGTGCTGGGGATGGAGCTGATCTTCACTTCTGGGTGTGGGGGCTGGAAATGGTCTTCTGTTGGTGGACTTCTCCTGAGCCCAACTGTTGGCTCCTTGCTCCTGCTTCAGACCCTTCCACACTGCTGCTCTCGTTGATTATGCTGTGCTCCCATGGTCAGCCTTTCCTGGGTGTTGTGGGCTACATTTGGTCCACCTGAACTATAATATGATTTTTATCTTGCATATGTAAAGCAGATCAAACTTCAAGCAAGAGCATGGAGGCCTCAGCAGTGCACACGCCCAGACAGCAGATCCGTGGGGCTCAGTGTCCCATTGAAGATGCAGAACAGAGTCTCCCGTGTTATTGTGCAAAGGGGGCAGAGTCCCTCCTGGCTCATCACTGTCACAGATTCTCAGTGACCCTAAGACTCAAGATGCACAGAGCTACAGAGAGTCAGTCTGTTGCTAGCCGAGGTCTGGCTTTGTTCTCTGTTCCCTAAGGCCACTCATACCTTTAACATATCCCCAAGTACTCCAGAGAATGAGTGTACACTGTCCCTGTGTATCAGCAGTATTTTCAGGAAAACAACACCCCCAAGTGTATCACTCAGGGAAGCTTCTCTGGTAACCTGGTCAGCTCTGGGAAGGGGATGCACGCAGACATGGGCCAGAATGGATTTTGATCATTCCAGAAATAGAAGCTCAAGGTTGAGGGAACTGGCAGGCTTCTTTGTCAATGAGTTCATTTCTAAATTCCAATTTAGAAAGTGCTCACCTTTTATTTATTTATTTAACCAAACCCAGGGTAGGAATAACTGCTTTTGCATGGTTTTGTTTTGTTTTGTTTTTTTGTTTGTTTGTTTTTTTTGGTTTTTCTCCGGTACCGGGAACCGAACTCACGACCTTGCGCTTACCAGGCAGGCGCTTTGCCACTGAGCTAAATCCCCAGCCCCTGCATTGGTTTTGTTTACTGAGAGTAATTTAATTGTTCGAGAGACTATCATTCATCTTGGCATGAATCCTTCTTAGCTTCATAATTTAGCATTATGAACTCTGAACTCATCCTGGGATGCACCTTCTTCTCTGGTGTTGGAGGAGGTGGTCTAACTAGGCAAAGAAGGAAACTTGAATTTTAGGAATCCCAGACTTACAAAATGCTATGCTCCTGGTCCCTGGGAGTGAGATGAAGCCACTACTTTCTGTTTTCTGCTGTTATTCAACAAATAAGCTGAAAGAAGCTCTAATCAGAAGCAGCAGGCCCATGTTGTGTGGCTAATTCAGACTTGTTGTGGTGATTTAATTGGAAACCACAAGAAATTTCTCTGTGCTCTGATGTTGAAATCTGCGGTGTGCTGGTCATGGTAAGGGTAGCATGACTTCTGAGATTTGGCATTTGAGAAAAGAGAGGTTCATTCCAAGAAACCCCAGAGTTGATACATCTTGACAAGCTGGAACATTCTGTGAGGCTGGCCTGTTGGAAAGAGGTTGTCAGCACTTGGATTATGTTTTCAAATGGCTGTGTTCATGGCAGGACAAGATAGTGTGCAGGAATTAGAGATTGAAGGCATAATCCTCCGAGGCAGGATCTGTCTTGCCTTGCTCTGGTTTCTTGAACCTGGCACATTTCAAATGTGGCAAGTAATCAGCAATTTTAAAAATATATTGAGAATTGTGGTAAACTACAAATAACCACGTTTACCATCATGACAACTCTTGCCACATTTGAATTCCATTCAGAGGTGAGAAGTATCTTCACATGGATGTGCAACCACTGCCACTGACTCCAGAACTTTCCATCTGTGAAGCAGGGGCTCTGCCTTTGTCAAATGCTCATCCCCCACCAGCTAACCAAGTCCCCATATGACCCTGCTCAGGTGCCTCAGGTGAGGGGCATCACAGAGTATCTGCCCTTCTGTGACTGGCTTATGGCTCAGTGCTGTGGACATGGTGTGCATTTTTCTGTTGGGGTCTTTGCTTTCCATTCTCTTTGGACTTGACTGTAAATGTGTCTCTGTGTGTTGCAATTATTTTATCTTATTTATTTAAAAAATTCTTATTAGTACATGTTTGCAAAACTTATTGAATATATATGTTGTGGGCCCATGTTGTGTGACTAATTCAGACTTGTTGTAACTTATTGTTTGTTGGAGAGATTATTATTCATCTTGGTTTGAATGTGTATGCACCAACACACACATATCACATTTCAATTCTTTTACTTCTTTCCCTTCTCCTCCCCTTCCATCCTTGTATCCTCGTCTTACCTCCAAAACATCGACCTCCCTGCTTCATATCACCTGTCTTTTACTTTGCTCTTTAAATTATTTATGCTTTGGATTTCTCATGTATGAGAAACCATTCAATATTTAACTTTCTGGGTCTGGTTTATTTCTCTTAGTGTATGTTCTCAAGAGGCATCCATTTTTCTACAACTATTTCAAATTCATATTTTTTTGCTGAACAGTAGTACCACACTGTGTATGTATACTACATTTTCTTTATGCACTCATCTGTTGATGGACATATATTCTACTTCCATAGTGCAGCTATTTTGAATTGCGCTGCTATAACATAAGTATGCATGTACTACTGTGATATCAATCTATTTATCTATAATCTATTATCTATCTATCATCTATTATCTATCTATCTATCTATCTATCTATCTATCTATCTACCTATCTCTCATCTGTCTATCTCTGGGTTGAACTGAATTTCTAGTTTTAGTTTTTTAAGAATCTCTACACTGACTTCCATAGTAGTTGTACTAACAATGTAGAAGGCTCCTTTTGCCCTGCAGCCTCACCAGCATTTATTATTATTTGATTTCTTGATGCTGGCCATTATTTCTGGAGTGAGGCGGAATCTCAGTGTTGTTTTGCTTTGCATTTCTCTAATGGACAAAGATTCTGAACACTTTTTTCTTATACTTATGGCCATTTGCACATCTTGGAAGTGTCTATAAATTTCAAGTGCTCTTTTTTGACTAGGTCTTTTATTTGGTTTTTTTTTTTGGTTTTTCTCCGGTACTGGGAACCGAACTCATGACCTTGCGCTTGCCAGGCAGGCGCTTTGCCGCTGAGCTAAATCCCCAGCCCCTAGGTCTTTTATTTGGGGTAATTAAATTTATATGAGTTCTTTATATATTCTAGATATTAGTTCTGTGTCAGATAGTTGGCATTTTTTTCCCATTCTGTAGATTGTCTCTTCATTCTGTTGGTTGTTTCCTATTACTGAATAGAAGCTTTTTAACCTGTTTAATGTAATCCCATTTGTTGATTCTTGGTGCTATTTCTTGTGCCATTGAGGTTCTGTTCAAAAATTCCTTTCCTATGCCTAATTCTTTAAGAGTTTTACCTATTTTATCTTCCAAGTAGATTAAGCATTTCTGTTTTAATTGCTAGGTCTATGATCCATTTGCATATAATTTAGTACAGGGTGATAGATCATTCTCTTTGTATGTGGATAACCAGTTTTGCCAGTGCCGTTTATTGAAGAGATGATCTTTTCTCCAGCATATGTTTTTGGCCTTTGTCAAATATCAGATGGCTAAATAAGCCTAGGATTGTTTCTGCATCCTGAGCTCTGTTTCATTGGTCCACACGTCTGTCTTCATACCCGCACCATGCTCTTCGAATCACTGTAGCTTTATGAGATAATTTGAAGTCCAGGATTGCAATGCTTCCTGTTTTGCTCTTGTTGCCTCAGATTGCTTTCTGCTATTCTGAGTCTCTTCTACTTCCATATAAATTTTAGGATTGTTTCCATTGAGATCGCATTGAATCTGTATGTCAGTTTTGGTAACATGTCCATTGTGACAACATTGGTTCTGTCTATTCAGGAACAGGGAATGTCCTTCCATTTTCAGATGTCCTCTTCGATCTCTTTTATCAGAGTTTATAGTTGTCATTATTGAGGTTATTCCACTTTCTTTGTTAGGTTAATTCCAAAGTGAATGTGATCTTTTCCTGATTTCTTCCTTTGTGGGTTGGTGTGTAGGAATAATAATAATTTTTGTGTGTTTATTTTGTATCTTGTTACTTTGCTGAGTTTATTAGCTCTAGGAGTCTTTTGGTAGAGGTTTTTTTTTTTTTTTTGGATTTTCTATGTAAGGGATCATGTTGTCTGCAAATAAGGATAGTTTGTCTTTTTTCTTCCAAATTAATGCATGAGCTGAAGAAGCTAGCACTCTTGTTTCTTTCCTATATCTGTCCCATTTATTTCTTTCTCTTGCCTGACTGCTTTGGCTGAATTTTGGAGAACTATACTGAACAAGAGTGGTGAAAGTGAACACCCTTGTCTTTTTCTTGGTCTCAGGGGAAGTGCTTTCAGTTTTCTCCATTTTGTTTGATGTTAACTGTGCATTTGTCACAAATGTCTTTTTCAGTTTGAGACAAGATCCGTTTATACCTATTTTCATCAAGGTTCTTTTTTATGATGAATGGATTTTGTATTTTGTCAAAGGCTCTTTCTGCATCTTTTGAGATGATCATGTGATTATCTTTGCTTCTGTTCATATGATGTAAATCACATTTGCTTCTGTTCATGTAAATCATGTTTATTCATTTGTGTACATTGAGCCATCCCTGCATTCTGGGATGAAGCCACCTTGGTCAGGGTACATGATCTTAATGATTTCTTACATTCTGTTTTCCAGTATTCCTGCATCTATGTTCATAAAGGAAATTGACCCATAGTTTTCTGTTTTGCTATGTCCTTGTCTGGTTTTGGTATTAGCATAATGCTAGATTCCTAGATTTAGTTTGGTAACACCCCCTTCAATTTCTTTGAAGAATTTGAGGTGTACTGACATTAAATCTTCCTTGAAGTTCTGATAGAGTTCTGAGGTGAATCCATTGGACTTTTCTTAGTTGGTAGAGTTTTTATTACTGCCTTTTTTGAGTTTTTATATCTTCTTGATTCAATTTTGGTAATTCATGTGGACCTAGGAGTTTTTCCATATCATCTAGGTTCTCCACTTTATTAGAATATAAGTATTTAAAGTAGTTTCTTGTAATAATCTGGATTTATCTGAGGCTTCTCAAGCCCTGGCATCTGATTGCATCCTTAAGGCAAGGCCAGGGGCTCCCAGTCTGGGGAAGCTGAGCTAAAGGTATGGGAACTAAAGTAAAACAAAAGGCTATAAGACATACAGACAAATTGCCAAAAACTCACTCACATTCCAAGGACAAAGAACACAGGTAGAAAGGAGAGAGTAAGGCCATTTTTCCAGCTAATTATTTACCAATGCGATGGAGACCAATTTGTGTTCTGGCAAAAGGCATTCTGGGAAGGAAGCTTCTCCAGACTATTTGAGCTCCTCCTTTTTGACAGCCCCCAGCAAGGACCATGCTCTCACCTGGATGAAGCCCTTGCTCCTCTCCCTGCTTGTTCTCTGTCTCCTTTGTCCTTGCTTGAGAGATTACAGAAATTCTTCATTGTGACTGAGGTCTTGTTCCCTCTCTCTGAATGTCTCATAGAAGGATGGAGGAGAACTTTCTAATGGCTAACTGATGTACCTCTTCAGGTGGGAGCACATCCCATCTTACTTGATCTTCAAAGCAAAGCTAGAGCAGATGTAATTTCCAGAGTAGGAAGGTGAAGCTCTGTAATGGTTGATACACTGTATCACCATGAAAAGTTTAGAAACTTAACTAAGTGACTCAGCAAGTCTACATCCTAGGGTGTAGAGGACACGCCCTAGGGTGGCTGTTTATGGCCTAGGATGTTGTGATGGCTATTCATTGTGTCAACTTGAGAAATTTAGAAATTTAACTAAGTGACTCAGCAGGAGGCCAGGGTCTTCACTTGGTAAATATCCTAAGTCTATGCAAGAGGAGGGCACAGAGATGGTATGAGTGCTATACCCACCCTAGGGTGTGTAACCTTCTTACAGTATAAGGGAGGAAAAAGAGGCTTGCTTTCCCCCCTTTCGTTCTTGTTGCTTTTTCTGTTTTCGACTGCAATGAACTGCTGTCCTTCTGCTATAACACTCTGCATTGGGGCCAGCTGATTACGAACTAAAACCTCTACAGACCATGAGCTAAATAAACTTTTCCCTCTTTAACTTTGGGTGTCAGATATTTTGTCCCAGCAACAAGAGAAAAGTAACTGATACAGGCTCAGAGAGGGTAAGTAACCCTTTCTTGTTCCCCACTGACAGGTAGTTGAGCCAGAAGCTGAGCCTGTGTCACCATCCAGTATTGAGTATAGCTCTGCTGAGCAGACCATGCCTCCTTTTGCTCCCAGTTGTGTATGTGCATCTTCTGGTCCCTGGTGTTCTGTCCAGCATGTGGTCACCTGAGCAACCTCTCCACCACCTGTCCTGGACACTGACTGCTCAGTACTGAGTGTGTCACCCCTCCTGGGCAGAGGGACATCTTTGATTGCAAGAGGAAGGGGCTGCTGATAATGCTATTCTGGGAACCCCCTTTTCCTAGAACAAATCATGACTTGGATCAAGCACTACCAATCAGCTCCCTGCTTTTCTGAGTGCTTTGGAGAGCTGACTTTACCTTAGGTCCCTGCACCATCACTAGAGTTAGCCATTCTTACAGGCAGTAATTGATGTTAGGTTTATTTCATTTTAATTGTAATTTAGGCTTCTCTACTCTCCCGATGCCACCCACATGAATCCCCCTGGTTAATTAAGGACTGACTGCAGTTGCACCAATTTCTAATGATTTATTTTTCATGCTGCAATTCCATCTTCCTGCAGTGCATCCTGCCCCTCCTATGCTTTTACCTCTTGCGGTGAGTGAAGGTGCTTACAAGGGAGGTTTCCTTTCATTGAGCCTACAGTCATCTTCATAATAGAGACACTGCAAATGGCTGGAGCTGACATTTGTAAAGGGCCAGGTGGCAGGAATGCCTCAGAGCTTCTGCACAGACAGTGGAGAGGCCACGGAACCTGTGGGCCAGAGTACTGGATGAGCAACTGCCTAACTATCTGTGTGCTTTGGGTTTGTCCAAGCTTATTCTAAGTCTTCACTGCTAGGAGTTTGGAGGGTGACTGTTGAGTATAGTCTTCTTATTAGAAAGACCTGAGGAGAACGGTTTTACCATCCTGTGTGAGACTGAAGGTAGCTCCACTCTAACAGTGGGACTCAGAGGAAGGACAAGGTTACTGGGACTGAGAATGTCCAACAAAATATTTCTAATTTGGAATTAGAAAATGAGGGAAGGAGAAGATTAAGTGCAAAGTAAGACATACATGAAAGGATGGTTGCAAAGTGCTTTATATCTTGTACTCAAGCCGTAGGCATGTAATACCGACAGACAATGAGTTAGGGCTGGAAATGTGAAAGTGTTTGTGTTAGCTTTTGGTTGTTGTGCCCAAGTACCTTAGATAATCAACTTAGAGGAGGACAGACTTAACTTGGCTCATGGTTGCAATCCTTGGTGGGGTGGCCCTATTGCTTTTTGATCTGTGCCAAGGCAAGAACATCATGGTGGAAGGACATGGTGGAAAAGCCCAGCAGCACTGGGCATTCAGCAGGGAACCTTTTCTTCTCTGACAACCTGAACCTGGTAGGATTTGAGATCTGGGTTCTGCTGCTCAAATGAGACTGATGTTGGGTGACTATTGCTGTATCAGTGGGTATGTGTATAGAAGAAGTGACTTTTGTTCTTGCATCACAATTTTCTGGATCAGAAGATGCTAGATCTGCAGGTTTCCTTCCATACATGGCTCTGATGCAGACAATAAGACTGTGGCTTTCAAATCTACAACCTGGTTGGTTGAGATGGGGGTCCTGGGTTCCAAATGGTAGAAGTCATGTTTTGTGCATGGGGGAGGGTATTTCACTGGGGCCTGAGGAGGGACAGTTTATGCACTTGGAAGTTCTCCACTGACATTGTATCTGATCTAAGCCATGGCGTTTATTGTGTCTACTGGGATATCTGTCAAAGTGATACAAGCTGAAGTATTGGCAAAGTATTTGAAACCCAATCATCAAACAAAGCAGTCTTGGGTTGGGGGGGTTGCCTGACTTCCAACCAACCAAGTGGCCTACTGCGGCCTTCCGGATTCCTGGTCTTGCAGCTCCTGACCAGTGGATGTGATCACAGTTGAGGCCATAGGCACTTACTCAGCTGAGCTGGCCCCATATTGCAGTCAGGAGCGAATGTGCATTTGCCAAGTTTGTTATGCAGTAGCTAGCAGAGAGAGTGACATCTTTCAGGAATCCAAGCTCTCCATTTCAGCATTGTAATGGTCTAGTTTCTGGGAATCTTTCTGGGCTGGTGCCTGGGAAGCTACCTGGTTTCCTCTTCTGCCTCACAATTCTATTTTACAAGTGTGCCTCAGTGGCTCTGTGAGTGACTGGTTTCCCCAAAACTTAGACTGGCACAGACAGCAACAGGAATAAAATTGGGCTGAGCAGTTTTATTCTAGCCCTTAGTTATATTCATTTGTGTATTCATGGTTTTAATTCATTTTTGTGTTTCATATAATAATTCTTAAAGTATATGTTAATAGCATGTATTATTTGTATAAATAACTGCAAATGATTGAAATATGTAATAATTATTGCAAATAATTGTAATAATGACTAAACCCAGGAGAAATTCTAAGCTGACCCTTAGAATCATATGGTACAGATACTTCAAAAAGTTAACTTCTCTTGCTGTGTATGTCTCAGTAATAAATTCTATTGAAATTTTACTAGCAGATATTGAAAAAAATATGAATTCAAGATGAAGAACAAATAATGCATAATTTCCAACTAATAAATAGGAAATTATTCATGTATTAAATTGATTTTTAGGTAAATTCCACTGGGTGCATATAAAAGAAAGATGTAATCTTTAGCTTTTAATGT
Source organism: Chinchilla lanigera (assembly GCF_000276665.1). Taxonomy (NCBI): domain Eukaryota; kingdom Metazoa; phylum Chordata; class Mammalia; order Rodentia; family Chinchillidae; genus Chinchilla; species Chinchilla lanigera. Next base: position 54,517,185 of record NW_004955403.1, read on the forward strand.
TGGTATTTACAATGCACAAGTATTTGTATGGGTGAAGTATTCTTTTGTATCTCTAAACTCAGGTCTATGCCAATTGAAAAATTGTGTAGGAACTCAGATTTTCCAAATTATTTTGAGGAATAAATAAGCAAGACTATGTCTCACCCCAGTTTCATTTTCCATGGGTCAGAGTTATTGAAAGTTCCTACAAAGTATGCAAATTACAAAGAGATAATAAATATCAAACTCTGAGAAATATGTGAAGCAGAGGAATAATATTAACTTGGATGATTAAGTTCTCGGAGCATCTGTTGGTTGTGTCTGTGTTTCTCCTTTGGATTTTGACTCAGGGCTCCCCTTTTTAGGCCACTTTGAGGTCTTCACTGGCAGAGAGTAGTTACTCAGGCATAGCCACTGTCTTCCTGCCACGTGGCTTTATAAATGTACCACGTGAGGGGTGATATTCACTGAGCAACTCACAGAATGAGGTTTGAAGATAGTACAGAGGTTTCCCTCTGTATCGTGAGGCCCAGGGTCCTTGCCTACAACACCTGGCTCTTTTTCTTTTCAATGTCAAATGAGTATATATTAGATTATACAATGCTAACACAAATATTGAATGATTCAATAAATTCTAAATGACATAATACTAAATCCTACTGATAACTAAAATATTGTACACATATTAACATGGTCACAAATACTGATATGACAGAAATACTGTGATACATTGTACAAATATAAAATGATACAGTGATTAAGCAATATTCACACTGGTACACTACATGATACACTACTGATTGATGTACTACTAAATGACACAGTGATGGAAACCCTAAATGACACACTGATACTAATGAAGTAGTGTTACACACTGATACACAATGAAGTAAGGATACAGGACTCAACATCTGTTTATGTGCAAAGCATCTCCTTGACCTTAAGCTTGAAAGGAAAAACTGCCTGGATTGAGACAACTGGAGAGGAATGGCTGGCTGAGGGAGCTGTTCTTCTCAGCCCACTGAAATGCCAAAAGGCCCAAGAAGAGATGGGCAGGACCAGCAAGAAGACAGGAGCCTATTGTAGAGGAGATGGTAAGAAGAGTTCTTGTACCAGCTGAGCTAAGGAAGGCAATGCAGGGCGTTCTGAGCTTTGCGGAAGCTTACGCACAGCTTTGCCAGAGTTGTGTAACTATATCTAACTGAAATAACTGATTGGGTTCTATGTTGCTCAAAGCAAGCTGATTGATTAACATAATTGATTAACCAAATATTTAACACGATGACCCATCCTCACTTCTAGAGATAAGATTATATCTTATTTTGAGGAATATATAAGACTTGTAGAAAGCAAGAACAGAGCTCAGGGATCATGGCTAGGGCGTTTTTCCCTGATCCTAACTCAAACCAGCAATGGCACTGTTCTGCACCCTACAGATAGGAGGTTAGATGCCAAAAAGGATTTTGAGGTCGACCAAGGTAAGCTTGGCAAAAGATTCTCCAGATCCTGATGAACTTGTTTGGTTAAGTCTTTCTTTTTTTCTTGAAGCTGTAAGATCTTCTCTTCCACTGTCCCCTCACAAATAAATCTGTGCATGAAAACATTTCTGTTGTCCTACTCTGTAAATTCGGTCACAAGCTTGATCTTCAAGGGATGGATTCCAGTGCATGTCCAGAAGAAAAAGATGGTTTCCTCCAGTCAGATTTAAACCAACACCTCCAGCCAAGAGAGAGATTAGCATAACCTGAGGATCCCTGAAGTGGCTAAATGCCCTTACCAAGTCCATTCTCTGTTTGGGGTTGACAGAGCCATCGACGGTGGCGTAACTCAGTCCATGCTTCTTCAGGTGCAGTGCTACTTCTTTCAGCATGCTGGTCCACTGAGAGACAGTGCCACTCTTTAGGGACCCTGAGGTTCTTCTCATTGCCTCCAGTTCTGCCAACAGAGATGATATCTTGGTGCTCCCTAGTGTGTCTTCAAAAAGCTCCACTGTGAAGCATGTCCCATTAAGGGAAATAGCGGGAGATGGCTCTGCATCATGGAGTTCAGACAAGGTCATAGCGCTGAGCTGCCCTTCCAGGGACAAAACAAGGCCTTCAGTTGTGCGGGATCCAGGGCTGACTTCAGTAAAGAAAGATGACAGCAGCACTGGTGCAGTCTCAGCAGCTGGGGCAGGATGTGGACAGTGCTGGATTTCTGCAAGTCTGCTGTCACCAGGCACCGGGGCTCACTGGACCCAAACTCTCGTACCACTCTATAGAATGGATTATTAGTGCTTCTTTCAGATTGGTCTCCTCCATTCTCATGTCTTTTTAGATAGGACTGAGGAGCTGACCTTGATCTTGCAAAAAAGACTTTGTACACAGTGTCTTCATTTTCGGAAAGCTTTAAATGATATAGCTGAAATTTACGCTGGGGCGGTGTCACCAAGGGTGAGTGCAATCATTGTCAAGATTTTTCCTAAGCCTGTGTCATCCACCAGAATCCCTCCTGTGGCTTCTGGTTTTCCTGCCGTAGTAACCAGGCTAATGCCTGCTTCTGGTGCAGTAGCAAAGGGACCCTCCAGCCAGCTGGATCTTCTGCCACTGCTGTCTCACCAGGACAGGACTCCAGTGATTGATGCAGCTCATCAAGGACTTCACTTGTGACTTTCCACACTGCATAATAGTGATCTTGGTTTCTGTGGCCTTCAGGGCACTGATTGGGTCCTCCAACAGATCCCTGACAGGCTGCCTTCAGTCCTAGAGATCCCACAGGCTGAAGATCATGACCCACAAGGGGCTGGGCAGGCACCACATGGGCAGGGTCAGTGGGAGCTTTGATGAAGTTGCTCTGTTTTGATGCTTGAGTATTGCTCTTCTCATTAGCACCTTGCTCTGGGGAGAGGGTCAGGGCACCAAGTGCTTCTTCCAACACCTGGATTTTACTAACTTCTCACCCTTATCGGGAAGAGCCTGGATGTTCACTGCTGTCAATGTGCTCTGCTTTTGTCTGAGCTGGGCAGTAAGGTACACATGCTGGGCTGCTGAGCTGGAGGGTTCTACCTTGCTGGAAATACTTGTGGCTGTGGATATTTTTCTTTGCACACTTTGATCAGGGGGTTGGAGATTCTTCTTTTGTTTATCCATCATCAAGGTAAAGAGTGGTGGGCTCTCTGGCTTATCAGAAATAAAGCAATATCATCTTTCTCACTGTCATCACTGCTAGAGGCAGCCTCTTCCAGAGAAAGCCTTGGTGCCACTGGTCCTTTCTGATCAGGCCCATGGGCCTTCACCTGGGCCTGGCAATGCTCCTGAGGGAGGCTTTTCTGGAAGTTCTGAGCAGATGGGCCATCGTTGGCCTCTGATTCCTTAGCCTTGCAGTTCTTGAGGTGGGCCTTGCTGAGCTGTCCCTCTTTCTGGGGCTGGTTTACTGGGTTCTGACTGTGAACAGTTCGAGGTAGAAGCTGGGTTTCCTTTCCTCTCAAGAGGTCTGATTTGTTTCGGACATCCTGACTTTCACCACCTGACTTCTCCTGGGGAGTCACGGATGCTGCTCTCAGCTCATTTCCATTGCGCTGTTCGGATGAAGTTCCTTCAGGCTCCTCCTCTCCACACTGAGCCTCTGCTCTTTCTTCTTGCTCATTCTCTTGAACTCCAGCTTGCTTTTTCTTTATCACCAGGCCAGATGAGAGGCCTTTCTCCATCCAGCAGCTAGAGTCAGGCTTCTGCACCTCCTTTTGATCGAAGAGCTGGTCTCCCTTTTCCCTTGGCTTCCTATCATCTGGCTTTTTCTCACCCTCCCTTTTGATGGGCTGTTTCCAAGGAGCTGGTTCTTCATTCTTGTCAAGCGCCTTGAATGGGTTTCTCAGCTGGTTGGAAGGATGAGGAAATGGCTCAGAGGCATGAGACTTATTGGTGACAGGATGATCTTCAGAATTAGGGTCCTGCCATGGAACACTTCCATTCCATTGTTTCCCCTCTTTCTTACTTCTAGTGCATCCGAAGAACAACCTGTATTCTTTCTTGCCCTGTGGTAGATACAAACCCTGAAGCTCTACCACAAAATCCTCATGAAATAAACAGTGGGAAACAGGAATGTCAGTGGCCTGCACGAAGCTGCACGTGTCCTCCCAGCACACACAGAAGCTCTTTCCCTTACTCAGTCCATTGCAAACACCGGACTTCAAAAAGCAGAAATTCTCATGCTCTGGGCACTAAACTTCTTCCATAGCTCCTCTCAGGCCTTCCGAGGAAGCTGCCTTGGCTCAACACCCGGCTTTATCGGATGCGTCCTTCAGTGACTGGGCCTTCGTGAATATGGATTTCATTATGGAGCACCTGCAGGAGACATTTCTCACTCGGCATGCACTTACTAAACAATTGGCTTAATTCATGTAATTAATCATATTTCTCGCCTGATAGTGATCGCTGCAAAATTTGTAGCTGATTTCTTGCCTATTTTGAGCCATGGACAGGAAACATTTTGAATACTGATTTTATTTCTGGCTTTAAGTCTTTTTTTTTTTCCTAGTCTAGCCTTTCTGCTTGTTCACTTTGATCCTAAGATTAACTTGCGTCTGCTCAGTAAGTCTCCTTAAATTATACTTGGGACAAGCATCAATAAGAATAAAACAGCAGAATAGTCCTGGGAGGCCAGGGATGGGTTAGCTCATCAGCACCCTGTGTGCCAGGCACCCTTTACAACGTAAAGTACACAGAGTGTGAGCGCCAACGCTGCTGACACCTGCTGACTTTTGTCACCTTTGTAGGCTCGGTGGTCTCACCTTTGCTGAGTTATGCTGCCTGGGAAAAGATAACCGACCCATCAAAGCTACATCTCCTAATCACCATGATTGACAATTTTCTGTTGCTGAATTACAGTTCGTTATGGAATTTCCCCCTCCTCTTAGTGTTTCTTGGGTTTTGCTGTTATTTGAGGTTCTCCATATGGGCTTCTCTACCTCCAGTCTTACTCTGTTTAGGGTTCTCTCCCACAAAGTCTTGCATGATTCACATGAAATGCCAGGTCCTCCTGCTGTAGCAAGGATGTTCCTCTAGCCACACCCAAATCAATGCTCTATGCCTATGAACGTCAGAGTTGAATGTCCCCTGCCCAGCGCTTCCTCCTTCCTTTTCTGCTTATTTTAAAGAAATGGTGTGGAGGTCACCTCTTCTAAGACATCTTCATTTACTTCCTCAAACCACACTCTCCCCTTCAGTACCTCTTCCCTGTATGAAGCCTCTTGCTGTCCTGTGCACAGCTCTATCGCTGACTTTTCTATTTTGGTAACAGCTTTATTAAGATATAATTCATACACCAACAATTTGTGCAGTTAAAATGTATATTCAGAGTTATGGAACTATCACCACAATCAATTATAGAACAATTTCATCACTCACAGTCCAATTGGAAACAAACCAAAGATCCATTAATGGATGAATGGATAAATAAAAGATAGTATATCTGCACAATGGAATATTATTTGGTCGTAAAAAGAAAGAAATGATGAATGTTACAACACAGTTGAATACTGAAGATGCTACTTGAAAGAAGCCAGTCTTTTGCACAATTTTTTATAATCACTGTTTTCTATTTCTATTTCATTCATTAGATTCTGGATAACCCAATGGCAGGGAATATCTGATGCATTTCCCCCTTAGGATACAGAATCCTAGAACATTAGGATTCTCAAAAGGAACAGAATCAATAGAAAATGTAATATACAATTATTTAAAGGGATTTATTAGGTCAGCTTCCAGGATCAGAGGTGGAAGAGTCCACAGTGGCCTTTGGCAGGCTGAAAAATCAGAGTCTAAGAAGCTGCAAGTTGCAGAATGAGAGGGAGCAAGGACGCAGAACCAGTCCCAGACTGAAGGTCTGGAAGCTCCCTGGAGAGTCACTGGTGTGAGTCCACTGAAAGGCTGAGAAAGCTGGAGTTGATGTCCACAGGCGAGGGCAATAGCAAAAGACAAGCTACTGCAGCAGAGTGGAGCTTTCCAAAGATAGGCAGGCTACTTCTTTCTTCCCCTTTCATTTCATATAAACTGCAAGCCTATTGGACAGTGCCATGTCCAATGGAGGGGACTTCTCTCCTCAGTTTGCATGCCAATCTGCATGCCAGTTTATATACCAATCATGTCTGGAGACATCCCGCAGACACACCCAGAACTGTGCTTCACTAATCTGCTCAGTGTCTTGTCTCTTAAACCAATCAAACTGACAATCAGGATGAACAGTCATGCACAAGGTAGAGCTTGGTGCTAGGAGGTACTCAGGGAGTATTTGTTGTTTAAAAACCCACATCATAAAACACTAGAGACTAAACCAGTGATGGCAAATCTTTCAGAGCTTTCAATAATATAAACAGCGTGCTGTGCCATGTGTGCTGTAGGTTCGCCACCACTGGACTAAACCATGGAGAGTAGGGAAGTAAATTCATGTATTGAAATATAACATTGTACCTTATGATTATGTACAATCCCTACATACTAATAAAAGTATAAAAAATGGTTGAAGGGATAGAAATATTAGGCACTCTGCTTTAATCATTGTATCTTGTAGGCATGTATGAAATTATTACATTAGAATCCGTAAGTTTGTATGATTAAAAGAATAATGAAAATTAAAATAAGTGAACTTAAATTCTGTAAAAAAGAAGGGGATGGTACCTGGTTCTTGGAATTCTTAAAATAACATGCAAGAAAGAACAAACTGAGGGAGAAACTTTCTTCTTGGAGCACATTCACTCTTCTTTATTTGTTTCCTTCATTTTTGGGGGGCCCAGGGGTGGACCTCGGAGCCTCACACATGTAAAGCAGGCGCTCTCCCAGTGAGTTAAACCTCAGCCCCAGGTTCATTCTTTGCAGTCACCCCTTGTGGCCCTCACCCTGTGCACACTTCCTGTTTCCTCATTAATGCTGCCTCTGTAAAGAAGATGGAAGCCTGAACTGTGTGCCTCCCTGTTCTCTAAGCGACTCTGGGTTCATGGTCTCATCCCTGCAGCTTCGCTGACCTCCGATATCACCAGAGGACAAGCTTCCTTCCCTGGGATGTGTCAGCTCTGTGCCTGTCACACCTGCCTGTCCTCACTTCCCTGACAAGGCCCTTCCTAGATCTGCAAGCTCTCCCTGTGACTTTGCGGCGCATGCTACCACAGAGGGCCAGGCCTTGGCTGGAGACAGAACATTCCAAATTGGAGCTTGGAGTGAGACGGGCATCTGAAGGGATGCGCTCCCCTCACTCAGGCAGGCAGATGCTGATGCTTAGAGCTATCTGCACCTGTGACCACAGGTTGTGCAGGGGCTAGGTCTGCACCTGGACCCTGTTACTCACTGCCTAGCTATGGTCCCGTGGACTGCAGCACTCGCCTGGCCCTCAGGGTTCTTTCAAAGCTAATTGTGCCTTTGGAAACTCAGCCATTTGTGCTCTCTTCAGAGCACTCTTTTGGTTTTAGTTGAACTTGTGTTGCCTGAGTTGCTGCTCCTAAAACCGAGAGTAGAGCCCTTATGTCCTTTACAGACCTGTTATAAGTTACTGGCCGGTGCACCACATCCTTGGCCTGGTTTGTGTTGCTGAAACTCACTTTGATGAATTCAGTGTCTCCCAGGCATGGGAGCGCCACACCTGGAGACCTCTCCCTCATGCACAATCTCCCCCAGTCTGGGACTTGCCTCTCAGGTGTATCTTTGAAGCAAAGGCAAGAGAAATAGCGTTAACTGTAATGGCTGGTGCCCAAGGTGCAAAGACTGGTGACCAAGGGAAAACCAACCTTCCTCCAGAGCCAGTGATTCCTACATCAACTGCGGCCCATTCCTACTTATAAGGTTAAAGCAGGAAGGTCCCAACCTAGCTTGGGTACCATACCTAACCCGTTCTCTGCTTATGACAAAAATCAAGAATGCTCTGAGCTAGTACGAGTAGATTTTACTCCACCGACCTGGCCTGAAACAGCAGACACTTACTTACATCCTAAAAGGCATGCCCAAGCGGAGACTCTATGCTACTGCAAGGAACAAAACAGGGCTGAGTGCAGGTCATGCACGTGTGTTCTACACTTGCTGTCTGCGCATGCGTACGCATTGATGGTGGTCCTCCTTATGCACATGCTAATGCTTTTCTGTGTACATGGCTCACTGTACTTTAACCATGGTGGCTGTCTGCCTGTGGATAGCTTACTTCATTTTCCTTTTCTGGGCTGTTCTATCAAGGAGATAGCCTGCATGTGATTTAATAGACATTTTCCCTTTACAGATTTCCACTGGCCATGTCTTACTGCCGTCTCTCATGCATCAAAGAGCTCATGGAGATGGTGACAAAACCACTCCTCTGTTTAGTCCTTTGAACTTTCCAGGTCCTCCTGTCTGGCTGTCGGTGCCATCTTCTTACTGCTCTGGTCATCTTCATTGACTGGAGACTTTGGCTCCTGCCCCGGAGTTCTCTCTACCTGTTATAGCTCACATCTAAAATGTCCCCCAGCAGTTTCATGTGTTCAGAGGTGGGGCTTTGGAAGGTGGCGGGATCATGGGGGTGCTTTATACATCGCAGAACTGATCTCTTGATGAATTTATAGCTACCTGTGCAGTTAGGGGTGAGGCATGCCTGGGAGAGTTGTGTCTCCTGGGGGCTGTGTCTCTCTCCCCAACTCCTTCCTTTTCTCTCTGCTTCCTGCTGCCAAGAGGTAAGCAACTCTGCTCTGCCATGCACTTCCATGGTTCTTCTGCCTTGGAGCCAATAGACCATTAGACCATAGCCAATAGACCAACCTCTCTTTTAAAATCTCTTTTAAACTGTGTCTAGTGTTTTGCCCCAGTGCTGGGAGACTAACACACCACCGTTATGCTTGGTTCCCTGCAGAGGCCTGCATGCCCACACGCTTGGCTGCCCATCTTGCTGGCCATTTCAGGCTTGGTATCCTTAGCTGCAGCTGCCTCGGCCATCTGCTTTCACAACAAGTCCTGACCCAGTCATCACTGGATGGTACTAACGCTGAGCTTGTGCCGATGAGAGAGCTAACAAATAGCACGGAGATGTGTGCCAGATGCTGCTCTAAGCACTTTCAGTTTTAAATCATTTACACTAATAACATCAAGAGGTACACGTTATTACCTGCACTTTATAAGTGAAGACGTCATCAAGAGTAGAGCATGGACTTTATCTTCCTTCAAGCTCATTTTGCCACTAACAGCTCTAGCAGAAGCTCCCGATCCATTTATCCCACCACATTACTTCACACAAACATAACTTACCACGTTACAAACTACAGATAGTCACAATTGAAGAGTCTAGTTTTATTCTGCATTGGAAGAAAAAGTTTTTTCTTTTCTAATAGGAAGTAAATGTTAGATACCCCCACAAGTCTCAACTCAGCCAAATAAGCTTTCCTTGGAGTAGATGCAGTCTGTGCAGCTCATGTTTTTCCTCTCGGCTCTTCTGGAATTTTGTGCCTGTTCTAATCTATATATTCTCATAAACTTTGGTGGTTTTATGAATAAATATATAAATGTAGCACATGCTTCTCCACCAGGCTGGAGCACATGCAGGGATGAAGTCTCATACCGTTTTACTTGGTATATCTCTTTCTGGGTTCAATGTCCACTGAATAGTTGCTTTCATACTTCTCCAAATCTTTTTAAAATTTCCTCTTCTGTACCATTTTTCTGGGTCAACCCGTTTAATTATTGCTAATATTCCTAGATTTTTCACCCACTCTTTCAATGTTTGTAAATTGCAATATGCCCATCCATATATTCACCTATATACTCATTACAAATACTTGAGAAATGCCTAGGAGGGTATCGTGTTGTTAGAAAGAAGAGACGATGTCCACTTTTAAGTAGCAACTGGAGGGTTAGTATAAAATTTTCCCAGTAGCAGCAGCAACAGGAGATGTGATGAACATTAGTGGATCATTTGGTATATACCAAAGTGATACTAAGTTTCCATAAGCATCCATTCATTTTGTCTGTATTTTACAGATGAAAAAGATATAGGCAGAAAGATTAAATACCTTGCCAAAAATCATAAAGATAGTTAATGACAGGCTGTGGACTGAATTCATATTCTGGTGTCTGATACCAAGCTTGTGATTGGCCCTGGAAGTGACTTTTCAACCTAGTGAACCCCTGGGATCCTCAGCAAGCTATGTAGAAAAGCCAAGGCAGGTCAACAGAGAGTGTGGTACTGTGCTCATGACTAAGGATTTTCATCTTCACCAATGCTAGGTTTGAGGCTATGGTTTTGTTTGCTGCATTTGTGCTAGTTTTGAGTTGACATTAACCCCACCATGACTTATAAGTTAAAAATCAGTTGTTGAAATTCCTGGTAATAAGAACAATGAAGTTTTGCAAGAAAGGAATGTAGAGGAGAACCATTCTGGAAGTTCTGAAAACATACCAAATGTTGCAAATTTTTGCAGTGTTGAGATCCAACCCAAGGCCTCTCATGTGCTTGGCAATAGCATTTCCCTAGGGCTCCCTAGGGCTCCCTAAGGCTCCTATTTGGCCCGGTATAGTGTCATTTGAGCAGTATGAATGTTTGAGTAGATTGAATGATTTTGAAGCAGAAAAAATTAACCAGGAAAACTGTAAAGTGTAGTGTGTCCCAGGAGAGAAGACTTAAAGTCATCAACACTGTCTTGATTACTTTTCTCTCACTCCTGAGACAAAATACCTGACGCCCAATATTAAGGAAGGAAAGGTGTCTTTAGCTCACAGTTTGTGGAGGTTTCAGTCCATACTTGGCTGGCACCAAGACAGGGTGGCATATGGCACAGGGCAACAGGTCATGGTGGTGGAAGATAGTAAAAGCAACAAGAAACCAAAGGGAGGAGCAGCAGCAAGCAGCCTCTTTCCCCCGCTTACATTATAAGCAAGCTACCCGCCCCCGCTGAGCGGGTGTAGCACTCACACTCATGAATCAAACATAAACTCTAGAAACCCGCCCCATCACTGCATAAGGCTTTGGGGAGACATCGAGAATCAAACCATAACAAACATAATGAAAACAAAAGAAGCAAGACATGGAACCCCCACATGTTAGTTCTGCCTCTGAGCTGGAAAGCTGGCATCACCCCATTGCTTGTGTGAGCTCAGGACTGGGCAGGGGTTTGAGAGCCAAGAAGCTGAGTACAGATGGCTACTGTGATTCTTTCTCAAACATTCAAATTCATGCGCCACAGAAACCCAAAAATTGTACATATTTATGAGGCACCATATAATCTTTCAACATATGAATGTGTAATTTTGTAATGTTTAAGTCAGGTTAAACACATCTACCATCTCCCCAAACATGTATCATTTATTTATGATCAAAACATCCAAACCCTTTTCTTAGCATTCCAAGTGCACACTTTTGTTATGCTTTCAGGTCTTTGATCTGTTTGAAGCCGGCCCTAAGTGAAAAGATTTCCCCTTTACTCTTGTGGTGACACCAAAGCTGCCGGGGAATTCTTCGTGTCACTTTCATAGAGCTTGGTGGGCATGACTGGCCTGAAATGATTTTCAGTGTGAACAAAACTGTGTCCACCTGTGAAAGATGTTTCTGGCAAGTTGGAGGTACTGGAGTGTAGGAACCAATGGATGATGTAGAAGAGAGAAGACAGAGGCTTCAGCGTTTTGAATAGATGAATCAACTGGAGATATTTGATACCTCTAGACAACCCTAACCAACAGATATTGGTACGGAGAGTGGGGCTGCTTCTGTCACTACCCGACTATGTGCTTCAGAGGCCTTGGCAGAGATTCATAGCTGAGAGCTTGCCTTGGACTTTTTAAGCAATGCTGGGCTTGTTGAAACTTTGGAGAAGGGATTACTGTGTTTTAGTCATACGCAAGGTAGTTGTACACATAACTCAGAATTGTGACCTTGTGTTTATTTGGAGATTAAGTATTGCTTAAGGATATGCACTTGGGGCTCAAGCTGATAAGGGGTGGGATGTGACAGGTAAGGCAGACTGACTGGGTTGCGAGCTGTCCAGTGGATTAGTAAAGCATATTTCAGGGTCTGTCTGGATGGGTTTGAAGGTGTGACCCTGCAGCTATATCTTGTCCCTCACCCAGTTCTTTTTCTCTGGCATCATTTCTTTGCTCTGCTTCCTGGATGCCATGAACTAAACATCTGTGCTCTGCTGCACCCTTCTGCCATAATATTTCTGCCTTGGAACCAGCCAACCACAGACTGGATCTCTTGAAACTGTAAGCCAAATGAACCCTTCTGAACTTTAAATTGTGCATGGGTGGCAGGTATAGTGTCCCAGCAACAGGACTCTGACTAATACAAGGAAAATTATTAGTTTGGAATTGAATCCTGTTTTGGTTACTTTTCTGTCATTGCTGAGACAACATACCTGATGCCCAAAATTAAGGAAGGAAAAGTTTATTTAGCTCACAGTTTGTGGAGGTTTCAGCACATACTCAGCTGGCTTCAAGGCAGAGTGGTATATGGCAGGGAGCAACCGTTCATGGTGGCCGAAAACAGTAAAAGCAACAAGAGCAAAAGGGAGGAGTGGTAGCAAGCAGCCTCTTTCCCTCCCTTACACTGTATGCGAACTATCTGCCCCAGGGTGGGTGTAGCACTCACAGACATAATTCCAACACTGAACCATGAATCAATCATAAACTCTACAAGCCACCCCATGACCGCATGAGCCTGTGAGGGGACATCCAGACACAAACCATAACAATCCTTTGTAGATCAAGGATTTCTGAAGGGGGTATAAGTGCAGTGCAGTGAGGAGCCTGCTGTCACTACATACAGGACAGAAGGAAGGCACTAGGAGTAGGGCTGTCAGTGGTGGTGCAGGTGGGAGGCAGGGAAGAGAGCCTTCCTGGGGTAAGTGATGAAAGGGATGAAGAGTGTGACACCAGAAAGGCTTAGGCAGCACAACCGGTGAATTCTCCAGCAGAGACAGAGACTGTGCAAACCACAGGCGGCAGTATGAAGGAAAGGGTCGGGGGGTGAAGGAGGAGTTGGTCAGTGATTGCAGGAGGGAGTAGGAGAGAAGCAAGTCCAGGCATGAAGGCTGGTGGGGTCTTACTATGGAGCTTCTGGTGCCTTCCAGGTTTGAAGCACTCACTGCCCAGCTCAATTGCTACATGTCTGGCAAATCTTCTCCATTCTCCCCAACCAGTATGACTTCCCTTTTCCTTTGTGCTTTGTAAGGAGAACCTGTATTTGTTTACTCTAAAGCTGTTTTTTGAGTCTAAACACACAAGGTATATCTGTCTTTCCTGAGGACCTCGTAGGGATGAGGGACCACAGGCCAGTAATGCAGAGGGAGACACCTCTGGTAGAGGGCTATGGTGGGCATTAGTAGAACACACTCTCAAAGATCTCACTCAGCCTGGGTCTCAGAGAAGGGTTCTGGGGTGAATTTGTGGGAGGAATTAGTGAAACAAAGTGCGGTGGGGGTGAGAGAAGAGATTCCACACAACGAATGGAACATTTATAGGATTCATCTGACAGCGCCTTGCAGTAGAGTGTTTTGTAAACCAGTGTTCCCTTGACGTCCCCTCCCAGTGTAATTGATGTTTGTTTAATTAATTGCGTCCCCTGAGCTGGGATCTGGAGCCCTTTCCTTCTAATTTGTTCAGAGACGCTTCCCGCCTGCCCACTGCCAATCAACCCTGAATTATGGCTGCAGGAACCAGGTACAGCTGCTTCAAGAATTTTGCTTCTTTTGTTTTTCAGGACAAAGTTTATGTTCACTCTCCTGCTCTAAAGTAAAAATAAGGAAATCACTTTTTTTGGGTCAAAATGAGAAGCAGCATTCATTACAGCATGTATACATCACTTACTGTGGACAATGGACACAAAATATACTAGGACACCAGTGATGCACATGTGTGGGGGGAGGGAAGACCCTCTCCTGGAAAGAGAGCGCAGGAAGCAAAGCAGCAGGCGCGTTGTGAGGGGGCTGGGTCTGCTGCATGTAGCGCAGTGGTGCTGTCCACCTTCTGCCCTGGAATATCTAATGGCATCTGATCAGCAGTTTCACTGATCACAGTTTTGTTTTGTTGAGACAGGCTCTTGCTGTGTAGTCTAGGCTGGCCTTGAACTCACTTTGTAGACCACGCTAGATTTAGACTTTCGGTGATCCTCCTGCTTCAGCCTCCCAAAGGCTGGGATTACGGGCGTTTGCCACCATACTCTTTTTGAGGCAAGAAGAAGACTATCTAACATGAACTGGTCACTAAGCTTGAGATAGTTTCTGTTCAATTTATGTGTGTTTTCCCTCTGGAAACCTAGACAAATAAGTACTGTTTGGTCCACAGGTAAGCAGAGAATGACTCCTTACATATATAGCATGTGAAAAATTTGAAATTTCTTCTCTGTGACGCTAACGTTGTCAATTCATCATTTGCTCGTTTTGGTAACTGTATAAATATTGAGGTTTTGCTAGGTGGACTCCCAGACTGCTGGGAGAAAAAGAAAGGAGAGTCATGGCCAGGAACTGCAAGGAGTTATCAGGGGCACGCTGAGCAGAGGGGATGTAAACCGGGCTGGGAGAGGAGAGGGCTGGTGGAGGAAAGAGCGGGCATTTCAGCTGTGAAGGGCAGGGAGTGTCCTGAGGTGGGGAGTTTAAAGGGGGCACCTCCAGCTGGGGGGGGTCTGGATTTAAAAGGCAGAACCACACTCAGGGAAGGGAGATGCAGGCCCCAAAGCAAGGGGCGCTGAGTGTTGGAGCCTGGCAGACGCAGGCTGGGCCTGCACTCTGTCCAGCCCCCACCCAGCCTGGCAAGACTGTCATGGCCGCCTTGGCCCTGGGGTCGGGGTGGAGAGAAGGACAATGATGGATTCCAAGCAGGATCCGGACTCTGCAGAAGACTTCTCTCCTGAGCTGGGCAGGGACAGACACAGACTGGCTTGCTGCCCCATGTGAGGGAGAGAGCTCCAGGACAGCAGAGAGAATGAGCTGGAGAGGCACAGCGGGAGGGGGAAATGTAGAGGGCTTCAGGGTGGCCTCTTTTGCACTGCTGCCTGAGGATTCGGGCTGTTTTAAAAACAAGAGTTGCAAGTTTAACAGCAATCCCTAAATGGCAAAAGAATCCTCCTGTAACGATAGAGGATTCTGACGCCCCTGAGGCAGCACGACCAGGTTTTCTCTGGTGTCTCTTGGTCTGCACCACCCCAACAGCTGCACACTCTGCCCTGTGGGTCTGCTGACTTCTGAAATAACCAACAGCGACAGTGTGTTCCCGTTCATGTTAGCATCACAGCGCCAAGTGTAAGGGAATAGTGTGGATAAGACACGTGGAGAGAAACCTGGAAAGGTATGGCATTATATTTCAATAGAAGAAATAAGAAATAAAAAGGAACAAAGGAAAAAACTAACAAAGCAATTGTTTTGTGAGTAAGTGACATTTATGGAAGAAATCTGAAGCTGGTATCTTAATTTGGCTATTTAACCGACATCAGAGGGCTGCAGACCGGAAGACGGCAGGCAGGGACCCTGAGCCCTGGAAGCCTGTTCTCCGGGAAGAGCATTTGCAAACTTTACATCTCCGTTGGCCTTCCCAGGGAGGTGGCCGGGCAGCACAGCCAGTCTCTTTCACAGCCTGGAGATGGCCACGCTCCAGAAGCTCATTCTTTTTGTTGGGCAGTGACTATCCAAACCATTTACTGTCTTGAAATATGGGGGAACTAAAAGCAATCCTTGGAGAACCCTTTATGGAGGTATTTATAGACAGTCATTGCACCAGGACAGAGTGGCTCGTGGATCCTGGCTGAGCCTGGGTGATTGCAAACGAGGCCTCCCTCCAAATTCCAGAGGAATAAAATGCACGGTTAAAGTGTCCTCTACAGGAGACTGCGGAAGCATAAACAGTAATAATTCAAAGAGATTACGCCAAGCCAAATGAAATAGCGGGAATGCTCTGAGGCCACCTGAAAATCAGGGCTTTTTAGAAAGCACAGTCAGGGAGTCAGACTCTCAATCCTCATTCGGGGCCCGCTGATCCGTAAGGAGCAGAGACGGGAGGCTGAACAGCACAGAGGCGGCCAGCCACCACGGCTGGGACCAGATACGTGAACGCGGTTTTGTGCAAGTTTTTGAAATTTTCAATGTGACCCGTCAGCAAGATATAACAAATAAATATAACAAATAACAAATAACAAATAAATCACATTGTGTTATATTTGTTTATAACAAATAAATCACATTGTGTTATATTTGTTTACAACAAATAAATCACATTGAATACAAGTTCTAATAGAAAACCTACAAATAATTATACTTGACCTGAAAATTTCAAGTTCTGGGGCTCCTTTGCTTACATCTCTGCATTAATGATCAGATATTAAGGATTTACTGGGTTATGGATGAAAGGCTTGTGCATTCTTACAAACTAAAAAGCCATCAGAGATAAGTTCTAAGGGAGTTGGAGATTTTCTACCTGGGGACCTATGTAAAATTCCTTAATAACTTGGTAATAATGATTTCCTGTGTGCCCTTTAGTGATTCTGGTGTGTGTGTGTGTGTGTTCACCTGCATGAGCGTGCTTATTGTCTGAGTCAAAAGTAATTTCAAGTGGGCTTAATAATTAAAATACAATTATCTTATGTCTTTCAATGAGTGTGGTTATAGACGTTTGTGTTTGTGATATTTTAGAATCAGGAACTGTCAACACATGTTGCTTTTTTATTTGAAGAACATAAAAAGACAATGTCAAAACACATATAGATGCAATAAAAAATAAAAACAAAGGGAAGGGGAATGGCTGAGGAGAAGAAGGTTCGGGACCAGGGTTGCTCAAGCCGAATGGAGGGGCCAGGCTGGGCAGTGGGGGGAACTGTGAGGCAAGGAGGGTCCTGATGCCTCACCTTTCACTGTGTGCGCAGGATTCATGAGTAATTGCTATATTATCAAAATAACTGATCAACTACATACGTGTACGAACACATACAAACACACTTACAAGTGAGGTGCGCATAGACTAATACTGAGAGTGTGGTCAGCCAAAGATTATGACTAGCCCAACTCTCTGCATTTAAATCCCAAAGAAAAAATAAATTCCATAGTAAAGGAATCTTTATGTGGAGCCCTTAGAAGCTTTACGATCTTTTCTGTCCTTAAAAAGGAAGACGAGACAACCAGAACAGTTATGGAAACACAAGTGAGGACAGTCCACTGTGCTGACAGGCCGCGTGTTTTTGCTGCTTTCAGCCGGAAAGGCTCGATTGCGATGTAAGGAAGAAAAGAAGTATTTATCTGCAGACGTAGAAACTCTGGGCAGTAGACAGCAACGCAGCACCCACTTCCACCACCTCCTTGGTAGTGATGAGAATGGTGTATGGAACACAAAGCTCCAGACCCATGAACTTGGGTTCCATCTGTGCTGCCGGCTTTCGGGGGTCTGTCACGCACAGGACGCCCGGAGTGAAACTGAGCTCCACTCCACTGTTTGCCTGCAGTACTTCTAGTTATAGCTGCCTCTAGCGGTCAGTGCTTATATGGAAATACCACCCCAACCTGCGTTAGTATGTCCAGTTGCTATGCATTACTGAAAATTGAAAATAATAGATAAAGAGAGAAGATGGTGCTGAATAGATATGGTCCCATAATGAAGCAATATTGTTTTCAACACATCCAAGGAAAGAAATGTCGCCATAAAATTCGGCTAAATAAAAGTGTTTTAAAAGCCATAGGATCATGTTAGGTACCGGAGTCTGAACATAAAATTATCCATTTTCTCCCTGAAAAATATGGCTCAGATTTCCTTTGGCCAAGAGGAGAAAATGAGAGTGCAATAACATTCTAATTGTTTAAACCGGTCATTCCCCACCCTTACAAGTTTTCAAAAATCACTCTCACCAGATACTTTATCTCCTGCTAAAAAAGAGAAGCGAAAGAAATTTTCAGAATATTATTGTGCGTATTTTACGCGGAATGACAATCAAGGTAGCTGTACCAATTTGTTTTTGGTAACATTAATAATTCAAATGTGACCTAACCAGAAATACAAGGTTTGTGCTTAAGAATATTCCAGATTTCTGGTGGTATTTGGGGCGTTTATGTCTCCCCGAAGAGGTGTTTTCCCAGTTCAAGGGCTACTCCAGTGTCTGAAGCTCCATTTTGGTTTTGAACCGGGGCCCTCCTGTCCCTCCTCACTCTGTAGGTTCTACTCTCGCTTCCACCTCTTTCTGGTGTAATTTTCTTCACAGAGTTTTGGGAAGTCTCTTGATTTTTGCCTTATGCAACACATTTGTAACTTGTGGCTCTGTTTACAGGGTTTTCATAGAAATTGTGAAAAGAGATTATATATGAGAAGTTATATATGAGAATGTGTTCTCATAGAGTCTCCCAGGTGTCCACATTTACAGCAGCACAACTCGACATAGCTAAACCTTGAAAGCAGCCTAAATGTCCATCAACAGATGAATGGATAAAGGAAGTGTGGTATTTACACAGTGGAATACTATTCTGCCGTAAAGAAGGATAAACTTGGATCCTTTGTAGGAAAATGGATACACTTTGAGACTGCAGTGTTGCTCTGTTTTTTTTTTGTTTTGTTTTTCTTCGGGTAACAGGAATCGGACTCATGACCTTGGGCTTGCCACTGAGCTAAATCCCTAGCCCGATGAAACTACAGTGTTAAGTGAAATCAATCAGACACACAAGCTTAAATATTGAATAGTTTCTTTTGTATGAGACACCCAAATTATCAATAATGAGCAAAGTAGAGATAAATTCTAGGATGCAGGGAGTCAGAGCTTTCTCAAATGGGAAATTGACCAAGTGCCGGAGGTAAGGGAAAGGGGAGGAGAGAAGGGGTCAGGATGTGTTCACACAAGGAATGTAGACATTGCGTACTGCAAATACTTGTTAATGAATATTTGAACAGAAGAAAATCTCCAGGGTAGTGGTTCAGATGGAAAAATATATCTGTAATATCTGCCGTCTGTGGACACTGCATTCATTTCTCTCACTCTCTACAAAGGGCTCAGAACTCCACGCAACATAGCAATTGATGATTTTTCTGAATTTTTTATGATTTTCAAATTTAAGTGAAAAGCACCACAAAGCTGACAGGATGAAGGCACCTGACGGGGAAAGGCCAACCGCCCAGCATCCAGGTGAACTCTGTCCTCACTGTAGCGGGTAAAGCAAGAGAACACGCTTCTCTGTAGGAAACAACACTGAAAAGAAATCACTGGGAGGGGAGGGAAGCAAGGAGAGGCAAGGGAGTGGGTGGGCCTAGACTCCTATGCTAGGACTGGAGTGGCAGTCACATCCTTTCCAGTTGTCCAGTGCCTAAGGGTCCTGTCCTGGTTGATGATGCTCCAACCTCCTGGCTTTAGCCCTCCCCCGTATTAAACGGCATCTCATCCCCAGGGCTGACATCTTTTGTTCCCAGTAATGACCCTTTATCTGGACCCTTAAAAAGTGATTGAGGACCGGGGGAAGCTTAATTTATTCATCTTATTTCTGTCACACTCATGTATATGTCATGTTTATCAAACTTTTTAATTCTCAGGGCCTCTCCTGAGGCTGTAAAGTATAAAATTATGTTTATACTAAGTTTATGAAATAAATTATAAAATATATTTTCTGCACTCAAAGGCTGGGAAGTTTCAAATTTTAAAATTCAATTTAAAATTTAAATTTTAAGTGTATTTTAAATTAACAATAATGAGCCTATCCCATGTTAAAATAAATAATATGTTCTTATGAAACATCAGTATGTTTTCCAAAACAACAAAACTTGAATGAGAAGGTGAGGTTCCTCTGTATTTTTGCAAATCTCTTCATGGTGTGACATTATAGGTGAACAGCTAGATTGTCCTACTGCGCCTGCTTTGGTTTCTTAAGATGATTTTTGGTTGAAGAGTGTGGGAAAAAATGCATTTTTAGGAATGGAAAACACTTGTACAGTGAGGGTCTAGATCATAAAAATGAAGCTAGTGTCCCTGAAGCCCCTGCCACTCTCCCTCCCCGAGGGGACCACACCCCAGCTCTCCACGGCATCTGGAGTTGTTAGGGGACTCAGGCTGTCACCGACTTCGCAGGACGGGAAGCAGAAGCTCATGCCTGAGTCAGCCCCCAGCCCTCTTGACAAGCAGGTCTGCCCTGTGACCTGCCCTCCACTCACCTTTCTTCCTGGGCTCCATACCCTAACCTTGCCTGTTCAGAAAAGGAACATGTTCCTCACACAGATGGATGTTTGGGAGAGAGGAGTTAAAAACTTTTTTTTCAAATAATTATGCATGTTTTTCTTTGATATCACGCCCAAACTCAGCAAGTCATGTGTACTCAAAAGTTAGTTGCAGCACAATCTGAAACTATACCCGGAGATTTTCCCCACCTTTTCTCTGCTGGTGTTATAGGCAGCTGAGTTAGATAGAAATATTATAGGCAGTCAGACAGGACCAGACCCTCGAAAGAGTCAACATGGAAGACAAGATACCTTGGTACTTGCTGTGGGTCAGACCTCTAGACAAAAGACTAAGCAAATGCACCCACAAACCTCCCTAGGGGTGGACATCAGGGATTCACATTCTAAATAGGTAGTGATCACCTTGAAAAAGCCAGGAGGAGTCACTAGCCCAACCCGTACAGGAAAAGCCCCTGTTCTGTATTCACGCCTGCTTGCTATGTGACTCGTGACCTGCTTCCCCATTTGATCCTAATTTGATCAATTTTACCCGAACAATTATCCTTGTAATCTTATTGGCTGACCATAGTTTTGTCCCACCTCATGCCCACCTTGTCATTTCCCATTTTCCCCTATCTTGGACCCGCCTCACCTCGGGGTTTTGCTCTATAAAGTCCCTGGAAAGGGCAGGGTCCTTGGCAACCCACTCGGCCCCCTTCTGTCCCTTTCTTGGACAGAAGCTTTCTTTCCCTCAATCAATATATTCTACTCTTAGCCTTCATTGTTCCTAAAATTCATTCTTCAATTTTAGAGAACACGAACTCTGCCCAGATACCATTCAGGTTGGGAGTCTCTTTCCCCTATATCACTCGAAAGCAGACAGAGTAGCTGGAGATCTAATTTTCAGACTATGAACAAGAGCCAGGGTCAAGTCAGGTAACATGCACCAAAGATGGACAGCAGGAAGTCAGAACAAACCTGTGTTTCTTCTCCCAAACTGAAAGAGTTACACTACCCATAGACTCTCTTTGTTGCTTCATTTTACTTGAAAGAAGAATAAATCTCCTAATGTGCTAAGCCACTATGATTTTGGTTTTCTTTTATTATTAGCTAAGTCTGATCCTAATTGATACAAAAGCACTTTAATAGGCGCAAACTCATATTCCTCATTGCCCCTTTGTAAATGAAACTGATGTATTAACTTCACCCACAAGAGAAGAACAAATCAGCACGTCTGACTCTTCGTCTTCTTTTTAGCTCTCGTTCATCTATTTGCTCCATGCATTTGCTGGGCCATCTGAATTCTATCCCGATCCACAACCACCAAATTATTTGCATCTTATTTCAAAGATTTTATGAATAGTGTGTAAGAACATTTTAACTCTACCTTAAATGTCTGGACCATTGTTATGTCTAACTGAATTTAATGCGTAGTACAACTACTTTCATTCAAATCATGTCCCCATTTGTGATTTAATCCTTTGTTTGGCTTTCTACTGTATTGGCATCATTTAGAATTAGATTTGTTGCAAGTGATTGAAATCAGAAAACAGTCATGCCACGTGGGGAGTTTATTTCTGTCTTCCAAATGATGTCTAGGAGAGGGTGGGGCAGGCATCAGAGGCTTCTGAGCTTGGGGTTGGAGTGGCAGGGAGCGAGTGTGTCCCTCAGGCAAGGACACTTGTGACCGGCCCTTGGCAGAGCTTGGTCAGCAGGGCCACGGCCTGGAAGGGAGCGGGAAGTGCGGTGTAAACCCGAATGGCTGAGTGCTGCCCGAAGGGAGAAGGGAATTCCTTTTGGACAACTAACGTGCAGGTCTGTCTGCGCTGGGCTGCAGAAGCGTGTCCCACATCACGTCCAGCAGAGCTCCATGTTCTGGAAAAGGGTGAATGTGTCCTTTTCCTTTCAGACAGGACCGTGGTACAGACATGACAGGGGCTACCTGCAAATCATTTTGCTGTAATCGCCTTGCAAACGTCTTTGCTCCCCTATGATCACAGATCCGGCTGAGACACCCCCAGCTCTTCTCTCTTCTTGAACTAAGCAAAGCCTTCTCTCTTAGTTTTCCAGGCAAATGAGGTAGCTTTTTACCTTTAGACCCACTTCTGGAAACTTTTCTCTTAGTAAAATTGGGTTGTTTTTGTTACTTTTGCTTTGTTTTTCCCTTCAGAATCAATTTTGAATAGTTCCAGTAGCTATTGGTTGTCCTCGTGTAACACACTGCTACATTCTCTTCATCTGTGTGCTCTTTTCCTGCTGCATGCGTGGCTTTTTTAGGTCCTAACGTAGCTGACATAATTGTTAACAACATCAATTATAGTTTTTGTTTCAGATAAAGGTTTGGAATTTTGTAACATTTTAGTTTCTCCTCAGTTTTCCTCATTAGCTCTAACAGCTTATTTCAATATGGTTTTATTTTGTTTTTATTATGAAATAATCTGCTTGCAGACATGGTACAGAATTTACTCAAAGAGCTTGGCTTTGGGTCATTGAGAGTAAATTGCCGCGTGATACACTGTGTGTTTCCTGCGAACTAAGTCATTTTCCTGCGTAAAACACCATAACCCTCAAAGTCAGGAAACTGATAACGTAGTGCTACACTCTGACCTGCAGAGCGCACTCAGGTTTCATCGCCGGTTGCAGTAATTCTGCTCTCAGGTCTGATCCACTCGCAGACGTGGGCGGTAGTTGTCCTACGTCTTAAGTTGCTCCTGGCTGGAAGTCTCCTTGTGTCTTCCCTTGACTCTCGCAGCCTGGACACTTTGTAGCTTACAGGCAGTTTATTTTCTAGGACAGCCCTCAGATTGGGTTTGTCTGACAAATAGATTCAGGTCTTGCAGCGTATGAGTTCTTTCCGTGCATCTTGGCACATATAGGTGGCTGCAATTTGTCCTGTTACTAACGTCAACCTTGAACCCTCAGTGACGGAGTTACCCGGCTCCGCGCCGTGTAGCCACCATTAGCAGGAGAGCGTTCTGAGAGGCAGGAATGCCGCACAGCCCTCCAGCTATCACGTGTCTTGGCACCAGCTGGCAAGTCCTGGATGCACCATTGCAACGACTGATCAGTGGTGTCCCACGGCTGAAAGAGGAAGCCTTCCCCTCTCTCCCTTCACTTGTTTATGTCCTTATGCCAGCACAGAAGCAGATTCCCATTTTATGTGGTCTCATCGCCATGCTCTTTCCCAAATGGCCAGACCTGACTTGGGGGGGGGTTCTTTGCACTGGTTTCTGTCATTTTGGTTATGACTTCATTGTTATGTTGGGCACATCACGACATCATGGGACAGCAAGGTACCCAGGTTCCTTTCCCACTTTTTCCTACCCCAGCCCTGGAACCAGCTTTCTCTTCATATGGAGTCTGATATCTCTTTGTCTGTGTCTTTCTCTCTCTGTTTCTCTCTCTCTCTCTTTCTGTGTCTCTGTCACTGTCTCTGTCTCTCTCTGTGTCTCCATCTCTGTCTCTCTATCTCTCTCTTTCTCTCTCTTGTTTGTAGGGAAGGGTATTTGACTCAAACACCCCATGCTTCTGTCACTAAAATGCACATGGCACTTTGTTTAAAAGTAACAAGGGTTGGTATTCAAAATGGGAAGCTAGCTAGAAGATATACTCTGGAGACTGAAAATAAACTAGATCAGAAACAAAGCAAGTCAATTCTGCCAACATTCTCAAGCCAGTTTCAAACATTTCTTTGCTGATTGTGTCAAATTAAGGAAAGAAAGATTAACACAGACTTTTAAAAAGGGAAGCATTCTGCATGGAAATTGATCAGCAATACAAGCAAAAGTGAAAATTGCTAGGACAACAAAAGAGTAAAACTATTTTGTACATGTGCACAGCAGTGTACAAATAACTCTGATGCAGAAGATGCTACTTTTACATACATTTTTAAAACTCTCACTCCAGATCTAGTGTTCATACCCATAAAGAGAATCCTAAGGGTACCCTGATGATATGCTGAAGATGTGTACAGAATCTGTCATTCCCGGCCACCAATCCAGGGCATTCCTCACTGCACTTGTCACACTTGGGCACTCAAGTGACAAATGATATCTAAGTCCAGTCAGTTCAATTTCAATCTACTAATTGTGGGAAGATCAGAATGGGGTTGCTAGTTCTGTCCATTTATACATTTCATCTACATCAGACAACTGCCTTCAAAGAACACTGGTCCTGTGTTATGATTTGTGTCTGGATGTCCCCCAAAGCCTCATGCAGTCATGGGACTTCCTGAGTTTATGACTGATTCATGGTCCAGTGCTGGGATTACGGGTGTGAGTGCTACACCTGTTCTGGGGCAGGTAGTTTGCACACAACATAAGGGAGGGAAAGAGGCTTGCTCTTTCAGCGGCTGCTCCTCCCTTTTGCTCTTGTTGCCTTACCTGTGTTCTGCCACCATGAATTGTTGCTCTGTGCCGTGTGCCACCCTGCCTTAGAGCCAGCCCGGCATGGACTGAAACCCTTACAGACTGTGAGGTAAGTAAACCTTTCCTTCCTTAATTTTGGATGTTGGGTATTTTGTCCCATCAATGAGAGAAAAGTAACCAAAACACCCTGCAACTGTTCTTAGCTTGGGGGTGTTTCCATGGGTTTCATTGGCTTGAGTCATGGAGGGTATCAGGGGTTTCCTTTGGAACCAGAGAGCCAAAAGAAGAATTATATTTACTTTTGCATTTATTGGCAACAAGGATAAATTCAGTTCAAAGATCCAAAGCTATCTATCAGGGAAATTGAATAAAGACCTCAATAAAGTTACAGCCAGAGCACTAGAACCTTTGCTGGATCCACAGCAACATCAGGAGGATTTATATGTCACCATTTGGACTTCAGAAGGAGCCAAATGGTGGGAGCTGGTCAGTCTGTTCTCTTACACCCCCGCACCGTGTTCCGCCCTCTCTGATTCACAGACGCTCCAAGGGTCTCTTCCTCTGCCTCTGGTCACCTCTGAACAACTACCCACTCTCATCACACTGCACTATAACCTATTCAGACTGTCTTCCAGAGAGGAACCAGTGCCCCATGGGAGAGCAGTCAGACTCCTGTCTCTTCCCTTGTGGCGGAGTGCAGAGCCGGTGGGCACACAGCACTCACCAGCTACACCTTGAGCAAATCTGTTCTCAGTGCTTCCTTAGAAAGTTTGCTCTCCGGAACACACGCTTCTTTTACTCTGCTCGCTTAGTGTGTAGCATGCTCCTCCTCCCCAGTGTGGGCTGCTCAGGTCCACCTCCTGGCTGGTACATGCTCCACACTTCCTTCGGGGAGTCGAATCCATAGCTTTATTTTTCTGATGATTTTGGAAGCAGTATCCATTGAAGTTGGGTTCTTTCATCCCAAGATTCTTTAAAACACAAACAGCCACTGATTCTTGCTGACTAGGTAGAAGGGTAAGTGCTTGGGGCAGAGGGGTAGCAAATCCCCAGCACAGACTTGAAGTAGATGGCGTAGCACTTGCATCTTGCCCCCACTTGGGGTCTTTGCTAGTCCTCCAGGGGTCCCTTCCCAGGTGTTGTTGACTCAGAGACTGTAGAAGGGAGCCTCTCAGGCAGCACCCCCGGGAGCAGGTGCGGGAGGAGGAAGAGGCTGCCTCCCACCAGGGAAGGCCCCTTGTTCCTGCTCCCACACAGTCGGCATGCAGGGGGCAGCACCTTCCGACCCACCTTGGCCAAAAGTTGATGTCTCCCATCACCCCCACCCTTGCTGCTGCTCTTCTGTGATTTTCTTCCTTTTCTTAAAATTTCCCAGAGCAGAGTTCCCAGTTGAGCCAGGAATGTCCCCGATTCCAGTCTTACTCCACCACTCAATCCCAGTGTAGCTAATGGAATGCACAGATCTAAAAATGAAAATAACAGGAAAAGAAAAGAGATAATCTTTTTGAGTGTTCTGGTGGGCAATTATAGTGATCGCCATGACTGTATGCTTCCGGCATGCCAAGGCCCCCGCTCCTGAGCATGTCTATTAAATTGCACAAACACTCATGCTTGCGTTGACAGAGGTTTACATTTTGCACACACATGCGTCTACATATTCTCACTTGATAATCACAACTGCCCTGGAGGTACAGCCCCTTCACCCCATTTTATAGCCAAGAAGAGGGAGGCCCAGAGTGCTGAGGTGCTGGTCTGAGAATATTCCGCTGGTGCTGGGGCCAGCCAGGAGCCCGTCCTGCATTCGGACTCCAAAGCCATGGCCCTTTCCGCACGTCTTTGCTGCCCTTTGGGGATGCCACTGATCTGCAGTGTGCAAACAGGAGGGAGGGCGAGTTCCCAGCTTCTCAAGGGTGGGGTCCCAGTGGGCATTACCGCGTGTGCAGATCTGGGCCTCGGTGCCTCTCCAAAGCTGTGAAGTCTTCCTGTTGCTGCCTCTACGGGCATCCAGGAAGCCTGGGTATGAGCAGAGGAAGGGTCTCAAAGTGTGGAAGGGGTCGTAGCCAGTGCAGAGACCCTAACTCCACCCAGATTCTACAAAGGGAAGTTTGAAGGGCAAGGAGGCTCCCCACACGGTGATATCAGTCCTAAAGGGAGGCCGAGAGTCTGTCCAGTTGGCACCTTGGCCTCCTTTATTGATGTCCATGGTGAGCTGTTGGGACCTCGCTTGGGGATCTCATTAGCCCCCCACCCCCAGCCCCAGCTCTAAGCAGCGCCGTACCTGTTCCGGGAGTGCGGCGGGAACCTGCAGGTGGCCGGCAAAGCTGCTGCCTCATTTCTTCAGGGCTGCTTTTAGTTGCTCCGATTCTGCAGAAGGAGAAATCAAGGTCCGCAGAGGCCACGTCTCGTGGCTGCAGTCAGCAGTACTGGGCCGTGTGGTCCAGAGTGCTGACCCCAGGGCTCCCACCTGCCTGAACATTGCGGTGTGGGTGGCTTCTGGGCCATGCTGGCATCTGTCCACTCCCTCTGCGCCCGGCCCTCCAGTACCTTTCTACCAGGCTCAAGTGCACCCAGGACTCACTTCCATGACAAGGCTGATGTTTAGTGAGAACGTACTCAGCGAAACGCCCCAAAGAGACTCTTCTAATAAAAAGGGAATGCAGTGAAAGAGAGCAGAAGCCAGGACTGCAACCTTGCTAAAGGCCAGAGAAGGCGCGGCTCCACTAGTCAGGAGCGGGTGGGGTGCAGAGGGGTTATACCTGTGGCCTCTCCTGACTCACTGCAGAGCTGTTTCTGCTTCAGGCAAGGCTGTTGGCTGCAGAACTAAAGCCACGGCTGCTGCAAGGTATCTGACCGCAGAGCCCAGGAAGGGGGCACAGCCCACCCTGCTGCTGCGGGGCCTGGGCATGCACCCAGGCACTCTGTGGGGCAGCAGGCTGCACATCCTTCCACGTGAGTGTCCTGAAAGACAGGGGTGATGGATGGAAACTTCAGCCCCGACTCAAGGGCCTGCAGAGCTGAGGGACTCTTCGTCCTCACCAGAGGTCAGCTTCCAGCCCCTCTGGCTGCCTGCGGCTTCCGCAGCTCCCACGAGCCTCAATTCTCCCATGCTCCACAGCTGAGTCTTGCTTGTTCGGGGACAGTAAGAAGAGAATAATTTGACACTGTCACTAAGTGGGAAGCCTTTCTGATTATTGCTCTCCATGAAAAGTTACCAGCTGCAGCCCTCGCTGGCTGCCGACGGCCCGCATGAGGTGGCAGGATGTCTTTCTGCTCTGGTTCCCCGAGTTCTCTGTGCTGAAGCCACTGCTACCTCTGACTTTTCTGAAAGTAGCTGAAATGCACTGTGGAGTGAATGTAGTTCTCTTGCCAGCTAATTAGCTCCTAAAATAGACCCAGCAGCTTTTATTTTCAAGGAAATACTTACTTGTTGAAGGAACATACCTATTTCTAATTCAGTGGCTTATAATTTTAGCTAAGAGAGAAAAAAGCAAAAGAAATATCTCATGTCTAAGGCAGGACAGTTGCAGAAGTGACGGGGGAGACAACAGTGCTCTGGGTTGAGGAGGTGATGGGTGAGCCCGAGGCCCTGGGAGGAAGCGTTTTGGGGGCTGAGAACAACTCCATCGCATCCACATTGGCTCAAGGACCCAGGGGCCTCCACCGTGGGTTTCTGAGCACAGGTCCAGGAATTTGCATTTAAATCACCACCTGAGATGATTCAGCCCACAAAAGTTTGCAGTCACTGCCCGCTACTTGGGACTCATATTTGTCTTCTTGAAAGGGCGGCTGTGTCCGTGTGACTTTCTCCAAGCATCTGGGTTATGACCACCCTTGAGCTGGGCCTGGGGTGATGGGAGGAATCATGCCACTTAGCTGAGTTCTCCCCTAAGGGTGGCTCCCAGGGTTCACAACCAGCATCATCGATGCCTGACATAGAACTCACAACAGGAACCCTAACGTGCCTGGGCCCACCTCATCAGATGAAGAGTAGGCTGTAGGTTCGTCAGCTCTGCCCGACCTCTCTCCTTGTCCAGTGTGTCAGTTTATCATCTCTACATTTATTTCCTTACTTGAGACACAAAGACTAATAGCACCAGCTCCAAACTGTAAAGATTGTTTTACAGCCCAGGAGTCCAAGGTTAAGTGACAGGAGCTCCAGAATTGTCACTCTTCTTGGTCAGACCAGTTGCTCATGTCCTTGATTTATATGCTTGTCCTCTACAGCTTAGCACATTCTGGCCTCAGTCCTGTGGAATGCAGAGAGACAGAATACACCACAGGGATGAACTGCAGACTATATATATAGTTCCCCCGCTCTGAATACCCAACTCGCTTAAGTTGCTCCTAGCTAGCAGTTCACACCTAAGGTTGCATTTTACAAATAGCACGTGATTGACTCTTTGAAGTGAAATGTGCTCCTGAATATTCTGGTGACCAACGAATGTGATCTTGCTTGTAGAAAAGCTTGTGGTGCGTGAACTTAGGTTAACAAAGCTTATAGTATATGACAACCACCATGAAAGTGCTTTATACTTCTCAGTTCATGGACTTCACAGCAAAAATCTGCCACAGTCCTTCATCTGGTGATGTCAATGAATGCACTTTATGATTCCCACTGTCATCAGGGAAGGTGCTGGTTGTGACCCCTGGCATCCACCCTGAAGGGAGAACTCAGCTAAGTGCCCAGGGTCCTAGCTCAACTGTGATCATCACTTAAGTACATAGAGTCATAAAGTAACCCTCCCCCCCACCACACACACATGCACATGAGTAAGCCAATGGCACCCAACAGTCTGGGAAGTTATAGGTCTGGAAACACAGTGGGGTGGAATAGTTTCGGAAGGAAACCTCTGCAGTACTGGAAGGGTAAAAGCGAAGGAATCAAGCGGGGAGGATGCACTTTGGACTCAGCCTCGGACTGTGCCACGGGGTCCTGCTTTCAAATCTGTGCACTTTCAGAAAGCAGAGGACACTGTTACGGCTGGAGTGAAGGAGCCGGTGGGAAATGAAATGTGCCCCAAGGTGTGGCTTCCTGCTGGGGGCTCTCTGCACTGTACCTCCTCCGTTTCCGATCTGCAGGAGGGCGAGATCAGACTTGTCCTGCAGACAGGGAAAGCGCTTCCTCTCCAGAGTGTCTCCTTCAGCCAATCAGGGTGACGCCGGCCTTTGAACACAGTGCTACCATCTCTGTGTTGCTATTTATAGCTTTAGAAGTGATTCATAGCTTCCTTCTTCAGAGGAATTCAATTAAAGCAAAGAAATTAGAATAGAATAAATCTCATTCTTTTCTATTGGAAACTACTCAGCCATGTCTCTCTTCTCAGGGAGTCTGGGCCTCATCTTTCCTACCCCCAGTGCCCCTGACCTCTTCTGCCCACCCCTCATTGAGGTCCTGTAACTGTCTCCTCAGACCCCTCCTCAGCCTCTGGATATGCACATTGTCGTTTCCCACAGAGCCTTCTATGGACGTTGTTTCCTCATGCAGAGTGTGGCCTGGGAGAACCCCAAGAGACAAACGAATTCAGGTTCAAACTTCAGACACAGTGGCAGAAGCTCTGTACTAGCCTTCCCATAATTAGCACACAAGTCCAATTTGTCTCAGAGTCTTGAGCTTGGGAAGTCCTCGCCAGCATGAGGGAGGCTGGGAAAGCATCCGGATGTGCCTGGTGAATACCAAGAAAGAGGAGAGACACCCCCAAGCCAGTACCTCCTTGATAAAGCGCCCGTGACCAATGGTGATGAATGGAACCAACGCAGGAGGACAGAAGAGGAAAAGGGAAGAAGGCGCGTGCACATGTGACCAGGCATATATCATCGTAGCTCCCCCTCAGCACCTCCCGGAGGAGACTCTTGATCTTGGACTGAAGACTGCCTCTGAGGAATACACTGCAGAATTGCAAAAACTGGAGGTGACTTGACAGTGTCATGCGGATCCTAACTCCAAAGCCCTGCTCTCCCAAGGAAGCCTCTGTCTGACTGATGGGAACATTGCCTGGCTTCTTTGTTCAGTTCTCATTTATCACACACCCGATTGTGCTAAGCAAGTCCATTTGGGACCATCCAGCCTTGCTTGAAAGCCATTCTTGATGTAAAGCCAAACAGTTTCATTGAACAAGCTTTTATCCTAACAAAGCTATGCAGGTTCTCTGTGTCCTGAATTGTTCAAAAGGATGATGACATCACACTGGGGCTCTTCCCACTGTTTTAGCAAACCCCGATCTTCTAATAGAGACTTTTCCCCCAGTGGTCCCTCCCATCAGACACCCCATTTGCATTTTAGAGCACTCTTCCCTTCAGCTACCCATTTGAACTGAGTGAGAAGGGAGGATGGAAGAATGGAACCAAATCATCAGTCCACATGTAACATGTTAATGAAGCCAGGCTCCTTTCACTCCCCTCTTCATTTGACTGAAACACAGAGCTTCAGGAATGAGATTTATGGCTTGGGAAAGGAGCAGGAGGGTTTTCTGAAGCACTTGCCAAAAGGCTGAAACCAAATACTTTTCCATGAAAAGCCCGCTGTGGCTCTTGTCTAAGGCCATTCATAAGCAATGAGCAAAGCACCACAGGATGAATACACTCGGGTCCCGATTCTGTATGTAGAAAGACTGTTGAAATATAAAATATACACCAGCCCCTGGTCCACTGGGAAATTCTATGGCTCAATAAAACACATGGACACACTGTAGGTATTTTGACAGTGCTGTATTTCAGGCTGAGAAACTACAGAACCCAGCAGGCGAGGATGTACTTTTCAATTTGGTGACATCATCTGAGGCTTTCATTGGTATGAGATACCTGGAGTCAGCCGCCTGGAGTCTCACTAAACTCTCCCCTGTTTGTCCCATGTGGGAAGTTAGATTAGGGGGACCAACAGGATTCCCTTATCCTTGAGAAATGTTGTTAGTGTCATGGACTGGGGATGTGACACTATGGAATTATTTTTTATGACAGAAATGTCAAAGCTTTTGTTTGATGGGTCAAATCAAGATAGAAACTGCTCTGGAAATCATGGTTTTCTTTACAGTTTCAAAGACTTGTGTTACCTTTGGAACAGAGACCCTTGGCATGGAAGACATGGGAGACAAAGCCGTGATACAAGAGGTGATCTGTGCTGTGCATCTGCTTTCAGAACAACCTGATGTAAGCTCACATGAGAGCATAGTTAGGGGTTTCCTCCAAAGGACTACACAAAGTCTTTGAAAACTCAGACTGAATTGTGTGATTTATATCTGGTGACGGACACGTATGGAGCTAGAAACCATCCTCAGTGCTTTCTACTAGTGTTTCTCTATCTCTTTTCCTCCCTATGTCTGTGACCCAGGCACCATATGAGGTAGACTTAAAAGTGAAGACTTCCAGAACCCCGCAGAGTTTAGAAGTTAGGTTGGACAAGTGGGAAGGTTTGGGAAGGGAAGAAGTGGAGGTTGGAGGCAGCGACAGCAGTTGAGGCTGAGGACAGGCAGGATGTGCATTTCTTAGGATGTGGGAACATACTAACCTTTCTCACTCCTGCCCTTCCCCTTCACTGGCCTTCTGCCTTCCTCAGAACCATGTACATTTTTGTGTGTGGTACTGGGGACTGAATCCAGGGCCTTGACATCGGCAACCCTTCTTTATTTTAAATTTTGAAATTGGGTCTCTCTGAGTCACCAATGCTGGTCTGGAACTTGCAATCCATCTGACTCTGACTTCTGGAGTGCTGGGATTTCAGGCATGGGCAGCCATGCTCAGCATATACTTTTATGTGGCTCAGTTCTCAGCCATGAACTGCAATGTAGTTTATGCTTGGACTTTACCTGAGTTAACAATTTGTGACATAAATGCTGAAGACAAATACAAGTTATTACCAGGAGGCACAGTGCATACTTGGGACCTCCTCTGGGACCTCCTCCTTGGTTTGAGGCTTGAAGTGCCGAGCCCCTACCCACATGAGTTGTTCAGTAAGAACATCTGGGGTTAATATTTCTTCACTCTCTTGTTTTAAATGCCCTACTATGCCCCAAGTGTCATTTATTAGATTCTACAGAATATTCCAGTCTGTCTGGGGAAGAATATTCAGTTAACAATATTCCCCCCCAAAATGAACTACCAATCTAAATGCCAGTACAGCCTTTCAAAGTGGAAGGTGAATCCTAGGGAGATATTGCCATGTTTTCTTGGAATGAGACTGTCCTTTTGACTAAAGTTGAAAAGTCACCATAAACAAAAAATCATGCTTTCTGAAGCTTCTTGCTCATCCTAGTGGATCATAGGATGTGTTTCCTGGAGATGTGTGAGATTTGCAAAAATTTGTGAAAAAGTTTTGCTTGTGTAAGAGGATTGGAAAGAAACCAGTTCACCCCTTCCTTGCTATGTTCATTTTGAGTTAAGTTCAGCTCAGCATGTCTTGCAGGTGGCATATTGCACAGAAGTGATTTTCAAAGCATGCCAATCCACTTGTTGACTACTTAGTGAAAACTGCCAGGGATCCTTAGGCATAACTGGAAAAGTTGAAGCAATAAACAAAGAGAAAATTCACAGGGTCTGTATTACTTGAGGAAAATGGTTTGGTAGTGTGTGACCTCAGAGAAAGATGAGATGTCCTATGGACTCCCAACATGCTGGCCTAGTTCAAAAACACAAGGGGTTCGTATTGAAGTCATTGTGCCAGGGAGGAATGTTCTTGAGATCTGATAGGTCACGTGTTGCCAGGGATCTTGTCAAGTATGCTTCTCAAATCAGTAGCAGACGACAGGGATTCAGCTGGTGCTCAGGAAGTCCTCAGAACTCTGAGGCACGAAGGGCAGAAGCCTGAGCATGGTTGGAGGTTATAAACCATACACACAAGTGTGGTCTGTAGGAAGACACGGGTGTGTGGACTTGTGGGAGTGAAAGGAACACTGATGCAAAATTGGAAATGGGTACTTTTTATGATTAACTTTTTGGAGATACAGACTTAAGGCATAGAAAATCTATTCAGTGAAATAATAGCAGAACATTTCCCAAATCTTAGAAAGATAGAATCATCTAGGTACAGGAGCTTTAACTCCAAACAGACATGGAAGAAAGCAACCTCTTCATGTCAGTTAAAATCTCAAGAGTAAAGAGAAAAGACTTGACATTGAAATCTGTACAAGGAAAATGGTCAGTCATTCATAAAGGCTAACCCATCCTAATAACAGCAGATATCTCAGCAGCACAAACTCTAAGTGCCAGAAAGGAAAGTAGTAATGTATTTCCAACTCTGAAAGAAAATAATTATCAATCCAGATTATTATATCCAGGAAAGCTATCTTTCAGAATTGAAGGAGAAATAAAGTCCATCCAAGAGATGCAGAAACTAAAGGAATTCATGAACCTATGGTAGCATTTCAGAAGATATCTATGGAATTACTACACACAGGTGAAGACTAGACTGAAAAATGAATATCAGTAATCAAACAGCACAGATATAGCCAAAAGGCAAGAACTAGCACATCCTTTCCAATAATAGCTCTGAGTATAAATGGTCTCAACCCTCAATTAAAAGATGCAGATCAGCAGATGGTTTTAAAACACAAGACCCAACTATGCTGCCTACCAGAAACACACCTCATCAGCAAATACACACACAGACTGAAAGTAAAAGGATGGAAAATGACATTTCTCCATGCACTGTACACACAACAGTTTCCCTGATTTCATCTGAATCCACAGGACCTTGTCCTATGCGTTCTACCTGCCAAGCCTTGTCCCTACCCTCTCTAGGACCTCCTTACACACAGCCTGCCCCTTCCTGAGGCTTTAGAAATTCTCCAGGTTCTCATTGCCTTGATGGTGTCTGAAGTGCTGTTCTGAGATTATAAACCTTGCGAATCTAGGTCATTACAGAAGCATATCTTCCCCCAGGGAGAGGATCAATTCACTCCTTTGGCTCTTTCTCCCCAACATGAGTGCCTTTCACATGAACACCAGCTATCTTTGTTTCTTATCTGTCTGCTATCTTCTTCCCTACTTTCACTTATTCTCTTAACAAACACTTATCAAGTGACTGCTATGTGCATAACAGTGTTCTTCTGAGCACTAGCACACAGTACGAACAGATAGCTCACCTGTCCTTGAGACACAGTTTACATTTTAATGCCTTGCTCTTTTCCCCTCTACTGTATTTCCTAGGGCTCTGGTCCATTTCACATGATCTCTTTTCTTTGCAGTCAAATTTCCCTGGATTTGATCCTACCTGTTACCACCATTCCTAAAAACTTTTTCTTCTCAAATATTCTTTTTATTTGAAATTCAAAATGTACAGAGAAGTGTGTATAAAATATGTTATTTGTAGGTATTAGAAATTATTATAAAATGAACAGCTGTATAATTACCATCCAAGTCAGAAGTGGAACATTGTTAATACTCAGAGGACTCCTGAATGCCTTTTCCTGATCACAGCACTTTATTCCCTCCTCCAGAGCCAATCAGAGTCGTTAAATATTGTTTTTTTACAGTTTTACTCTTATTCTATATCCTTAAACACTTTAGTTAGATTTGGTCATTTTCTTTTCTAATCTTTGTTTGTTGGGATAGATAGGATGAGTTTTTGTGCTTCTGGCTTCTTTCAATGCTATGCTGAGTATTCAGCTAGCTGTTATGTGGATTTGCAGTTGACTCAGGTTCCTTAGTGGTGAGCAGAGGTCAGTGTGTTAGGTCACAGCCTCACTCCCAGAGCCTCTGATTTTCCAGGTTCAGGGTGGTGCTTGAAAAGTTGTATTTCTAACAAGTTTTGGGGAGATTGTAGTGCTGTTGTTGTGGGCAGCACTCTTGAGAAATGCATAATATTCTATTATATGCACACGCATGTTTTAAATTATACATTTGATAAATCATACAAGTTTTGATTTTGGGCCATTATGTAAATGCAGATAACAACATAATTTTATCTGTTTCCTGTTTCTTATTTCAGCTGTATTCTTCAAGTAAAATTCTGCTGGGTATCAGATTCTAGAGTGACAGGTATTTGGGTCCTTTAGCGGCTTGATGGTATTATTCTGCTGGCTTCTAACTTTCATTGGTGTATTGGAAAGTCTGCTACCAGTCTAAGTGTTGTTCTTTTGAAATGTCTCTGGTCACTTGTGAGGTGTTCCTTATGTCTACCATCGTAGTCACCATTTCTCCCCTCTTACAAACGTTTATTTCCTCTGGTTGCTATGATGGTAAAAGCCATAGTTCACATTGTTATTCAGATGACATACTTGAAAGATATCTATTTCTCTCTTGTTCTCATATTGCTGCTATTATTTATTAGATCTTCTAATCTGTAGTGAGCCCATATTTTATCCCAGACATTGCTAAGCATTTTACCTCCTAAATAACTTCTGAATCCACTTTACTGTGTTCACCTTACTGGCAGCTTCCCCATTTAACCTTTCAGAATTTGTCCTTCCAGTTCAGTGCTTCACAGTCCACAGTTGTGCTATCTGCTTCCGGGCCAGCATACCTCCTCGGTAAAGTGAGTTCTGAGTACATCATTCTGGATCATAACCTTTTATTTTCACCTTGTATGTAGAGAACAAAGCTTCTTAGGCACGCACTGCTCTCTGATGGCCCAATGCCAGCCCCTGCTACCCTCACATGAATGCAGTAAATGCTTGGGAGTATGTGGTCCACGTGGTCAACCGTGCCCTGGGGGCATCTCACACATGCTCTTCCTCCTTTCTGAAATGCCCCAGCTTCTGAATTCCTACCTCCTTTAAAAACTAAATTTAAGTATAAAGTTTTGATCCCTCCTCTGTTAGATTAGACTGCTGTTCACGAAATAGTCACTCCCTCCCACCATGCTCCTGTCAGCCCCCAGTCCCACAGGAGAGATGCTCCCAGGAGCCATGGGTGTTGACAATGGCACTGTGACTTGCTTTGACCAACAGACGGAAGACAGAGTGACTGCCTGCGTTCAGAGCCTGGCCTGCCTGGACCGGATGTAGGCCTGAGGGTAGCACGATGCCGCTGGTCCCATAAGGATGCAGACGTAGATGCAGGGAGCAGACCTGTACAGAACTTTCAGCACAGAGCTGCTCAGCAAACTAGCCAAGCCCAGTGCACCCTGCCTGTCCCTTCTGGTCGCTGTGTGAGTGAGCCAGTGTGCCTGGCTCTGTGTTATGGGGTATTTGGCACCACTGCTGCCCTACCTTCCCTGGACCCTGCTCCCGTGCTGGGCTCTGCATCCTCTCATGCCCACTTCTGTGTGGCACCAATTATATGGTATTGTATTTTCATTATTTTAACATCGATTTCTTTTTATACTTCTTGCTCTTCTCTAAACTCCTTGGGGGTAGATAATATATTTATATTTCTGTCAGTGATCATAATTGCTTTGTATAGAATAGATATTTAAAATGTTTACTGAAAGAAAAGAAAAATGACAACTTTCATCTCTAATAGTACTGATAATTACATAGCTTGAGTGACCCTCGTCCTCAAAACAAGTAAAATTGCTCCACAAAATTGGGAAAAATCATATTCTAACAGGGAAGTAATATGCCCTAAAAGCCAACAATAAAGAGAAAATGGAGGACTCAGGGAGATCATCAGTTATGAGGTCCAGTTTGACTCTGGGAGGAACTGCAGAATGCAGATGACTGAGTTTTTCCTTTTACGGACAGAGGTGACAGGCACCTGGGACAGGGACCAGAGCCCAGGGTCGCTCTAGGCAAAGAGTCTGCCAAGGGGCCACCACCCGGCTGGGACACTCACACTCCACCTGGAAGGACGGTGAGAGGAATACTGTACATCTGGGAGTCTGGGATTCAGGAGCAGTGAAAAATTCTCCCTGGATGAACTCATAACAAACTGACTTCTCTGTGTTTATTCAGCCCCCAAGTTGTGCTGCATCAGTGTCCACAACGTCAAGCAGCACTCCGATTTTCTTAGGTTGATATGCATGCAGGTGCATGGGAGAACAAAAATCTCCACAGAGAACTCATATCCAACTCTGGCTGTAATTAACTGTCAAAGACATTTCCAAGGAATTTAGGATAGTGGTGTGTGTGTGTGTGTGTGTGTGTGTGTGTGTGTGTGTGTGTGTACATGTACATACAGCATGAGCTATGTATGCAGCAGGCCATATAAGTGGCAGCAAGCAAAACAAGCAGCAGAATCAGACCCTGAGAATTTCAGATACTGCAATTGTAGTTATTATTATTTTAACATTAAAGCATTCACTTTTATTTTCTAAAACTAAAGTGTCTCTGTAACTGTTGACTTTGTAAATTCCTTTCACTTGTCATTGGGAAGCAAGCGTAGCATTTCAAATTCACCACAACCTGGAGGACTAGACTGTAGACATAAAGGGAAGGGCAGCACTGGGCTAGTTATACACAGAAGGGGCTTTCTTTCCAGGAAAATTCCCTCCAGTGTTCCATATGTTTTTATATTAATAAAAATGAAAAGTTAGTACAATTTATTAAAAATAATATAAGACTGGCAATATAGCTTAGTGATAGGATACTTGTTTAGCATGCATATTAGAAGTATAATATAAATATTTCTAAAACTTTCAAAGAAATAAAAGAGGGCTGGATGATTGAACAAAGGTGAGAGGGAGGACTGACTTGGGTTGAGAGGTTGGTATCCCTGGGAATCCCAGTGAGCATACTGGCCAGGCATGGTGGCACATGCCTCTAATTCCAGCACTTGGGAGGCTAAGGCAGGAAGATCACTAGTAGTTCAAGGCCAATGTGGGCTACAAAGTGAATTCAAGGTCAGCCCAAACTGCATAGTGTAACCCTGTCTCAGAAAGACACACAAAAAATGTATTCAATGACTACATTGTCATTGATTGGTGATTTAATAATCAAATGATATTTGCTGAGGTTCTAGAACATAGCAGGTGGGAAGAACAGTGGGCTTGGAGATGTGGCTGACTTTGGCAGGCGTGCATTGCAGAGCTTTGGTTCTCTTTCAAGGGTGCACTCCCTGACCACAGGGGAAAAGGCAGCAAGAGAGGAACTTGTGGCTTTGGAAGAGCTGGAGGGAGGGGCTCCAGAGGGGCTCTGCACAGACAGCACCATGCAGGGTGCAGGTTGGGGCACTGTGTGGAGGCCCCAACACCAGCCAGCTTCAGGAGCTGGGACTGTGCTGTGTCCACCCAGCCAAGGTGGCCTGTGCAGCCGCTGTTTCCGTCTCTGCACGACTCCAGGTCAGGATGGTGCTGAGGGAGGCTCCACAGGAGCCTGAAGGTGAAGGGGAAGTCTTGGTCTTGCACTTCACGCAGGAAGACAGGCGAACTGCATGTGGTCTGTCATGGTTCCCGGAGTGTCATGTCTTCTCCCTGCTCCACTCCTGGGGAGGGGTGTGCAGCTGCCCCACAGCCACTCTGGTCCTGGACATTTGAGGTCCTGTGACTCCTGGCTAGGTGGGTGTTCAGCTCCATGATGAAGCAGGGCAGTGTGTCATCAAGAGGAGGCCTGGAGCTGGTGGTAGCCTGGGACTGGGGCCAATATTGGGGGTTCCAGTCTGTTCTTAAATTCTCAGTGTGTTCCTGCTCTCCCCCTCCATGGCTAATTGTCCTTGTTGCTGGCCAGCTCTGACCACCTCAGACCCCAGCCCCAGACAAAGTACTATGATTTGGATCTAGAATGTCTTCCAAAAGTCTCATGTGTTTGGTAGGTGACTGGATCATGAGGGTGCTATGCTCCTCTGTAGTTTTATCTACTGATGAGTTCACAGGTTAGAGTGCTGTTAGGAGCTGGGGCTGGGCTGGAGGTCCATCCTGGGGTCTCTCTCTCTCTCTTTCTCCCTCTCTCTCTCTCTCACCTTCTTGTCTTCTCTCCTTCATGGATGCAATGAGATGAGCAGTTTTCCTCCTCCATGCCCTCCCATGATGCCATTTCTGCCTTGGAGTCAGATGACCATGAACCAAACCCTCTAAAATCGTGAGTCAAAATAAACCTCTCCTCCTGTAAGTTGATGGTGTCTGGTACTTTTTCTCAATGATGGGAAAGTGACCAAGGATGGAGTGTAGCCTTTTTAACATGCTCCACAGTTGGTGGGGTTCCAATCTCTAATAAATTCTCAGTTACAAGTGCATCCCCTGATTTTGCTTCTTCCATTGAGCCCTGAGTGATCAGGGGAGTGTGAGTCAACTGGCATCTGACCTTGCTCCAGCTGTCTCCAGAGTATTCGTGGCCCCATGATGGGTGTGGGCAATCCTGCTTCCTGGGAGGACAGCTCTCTGGGCAGCTGGGGGATGCAGTACTGACTGCAAGGTGGTGGGAGGTCATTGGGTGGTCTAGTCCAGTGCTGCTTAAACCTGCCTCAGGACAGCTTTATATTCTTAAAAATGATTGCCGACACTATGTGAACCTTTCTCCTGCTCTGAGACAGCCTCAGGGGTCCTAAGTGCTGAGGGCAGCAGGGGTCTCCTCCAGACAACACGCTTGCAGTTCACCTTGTGCTCTGTCCTGGCCCAGGAGCAAGCACTGAGCTTCTTTCTTCTGCCTGAGCATAGAGGCAACAAGACCCAGCCCTCCTTCACCTTCTCCTTCAGGCGACTCCTTCAGAACAGTTCACTGTGCGACTGGCCTACTTCTAGTTCACAAGGCTGGAATCCACACTGCAGTGATGACCCTGACTCACCTCTGAAAGGCCAGAATCTGAAAGCAGGCCCCAAATGCCAGAATTACGTCATTTTAAAAAACTTCTTCACTCTGTCATCTCCATATTCTAGCAAAAAATCCTTACAGTTGTTTTCATTTTAAGAAAGGTGCTGTATCACATATCGAATGATTCCACAACTCCTGGCTTTTTCTCCCAGTGAAAATATAAAGATGAAGGTCCAGAGCAGAGAAGAATACACAGCTCTTCCCCAGTACCAACAGGGCTTGGTTCCAGGCCTCTAGAAGGATACCAAAGTCCCCAGACGACCAAGTTCCTCACGTATGTGCAAACTGCCTACGCCTCCTCCTGCATTATTTAAATTACATCTTCTAATGCCCTTTGCAATGTGAATGTGGTGTGAATTGCTGTTATAAAGTGTTATTTAAGGAATAATTACAAGAAAAAAATCTGTACATGTTCAGTACAGGCACATTTCCCTTGTATTTTAGGCCTGCAGTTGGCTAAATCCTTAGTGCAGAATTCTTGGGTATGGAAGGCTATCATTTTTCTGGTGCGAGCAGCCTGCATTCCATATGGAGGCCAGCAAGGTGTACTGTCACCCCTAGGAGATTCCAAGTTAAGGATGTATATCCTGTTAAAGTTTGTTTATTGGGCACACAATATGTTATTTTTCTTTTTTATTTGTATGACTTCGGTAGATGCATGAGTTTAAAAATCCAGTTATTTGTGTGTACACGGGGGTGTTCTATGCATGTGGATGTGTCCCTGTGTGTATAAGCATGTTCTGGTTGCTGTACTTTGATTCAATCAATGTCGGCAGTGAAAACATTCCCTGTGCTCTCAAGCTGCCTTGTGAATTAAATTCTATCACTGCATCTTTTATCGGCATTATTTTCTATCCTTCTCAGCTTACTGCAGACTGAATTATTTTTAAATAAATGCATCTATTCATATTTTGGTCTCCACCTGCAAGCATAGTAATTTCCTCTCAAGTATCTGCCAGAGTTATTTATTTATTTTTTGAGTGACAGCCTCTGATTCATTATTAAAAACCTCCGAGCACGAGTCTAGAAGACATCTTTGAGTAGAAAATTTAACATTATTTAATTTACATGATTTAGGCAGTTTGCTGACTTAGGCTATGAGAAAAATCATATAAATAGCCATTGGTCTTCCAAGACTGAGTGGCTCTCCTTTCCTGCCAATGTATTGCTGTAGAATTTTGTTGATTGTCACAGATAATTTGGACATTATTAGCTCATGAGCTTTTTTAAACTGTGTTTGTTAATATTCTAGGCTTTTAGTCAGTAAAGTAGTCTCTTATGAGTTTAAAAAGTTAATGCTGGTAAGTTTCCTCAGTTGGTATAAAAATCAAACTCATTAACTTTAGTAATATCTATTATTTATTAATTACCAATTATTTAACATTAGCAAAATCTTCAAAAAATAATTCAGTGAAGAAATTTAGAAAATAAATATAGGTTGAAACAGGGAGACAATCCCTCTTCTCTAAGCACTGTTTTAAAGCATGAGATGCTGAAAGTTTGAGTTTTCTATAAATTTAATACATTGATATTGAAAAAGGAAAATACTGTCTTAGTTCCTTTACTTGTTGTTGACACAAAATACCTGGCACCCAAAGGTAAAGGAGGAAGGTTTATTGGGCTCACGGTCTGTGGAGGTTTCAGTCCATGATCAGCTGGCGCCAAGGCAGGGTCACCGGGCAGAGGGGCAACTGTTCAGGGCAATGGAAGAAACCAACGCAACAAGAGAGGAGGGAGAGAGTGCAAGCCTTTTTCTCCCCGTTTTTGTCCTATCCAGACTCGTGGGATTAGGGCAGTGCCAAACCAATCAGTGGTGCGATCCAGAAATCACCCAGCCTTAGTCCCAGCACCCTTAATCCTAGAATTGAACCAGGAATCAATCTCACACTCTAGATTCAGCTACTTCCAAAGAGCCCTCCCCCGTGACCACACGCGGCTTCAGAGGGACATCCAGACACAAACCACAGCAAATACTGTTTCCCTACCCTTCCTTTCAGTCATCATTTTCCATTTAAACAGCCCACTTCTCTCACAAACTCACGGAAAAGAATCTCTGGAGGGTCGTGGCTGTCAGGAGGGTTGAAGGTTGAAGGTGCACGCTGCAAATCATGCCATTTTGTTGTTCTGAAGTGCACATTGCCACCCCTCCTCGAGCTGAAGGGGAGGAGGGAAATAGGCACATCTGAGCAAGGGAGGAGAAGGACCAAGCTGGCCGTGCAGCTAGCAGTGTCCCACTGGCGGTGTTGCAGCGACGGTAGGCCAGGTGCTCTCTCCAGCTGCAGCCGCTCAACCAGGGAGACTCTTGAGCTCCGGTCTCCTGCGGCCTTGGCCAGGTGATCTGGGCACCAGGTCCCGGCTGGGCCAACAGCTGCACCCCAGATGCAAGGGAGGCTGCCGAAGGCCATCTGTGTCATTTCCTGCATGGAGAGAGGGAGGCCTTTTCTGCCTCCCACCAGGATTGAGGGTCTGGAGATTCTCGAGACTTTGGAAGGGGGCTGAGATTCTGAGCAGCCAGGAAGAGTGAACTATGTGACTACACAAGATGTCTTCACAGCAGTGACCAAGCTAATCCTTTGTAATAAGGCAGGAAGTTCCTCTTAAACAGGGTGCAACAAAGTCACGAAACAGTCAGCCTTACCCCTGCTCCTCATGAAGGACTTGGAAAAGCCAGTCTCCCACTGCTTGTTCCAGTCTCCTCACTGTGCTTGTTTCCACAAAAGCAGCACACTCTCTGCTTAGAGCGTGCTTTTCCAAGCAGGCCTTGAATGGTGGCACACACGTTAGACACTCACACATATCAGAAACCTATGACCCTTGCTGCAGTTTCTCCCTGGGTTCACCTGGCTTGTTTCAGGGCTGGAGGGATCATAGTAAGTGACCGTGGACCATTTTTGACTATCTTACAGCAGTACAAGTCATAATAGCTAAATCTTGAAAGCAGTCTAAATGTTCACCAGAAGATGAATGGATAAAGAAAATGTGGTATTTTCACACAAGGGAGTACTACTCTGCCATAAAGAAGGATAAACTGGAGTCATTTGTAGGAAAATGGGTGCATGTGGAGACCATAATGTTGAGTGAAATAAACCAGCCATGCAAGATTAAATATCACACCGTTTCTTTTATCTGAGAAACCCAGAGTGAAAACAAAGAGCAAGTTAAAGACAGACAACAGACAACAGGAGGACAGGAAGGTATTTTGCACAGGGGAAGGAGTTCAGAGATGAAGGGAGGGGAGGGAAACGAGATACCAGAGCTCAGATACATCACGTACCACCTCCACA
Organism: Chinchilla lanigera; assembly: GCF_000276665.1. Taxonomy (NCBI): domain Eukaryota; kingdom Metazoa; phylum Chordata; class Mammalia; order Rodentia; family Chinchillidae; genus Chinchilla; species Chinchilla lanigera. Next base: position 54,560,501 of record NW_004955403.1, read on the forward strand.
CCAGGGGCGTAGTCACTGTGCACGGCCAACATGCACTAATAAAATAAAGATTTTACCAGAGGAAGAGAGCTTTGAGCCCTTCTACGTATATTCCCCATCTCGTTTCTTCTTGTTTTATAAACCTAACTTTTTTGGCCACTTTGTGCTGAAGGATAAGAAAGGACATGAAGAGGGATATTGTCAGAAGCTTTTCGGTACTGTTTTGTGGGACACTTAAAGCTATACTGTGTTCATTCAATAATGTAATAATGTAATAATGCAATGTATAATTCTCTGATATTTATAGTAATATAGCAATGTATTTATTAAGGAAATTTCTACAGACCAGTAGAGAGAAGGGAACCTAGGTCACGATTTTGCTGTGCAAACAGGACCACTGCTAAAATCTTGTGATGTTAATGCTCAGTCTTTATTTACATGCAGATACTTTTATGGCACCTGTCAAGTTGTACACACAAGTTTCTCTTCTGAGCCTTGACGTAAGTAGGAATTTTTCATTTATTTTTATAATCTTCATGAATATTATTTGAATGCCTAAATACAGGCCTGTCAATGGAGTGTAACCACTCCAGTATTGTTGACTATTTTACTTTTTCCAAGCACTGCAGGATTAAAAATTACGTTACTATGAACCTATTTGCACATAGCGTGCTTTCTGTATTTAGCTATATCAGAAGGAGAACGGCTGTATCCAAGGACTTGCTGCCGAAGGGTCATTCACACCCCTTGCAGGAAGCCACCTCCAGCGCCGGGCTGCTCACTCTCAGGGACAGTGGCTGCCCAGGCCCACACGCGGCGGCTGGAGACCTGCGGGGCTTGTGCCGTGGCTCTGCCTCTAGGAGGGCTGGGTTTCCCGGCATTTGCGCATCGCCCCGCAACCTGCAGAGCACGAACGTGTGGCGGGCAGAGCTGTGGCTTCTTCCCTTTCACCCTCAGAGTGGGACTCCAGGCCCATAGCTGTAGAAACCCAATCACGCTGGAGAAGTGGAGGACGGGTGTTCATTACCTCTCTCGAATGGTTCCCATTTATCCATCGGATGCACAGTGGCTTTCATAACTATTAATCCAATGGTACAGGTTGTGCATACTTACATTGGTTGCAGGAATGTTTAGAGGAGTGGGGATGTGGAAGGAAATCTCGCTAGTAACAGCCTCACGGGCTGTTTCCATGGGAACCAAAGCCTTGGAAGACAGAGCCAAGCACCTAGAAACAGCATAGATATTACAGATGTGATTTCCCTCCTCCAGATCCATCACTGGAAACTTTACAGTTTCAAAACATTGCTTGACCAAAAATGGTCTTGTAATTGGAAGGGTTTTAGAGTTCTAGATTTTTAATTACGGATGTGTAGATCCAAACAGCTAGAAAAGGTAGTCAACTGTCAGGGCCAGAGCCCTGGCACTCATAAAGGCTGAGCCTTCGGGGCGTGCTGTGGGGAGCAGACCCTTTCCTGCCCCTAGCCTTTCTGGAAGCTTCCTCAGCAGAAATCAGCTGCACAGTGGAGAGATTTACAACTCCTCAGCCACCACTTTCTCCGGAGACAATGCGATCTTTTGAAAACCTTCAAGGTAGCTGGCTTCTCTCCTCTGCAACCTCACCTTACACGGTTACAGGCATTTATCCACTCAAAAGAAGTTTTGGGTTTTTACTGACAGTAGGACACATCAAGTTTTCATTAGCGGTAGAGATTCCATGGAGACCTCTGAGTCCACCAAAATCTACATTTGCATAGATTGTCACACTGTCCATTTAAAACCTAAAATTGCTGCTTCACTTCAGGGGACTGGTTGAACATTCAAGGAGCCAAGTATTAGGAGACTTTGCCTCACATTTGTTGAACATCAAAAAAACTCAGGCAACCATCATTAAAGTCCAGCTCTGGACCATCCAGGTTGCTTACCCAGGAGTTAGAAGCCAGCTACTTCTTTCTCAGTTTTTTTCTATTCTGTCTTTGGTACGGTGGACTTCCTTCTCAGGAATGCCAGGACCATGAAGAATGATTTGTACAGCAACTGCAGAAGATGTAGTTACCAAAGGCGCAGTCCTGGCTCTCTGTCTCCCTGACACTTCTCACTGCTGGGAGAGAGGCGCTGGCTTGCCTTTGGCTTTTAATCTAGTTCTACCTGTGTTCGCTGTTCTCAGCTAATCCAAGAGGGTCAAGCTGAAATGATTGGTCCTCTGCCTAGCTGCTTGACAAAAGTGTAAGTCAGTTGCTGCACAGGTGCCCGATCAGTCTTAGAACTGTCTGGCTTCTGAGTGCTGAGTACGGTAGCCACAGAGGGGAACTGCAAGGACTGAGCTGTGACTGGCATTCGCTCTCACCTCCCTAACCACAGAACCTCAGGTAGTGCAATTATCTTTCTGCAAAGTGAGTTTTCTTTTTCTTTTTCTTTTTTTTGTTTTTTTTTCTGGTACCGGGAATCAAGCTCATGACCTTGTGCTTGCCAGGCAGGCGATGTGCAGCTAAGCTAAATCCCCAGCCCCCTGAGTTTTCTTTTGGAAACAAGGTTGTGCAGTACTCCTTACTGGAAAGATTAAAGTACAGATAAAATATGGCTTAAGAGATGTGTGGGACGAAGTGCTACAAAGCAGCATTCCACACCCCTTCCTTTAAATGACAGGACAGTCCTCAGACTGCTCCCTGCCAGGCCAAAATGCTCTCATAGTGGGATGGCAAGCAACGGATGCAGAAGATTTGGATTGGGAAACAATGCCCAGGTTCCTCAAATCATACTTTGTGAGCAACTGCTCACTAACCTTTTCAGAAAGCAAGCTGAGTAGAAACTCCTTGTGTAAATTGAAATCCAAATGTATCCCAGCTAAAGGAGTTAGTACTTCATTACAAAAACCACTGAACTATTTTAGAAGGTTTTAAAAAATTATTTAAAAAATCAACCCAGAGGTTCTTATTCTATTAGCATCGTTTTCTCCTTGACATCACCAACTAGGAACTATATTATTCTGTTTCTAACTTCTGAATATAGGATGCATGAGCTCCACAGCACAAATCCTTTTACAGCAGAGAAATTGAGGGAGTTAAGAAGAATTAGAGTGAGACTTGCTTGTCACAGCTGGTAAACATATTTAGGTTATATTTCCTTTGTTCTTTGGCCTTCTTACCTGAATTTATCATCTTTGGGGAACCATAAACCTTTATGGTTCCATGTTAGGTTAGGTCTTAGGTTAAATTCTTCAGGAGAATCAATTCTCAAATAAAGTGAAAGGAAAATACTACAGGAACAATGAAATCATTTCGTGGCTTATTCTGACTGGAAATGACTCTAGGGAGCAGAGCTCTCTCTCTGTCTCTATCATTGTCATCTTGTGTGCTTTAACTTAGTTGTGTTAAATATTTATCCTTTAGTACGAGAAAGTAATAATAGAAATGGTCTCACTTTCCCAAACCACACTCCTTCCCCACGGTAATTACTTTTGATGAGTGCTGGAGGGGCCCATCTTCCCAGGGAGAGCTTGCTGGCTGGAGAGAGAATTGTCAAGATGGCTCTTGCTTTTCAGCTCTGTATTCCCAGAGGTTGTGTGCAAATGGTGTACTGGCGGCAAAGGCAAGATGAAATTTTAAATCACAAATCCTTGCATCAGCCCATACATAGTTGGAGGAGAGGAAGGGTGCCTTGCTGCCTGGGTGGCAGCACACCCCAGGCCTCCTCCTCTTGCAGCCCCCCCCCCCTTGGAGCAGGGTCACGGGCCTCTGCGGCTCTGCTGTTACTCAGAGTAGTCCCTCTGTGAAAGCCACTTCAGCTCTTTTATTTTTCAACCTGCTAAACTTCTACTGACCCATCAAGATTCAAATTTAGATGTACAACAAAATGAGAAAATCTTCCACTCTGAAGTTGTGGAGAAGGACATTCTTCAGTTCATCTTTCAATGTACTACCTATGTGGGACTTCGGGCCTGACCGAGCCATATGAGTGTTTGATTCTGGAGGAAGTCTAGCCAAAAGCATTAGTGTAAAAGGAAATGACAGCAGGGCTCATGTCCCTGTGGAAAGCTGCTGGGACAGCACTAGCTGCTGTGCTGAGATATGTTCGAAGGAATAATAGCATGATGGCTAACTCAGTCAAGTCTCGTTCCTGTGATAACTGAGTTGTATTGTCCTCACCACTCCATTAACTTTCCTCTCATTTGCCCTGTTGCTACTTTTTGTTTGTACCCCAATAAAAGGCTAAGGAGGATGGTAATGGAGGCTCCAGTCCCAGAGGCTGCAAGGCCTCTGATCCCATAACTGTCTCTCTTTTGTTGTTCTTTTCTTCCTTGGGCACCTTGTTCTCGGGACCTGTCACCTCAGACAGAAACTGACTATACGCTGACGTGAAGTCCTTCCTGGCTTTTCCTGCCAGAGTTAACAACCCTCTTCTCTTCCTTTCCATGAATGACTGATAGGTCTCCTGCACGCTGTTTGCCTGGAAATCTTGTCTCCTGGAGATGCTGAGGCAGCGGGTCTGGGCGAGGCCTGAAATTCTGCAGTTTTTAACAAGTTTCCAGGGGATGCTGGTGCTACTTTGCGGAGACTCACTCTCCAAGCCTCAAAGCTTTGTACCGATGAACCCTGGGCATGAGTGTAAGCTCGTGCCCAAATTCTGATGGTTGAGTGAATGGTGACTGATGCTACCTGTGGCTGTTTTAGTGGGAAACTGAATTATCTCAGAAAACCAGACATACACCAATGAAGTCCGCTGGGGCCGTGGTCAGCACCTGTCCTTATAACTCAGCAACTCCATTCATCTGCTGGGTCTAAGAACAGCATCTCTGTATCTCTTCATAACCAAACAGTTTCTAGGTGTTTACGTATCAAGTCCAAAGCCTTCTGTGAAGCACTGCATGTGCATTAATAACTCATTTCACTTACACGTAGACAGCAGTGTAGTACCCACAAATAGTCCCAGAGAGAGAAGACAACTCTCACACAGCAGAACGTCATTCTCACTCACATGCCACCTAACTAGATGGCCAATTCATGGTGCCTGCCCCCAGGAGCAACTCACACCCTTCCCCTTGGTGGCTCTGCCACCTCCGTCATGTGACTTCCACATCACGGTGCTTGCTGCTATCACTTGGGAGGGAAAGGGATTAGAATGTGGGGGTGGGGCAGAGGAACACGTCCCTTGCATTTATATTTTTTGGTGGGGGAGGGGGTTGTGACTCAAGCACTTAGCCATGCCCAACGAAAGGATGTTAGAAAATGTGGATTAACTGTACAGCCAGGAAATAAGAGGAATGGATTGGTGAACAGAAGCTAAGTGTGACACACCTGGGCACCTGAACTTGCTTTTTAGTCGAGGATGCAGTCACAAGTCCTTTAAGCATGGAGGCATGAGAGCAGTTCAACAGCCGTGGTCTGTGGGGAAGAAAAGGGGCCACTCAAGCATGGGGAGGGGGCAGGAGAAGGGCCTGGCTGTCTGCTGCCTGTCCTTCCTCCAGGCCGGGAGGTGAGCGGGGAAGACAGCACTGCCGGCTAACCGGTGGCAGGCAGGACACAGAGGAACCTCGGCAAGGCCTCGCAAGCCTCTCCCCTGCCTGTCTTCGCTGTGCAGTTCCCGCCTTTCCCACCAACCTCGCCACCTGCCTGGAAGCACAGTGCTCCCCAGCATCTCTGGAGGCAGCCTGTGTCACGCCATGTGGAGCCTTTGCTCTGAGTGTCCCCTGGCCTCTCTATCCTGGGCAACTGTTCCTTGTCACCTTTGCATGCAGTCTGCTGGGCAGGGTCCTGTGACCCTGACCATACCATGGCCGTGTGTGTCCCAGGGTTACTTTCCTCTCCAAACCTCACTGTCTGCACCGATGTCCTGGCTGGCATGGGTGTCCCGCTGCCCCTGATTCCTTGGTTGAGTCTGTGTTGATGTCTGTCTCGTGCTGCCTGACCACCTTGGTCTCCTTCCTCTGTCCTGCACTCTCTGGCACGGCACGGATGGTTTCGTGTCCACTGCTGGATTCTTGTGCCTAGCTCACAGCATGTGGCAAGTGAATGCTTGCAGAATGGTGAAAGACTGCAGGGAAAGGCTGCAGGTCCGCGGCTGGCTGCTTCTCAGACTGCAGCCCAGCCCTGCTTCGGTGTGGGATGATGGGGACTCTGGGAAGAGCTGGAAGCATCACAGTGCAGCTAAGATGACAAGGGAACAGTTTGTGAGTGTAGGGCTGAGGCTGGGGTCCCAGGGCAACAGAAAGGACACCTGGCTCCACGAGGCACCCAGGCAAAGCGCTGGAGTCCTGAGCCATAGGTTCCTTCTATGTGCTGCTGCCTGAAGGGCCCAGTAGGAGCTGACCATTGTTCTGCCCTGTGGGTTGCAGTAGATTGGGACAAACAAGCCCTGAACCACACTGTAAGCTGTACTGTTATTAAAATAATCAGCTCTTCCAATGCAGAGCTTGATCCCTCTTATTTTAAAATATTCACTGACTATAGATGCAGGCATTAGAAATGTAGGGAAACAGATACAGGAGTAATAAGAATAAAATATTTCAGGGAAGAATAACCTCTCCAAGTTAAACATTTAATTTTTATAGCCAGGAAAGTAATTTTATGATTAATGAAGTATCTTGCACACTTGCAAGTTTCAGTAAAAAGGCTCTCTCGTTGATCCACTGTATCTCAGCCTGGAGGCCAGAGTTCTGTTTCTTCAGTGCTGCCGCCATTCCAGTTTGTGAGAATGTTTTAAAAACTTGAAATCCAAGACCAAAAGCTTTACTCCACTTCACTGGTGTGAGTTCTTGACATAGAACCCTTTAAATTCTAATCAAATGCCCATGGGGGACTGGAGTGTGAAGATTTTAAAAGAAGGAAATATTTTACCTCCATGCCTGTTCTACTGGTAAACATAATGTGATATATCACAAATGAAGTCACCATTCTAGAGTGGTGATACTAAATTAGTTTACTTTGGTTTATACCCTTTGCCATGATGTTCCCACCTTGGAGCGAGCTGACTATGGACTGATTCCTTTGAAATTGTGAGCCCAAGTAAAGAAGACTCCTTTAATTTGGGAATGTCTGCTGTTTGGTCTGTGCAGCAAGATAACTAGTCAATATAGAGATCTCAGGCCTGGAAAGCGGTAGCAGCTGACCAATGACTACACAGCTTGCACAACCAGTAGATGTGTGAGAGCTGGAGGCAAGCAAGCCTGATGCCGTGATGTGCAGTCATAACCATGCCACTGACCATCCTTTCACCCAAACAGCAGGAATACATTGACATGGAAAGAAGCACAGGTGCAGAGTTCCAGAGAGGAAGAGGCCGGAGCACCAGACACCCCCCCCAGGGTCACGCCTCCTGACCTGCCCAGACACACCTGGAAGTACGCTCTGCTAGTTTTCTAGGTCTCCAGCCAATCAGGTTGATATCAAGATGAACCATCACGGTGAGAATAAACTGGACTAAAGCCAGTAAACCACCTGGAGTCATGCCCGCCACTGGGATGAGGTAGCAAGGGCTGCCATAATTTTTGCTAGTGTATGAGATTCCTTATTCACTCCTTACCTTGTCCTTTCATCAGCATATAATATCTGCGTCTGACTTAATCCTCTCCTTTTAGGTTAACTCTTTGCTCTGTCTTTCTGGTGGTCTCTATCCTCTTAGCCTCTGGGATCTTCATGAGTCATTTACAGCACAGCCTCCTCTTTTCTGGGTATTTCTAGCTGTGAAAATGATTTGAGACACTTAGGACTTGAGTTCCCTTGTTCAATCTTAAAAATCAATGTTCAAGCCTTGACATGTAGTGAAGGCCTAACATGGTTTTTCACATCGCCACAGGTGTAAAAGTTTGAACATCACAATGTGAAACCTCAAAAAAAGATCACTGTGAGTCTACAGCTTTTTGTTCCCAGACTCTCACTTTGCTTCCAAGAAATCCACAGCCCCACTTTCTGATGTCTTTCATTTTCCCATGTGTAAGCATGCTTGTGGACACTGGCCACGTGCCTGGACTCCGTTTACCTGGTTGTCATTTGGCACATGTTCATAGGATGACTCAAAGGAACAGTGGTTATAGGTACAAATTTTTCTGGTAAAGTTGCCAGACAGCACAACGTCCCAAGATTCCAAGCTCTTTCTGTCTCACCCAAAGAACTGGCCAGGACAACAAGTGAATAGTTAAACACAACCATATCTAAAGTAAAGGAAGCAAAGGGAAAAGTGAAGAAGAGAGAAGAAAGGAAGAAAAGAAAAGTGCAAGGAGAGATACATCCCACAAGTAGGATGGGCCACTGCAGAAATAAGACAGCAGGATCCCAAGATTGCAGTGGTGGAGGGGTCAGTCAATGGCCACTTCTTTTACATCCTTCCAGATCTGGTCTGTCAGAAGTGTTCTGGCCATGCATCCTGGCTGTGATTGATAGGTCAGGTCCTGTTGTTCAGAGTCTGTTCCAGATCAGATTACACCTACTTCCAGCCTCCATCCAGATCTTCAGGATTGACAAATTATATCCTATTTTCCCACCAGCTGGCCATGTCCTGATCACCTACCTCAGTGACACGATTATGTTCTTAAAGCAGAGGATAAACCAGCCTGGATGAGGACTAACTGCTGCCAGAAAGGGACTTCCAAGCATTTCAGACACTGGGCGGTTCCAAAGGCCTTTCCAACAGACAGATCTTGCAGAGCAGGCAGTGAACCACTAGATTCACTTTCTCTTATGTTTCCCTTAATTTAGATTTTTCCATCTTTTATGTTATAAAAAAATTCTCACTTATATTTATAAACTGCTGCTGTTTGAACCTGTCCTCTCCAAAATTTATGTGTTGAACTGAAAGGCCAATATGAAAATATTAAGACATAGACTTCTATGAGGTGACCAGTTCACAAGGGGTCCTCCACTGTCAGTGGGATTAAAGCTTAGAAAAGAGGCTTCGTGCAGCATTTGCCCTTTTCCCTTCTATCCTTTCCACCACTGAGTTTTCAGAGTCTTTCCCTTCCTGAGGGTGCGGCAAGAAAGGGCCATCTCGGAAGGAAAGACTGGCCCTCGCCAGATGGTGAGTGGCTGCAGCCTCCATGTTGGGCTTTCAGGATCCATAATTGTGAGAAAATAATTTCTGTTCTTGAAAATTACTCAGTCTCAAGTATTTTGTTATGGCAGCACAAATGGTCTGAGGCATAAAACTACTTACAAGAAATGAAAGAGAAGTTCCCTCTCCTTCAGGTGGGTCATGTGATCCACTTGACATGGGGTTCTTGGTCCCCTCTCAGTGGCTTGCATCCCCTCTCTTCAGTGAAATCATGAGGCAGAGAGCCAGGGGCTTTCTTCTCTGTCCCCCAGTATTACCATGGTACCAGGCACAAAGGCACCACGAAGGAGCATCATGAGGATTTGAGGGAAAGGGCAGAAGCATGTATTATAATTTCCCTGGGGTTTGGAAAATTTGGATTCTCCATGTCTCTGAGAGGGGTAAAAATGAACATCAGAAAAATAGAAATATCTGATCGTAAGAAGTTATGAGTTAACCTGAGCATGTGAATTTCAGGGGCAAAAGTTTTAGTTCAAAATGTTTCTCAATATCTTTGCTTTGCTATTACCTACGTTTTTTTGTCTTTGTGGAAGCTATCAAGAATCTGTAAGAATTTACTTTTTGATGCGTACATTTTTATTGAGTATGGACAAATGAAATTATTTACATTTAAGGTATGTGACATGTTTTGAGATATGTGTATGTTGTGAAATGATTATATAATCCAGCTAACTCACATATGATCATCTCACACACATCTAGCCACTCTTAATTTCTTCCATTTAGAAATGTTTCATGATAGCACAAGTCAAAAAAATTCTCCTAAAAGGAAGAAAAAGTGTATTCAGCGTGTTACTGCAAGTGACAGTTTAAACCATTAAGTGAACACTATTCTGGAGCCTTTCTTGACATCTCTATACATTAATGCATTTCTGAAAATGAAAAAATTGGCAGTGCTAGCTACACTGTTTTGTAAGATGCTGTCTCACTCGACAGAGTGTAGTGGTCATCTTTCCACCTCAGTACATTTGTGTCGGTGTTGCCTTACATTCGGCTAATACTCGTCAAAGCTTAGACATACTGAATTCGTTTAGTTAAATAGGTGGTAACTGCAAGGCATGAAGCCATGTAGCTTCACCAGAAGGAAGAAATAAGTAACTGTTGTCTGATTTTGCCATTCTTTAATTAATACAACAGCCATGTTCATTCTATGCGCTCGGTGATCCTTTGTGGATTACTGAAGTGGGAAATAATGATTTTATTGGCCCTGTCTTGATTTGTTTGTTTTTAAGGGGTAGGACTTGAGAGTAATGAGGAGTGACTTTAGGATATTTAAAATACCCTAAAAATTTAGAAAAAACATGAATTACTGCCATTCTACATGATGACAATCAGAATTGGGTCTAGGCTACGACAGTCAGAATTAGGATAAGTTGAGCAGGGGCTTCTGTTGTGACAGTCTTGTTGTAATGAGTTTCATTTGTTAAATGCACACTGTGTTCCGCTGACCTTCCACCGTAATATGATGGGTTAGGCATTATTATCTTTATCTTGTACACACAGACTCTAGATTCTGAGCCACAACTTGCTGGAGACTTCACAGAGGCAGAGTTAAAGAGAACACAGAAGGTCTGTCGGATTCTAAAGCCAGTTTTCCTAGCTTTGATGGAAAGTACAAAATGTAGAGGCTGGCTTTCTAAGGGCTTTTTGGTTTTGCTTTTGAAAATGGCTTATTTGATTACCTTTCTCTACCTTTGTCCTGTCCAGCTCTCCAGCTAGATTACCTTCTTTACTGTTTTTCCTGTTTACAAGGGGTGATCAAAAATATGGTGAATATATATATTTTTAAACTGTAGTAGAATAAAAGACACATTACTAGTGATCTTCTCAAAATACACCCCCATTATGGTTTCTGTCTAGGTGTCCCCCCAAAGCCTCATGTGGTCATAGGTTTTTTCTGAGTTGGCTGAATCTACAAAGTGTGATGCTGGGATTAAGGGCATGTAACCAGCTCACTGATTAGTTTGGTACTGCCCCAATCCCAGCAACCTAAATAGAATTATAAAAGGGACAGAAAGACCCTGTTAAGGTCTCTTGCTTTCTTTTCTTCTCTTCCACTGCCATGAACTGTTATCCTTCTGCCATGTGCCACCCCACCTTGAAGCCAGCTGATTATGGACTGAAACCTCTACAAACTGAGCTAAAGAAACCTTCCCACCTTTAACAATGGGTGTCAGATATTTTGCCTCAGCAATGAAAAAAGTAGCTAAGACATTCCTCACAGTGAAGACACCTATCATATTGTTCTTTCCACTTGCTGAGGTGGTTCTGAGAGTCCTCTTTCTTGTCTTTATAAGGAGGGATCAAAACTACAGTGAGTGCTGCTGAGTGCCCTCCAATGGATGGGCGGCTCACAAAAGCATGATTGTGTGCTCATCCACATTATTTGGTTTATGTGGCACTCTGTGACTTCTGCCCATTCCCTAAAGTCAAAATGACCAGGAAAGGTAAATGTGTTGAATTGATTCAGGACATTGATGTAGCCATTGCAGTGCAACTAAAGACACTCAGGAAAGAGGACTCCAGAACTGCTTCAGGAAGTGGCTAGAATGATGGGATAAGTGTGTGCAAGTTGAGGGGATGCATTTGTGGGTGATTAATGGAAATGTGTCTTTTACAGTAATATTTTAATTTAAATACTCACCATAATTTTCAATCATACCATATATATCATTTGCAACTTTTAAGAAGTAGGTCAAAATTTTCTTCCCTGAGCCTTTGAGATGCCTGGGCCAGAGATAAGTCTCTGCTGGCCATGATGGCTGTACCTTCCTTCCAAGTGTGACACAGCTGTACGGGTTGTCTGGAGCCCCTCTCACAGACGTGACCGCATGCAGCATGGACAGGGCAGGTGTCTGCTCCTCCAGGCCTGGACCATGCGAGGTCCCCGGTCCATCTGCAGGAGTGGGGAGAGGAAGGAGACTGGGCTTGGGCTGGATTTGAAGAGGCAAGAACAAGCCTTTTCTTGTACAGAGATGTTGGGGCTATTTGTTGAAGCACTTAGCCTATCTTAATTATTATGTTTAATTATTTACCTTCTTATATTTTCTAATTACACGTGGTAGATTGTTGGTGTCTTCGCCCAGCTTCTGTTGCTATTACAAAATACCTAGGGTATTCTGAACTGGATACTTTGTAAAGAAAAGTTTTCTTCTACTCACAGTTTAGGAGGCAGGAAGTGTGAGATGGGGCAGGTTCATCTGCGTGGCTCGGACGAGGGTCCCGTTGGCTGGGTTTTAGCCTGGCAGAGAAAGTGGAAGCGGACTGACCACCTACAGGAGGGGTCTCGCTCTGTAACAACCTGTTAGAGGACGCCCTCACTCTGCGAGGCAGCACCACCCTCTCATGTCCGACCGTGGGACCTGAGCACCGAGCCTACCACCCACCGCCTCCTCTCAGCTCTGCTGCTCTGGACCACGCTGCCCACGGGAGCCTCTGGGAGCCAGGCTGCCTCCGTACCAGAGCAGTTGGCAAATACTTATGGTCATCGATTTTGCTGTATATTAATTTTCAAAATAATGTGTGGATGGTATAGGAAATTTAGTTCAAGAAAAATTAGTTCAGGAAAAGCAGAAAGCAAAGAAATGCACATAAACAATGCTACATTTCCTTTCAGGTCTTTTTCTTTTTTTACTTCAAGGTTTCCTTTCCCTTTTAACATACCTATATCTTATTGAACAGGAAATTTTATGATTTATTTTTACGTTCTCTACAATGGCGCAGTGCCTTCCCAGTGGTAAACCATTATTCTCCACCCACTGCCCTGTCTTTGCATTTGCCACTATTTACTTTACCTTCTTCTTATGGATGATGTGAGTTATTTCTGTTTCTTCATAATTAGAAAATAACACCCTGACAATATCTTCATCCACAGTGTTTCCAGAAGGAAAGCGCTTTAACCGAAACATTTGCTCTGAGAGGCACACTTTTCTTTCCGTCCCTCTCCTCATCCTTCAGCAATCCACACTCACAGCAAAGCCCTGCAGAGTAGGGTGTGCCCTGGCTGGTTGTGCATGCGTGAAAGGGGCGGGGCTCTTGGAGGTCCTGCCCACTTCTGTGGCTCACGTTTCCCCTTAATTACTAGCCTCTTGGCAAGTCCTACCCACAAGCAGATGTCTGCAGGTAAGCAAGCACAACCTCTTCTAGGCTACTAAAAAAATTGTGTATTTTAAAAATGTGTAATATGCTAATCTGGGCCAATGCTCAAAGGATAAAAAGTGTACAGACTAAAAATTACCTTTATGACTCTCGTTCCTAGTTGTTTTCTCAGAGGCAGCAAATGATTTCAACTTTTGTGTATCTTTTCAAATCGTTCATTTTGTGTGTGTCGTGAAACACACACTTCTTTTCCCTTCATTTTATTGCACAAATGGACCTCATTATGAACACTGCTGGAACCTGTTGCTCCCATACTCTCTTAGACCCTGCGGTATGTGCCGTCAAAGACACCAGCGCCCTCCTTGTGGAAACCGATTCCAAAACCTCTCTCTCTATGGCATGGAGATATCGTGACGCAATTCATCATCTCTGTGAAGTTGTCAGCAAGCTGCAGCACAGCCTTAGCCACAGGTAATTTTGTAGTTGAGCAACTCTCGCTGTGATATATTGTAGAAGCTTTCTCCTCAGGGGATCTATCAGTTTGCCATTGATGTACAATCAGCCATCCCAAAACTTGATGGCTTAAACAAAAGGCATTCAGTGTGTACTATCAATGACAAGTCTATGGGGCAGCTGGGTATTTCTCGGGATATGGACAAAGCTTTGTTGAGATGGGCGGGGCCTGCTCAGGGTCTGCTGCCCACTGACGGGTTGACTGGGGTCTGGCTGGCCTAGGGTGGCCTAGGATGGTCTAGTTACATGTCTGATAGTTTGTTGGCAGTTGGCTGGAGAAAGCAGGAGACTGGCCTATGTTTTATCATCTGCCAACATGTCACTTTGGGCTGGTTCCCATAGAGAGGGCAGGATTCAGAGCCATGGGAAGTGGATGAGTTCTCTTGAGGTCCAGCCTCAACACTGGCACATGGGTGCATTCTGCCGGCCTAGACACTCACAAGGTTTGGCCAGAGCCAAGGGGGTTCGTGTGTGCAAATGGGTCCCTCTCTTCATGGGGGTCACTGAATAGTCATGCTGTCCACATGCAGGCCACTTTGGAAGGTCCGACTGGACTCTAGCCGGGCAGCTTCTCAATCTATGTCCTACCCACTACAGTGTCTGAGTGTACCTGGAATTTTAAATAAGTTTGCAAAATAGCTGTCTGCAAAATTTCCTCACTCATCCTTCCTCCAACAGTACCTTCATGACAACGCCACTAACACATTAGCAAATTTTTGGATTTTCATTCATTTGATAAATAAAAAATATAATGTTGTTTAATTTTCACTTGGTTGTTATTTCCATTTCTGTGACTTGTTTGCTCAGATTCCTTATTTCAGCTCTGAGTAGCATAGTATGCATGCGGAGACAAAGATGATGAGAAGGGAATAAAGCCAGCTGCAAACTGAGGTCAGATGATGTGTACCTGCCACTGTCCTTGAAAGAAATCTGGACTTCACAGAGCAAAGAGGAAATACTGAACATTTCCCCCAGTACTGAGGTTTAACACTGCTTTTACACTGAGCTACATCCCCAGCCATTTTTATTTTTTTATGTTATGAGAAGCTCTCACTAAGTCTTTAATATACCTAAGCTGAGCTTGAATGTGCAGTTCTCCTGCCTCAGCCTTCCAGAGAGCTGGGATGATAGGTGTGTGCGACCATACCTGGCTAAATACTAAATATTGAAGCCAGGGGAATGGTGCAATCAGAGCTGACTTTCCCTCTAAGAAAATTGCTGTGGTCTAAGAAAACAACTGCCCAGGGTGTGGGGGGAGGAGAAGCAGGAGGTACTGGAGAGTGACTGTCACAAGGAACTTCCAGTCCAGGGTGCCAGTCACTCGGATCAGGGGAACAGGTGTGCAGCCTGTGTGCTCCTGGGATGTCATCAGGGAGGCGTCAGGAGGCCCTGAATGTCTGAGTGTGAAGTCCATGATCCAGGACAGCACAGGAAATGATGTGTGAGAGCTATGTGGGGATGGTGAGGAAGTCTTGGAGAGCGAGCTCCATCTGGCCCGGGGGACATGTTGGAAGTGGTACTGCCTAGAAAGCAAAGAGCGACAAGGCTAGGAACAGCAGTCATGGCTGCCAAGGTGGGCAGCTGTGAAGTTCCGCAATCTCTGGCCCATAACAAACCCTGTCTGTCCTGCGTGTGACTAAGCGCATGAAGCTGCCTCTAGCTTACCAGCTTTGGGAGTGCTCTGGCCAGAGCTCCTGTCCTTCCAGGGCGTGTGTTGTGTGGCAGCAGGCTCTCCCCCTATGCTCCATCTGATGAAGACAGGCGGTGTGAAATTTGCAACAAGAATGGCCCTGTGGCCACTGGGCTGACTGTCCTCCAGCACCCACTGTGGGTGAATTTGTCTTCTATTTGCCATTAAGTATGGGTCATGGGAACTCTGACAAAATAGTCTGCAAACTGGATTAGGTGTCTGCCAGGTGTCTGCATTTTGCAGCAACTCAGTAGCCCTGATGGATTCTTTGGTTCAGTTTAGGGTGCCGAGCCAACGACACCATCCCTAACCTCCCTGAAGTGTGATTCTGTGGCTTTTTCCTTTCTTCCTTTTCTGCATCAATAGCAATAGGGACCTAATCAATAGAGAAAGTACAAGGTATTGTCTTCTAAAGGAGAATTCAGATGCACAAATACGTTTTGATTTGGTAAATAGCTCTGAGGTGATAATGTATTGATTTACCCTTAGGAATGTTTGATTATTTTCCAAATACCAAGAAGGGATGACTTGATTTAATAAAATCTCCACTTTTAATCCATTTATATTCCAATGCCTATTAAAGAGTGGAGAACTTTTGCAGTGCATTTATTCTTAAAATTTTAATAGTTCTAAGTGGATGGATGACATTGTATGTATTTATTATATATCACATGATGTGGAGTGACTAAATAGCTTTTAGTATATGCATTAACTCACAAAGTTATTTTTGTGATGAGAACATTTAAAATTTATTTTTTTTAACATTTTCAAGAATAGAATATATTGTCATTAACTGCACTTACTATGTTGGGAAACAGATCTTGGAATTTATCTCTCCTACCTGAGATTTTTTGACTCTCCTCCCCAACATATGTAGTGTTTCTGAAACATATTTTAAATTTCCTCATGTGAAGTCTGCAAGATAATTAAAATATACGATTGAGCAGGTGGAGAAAGGTATATTTTTAGATGAGTCTTAGGAAACCTGGAAGTGAAAGTTCTCCTAATAGAAAGCTGTTTGGCACCCTCTCTCATGTTAGCATTGGGCTTGAGGAGCAGATGGCGCACAGAGGGGCTGTTTGCATTATACTTGATAAGGTCCACTTAAAATCTGCAGGACTTTACAGTGAGTCAGCTCTGGGGCGCATGGACTCTCGAATTTGAGGACACAGAGAGGTTATATGAAGTAGCAAGCATGGTGCATCTCTCAGGACTAGATCTCAGCTTCCCGAATGCCAATTCAAGGCTCAGGATTGCATGTACTCTGTTAGTGATCCTCTGATTCCCCAACAAGCTGCCAGTGTGCTGCTGCCTGTGCATTCCTCAGCAAATTCACTTCTTGTACACTAACTCAGGCTATGCTGGGAGACTTGTCCCTTTGTTTAACGCCCACTAGGATTCCTGAGTGAGTTTTGCTTGGGTACACTCTAAAAGGATTAAATTCTAGGTGGCTGTGGTTAGATAAAGTACCAACCTCAGTCTCCATCCTGTGGAATTTAGGAACAGGCCAGCCTCTGTCCTCCCTGTGCTGCCCTGGGCTCACACGCTGGCTGCACAAGAGTGTGCGGACAGGGCTCAACCGTGCACGCCCCAAAGCAGACACTGAGTGGTTCCCACCTTCCATCACAGATGGAAATCCTTTGTGCTGTGTGGCTAAGTGCATTTGTGCCCCCTTACCCTCACCTGTGGTTTCAGTTACCCACAGTCAACTAACACCGCACACCAGTAGAACATTGCAGAAATGAACATTCATGTTTGAAACAACTTTTGTTATAATACTGCATTGCTAGCTAGTTTTATTAACTTTTTGTGCTTAGTTGCAAAACTGACCTAGGTCGTGCTTGTGTATATGTACAGACTCGTGTGTACGTGCAGGAAATCACAGCGTGTGCAGTACTTGGCACTGCCCTGGGTTTCAGACACCCATGGGGACCTCAAATGAATCCGCCCCCTGTATCAGGGGTCTTCTGTGTTGCTTGAACTAATGCCCAAAGGAGAACGAAGAAGCCTGTGCAAGCTTCAAACAGTCCTCTCCCCTTGGTGATCTGACTGGTCTACCTCTTCTATAAAATCAGTCACTACAGTCTGTCCTGGGATGGGAGTTACAAGCTCTAAGAACTAAAGGGGCCTAGAGATGACTGATGTGTGTTCCCCTGAACAACTGGTCTACCTTTCCCCTTAACATTTGGGGAAACAGAAGAAAGAGACGTGGTCAGAGTTGTCAGGCTCCCATCTGAGTGTGAAGCCGCTGAGTATCGGTATACAGCATCCTCGGGGCCCTGATTGTCTCTGACGTTGTGTTTTAGAAATCTCAGCTCCCAGCTGGCCTCAGACAGGTGGGCGCTGTGGGGATCCGAGCCGCGCTGTCTTCCATGGGGTTTGCCGTGCCTGTGTCACACACGGACCCCAGCGCCATCATCTCTGCTCGGCATGGTAGCTCCCAGCAGAGCACAAGCAAGCAGCTCTCTCACTCCAGCACCAGGGTTTCCTTCAGATTTCTGCACAGGCTGTTTGCTGGTATTTTAGACCTGGACCTGGGAGAGTCAGGTTGTTTACAACAAATGTACACAATCAATGCAAGAAGGTGCCTGGAGCCCAGGAGGGAAGGTGTTGTGCTGCAGTGACCATCACCAGTGTTCTGGGGCTGGTGCTTGCCCTGCGGCCCAGCCGCTGCATCTGGATGGATTGTTGTGGCGACTTTCCCTACTTCACACAAAAGCAAGGCAAGGGCCGTTAACCTCCTACCTGGAACCCTTCGGCCTTGAGCAACTAGAAGTGGAAACCTGCTTCACATAATCTCACTTTAACAAACAGGAAGCGTTCCTTGTGTGGGGGTGCTGACAGAGCCTGTGGGTATACAAACAAATGCGGTGGCGTGTCCAACCTCTGGCCCCAGTTCACAGTACTGGGGGAAGGGAGCTATGTTATCACAAGGCAGAGGGATGGGGAGCCTGTCTTAGACACTCTCAGAATGGAGCATTGTGGTATAAAGACTGTTAATTTCAAGGTCATATACACACCAGTTCAGTTTCTAAATTTGTTTAATATAATCATTAAGAATATGAGCAATGCCTCTAACGTTTCCTCCTTTTGGGCTTGTTTAAAAATTGCTATTGGGTTATTGCAGAGAAGAAATAATATTCCATATGTAAAGTGTCTTGGTTCTTTTTTGTTTTTTGGAGAGGAGTTTGTTTTATTGTAGCATAATGGACACACAGCACTCCACTTTGATGGTGAATGGGTTGGTATATTTGAATGACATATACAAGCATGAAACCACCCCACCATCATCACAGCCAGTGTGTCCTCAGTCCCCACCAATCCCTGCCCGTCCACCCCGTCTACTCCCTGCCTGGCCCCATCCAAACACCAGCCTTTCTGGTCACAGACTAGTTTCCATTTCCTGTAATTTTGCATAACTAGGGTCTTATTATTTCAAAGTCTTTGTTAGTATGTTCTTGAGGCATCATGATCACTTTCATCTTGAAGAGTTGGCACACTTACACATACACACACATACATACACGTACACCCCCACACACGGGCATATGTACACACACATGTACACATGTGCACACACATGTACACACATACTTGTACACACATGAACATACACAAACATACATGCATGTGAACACACACTCATGCACACATGCACATACACGTGCACACACACACACCTTGATAATTTTTTTCCCCTTTCCTTATATCGATCACTTTCATCTTTAGGAGCTGACACACAGGTGTGCACATGCACAAACACACACCAAATCGTGATCATTTTTCTTACCCTGCACTGCCTCATAGATCTAGGACCTTGAGAAGTAGGAGGTCCAGGATCTGATGGCAACTGGGCTGTGTTGGGAAGAGGCTTCAATATTTTCTCCTGGAAGACTGGATGGAGAATGACAGGAGGAGCCTGAGACGGAATGAAGACTTTGAGGAGCATCCCAGGCACGATGCGGCAGGGCACCCAGTGTGGCCAGTGAGGACACTTTTGAGAAGCCTTGAGAGCAGATTGCAAGGTAGAGCTTTAAATTATTAGGCGGAGGGAGACCTCGGAGGAGAGGTAAAAATTCAGGCGAACAAGCGGCTGGCACAAGCCCTGGGCTCCTGCAGACTTCGTACTGTGGGTGAGGTGGCAACAAGCCGGTCTCGTTCCCCTGGAAGTCCTCACGCCTCCAGCAGGAGCAGAGAAGGTGCTGAGGGGTGGATTTCTCGGCACACCACTTCCTCTGCTGAAGCGCTGTCCTGCGCAGGGTGGAGGTGGGGACAGAGGTGTCACCCAGAACGGAGAGTGAGCTGATCGGTCTCCCGAGTGTCACCAGCACAAAGGACATGGTGCAGAGAGGACAGCTCCTCCTGAGCAACACTTCGTGCTCCTGGCTCCCACCAGCAGCTGCCACGTCGTGCGTGAGGGGCCCCAGCCACGGGGACAGGAGACGGCGTTGGCCAGGAGCGTGGGGTCTTAGAATTTGAGACTTGGGATGCGCTTAGTTGTTTAGTCCAGACAGAGGTCCTCAGAGGGGACATGAAGGGTCAGTGGACACATGGAAGACAGCAGCTGGGAGCTGCAGTACAGGTTCCCTGATTCCTATTCTAAACTTTTTATTATCATAGGGGCTCTCGCAAGCTAAAACCCACCACACACGTATTTTAGCATCTTTCCTGCATTCAACAGCTCTATATCACTTCGTAAAACCCAGTTAAAATATCTCTTCCTTGGACCACATTTCTATGACTTTTCCAGATGGACCTACCTGTGCTTGTCAGACTTCCAGTTTACCCTCATGGCAACCTTTCCTGTACGCTTTTCTTCCCAACTAGTCCAGCTTGCTGTTTCCCTAAGACCTAGCCTGGGAGAGATGCTGATCGAACAGATGTTCTTTAAATGAAGACGGAATGAATAAATGAATGTGAAGCACAGCTTTGGGAAGATATTTCCTTGGAGTCACAGATTGATCCTAATAATGACTATAGACGTGGTTTTCCTCTGTAGCATACGAAATATATGAGTCTAAACTATAGCACGGAGTTGAATTTTAAAGTTGAACACCTTGTGATATTTATGGAGCCAAGGAAATTGTGACATTTTTAGTGTTCAGAGGTAATGTTCTATGCAGATTGAGGGGACTTTTTGACTTTGTAATATGTGATGCTAGAAAGAAATCTACCTGAACAGAGGTGGATTTGAATAGGAACTTGGAATGAGTGAGATTTTTAAGGAAATCATTTGATGGCAGAGTGACTTTATTTACTATGAGACCATATCAACCTTACCTTGGGGGCCGTAAAACATAAATCAGCAGCAGAGGTCATGCAAATTTAGTTTGGAGCATGAATTGGTGAAGTTAGGGGTGATTTTTGAAAGCTAGATAAATGAAAAAGCAGAGAGAAAGCTTGGCTGAACTAATTACCTTTGTCTTTTGGTTTTTAAGAAGATCGTTGTTCACGTTTTAAAGTTTGTGCAATTGAAAAGCACTTTACAATCAAAATAAAAGGAAATACAGTATCCCTGGGGCAAAGGAGTAAATCTGGATGCGATTGTCACTGAGCAGGCCTGTGGGAATTCACCCAAGTATAAAGCGAACCGTCTGTCCAATGGTAACCTCAGCTGATTTATTCCCGTGGGTGGTGCCACGTGCAACTGAATCTCAAATGAACACTCCAGGTTGTTGCTTACACGACTCTAAAAACATGCATTTTGGTGTAGCAGTGAATGAAAGGTTACTCTACATTCAAAAGAGCAATAACATTCTTTTAGTATATAAAAAGCAAACGTTTATTTGTACAAGAATGATTCTTTGCATAATTCGTCATCCAGCATCAGCCAGTTGATGTGTAGCTTCTCCTCAAAGGTAAGGTGGCTACAATTTAATACAGTGTTTTCAACTTGGACATATAAGAGGTGCTCAAAGTGTACTGTGAAAGCTTAAATTTAAAATATGTATTACAAACCACTCCCCCTCAAAATACTTCTCCTCATTTGAAGCATACTTACCTGTCATCCTTGCCATTTTCTGAAGTTCTGGAAGTCTTTTTTTTTTTTTGTGCGTCTCTTTATGAGGCCTGAAAAAAAAAATATGGCAAATGCAAAGGGAAAGGCAGCTCATAAAACCCCGACGGCGTCTTCATCCATCTTGCTCACTGGGTCTGGCACCGTGCGACCTTGAAAGGTGAATGTAGTGAATTGATTCAGGAAATTGTGGCAGCCACAACCGCGCAACTACAGACCCTCAGGAAAGAGGACTCCAGAGCTGCTCACAGCCCGGGGACAGAGGGACTGGAGGAGACACGCACAGGAGGCGGAGCGAGGATCCGCGGCTGTGGCAGAGCGG
Organism: Chinchilla lanigera; assembly: GCF_000276665.1. NCBI lineage: Eukaryota > Metazoa > Chordata > Mammalia > Rodentia > Chinchillidae > Chinchilla > Chinchilla lanigera. Next base: position 54,582,158 of record NW_004955403.1, read on the forward strand.
AACTCTGCCTCTGTCAGGTGGGGTGGAGCGGCCGGAAGCCAGAGCCGGGCTTTACAGATGGAGAAGGGAAACTCCACGCTTTGTCCCGGGGGGCTGGGAGCAAGCCCGGCCAGACGCCCTCCGCCTCTCTTGACCTTCCCTCCTCCCGCCAGGGCTCGCTCCTTCTCATCCTTAGGTCTCCACGGGCACAGACCCTTACCCGGAGGAGCGCCTCCACCCTCGAGAGGCCATGGACTGGCGCAGCCTCGGTTTCCCCAGCTCGTATGCCAGCCGCGGGACCTGTTAGCACACAGCGGCTGACTCCTTAGGTGCTTCTGCCTCCTGTCACCAGCCCAGGAGAGCTCTGGGCAGGAAGCGGGCATTCAGCAGGTGTGTGCTGACATTCTGAACGCACAGCCTGTTACTGCGGGAATAGTAAAAACTTCGACAGTCGCTTCCCCCTGCTCCACTGAGACAGGATAACATCAGACAACGTGTCACAGCGGCCACTGACGGATGCAGCTCCTTCTGAGATCCGCTAAAATTCGCCTTCATAACTTTACACACGGCGGCCTCAGTCGCCCCACCGACGGTGGCAGGGGGTCTTCACTTCCTCAAATCGGAAAGCATGGCGAAAGCTGCCCTCCTTTCACAGCTGGGTGCATAGCCCTTAAGACTGTTTCTGACCCCCTCAGCATTTAAGGCCCTCTGAAACTGAGTTCTGCCTCCAGTGAACCTATTTTTCCCTCCCTTCATGGACAGCATGCGCGGACAGCTGCCGCCCGGCCACCCACGGGCCACATGCGTGGCCGCGCCCACCCTCGGCAGGGTCTGTCCTCGCTCTCCGCTCACCGGCCCTGCCGGCGCCCTTCTCAGCCCCCGCGCCCCTCCACCTCTCCGGCCTCGGGTCTCAGTGCCCTCCTGCCTTGGAAACTCCGAGGTCTCCAGACTTCGTCCCTCTCCCTTCTGCACGGAGTAGGACACAGCGTCGCAGGCAGTGTGTCCTCTGCGTTGGCCTCACCTGCCCAGCAGGTTTCCCGCGATTCCCTCACCGAGAGCGAGCCCAGCTCACGCGTGTGTCCTGAGAAAAGAGGGGGACGCTGCGGATCGCGGCGCAGCAGCAGCGCGGACTCTTCTTCCTCGGGGCTCCGCGGCCCCGGGCACAGCTGCAGCCTAGCAAACAGAACGCGGCTGGCTGACTTCCAGCAGGCAGCCGAAGACGGCGTTTGTGGCAGAAACTGAAGCCAGATCAGAGAGCGTGTCACCCTTGGCACCGCAGGGAGAGAGGTCTCTCTGCTCTCTTTTGCGTCCCGTCCAGGATAGGGACGGTCCTAGCACGGTTTCAATTCTAGAGAAAAGAGGGTCGGGAAGGTGTGACATACTGTTTGTAAATCTGCGTGGAAAATACTCCTGCAAAGCTTTATGCGAAGTGAGTGTGGTGCTTCAGAAACTCTCACGGCAGGGCAGGGTGGCTGGTTAATGAGATTCGCCCAGTGAGTCCCCATTTGGGGACCACAGGGAGTGGACAGCGGTGAACACTGAGAAGCACGTGTGGGGGTCACCCGAGGTGGTGTCCACAACTCCATCTTCCTCGCCGTCCCCTTTGCCCCTTGTTTTGTTTGTGACAGGTGTACCGATGTCCACGCGCAGGCCCTCGCAGGCTCCTCTGAGGTGCAAGGACACATTCTGGCCACCAGGTGGCATCGCCTGAACCTCGCTGGATACCACCGTACACCCTGCCGGGAGCTGCCACTTTCTGGATGACCTTTAAGGGAAACAGAGCCGCCAAAGTGGTTTGACAGCAGATTTTATTAGTAAGAGAAAATCCATCACAAGTCTCACTGCAGAATCGCACCGATTAGTTTCTCTTATCTGAGATGGTCACAGTTAAAACCGCCAAAGGAAAGAATCCAAGCTTGCCAGCTTTATTGTGCTCTATGAATTGCGGGGAAGGGGGGATTAGAAATGGCACCACATCTGACAATGTGTGAGAGTTTTGGTAAGCGACGCTTATCTAACTAGCTAATGAGAGTTTTCCTTCAGATGCAGGTGGAGAGAGAGCCTGGTTCCTGAGGTCACTTGTGAGTGCAGGAAATCAGACGGATTCCTCGGGAACGTGTGCTCAGACCCACCTCTGTGCCTCTCTGTCAGCGAGAACAATTACCTCATCCTCCCGGGGAGCGTGTTTATTAATAAGCCGCACAGATGCACCCTCATGCCGACAGGTCCTTCGTCATAGGCGATCTCACATCTCAGTGACCCAAGGGGATTTGGCGAAATGACCTGTGTGTAGCCTGGTGCCCCACAGACTTGGTGAGTCTGGGCCAGGGCAAGTCGTGCAGGCCGAGCATCTCAAGCCCCCGCTTTCCCATCTGTCCCCAGCATGTGTGTGACTGGGGATGGCGAGGCTTGCCCTGGTGTGTTGGAGCCTGCAGGCACAGCCTCCGGTTACCACCGGCCCTGTTCCGCCCCTTTCCCCTTCCCTCCCTTCGCCCTTTCTTTCTTTCTGAATGGCCTTTAGCTTTTAGGCTGTTCGTGTAGGAGAAAACACTATATTTAACTTTGTGAGAATGCCCTCCTTCACTTAAAGTGATGGTCTGCAGTCCTATCCATTTTCTTGAAATGACATGATTTTCTTCTTCTCCTTTTCTCGAAGTACTGGAGATTGGCCCAGGACCTTTCCCCTGAGCTACATCCCCAGACTGGTTTTTTATTATTTTGAGATAGACTCTAGCTGAGTCACTAAATTGCCCAGGCTGGGCTCCAACTTGAGATCCTCGTGCCCCACCCTTCCAGAGCATCACCCAGGTGCACGCCACCACATCTGTTGCTGATTTTTCTCAGTGTCCGAATAACACTCCATGGTGTGTATGCACAGTTTCTTCATGCGTTCATCTGTTGATGGGCATCTCAGCTTAGCAGTTGTGAATTATCCTGCTAAAAACATGGCTACTTGTGTATGGCTATAGTGTGCTGTCTTTAATTCCCTCAGGAATATGCCAAGGAGTGGTGCAGCTGATCTATTTTTAGGTTTTTGAGCAGTAACCACAACGAATCTCATAGTGGTTGCTATGGGACTCACAGTTAAACGCCTTGGTGGATGCTGCTTCCCTGGCAGAGGGTCTGGCCTCCATCCCCCAGGCTCACCTACTGCAGCTCTCTGTGCAGTGTGCCCCCCTTTCTGAGCGCCCCTCCACAACCCCAGCCTGTGCTGGGCAGTTTGGGGAATTGTTGTCAGACTTACTTCATTTCACTACTTCATCTGCTCTTTCATTACACCTACTTCCCGCCCACTGTCTATACATCAGTGAGGGCTTAAATGCATATGTTCAAGTCCAAAGATGCACAGTGAAGCTCTTGTCCTCCAAAGGTCTTGCGTTCTTATTTATCTTGCGTATCTCAGCAGTTGAACTGCTAGCTGTCTGATGTCTGGGGCTGCGGCTCCCACCTTGTGGTGGATGTCCTAGTGCCCAGGACATGGCTAAGCCCTACTACTCAGCTCAATACACACTTAACAGTTTCTTCTTTTTTTTTTTTTTGGTTTTTCTCCGGTACCAGGAACCGAACTCATGACCTTGCGCTTGCCAGGCAGGCGCTTTTGCCGCTGAGCTAAATCCCCAGCCCCAACAGTTTCTTAACCATTTGTGATCTGCCTTGGCTCGGAAAACTTACCTCCCACAATAGAAGCAAACATCCACATCATTCAGTAGATGTTCAAAGGAACACGACCCTGGACATATTTCCAAGATTCTTAGTCGCTGATAGCACAGATGACAGCTGACAAGGTGATGGTACAGTAGGCGTCAGGAATGAAGGCCAAAAGTGTTTTATTGCTGCCTCTAAAAACCGTAGCTACAAGTGTGTGAGTCTGTTGTGTGCCTGGCACTGTTCTGTGGGTCTCTGCCCATTGTCCATGCAATCCTCCTCGAAACTCTGGAGATATGTGGTACCATCCCCTTTTTATACTGAAGATTAAAAGGCTCCATTGATTACCATGGTGACACACACAGTGGTAGACCTGAGCTTCAACCTCAAGCGGACATGCTTTTTCACCTGTGGCCTTGTGTGTGACTCAGTTTACCTGCTTGGAATTTGGCAACAACTGATTTTTTTTTTTTTTATCTTTTGGAGACAGGGTCTCGCTATACAGTTCAGGCTGGCCTTGAGCTCACTTTGTAGCCCAGGCTGGTCTCAAACTTGCAATGATCCTCCTGCCTCAGCCTCTTGAGTGCTGGGATTACAGGTGTGTGCCATCATGCCTGGCTAACAACTGAGATTCTAGGATGGTGCTGGAAACAATCTGGCAGGACTGAGGGAGTTCTCTTGTTGATGGGACAGTAAGAGCAGAAAGGTGGGCAAGATTGAGGGTGAAATAAAACCCACCAAAAGAATTCACCAAAACCTAGCCTCTGACATGTAGAGGATGCTATTTATGTTAGGGAGTGATTTTTAAAATGCATCCCATTGCCTTTACCCCTGACTCCCTCTGTAAGAGACTTGGGACAGACACTTGCTTTCTTGTTGATGTGTGTGTGGCTTTCATCGCCACGCTTATTAATGGATCCCCTCCATAGAGAGGATAAATTGGATTCACGACCAGACCTCGGTGAGGCTTTGTCTCCAGGTGGCTGGAGGAAACCTATCTGGAAACAAATGTGTTCTCCAGCTTGCCCGGGCCTCGAATTGCCAGGGAGAAGTGTGTGACACGAATAGACTGCAGCTGGCTGCCCGCGGGTCTCTCTCCCAGTGGTGCTGTGGGAAAGACCCGGAGGGTAACGACTCACTTCTGTGCTTGTTCCTGGATAACAGCTCTCGCTTCTCAGTACCTTTCCGATGATCAGCAGTGTCTCAGAGCTGGAGGGTGGTGTTTCAGTTAGATGTGAAGCCATCTTACCTGATCCGACCCTGATGATCCGGGGTCTGTCCGTAACTGGATGCAGACACGGGGCAGGGACAGGAAAAGCACAAAAGGGGCACTTAGCATCAAATGAAGAGGCCAGGATGACCAAGAAAGACAGAGTTCTTTGCTGCCCTGCTTCGTAGCCGATTCACTCTTTTTGCTCTGGGAGGCAGGGACCGACCTGAGTGTCCCTGGGCAGATGTGCAAAGATGGGAGCGAGTTCCGGAGGCAGGCGCCGGCTCTCCTGGGGGTGTGGCTGGCAGGAAGGACCCTGACTTGGGCTTCGGAAACCTGGATTCATGCCCCCGTCCAGTTCGCATCTGGCCGCATGACCCTAGCAAGTCTCCTGACCTCTCAGGACCTCAGGATTCCCTGTGTACTGATGCAGAACCACCAGGTGCCTTGCCCTCAATAACGTCTCCTGCTTTTGTCCTTTGTCAGGGACAAATGTAATAATTAAGCATTTAGACTGGGCAGGAAGCTGGAGAACAACAGCAGAAGTCCGAATGGCAGAAGAGAGTTGAGAGAGACGGGAGAGTTGTGCACAAGTATTTCATGGACGCGTTCGGCCTCAGCCGGGAAGGCAGCCGGAGATGAGGCGTGGGGGAGAAGGACACTGAGTCCAGACTGGAGAGGGCAGAGGTGGGCCCGAGTGAGCACATGTGTCTCTCAGAGCAAGGACGTCTTGGCCTTTCACTGGAGTTTGCTTTGCTGCTCCCTTTGTCTCTGCCCATTCTTCAGAGAACCCTGAAGTTGATAAGAAAATCGTCAGCAGCTATCAATTTATACAGAGGTTTAAAAAAATGGTTTGGAGAAACGGCTATGCCTTCTACTTATTAATACACTGGTGATAGATAATACATTCATCACATCCACTTGCATGTAGATATTAAACTCTTAAAAGAAAGATAGCAATTCACCCAAGTCCACATAATAATTACCCAGAGTTCTCTGCCCCTATTTGTAAGAACTTAGTTAAATGTGCTCTTGAGTCTGCCTGCACTTTTAATGATCATTTTATTTCCCTCATTAAGCTTTTGGGTTGCTCACTGGAAACCTCTGAATTGATGATGTTCTTCTCATCTTTCTGCGGTTTTCATGGCGGCATGAAAAAAGCCTCGAAGTGATAGCACTGGCTTCAAAATGTACCTGCTCATGTTGACAGATGCCCTGAAGGCCCAGGGCCTCTCCCCAAGCCCAGCGGGACCCCGCCTGCGGAAGATGCACTCACCCGCCCTGGCCTCCGAGCAGAGCCTCATCCTGATGGTGTGAGGGTGAGCTACGCTGCCTGCAGCTGTGGGCAGATGGTGTCCTCACGCCCTGCGTCCCCACTCCCAGCTCCTTGGGGCGTGACTGTGCGGACAGAGGGCTTCGAAGGAGCAGTTCAGTTCAGTGATGCCGTAAAAGTGGAGCCCAAGCCAGTCTGACCGGAAGAGGGTGGAATGTGATGTGTGTGTCCAGGAAAGGCAGCAGGAGGATGCAGGGACGGCACCACCCCCCCAGCAACCACCGAGCTGGGTGCAGGGAAGACCAGTCCGGCCCACGCGTTGTCTTTGGCGTTCCGGCCTCCAGGACTGTGAGACCCTGAGTCTGTGTGAATGGTCCTGTTGAGTTACCACCAGTGACGCATACAACGCCGAGGGAAGGAAGCTGACTGGCAGAAGCAGAAAAGCGCAGAGTGGCCGCCTCCTGCCACGGCCCTGGGAACCTTGGAGAACGCTGCACACAACGGAAAGTCCTTCGCGGACGGTCACTGACCCCTTGGGCATAGAGGAGTCAGATGCCCAGATCGCTCCCCTTTCCCACTCCTGGCCAGTGGGAAGCTCAGCCACAGAAGCCACATGAGCCCTCCCGGGTGATGCTCCCTGCAGAGAGCGGTCCTGCGTCGAGCTCGCGGGCTTTGTGCGCAGTCATGCGCGCTTGCCTGGGAAGCCAGCTGTCAGCCTGGGGGCCGACGGCACAGCCCTGAAAGCAGAGGCTCCTCGGCGTGCACATCTTCAGTAACTGAACTGTCTGAGCCTCTGCTCTCAATACACCATGTTCGTGTCCTAAAGGTTTAACTTTCTGCTATGGAACTGAAGGGCAGCGAAGGAGCCTGCCAGAGGGCACGCGGCTCTTCTTCTGCAGCGCTGATGTCAAGTGAGTTTCATCTGGCAGGTGGCAGGAGTGGCCATCCCTGCGCCTTTTGTCTCTTTTTATGGAGAGAAGCCACAGGCTCAGAAGCGTGTTTAACTCTTTTATTCTGCCCGAGCCTTTTGTGAGCTGCTGCCCACTGATGGCTGATTATGACGATTGTGAACGGCTGCGGGGCAATTCTTGCCAAAGGGCTCAACACCTCCAAGTGCTGGGATCTGAGATTCTTAAGAAATTAATGGGAACAGACAAAGAAAAACCCAAAAGCCTTACCACCCCCACCACTACTACCACTGAAACAAAGATATCTCAGCAAGGAGTTGATTCAACCCACACAAAACTTTGGGTACCAAGGCAGGGAGATTTCATCGGGCCTGCTTCACGGAGGCAGAAGTAGGGAAAGAAGGCAGGGGTGTCCAAGCTGGTGTGCAGGCAGCGTCTGTCTGTCCGGAGTGTGGCTGCGTCATGGCGCGCTGTGGCACTGCTGATCAGGAAGCAGTCACTGGCTCTTCTGCAGCAGAGCCCTTGGCCCACTGTGGCCACTCCTGAGAGGCCACTTGGGGAGGCAAGGGCTCCGTTCCTTGCAGCTAGCACTGGGCCTGCACTGTGGCCGTCTCCATTACTAAATCCTGTGCCTGAGTCCTCTCACCACGGCTCTGGGTAAGCACCTCACTACTTCGAGGCAGGGAACAGCACACCTTCCCGGGTGGCTGTGCGGTGTGCTCACCTGTCATCTGAGCAGTGGTGGCCTGGTGCTCTGTGGGGCCCTGGAGATGAAGCCTGTTGTCACAGTCCTTGCCTCTGGGCCGGGCCAGGAGTGTAGAGTGCTGCTCACGCCTCTCTGTCCAAGCGAGGCCTGCAGCTCCTGCTCACTGAGGGCTGGATCCTGCCACGTGTGCCCACCTGCTGTTTTAGTTTTCCTCCCATGTTGAAGGAAATGAGGGCGAGAGGTTGAGGAGCATGGCCGATGGCTCCACTGCTCATACTCGTGGGCCTGGGGCAGAGGACCAGGGACACAGAATCCACAGTGCATCATGCTAACCACTCCCCGCACCTCCTCAGTCTTGAACTTGGAGCAGAGATTCTAGACGTGTTCATTGTGCCTCTTTCCAGAGTTGCTGATTTGAATCATTTCTTTCCAGTTAATGTTCTCATGATGTCAAATTTCTGGTCTTAAATTCGCTGGTGTCCAGTAGGAGCAAGCGACAGCAATTCCACACCAATGGGCTTGAGCTTTGAAAGCCCTGGTATAGGACTGGGGAGTGTGTGATACATCTAAATCATAGCCATCTCTAGTCCATGCCTGGATCTATATCACCTGTCACTACACATATATTAATTGGCATTTCCTTTTCCGCTGGACGTCTTTAAGTTGGGATGTGCTGTTCTGCTGAAAGCAGAGACATTGGTGCGAAGGTGAGGGAGAGACAAGGTAATTTCTAACTTGGTTTCTGGGGAGTGGTAGCCAGTGGAGTCCAGCTTCCCTCCTGCGGGAGCAGCTGGAGCCCAGGCAGAGCACCGCGGAGCAAAAGCTCTGGTCACTGGCTTCCATCTTCTGTAGAAAGCCAGAGATTTGTGCAGCATCACCCCGTGTTGACCCTGCCCACCATAGCATGCCAGGTTCGTTGTCCGCAACTCACAGCGGAACCTGGACAGAGGTGATGCCTGCTTCATTTGTAAGGATGTGGACACCATGATTTAGAGAGGTTACAACATTTTTGGACCCGAAAGAACACAAATGGTAGAGGCCATCTATGCCTAAAATTCACATAAAGCATAGGACAAAATATGATAGACACATAAGAACTGACTTGGGACCCAAAACTTGTAATTAAGCAGAGGTAGCTAAAGTTCTTAACAGGTCCCAAGTCATCCCTTCTCAGCTGTGTTAAAAAGCCTTGAGGCCAGCCAAATGTTATCAAATTCCTCCAGGCACACGTGTACTTGTACACACACACAGCGCATACATAGTGCTGCAGAATTTAAAGCATCAGAAGAGCTCCAGCACTCGTGCTTCTTTTTTATGCTTTTACCACCTGATGTAATTGAAAGAAAATGTTCTGAAAACGTTGAACAAAAACTAAATTTAGGCTTGGAGTAAACAAGGCTTGGAAAAGAATGCAATGAAGGCGATGTTAATTTACTGTTGGTAGCTGCCTCTTCAGTAGCTTTTAAAGCCAATTAGAAAGTACGGAGAAAAAATTCTAGATGTGGGGAACTTCTTCAACAGCGCTCCAGGAAGGCAGCGGCTGGCTGACCAGGTAAGCCGCCTGCAGTGCACGTGCTCTGCCACTGGGAGCAGTCAACTCCTCTGAAGGGAATCCGAGGGGCATAGAAAACACCCACATGATGTCATCACAGCTTGTATTGGTGCAGTGTATTTATATCAGCCCCTCTTTGGATAGTCACACCATCACAGGTGAGAGGAGGGGCAGCTCTACGGTCACACTGTATAGAATGGGAAGCTGAGGCAGGGTGAGGCTCTGCGGAACCCTGCTCCTGAGCTGATGCCCTTGCTCCTCCTTCTTTCCCTCTGAAATCCATGAAGAAATAAGCCTTGTAAGGATGGATGGGCAAAAACTCTGAAACTGAACCTAGTAGAACTGTGGAGAGCAAGCCATTTAAATAAACGGGCCATTCAGCTAGAATTCTCCTCTTTGACATTGTTGCACACACACGTACGCACATGGACATTAACTTACAATTAAAATCAGCTTTCACTGCTAGCCCTTTAATAAAGCTCATCCGCCTGAGCCAGTGGTTTATGACGGGAAATGATTTTACTGTACTAATGTGTGTAGGACCCCTAACAATACAGCTGGGACTTTAGTTCAAATTTAAACAATAATTGAAGAGGAGTTAGCACTTGATAAGGAGGAGAGATAAGCAACTCACAGAAGACGAATGGAGGAGAATGAGAGGCTGAAAAGGAAGGTTGCTATAGCAACTCCAGAACTCACCTTTTCCCCACGGTGACGCTCAAGGTCGGAGTGGGCCAGGATCCCAGCTGGAAGCACAGAATTGAAGAAGTCAGGGGTTCTGCGTAAATTCTTCCTTAAAGCATTGTCTGGGTTTGCAGATTTCTCCAAGCTGAACTTCCTTGCTTTCAAGCTTCCTCACCTCTTGGGGCCATTTTCAGTCTCCTTTTATTCCTGAACTGAGCCTATCATTCCAACCCATCTTTCTGGGGAGTTTTATTCATTTGCTCTTAAACTGAGTCTTTCATTAAGCCTTGACTCAGGAATCTCCATGTAACAGATGCATTTTAAAATGATGACAGAGAAACCTAAACCTGAAGAGTTGTAGGCTGTTTCAGAGGTACCCTGGGGACGAGTGCAGAAGTCAGAAGCCACAGCACTCTGTCTGCGCAGAAGTGTCCTTCTGTGGCAGAGTGGTGGGAATTAAATGGATTCTCCAGGGCTCTTGAAGTCACTAGGAGATCAGATTGCATCTCACTCCACGTCTAGAGTATTAAGAGTTTTATTTATCATCAGCAAGCACTTTATTTTATAATCAGCAAGAACTTGACCTGGAGAAAGGACACCTTATGTAATTGAAGCTGCTGAGAAGGCATGAGGAGGAAGAATACAATTTCCATGTTCAGTGTGCAGCTCCATTGTCTATGGGTGTGCGGGACACAGAAGAAGCCTTAAAGGGCAAGCCAGGAGCACCACTTTCTGTTCTGACCCTGGCCCTGGTTCCCAGGCCTTTGAGGAGTGGTCACCATTCCTCCTCTCCTGTTTTTCTTTTTCCCTTTCTACTGTCTGCAACATAGCAATGCATTCTGGAAATGCGAAATTCTCTTGGGAAGGTTTTCTTCAGCATACCCTTCGGTGTCTGTGACAGGCAATGTCTTTGGAGGGTGACTGGGAAGGGAGATCTAATTCTCTACCCTTCACCTTACCTCTTTATATAACTCCTCCCTCTTCCTTTGCCTTGGTTATTTTCCTCTGGATTGTTCTCTGTTATTTCCTTTTTACCCTACCCCCTAGTTATGATTTATATACTTCTTTCTTGTTTCTTCCTCTCAGCTGTGGATGGGACTGTATCAACTGGCTTCCCCTCTGGTGATGTGTGGTGTAGGTTCCTTAACAGGAAGACTTAAGCTATTTGGAAACATTAGGGCTTGAAAATAAACTAGGTAGGGATTTAACATGAGCTCGTTTATTCCCCAAATGAGTTGGCAGGGACAGTGAGGAGAATTGTAGAAGTTGTAAGAAGTAACTATGGTGATCTCATACCGAAGCAGAGTGGGGACACTGGCTTTCTGTGACTCACAACATCAGGGCACATCCTTCTGCAGTTATTTCCAGATATTTCCTCACATCTGGATTCCTTTTGCTGGTTAAAAAAAGACACCAGAAGGAATTACACAGGCAAGGCAGACTTGATTCAAGATTATGGCAATTTGGGAAGAGGTGATTACAACAGAGGGAAGGTAGAACTGAATTGTACTGTGACAAGGAAGTGAATTTGTCAGCAACAGGACTAACTAGGAGAAGGTACCTGAGGGACAGCAGCAGGGAGGCTGGCCAGCCAGACCGGCCCATTTGTTTGTTGACTGACACATACTCCAGTTAGACTCCTGCCCTCCTTACATTTCTGGGTGAGGAAATTTGAAAGGATGGCTTCCAGGTCCTGGGGAAATGCAGTTCTGGCTTGTAAAACTGCTTACAGGCTAGAAAAAAATTTGTATTTCCAAAGAGGCAGAGAAGGAGATTAAAATGGCAAGTTTTCTAAAGGCAGTGCTCTAAGGAAAGGGGGTGCTGGACGGACACTGCCTGCAGTCTGGCATGGCTGAGGGGAGAACTGCAGCTGTTTTGGTCAAGCTTAACCATTGCTGCGAAAATGGGATGCGTGGAAAAGGACAGTTTCTTGCAAAATGTACGTGGATTTATCACTGGCCCCTGGCACACAGCACAAAGATGAACTAATCCTTGGCTAAGAAAATGACTTTGGCTGCAAGCCAGAATGACAGACATTAAAGTAAAAGCGCACAGAGCATGTGAGCATCAGGGAAACATGTAAGAGTGTGCAGCAGTGCAAAGAACAGCAACACTAATCTCACACTGCTGTGCTGGGACGGGCCTCTCTTATCTTCCTAACACTGTACACTTCACTTTGCCTGGCCCGGTAGTTTCAGCTGTGCTTTGTTTCCCTGACCCTGCCGTCTCATTCTTTGAGGTGGCAGGCACTGGATGTTGCAGGAAGTTCAAGAGCCTAGGTTCAGTTCCCGGTGCTGTGACTTCCTCTTAATTTGGCCAACTGCCGAGTCTCCAATGCAAATGGACACCGCACACAGCTGTGTCCCCGGCACGAAGACTGCTGTAGATGCTCTGTTAGCCAGGGTCGTTATTTGTAGTGTTCTCTGTGAAAGCTGCCTTGAAACATCAAGGGTGCCTACTGGTTACTCCATTTCCCGAAAGCCTACAGCATGGTCATCCCTCTGTATCCACAGCGTCTTCATCTGAGGATTCACCTTGAAGATCAAAAGTGTGTGAAACAATGGATCTGCACTGAACACGGTATGCTTCCCTAGGTAGCTCGTTTCCTTGTGACAGCTTTCCACATGGCGTTTACAGTGTGCTAGGAGTTCCAAGTAATCTGTGATGATTTAAAGTACATGGGAGGCTGTGCATAGTTACACGCAAGTGCTGTATACCACTTATACAAAGGACACAAGCATGCAGTTAGGGGTCCCCTGGGGGCCTTGGACCCATCTGCATGGATACCTTTAGGATGACTGTGAATTAGACATACAGGCCTGTCATTGTCTGGGGATGGGATGCAGCCTGCCATGTGACAATCACTTCTAAGTACTTGCTACATTGGCACAGTGTTCTAGAATGCAGACCCAACATAGGTATTAATTCACATATACATTATAAAATTTTTCAATCTACTATCTATAACTCCTGAAATGCACATGATAAGATAAAATATATCAAATAATAAACACTTGTACCTTGATTTAAAATTACACAAACCCATTATGACATCTTGACACCCCCGATGTTCAGTGAATGAGAACATCACCTCATTTTGAGCACCCGTCGGACGAACTGGGTGTGGTTAGGAAGGAAAAACCAATGTGCTCCCCTGGGATGGCACTGGAGGACAGCGTGGCGGAAGCAGACCTCCCTTCCCTTCCGTTCCACTCTTCCTGGTAATTGAGAAACTCCAGATACAACTGGGAATTTTTTTAATTTTAAAGACAATAATAAAAAAAAGATACAGAATTTCAACACAAGATGATAGGAAATTAACAATGGTTGTTATATTGCATGTTGTTATTTTCAAAGTAGTTGCTCAGGCTACCAGATACAGGCACGCAAAATTGATCAATATAAACACTAAGTGTTCCTTTCATTGAACTAATAGAAATTAGTAGGACAATTATCTTAGCTATCTTGTGTGTGTATATATATATATATTCCTTCCTTCTTTCCTCCTTTCCCCCATCCCAATTGTTCTTTCCTTTCTGAGCAGTTTCTTTCCTTATCACAATGTCTATTGTACCTTTTGGATCTTATTTACTCTGCCAATTTTTTACACTAGGGAGATAGTATGCTTACACATGTGAGTCTGATTTATTTCACTTATGTGTATGGTCTCTAGTTGCATCCATTTACCTACAAAAGCCTCAAGTTTATCTTTCTTTATAGCTGAGTAATACTCCATTGTATAAAAGTACCACATCTTTTTTATCCATTCCTTGGTTGATGGGCATTTAGGTTGTTTCTAAGATTTAGCTATGACAAATTGTGCTGCTATAAACACGGGGGCACATATATCGCTGTGGTATGACATTTTTAATTCTTCTGGGAAAATACCCAGAAGGGGAGTAGCTGGGTCAAATGGGACTTCTTCCCAACAGCTGGGCATTTTTGTATGATTGATCCCCAGTAGCTATTAGGACAGGAGGCTAGATTAATTCAGGATAATCTTATAGCTTCCATATATATTTAAATTCCTGATGAAGTTCTGTAGAATCACATACCTAGAGTTAATTTAACTTTTAAGTAATAAGGTAATAAGTTAACTTTTAAGGTACAGAATACATTTTCCTATAAGAACACTGGTCTCCAAAATATTTAGGTCTCCAGGCATACTAGCAAAATAATAAAACATGCCAAAAGGCACTTCTGTGTTCAGTTTATTATGTGGAGTTTTCAGAGCCCCTTACAAGAGAAGACATTCCTTCCAAACTCACCTGAATGTTTGTAAGAATCAGTTTCAGTTTGTGACCCCAGAAAGTTTGTTGCTTAAAGAGATTAACTTTTGAGATAAGTCGTTATGTAGCAATATATAAACAGCAAAGCAACATTGGGACCCTGGACCCTTGGGAGGTCGGGAGCCCAGAAATTGGCTGGGTCCAGTGGATTAGAAGAGGGTGTCCCATGAGGGAGGCTCACAGTTTGGGGTGCTTCTGATAACACTACAGTTGGACCTGACTGGTGACAAGAACTTGCTTGCTGCCTCCTTCCTGCTGGGTTAGGGCCTGGTGAGCATTTCTGTGGACCCAGTGGTTGCTCTCCATGTGCGCTTCCTTGGAAAGCCTCAGAAATTTCACCAGTTCCTTAGCACAGATACCCTCCACAGTAAGATGTGAAGGTGCGGGAGGATGCTTCAGATCCAGAGACAACCTGAGAGCTGCCTCAGTCCCAAATGAGAATTGTAGAGAAGAGTGCCCCAGGGGAGCTCCAAAGAGGTGTTGTGAAAGCCCCATAAGAAAGAGGTGGCTGACGCCTCCTGGCAGACCCACTGGGACACAGATCTGGCCCTCCTGAAGATCCAGGAGCATGGGTCTTCAGCTAGATGCTTGCCTCTCTCACTTCAGCCAGGACAGAAGCCCAACCCTTGCTAGCTCCGGTGCGAGGATGTGTGGTGGGACACAGGCCCCTTCCCCAGAGTTTTGATTTATTTTTGGACTAGGTGCTTTCAGAACGGAGTTTAGACTCAGCAGAGTGTCGATGTGTCTCCCTGGCCAGGTTGGACAAGAGAGAACCCCCGGGTGAACAAACGCCCAAGGGATCATGCGTGACAAGGGTGAGAGGATAAACTTTCCTCTCAAGAAATGTGCTGGTTCAATTTATCAGTTTTGCCTAATTTGAATTAGTTACCAGTTTGTGTTTCTATTAGTACTTTTATTTTCTTCTTAATTTAACTGTGTATGCAAAGGAAACCCATGTATCACCTGTCTTTTGCAAGTAAAAGTGCAATTAGGCACATAATAAAGAAAATGTAAAGTTTTATTAGTGAAGAGTTTTGTTTGTTGAAATACCAAGTTTTTACCAAACAGTAAATGTCATATTGAATATTTATGAACCCTATTATTTATCATCTAAAACTGGAATATATTGCCATTCTACATGTGCTAAAATATTTGTCCACACACAAACATTATCCTTTTTGGGTAAAAATTTATCTTTTAAATGTGTCTGGGAAGTTACAAATTGGTGTCTGTAGGCTGACACAATACACAGAGGTGTGATTTTTTTTCTGTATTACCTTTTTTAAAAAATATTTTTTTGAACTTGGATCTCTTCAGGTGAGAAATGCACCTTCTTGTGGCCGTCGTCTCTGCCAATTTCATTGCTACTTGCTGTGGCTGACTCCTACCCGTGATAGTCAGCTTTCTGTCACTCTACGAAACACCTGAGCTAATCAGTGCAGAAAGGGTAAGCAGTCTGTTCTAGCTCACAGGTGGGAGGCTCCCATTCCTAAGTGGTTGGCCCTGCTGCTTCCAGGGAGGCCACAACGCACGGTGGAAACCTATCCCTAGGCCAGGAGGCCAATGAGGAAGAGACCAGACTCCCACAATCCTCGCTGATCACACAAAAATGTTTCCACCAGCTCTTCAGCGTTCTGGCAGCTCCAAGTAGAATCCACCTGCGGGACAGCCTTGTTGTCAACACGGGCTTGGGGGGCCATTCCTGACCCAAACTATGGCAACACATTTTGCTTCAGATTCCTGACCCACACGCGCATGCGATTTTGACATCTGCTGCAGTTGTAGTGCTCAGTCTGGGTTTTGCATGTGGTTTTGAAAGGCAGTTAAAATTTTTTGAATAGCTCAATACACAAGGAACAGCTGTGTATACATATGGACTAAACCTTATCAATGTTTTTCCCCCTTAAAACCAATGTGAAATATATTAAACATCTTCCACTGGCAGAATTCCATGCGTGAGGAGGAAGACTATTTCAACATGTTGCCTCTTGCTAGGAGCACCACTCCGATGACTTCTGGGCATGTTTCAGTTTTTAGATGATTTTCTTATTCTTTAAAGAACACAGTTAATTAAGTGCCTCAGCATCAGGGACTGGGTGAAGCTTATTTTCCCTCCCAGCATTTTCTATTTCGTTTTGTCTCTTCTCTGACTTCATTTGTTCTTGGGTGATGAATTATTTTACTGTATTTTAATCACAAGATATGTAAAAAATAGTAATTTGTAGTGCTCCAATAGCAATTCTCATTTTAGAATCTTACACGAGGTCTTTGCTGTCTGATCTTGTTGCTCACTGGTATGAGAGTGTTGGATGTCACTATCTCTTCCCTTGCCAGGGTAATGAGATTCTGAGAGCATTTTATAAGCTGGTGATGATGACTCCCTTGCTTTCTCTGGTCCACATTACTTCTTGGCACAGTTTGGCCTCTGTGAGAATGGCGAATCCTTTTGGAGGTTTTCTGTGTTATTTTTATTCAATAACTGTCAGGAAAATTGGGACCAAAAAATTTACTGAGGATCAGGAGCTCATGCTGAATCTCACCCTGGATACAGGGCACAGCTGTCCTGAGCAGGAGAACACATTCTCTGGTTTCTGTGCTCATGGAGAGCTGGGGGGCTGCAGGCTCACTGCCAGAGTGCTTCTGCTGAAGCAGACTTAATGCTGACCCAGGTTCTCAACATATTCACAAAAATACTCTTCACTGATTCACTGACTATGGGATAGCTCTTGGAGGGCAATGCACCCATGGTCTTATCTTCCCAACTGGTTGGCCTCTTCCTACTTCCACTGGTGTTGGTAGTGTTCAGTACTGTGGTGACTGGGCACAGGTTATTACCAGCGATCACTTAATAATTCCTACTAGCTTTCAGGTGATAAACAAGTAGATGAGAAGGCAGCCGAGTGTTTTAGTGTCCTTGTGATGGGTAGTCTTGGCTGTGCTGACTTGGGTGGTGTAGGAGCCAGCCAGGAAATTGGTGGAGCACACTTCTGGGTGAGTCTGGGTGGATCAGGGAGTTGTTACCTCGGTTACTGTATCTTGTCCCTCACTCCTTCCTCTCCGGCACTGTTCTCCCTGCTGTGTTTCCTGGCTGCCATCATCTGAGCAGCTTTGCTCCACCATGATGTTTCTGCCATGGAGCCAGGTGACTGTGAACTGAATCCTCTGAAGCCTTGAGCCAGATTAAACATCTCCTTTGAGTTGTGGGTGTTGGAAGTTCTGTCCAGCAATGGAAAACTGACTACTTGAGTCCTAATATAGTCATTTGAGAGAAGTAAAAAGATGGTTTGTAAGAAAATCAGGCAATGAGCCTTCCCAGCATTGTGCTTTCTACAAGACATTTTAATTCATGCAAAGATCCTGGAGTGTAAAATTGTGTCTGATTACCTTTCATATGTTTTATGTAATAGCTTTTCTGAACTTGACACCAAAAGGGAGGGGAGTTAGCATGTTCACATTCTCATATCAGTATATTTTAGTTTTCTAGCTGTGAAGAAGGCAGAAGAAAAGTGGGAAAGATATTGAGGAGAAAAATTTGGTTAATTCACGTACAAGCCCACACACAAGATGGCTCAACACCATCTTTAGGGCTGGTGTGCACTTCTCTGGGACCCAGAATATGCTGGGGTCCCCTCCTCCTCAAGGAATTTAGGCC
Organism: Chinchilla lanigera; assembly: GCF_000276665.1. Classification (NCBI taxonomy): domain Eukaryota; kingdom Metazoa; phylum Chordata; class Mammalia; order Rodentia; family Chinchillidae; genus Chinchilla; species Chinchilla lanigera. The sequence goes on from NW_004955403.1 coordinate 54,600,056, forward strand.
TTATCTTGTGGTACAGGTCAGAGCAGCCAGACATGCTGCGCATAGTGGAGTTCTCTATTACTCACAGAGTGGCAGGGACCCTCTAACTGCCTTCCGGCAGTGAGCACTGCTGGGTAGGGCATGGGATGCATTTGCCACTTCTCCTGCAAGGACAGCCACACGGTCTGAACATGGATTCAGAGGGGTGCTCAGTGTCTGTGGAAGCATTAGGGCTGGTACCTGCTGTCCAGCAAGTGGCTGATCCTTGGCTGCAGCAGAGGTCCTACCTTGGCCTGTTCTGAGCAAGACAAATAGGGCTCATTTAGAGGCAGGTTAGTGTGTTTGTGTCAACCCACCTGCCCTCTCCCAGGTAAAAAATGGTCCATTTTTACCCAACATGGAGGAGAGTTCAAAGAGTTACCAAGACTTGTGTGCAAAGGGTAAGCAGCTGGAGAGCTTTTCCCTTGTGCAATAATCAGTCTGACACTGAAGTCGTGTGGGCAGAAAAGAAGCAGGCCACCAGCAAGACATTCTCTGTGATGATAATGCAAAGGACGACCAGGGGTTGGGGCCTTGAGGGGCAGTGGCTTGGTCTTTGGCTGTGCCAGGACATAGGAGGAGAGGATGAGGGCGATTTCTCCAGCAGCTGCAACAGAACAGGGACATCGCTGATAGAAACCAAATGGGTCCGACAAGAAACATGTGCAGTTAGTTCAGGGGACCATGGCCATTCCTAGTCCATCCGCTGTTACTCCCTGGGGCCTTGTGGGCAGCAAACATTTCCTGCTCCATGTTTGCTGCATACTTTAAATGAATGAATGAATGAACGAACGGACGAATGAACAAATGAGCGAATGGCATGGGAAGGGGCTACATGGTCCTGACAACAGGAGGGTGGGTCTGCAGCCTGGACGACGGTGCAGCTGGAGACTCACAGCTCACGTGCAGTCAAGTGCCGGATGCAGGTGAGAGCTGGGAGAAGGCAGCCAAGCACACACGGAAGTGCGCCCTGCCATGCACAGGAGGCGGCTGAACCAGAGGAGGGTGTTGGCTGTTCTCGCTGGCTGATGAAAGTACTCCATAGTTTGATTTTAAAACATCACTTAGCGTTTGATTTGTCACCTGATCACCCTCTGGGACATAAACTTGAAACTGTAAATATAGATTCAACCCTTGATTTTTACCTAGTTTTGAGGCAAGAAGAATAATGAACACTTAAAAGGTATAACCATGATTGCCGGGAATTGAAGTGGCTGTTTATTTTTCAGAATCCCATCATTTCATCAGGCAGCTTCTACTTTCCTTGTATTGCCTGTTTTTCTCCTGTAGAAAGTTTGAGGGAATAATGCATCTTAGTGTGCACAACGCAGTTGTTTTTTCTCTCTCATTGAAAGCTTTTGCTGTTCATATTTGAAAATCAGCTCAGACAGACACTGCAATTTGCTAAAATCAATATAATTAGAGAAAAAAATTGATGTGCTGAGCAGAAGACAATGCAAGGGACGACAGAACATGATGGAAATGCCTAACGAGCTATGCATCTTCAAAGACATGGACTTGTGCCCTAGTGTATCCTGGACTTTTGTCATGAAAATTTTACTTTAAAGCTCAGTTCTTTTAAGTAGAAAGTGGTTACCAGGGGCTGAGCGGAGTGGGAGAGGGGTCGTGAGAGTGGATCGGTGGTGCTCCTGCAGATGCATGGCAGGAGTGAATTCTGGTGTGCTACAGATAATGATAACGGACTAAATGCCTCAATGGAAGTAGAAGAAAGGACTTGGTCTTCACTGTGAAGAAATGACAAATATTTGTGGGAATAGATGTACTTACTCTCATTTAAAGAGTACCCAAGATAAATAGGTATTGATGCATGATATCTCACCTCATAATTATATACAAATACAAAATCCCTCCCTTCTTCCAAATTCCTCTATGTCACTTTTCTGCAGAACAGTCTTTGAAGAGATGTGGTCCAGCAGTGATGTGATTTCTGAAGTGCAGTTCATGCTGAGCACCATGACACTCCATGTCATCCTCACTCCGAAGTTCTTCCCATTAATAACATTTGTCTCCTTGGTGAAGGTGGGACATAAAAGTGTTAAGTTCTTTTCAGTACCAATTTGTTCTTTGAATAGTTGGATTCTCCTAGGTGTTCTTCTGGGTCTTCTGTCAGTGAACTGCTTCTGCTCTGAGACAGAAGGTTGGATCACAGTTCTGGGAGCAGTCCAAGATCTTGCTTACACCAAGATTTTGATTTGCACAGCTCTGAGAAGTCTGTGTTTGAGACCAGGACATCATCTACCCCATGAGTTCCTCGGCCTGGGCTACAGAGCTCTGAGTCTCCCTGGGGGCCAGGGTTGGGGCTTGAGGAGTCTGGGCACCTCTACCAACAGTGAGGGTAGAAAGCAAGAAAGCTGTGTGTGTCGCTATGACACAAAGATGCATGCGACAACCCATCTTGGTTGTCCTCTTGACTGGCTTCACAGGTGGTAAGTTAGCACCCTTCTGCGTGTCTGGGGGCCAGACAGATGGCATCTGGCCCCTGGCTCCTCCTGTGGCTCTTTTATTTTCTCTCTGCTTCCCAGCTGCCATGAGTTGAGCACTTCCCTTCACGGTGCTCTTCCTCTGGGCTGTTCCTGCCTTGGATCCAGCTGACCATGGACTGAAATGTCGGAAACTGTGAGCCAGAATCAAGCCTTCCTGCTCTAAACTGTGTGTACCTGGTGTTTTGTCGCAGCAAACACAAAGCCGACTTGTACCCAGAAACAGGTGAGATTAACAATGTGTGCTCCTCAGGACTCACGGAAGCTGAAGAGGTTCACCGACTTGAGACAGAATCATCAATGGAGCAAGTTTTCTTTTCTTTTCTTTTCTTTTCTTTTCTTTTCTTTTTTTTTTTTTTTTTTTCTGGTACCGGGAATCAAACTCCCAACCTTGTGTTTGCCAGACAGGTGCTGTGCCGCTGAGCTAAATCCCCAGCCCCTGGAACAAGTTTTCTTAAGAGAAAATAACAGCTGAAGAAGTGGGCAGCCCAGGAGCCAAGGCTGGGCACCCTGTGGGAAGGAAACTGGAGGCTTCTTTTGCTATGTTCTCCACTGAGCAAAGATATGGTGAGGGGTGGCAGCTCCTAGCCTCTCCCCAGGTCTGCCAATGCTCTGACCTTGAGCTTTCAGGTCTGCAGGGCCACAAGGAGCAGGCTCAGCCTATGGCGCTTGGTGACGGCAGCCCAAGTGGGCCAGGAACATGGGGACAGTAGATAGTGTAGCCACCGGCTATCCACTACAGATAACTGTGGTATGTGCTTGTAACCCCTGGCCAAATGAACAAACAGGTGGGCAGAAAGGACCAGAGTGGTGGCACATACATGCAATCCCAGCACTCTGGAAGGCTGAGGCAGGAGGATTATAAGCCTGGGCAGCTTAACAATTTAGTGAAACCCTGTCTCAAAGTAAAACAAATAAAAATGGGAGAAGGGTCTAGCTCAGGGTGGAAGTTCCTCGGTTCAATTCCTAGTATCAAAATAAAGGAAGGATGGAAGAAAAGAAAGAGAGAAAAGAAAAGAAGAGAAAGGAAAGGAGAGGAAAGGAAAGGAAAGGAAAGGAAAGGAAAGGAAAGGAAAGGA
>NW_004955403.1:54608088-54611019 GCF_000276665.1 Chinchilla lanigera
TATATATATATATGATATGTGAGTGTTCACCATTATTTGTTTATGATGCTATTCATTTGCTACACATTTCTGTGTAGTAAAAAAACCCAAGATAATTCTTATAATTGTTTCACATTTTGAAAGGGCTGAGAGGAATTCTAGTTTCCTTGCAATGTTTGCGTTTGGCCTGGGGATATCTGAGATCCTGTGAGTATCCAGTGTATTTCATTTAATTTTTTTTTTCACGGAAGAAAAAATCCTTACAATTGTAGATTGTCAGAATAGCAGTAATAGTTTGGTGGCTCCATGATGGAGTTTAGGATATTTCATCAAACATGGCCTTGGAAATTATAGAGCATTTTCCTACTCAAGAAAATGTTCAGAGTCTGAGACAATAAATCAACAAGTGCACACTGGACTCAAAAGCTTGGTGAGTGTTTGACCTTTAAGGTCACAGGGAGGGAATCGTGGTACATGCTTTGCCTGACCTGGCTCCAGGGTGTCAGTTTCACATTCAGTCAGCATTGGAACGCTGGTTTCCAAACATTCTTTCTGAAATGCTGTCATGCTTGCATTTGGTCTCTTCTTAGCCTCTTTTAGAAGGAAGAATAATTATGGATGGAGAATGTCATTTCTTACATTTTCCTGGAAAATAGCTAACTTGTTTATCAGCAAGTTCACTATAGTTTCTTGGAAAACAATCTGAGCAGTTCTAAGGCATCATTTGATTTCTTAGAAAAAATTCACAACTTTCAACCCACGGGGAGCTGGAGGCAAAGGTGTCATTGATGCATCAGAGTCTTACTTTAAAATCACTGCAATTGTATTTGTTTAAAAATTCTTTCTTCTTTTTTTTTTTTTTTGTAAACTGTTTGGAAACTAAATCATACCTTTGCATGAAGTAGCTCCAACCCATAGAATTTTAAATGCCATGCTCCCACGGAAGTTCTATTCACAGATAGTTGGGGCCTAACCCTAAAATTCCTGTGTTGAAATCCTTTACATGACTATGACAGGAGATAGGGCTTTTATGGAGGTGCTGCTGTTTGATTGTGACCCCAAAGTCCATGTAGCAGAGAGTTATTGCTCCCTGCATCAGTGCTGAGAAGTAGGGACTTTAAGAGTCCATGTGGTCTCCAGGGTTTTGTGTTCAGGGATGGACTTTGCCATCAAGGCAAGAGTGGGCTTATTAACTTGAGAAGAGGTTGGTTAATATGCAAGTCCAACACTCTCATTCTCTGTTCCCCTCTCTCTCTAGATACATCTGTATCTATCTCCTCTGTTTCCACCTATGACTTGGATGGCTCAGAAGAAAAGACGTTATTAGTTGTGGGCCTCTTGTTCTTGGACTTCCCAGACTCCAGAGCCGAAAGAAATAAGCTCATATTCATTTTTAGTCACCTACATAGTAGTATTATGTTACAAAATACAAATGAGTCTTTGTGCTGAAGGGTTAATAGAAGCAGTCATAGGCAAGCTCGGGCACTCAGGCATTTCCTGGGAGATGCCACCTAGGAAACCAACTCTGATGATGCCTTGACCTTGGCCATCCAGCCTCCAAGTCTATGATCCAATAAATTTCTGGTATCTCCATTACATGCTCTGTAGTATATTGTTGTGGCAACCGAGCAGGACAATACAACAGTGTATGTGTGCCTTTGAATTTTACAATTCAGTCTTACTAGTTCTGTGCTTTATTTCAGTGAGTGATCTTTGAACCATTTATTCATTTTTTTATTTTAAAGAAAGGAAAAAAACCCAATAAGAATGATACAGATTTCAAAACAAGGTGATAGGAAATTAACAATGGTTATGTTGCATATATTTCTCTTCAGAGTAGTTGCTCAAATTACCACATACAGGCATGCAAAATTGATCAAACAATATAAGCACTAACTATCCTTCTCAATGAACTAATAACAATACAATTATCTTAGCTATCTTGTGTATACATGCATATCTTTTTTCCCCTTCATTTTTTTCTCTTTTCTCCCATTCCAGTTGTTCTTCCCTTTTGAGCACCTTCATTTCCTTTCACAATATCTATTGCACCTTTCAGATCTTATTTACTCTTTCAGTTTCTTACACTAGGAAGACACTACGACATTTACACATATGAGTCTACACATTTACACATATGAGTTTACACATATGAGTTCCCTTATGAGTGTGGTCTCTATTTGTATCCATTGACCTATAAATACCCTGAGTTTATCTTTCTTATATCCAAGTAATTTTACATTATATAAAAATTCCACATCATTTTTCACCCATTCCTTGGTTGATAGGCAGTTGGGTTGTTTCCAAGATTTAGCTATTACAAATTTTGCTGCTATAGACATGGGTGAACATATACTGCTGTGGTATAATATTTTCAATTCTTCTGGAAAAGTACACAGAAGGCAAGTAGCTGAGCCAAGTGGAACCTAGATTTTTGAAGAATCTCTACATTGGATTTGATGGTGGTTGTGCCAGTCTACACTCCCACCAACAATGGAGAACTGTTCCTTTTTCCTCACAGCCCTGTCAGCATTTGTTATTGATTGATTTCTTGATGATAGCCATTCTTTCTGGGGTAAGATGGACTCTTACTGTTGTTTTAATTTGCATTAGTTCATCTGAGAAGTGTGTATTCATCTACGATGCCTGTTTTTGGATTGGGTCTTTGGGAAACACTCTTCACAATAGCATCCAAAAAATGAAATCCTTAGGAATCAGTCTAACAAAGAACATAAAAGATCTATACAGTGAAAATTATAATACTCTGATAAAAGAGATAAAAGAAGATTTCAGAAAATGGAAAGATATTCCTTGTGCATAGATAGGAACAATTAACACTGTGAAAATGACCATACTCCCAAAACTCTTATACAGATTTAATGCAATCCCAATCAAAATACCATTAATATACCTCACAGATATAGAGAAAATATTCCTAAAATTCATTTGGAG
>NW_004955403.1:54612514-54700212 GCF_000276665.1 Chinchilla lanigera
TAAAACTAGACCCATGTCTATCATCATGCACTAGACTCAAGTCAAAATGGATTAAAGATCTAAATATTAAGACAGAAACACCAAATCTACTGGAAAAGAAAGTAGGTAGAAATTTTGAAGACATAGGGATAGGCAGTGAGTTAATGAACAAAAAGCAAACTGTATTGGAAATACTTCAAAGAATCAAGAACTGGGATCTCATTTTATTAAAAAGTTTTCACACATCAAAAGAAATCACCAACAGAGTGAAAAGAAGACCCATGAATTGAGGAAAAATTTTAGCCATCTGTCCCTCAGACCAAGGACTTCTATTTAGAACATATAAAGAATTAAAAAAAAAATTGGTCTCCAGTTATTCATTTTTTTATTTTAAAGAAAATAGTACAAAAAAAGAACAATAGCAAAATGCAAACAACACAAAGCAAGGACATTAAAAATGATACAGGGTTTCAAAGCAAATGATAGAGATTAACAGTGGTTGTTATATTACATATTGTTATCTTCAACAAAGTTGCTCAAATTACCAAATGTAAGAATAGAAGATTGATCAAATCATTAAAGGGAATAAGAAAATTATAATTTAAAAGAACATTAGAGACAATACATAGTGTTAATAGGCAGGATTGTAGGGATTCACCAATGGATATTACACTGCAAATTGTCGTCACATAAGTTGCTCAGATTACCAGATACAAGCATGCAAAATTGGTCAAAATATTAAAAAACCTTTTAATCATTCACTGTTCCTCTCAACAAATCATCAGACACCAACAGCACAGTTATGCCACTGATCCATATATATATATATGCTTTAGTACTTTCTTTTTCTTTTTTCCCTCATCCCACTTGTTCCTTCCTTTGAGCAATTTCTTTCCCTTTTGTCTTAGTTACTTTTCTTGTTGCTGAGCCAAAATACTTGACACCCATAACTAAGGGAGGAAAGTTTATTTAGCTCACAGTTTGTAGAGGTTTCAGTCCATAATCGGTTGGCTCCAAGGCAGGGTAACATGGCACAGGGGCAACTGTTGATGGTGGAGAAAGATACGGAAAGCAACAAGAGCAAACAGGAGGAGCCAGCCTCTTTTCCTTCCTTACATTTTTATGAAGGCGACCCACCCTAGGGTGGGTGCAGCACTCACACTCCGAATCCCAGTACTAGACAATGAACCAACCACAAACTCTAGATTCAGCTGCTTCCAAAGAGCCCACCTTTCATGACCACATGAGGCTTTGAGGGGACAGCAAGATGCAAACCATAACAATTTTTAATCTGGAGATACTAAACGTCCATTTCAATTCCACACATGTAAAGAACCTCACATTCAAAAATTTTGAAAATACCTTGGACAGGATGCATTTCAAGCTGTCAGCAAAAATGACCCAGGCTCGATCTGAGTCCATATGTAAGCTTCAGGAAAGTGGTGATTATTAAAATGATGTGACACTTCTGTGGAAACCATACTTAATGTAACACTCTAAAGTTTCACACTGTGTGTAAAAACTTTTATCGTTGCTTTCCCTGATGAAATGGAATTGAACTGAAAACTGAGACCAACGCTGTGAACTACAGAGCCTCCTTGGCTTCCCGTCTTCATGTCTTGAGGGTGGAGCCTCCCGTGTGCTGGAATTCACTGGGATGGTGCAGGAGCACCTGCCTCCTGTGTTGGGCCTGCTCAGTGGCACCTGCAAAGGCTGAAGATGTTTCTAGCATTATGTTGGATGCTGCAGAGCAAAGAGACTTGCTGGGTGACTTCTGGTGGCACCCTACAGCCCTACTCATGCCCTTTCCAAAGAGGTCTGTGCCCCATGACCTCCACAGTATGCAACAAGAGACCCTCTGACCTTGGGCCTTGGTTGGGCTCAAAGTTGGGGAGACCCAAGAGGGCATTGGATAAGGTGGCCTGAGCTTTCTTTCACCCTCCAATGTGTGGTCTTCCCACATGTGTGGGAAGTGGGACTTTGCAGAGTGGTCCCTTTGAGAATCTGGAGGCCCATGCTTGTCCTTGGGCTATCAAGTGGCTCCCGTGTCATCGCCAGCTTTGACCATCAATCCCGATATGTCAACCTAGTTGGGTTAAGAAACACCCAACAGATCAGTGGAGCACATGTCTTGGGCATTCCAGGTGGGTCATGGAAGGGCAATGTCGAGCATTATATAAAGCCCCTGGCCTTTCTCTCTCACATTGATCCCCTGTTCTGCTCTCTGGGCACTAATAACTAAGCATCTTTATTCCACCCGGTGATTTCACCATGATGTTCCCGCCTTGGAGCCAGCTGACCATGGGCTGGATCCTCTAAAACCAGGAGTCAAGTTGAACCTTTTCTCCTTTACTGTGTGGGTGTTGGGTACCGTGCCTTGGAGCTGGGAAAGTGATTACTAAACCAGGGTCCTTCCTGGGGGAGGGGGAAGTTGTGATGGAAGCAGAGTGGAGTGGTGCTGCCCTGACTCCACGATGCTGCCGCCTCTGCAAGCTGCAGAGGGAAGGGACAGACTGTCTCCAGGAGTCCCCAGACCTGCTGCTCTTTTGCCTGATGTGAATGTGAGGACGAGGACATCAGGGCAGACATCTGGGGGAGAGGACTGGGCTGCTGCGAAGTTGGCTTTCTGGCCAGCACCTGCCTGCCTCAGTGAATCCCCTCTGGACCTTGATGGGAATAAATCACATCCTACCTAATGGTGACCTCTGTCCTGGATGCCAGGGTGCAACTGCATTCTCAGAGCATGCGACGTGGTTTAAAAGAAGAGTAGTGTTCTTTGGCTTCAGCGTTGGCTACATGGGCATTAGGCAGTGTGGGGAAGGTGGGCCAGGGCACTGCATACCTGCTTTCAAGACACCGCCCTTGGAGAGGAAAAGAGGGATGCTGGATTTCTCCGGAACTTGTTAGGAAAATAAGTTTTTTCTTGCATTTTTATAAACAGTTCTTGAGGAAGGGTAAAGAACTCTTACCTTCAGGATCATCTTTTTCCCTCTGAGGCTTTGAACATGGCATTATCACCCCTTTGGTGTCCCGATGCCATCCAGGAAACAGGCCCACCTGCGCCAGGGCTGGGGATGTCTTTCCTCCTCCTCTGTCTTTCTGCAGCCCACACTGCCTGGGAGCAGCGTCAAGAAGTCTTCCTCTACTGTGATTTAATGGTGATTTAAAGTTGCATGCTAAATTTTCTGGTAGTGTTCAGAAAATATATTACTGACCTTTAGAGCATTTTTAAAGCAGCAAAACCATATCATTTTATTTTCCTTTTGTGTTTTAACCTTGGGAAAGAAGTCTCTTCACTTTTTATTTGAAGCTGAATTGTTTCAGTTGGGGAGTAAAGAAGATATCCTTGAGGATCCAGAATAGGCTGAGGTAATTCCTGTTGATTTGAAGTAACTGCTCCCTCTTAAAGCCGAAATCTAAGAGAGGTGTTTGTCGTTCTGCTACTAGGCCTGATCTGAAGCTCACTGCACCGTGCTGGTGCAGTGTCACAGTGGGTGGTGTGCAAGGGGGCAGAGGAAGAAAGCTGGGTCCCTGCTCAGGCTCTGCCCACTGCTCGGTGACCTCTGAGCACCCCTGTCCCCGCTCCCAGGCCATCTCTGCCCATGGCTGTGGTTAGTTCTCAGTACGCTGTATTTTATGTATTAGTAACAGGAGGAAAATGGTTCAAGGGTTTGTGAGTAGAAATAAAAGCAGAAGAACACGGTGCTACACTGATGAAACAGGGCTTTTGTCCCTTCTTTCCCTCTCCAGCTGTGTGCCCAGGGGTCACCGGCTGCAGAAGCCCGTGCTGGGCCAGGAAGAGCCACGTGAGCAGCACCCAGAGGTCCTGGCAGCTGAGCTTTGCGGTTCGGACCGTGGGTGAGTAGAGGGAACCGGGCCTTGCGATGGCTCTGGCTGGGCTGTGCAGGTGGCTCTGCTGACTGTTGTGGCCAGGGCTCGACTCCTTCAGCAGGGCTGCTCGAGGGACACGGGAGCTCCAGGGGCTGCAGCGTGCCTGCTCATTTTCACTCCCCGGGGCCCCTGTCACCATGGTTATCTGTGACCCGGCAGGTGAGCACGAGGCCGGCTGGGCTTCCAATTGGAGAGGACTTCAAAGGGATTGCTGCCCTCTGCAGAGCCGGCCAGGCGCACTCATGCAATGAGATTTTCTTCATCATTTCTGCAAAGGAAAATTTAACTGTCAGTGTAAGAGTCTGACGCCTGTCTGTGAACATCTTCTTCATTTCTCCCATGGCTCTTATTCTGTCTTTATGCTGTTCAGGGCTATCCCCGGTTCCGCCTCCTAAAACTGGAGCCTGTGATTGTCAATTCCACCATCTCTCCTAGATTCTGCATATCGGTTTTAATTATGTCCTCTTGAACATTTTTAAAAATTGTTTGGTTCACTTAATACATGCAGCCACTTCTCTAAAAGATGAAGATGAATGTTCGTGTAAGTCTCATGTATGGTGTTTAACAGAGTGCATGGATGAAACTTCAGTTGTTTTCGATGATCAAGAATTCGATAATGTTACAAAAATGTTGGTCATTTGGCATCCCACTGAATGCACTCTCATCTCTGTTTCCTTTGCTGCATAGTGCCCTGGGTCTTTGATGTGTCTGCCTCAGTTTTCTAAGTATTTTACTTTGGATTGTTGCTCTTAAAATACCTTCACTCTCTCCCAAGCCCCCCACGTTAAATATATGCCAAGTCCCGTGTCTTGGAGGCAGCACATCACTCCTCCCTTCACTGGGTCTCTGCTGACATGTTCTTTTGCTCCTCCCTCCCAAGTACACTCTGTAAGATACTTCTGGTTCCAAGGCTCCTTGCCAAGTGCTTTGAAATCACTTCTGAAAACTTCCCGTTCTGCTGAAAATGTATTTTTCTAGTGTAGTCTCCAGTGACAGATGGTCCATTTCAAGTCTTTTTTTCCTTGCTCACAAAATATCCCAATAGTGGTGGAAGAGAAATCTACACTGCGGTAAGGAATGACTGTAGTGGAAGTTTGGGTTTGGCTTCTTTGCTCATCTTCCCTGGCGAGTCTTTTAGCTGAGGGCTGTGTGCCACACAACCCTCTTTTGCCTGGTACTTCACCTACTGCAGGGGGGTCCATTCAATGTGATATCAAGGTACAGACACTTCATGTGGCGGATCACTTCCAAGTGGAAAGCCCCTCACACCTGTCCCCTGAGCAGTCCAGCATGCTGTGTGGTTCTCCTTGCGTTGCTTTCAATGTCCCTAGGTGCGTAACTATTTCACTTGGGATGGCTTTCCTGATGGAGATGAATTGCATGCACTTCCTTGAGCACCTTTTGCCTAAACTATGTTGGGAATCTCAGGAGAACGATTTTCTATGGGAAATCTTGGTGCTTGTGGGGTGACATTTGCAAAATATTATCCATTATGTATATGTCTGCACTTTTCGCACTGGTATGATGGCTGCAAATTCACTGGTACAATTTATTGAGAAACTGCAGAAAAATCTTTGAATTGTTTCTCTTAAAGAAATGTGAACTAGAGATAGTAAAAGAGAGTAGGAGAAAAGGGAAATATAGTTACTTACTCTGGTAAGCTTCACCTTTGATAATGGCAACACGAATAGACGTAGACAAGGGCAGACTGCAAAAAGCAGCAACCATATGTTTATTTTCAGCATGGCTGCTCTTCCTCCACCTTGAAAGTCTACTCATCAGCACAAGTAGCAGCACATAAAACCTGAGAGTTTGGGTCTAGAAAGCTCAGTAAATACATGTAGGCTACACGGGCTTTTGTTTTTGAGGGTCTTTAGGAGGATCGGTAACGTTGTGTAACACTTCTCTTCTCCTGAAAGCATTGCAACTGAGTCCTTGGCAGTGCTGGATAAGTGTAAGAAGAGCCTTGTCAGGGTCTTGCCATCAGGGGTCATGACCGCCCCTCCCTTCCTTGGGAAATTCCCCTTGGGTGGCTCCCCGTCCCCTCCTGGCCTCCTCCTGCATGCATCCTGATTTTCTGGAGGTTCTCAGTTGTTCCTTAAATGACTTAGAAGTTGTGTGCACCTCTGCAACAAAAGTATGGCGTTTGTGTGCCTGTTTGTGCAGAGTTTCCTGGGGAAGAGCCTCAGACATTCCCGTGATGTTTTTCGTGGGTTCCAGGCCCAGAGAAGGCTGCTGAGTCCTTTTCTCTGCATCCTTGCTTGGCATGTTCCTTCAGTAAATTAGATGGATGCCTCCTACAGCCTGATATGGCTTGAGTGGAAGCACAATCCCTCATGCCACGTGTTGGGAGAGGGCACCTAGTTGGCTGACTGGGTCTGCGGGGCACACACATGTGAATGGGTTGACGGTGCTATCACAGGAATGGGTTCATTGTCTTCACAGCATGCTCCTTAGAACAGAAGGAGTTTTGCTCTCTCCTTCTCGCCTTCTTCTTTGCGTCCCTCCATGGAATGATGCAGTGAGGAGGCCAACTGCCAGCCCTTCAGTCTTGGAGTTCCCAGGCTGCAGAACCAGGAGCCGGGAAGCTTCTGTTCATTGTTCACGGCCCAGCCTGTGGCATTTATCAGTCGGACAAAGCAGCTGAAATGGTACAGACCCAAGGGCAGGTCAGTGAGAGGGCAACACAGGCGGTCCTCAAGATTGCGGGGCTGGCAGGGCCTGTGGGCCACTTGGAGATGAGCGGCTCCTTTAAAGTCACCCCAGTTCAGTCAGACATTCTGATCTCTGCTCAACAACACATCTTAACTGCATGCACCTGACACCTTTCCACAGCAGCGTCTGTGTTCGCGCTCTGTTCGCCACTGATAAACCTGTATTCTCACATTCCTGCATAACGCTCACCAAATGCTGAGGGTTTGAATTCGTATTTTTAAGAGAAGTGACTGTTCTCACTGGCTGCCAACCTTTGTGAGAGGAAGGACTGTAGCAGACACTGCCCAGCCCCTGCCAGTATACTTCAGTTTCTTAGTTACCCAGGAGAGAGCTTCTGTTCCAGATCCGATTCCTCCTGTCTCTTAGAAACGGTCAGTCACTATGATGCTCAGCTGGTCACTGTGATGCACATTGTAAGAACCAATCCCTAATGGACAAGCCATTCTGCCTCTGTACTTCCTGCTTGCTTGTCTCCTATAAGCTCTAGACCACCAGGGATCAGGGTCTAATATTCTGGGAATGATCCTGATCAGTGCCCTTCAACATAAATAAATCTGCCTCCAAATCCTGGGTGTTGTTTCCATGTTTCTGCTTGCTGTCATAGGATCATGACAACAGTTTGACTGTGACTCTTTCCATCACGGAGCCCAACACAAAGATACTCAGTCTGTGTCCCTCCAGGGAATGAGCTGGAGCATCCGTAGGGATGTGCAAATAACTGGGAGATTTGTGCATGGCATCACCTTGGTGTGGTGTGGTCCCCGTAGTTGAAGATCTCATCCCCAATTCTGTGAGTGACTCCCCCAGCTCTCAGAAAGCTAAGGTGCCACCCAGAATGCTGATTTTGAATTGACTATGAAACTACATCTTTCCCAAGTCAGAATGCATGAGTCAGCCCACTCAGTGTGTTTCTTTTGAGGACATCAATGCACACAGAAGATAAATGCACATCAGAGGGTCTAAGGGAGTGTGTGAGAAGAACAGGGTATGGCCGGGAGACCTCAGGTCAGCAGAAGGCTCTGCCACAGTCACAGGCATTGAGGGCTGAGTGAGTCGGGGAGAAGGGTCTTTCTCAGTGGTCTTGGTGACAGCCTGACGAGTCAGGGAGACTTTCCTACGTCCAGGCTGACCCTTGTCTAATAATTTGAGTTGTCTTTCCTCTGAAAACAGAAGAAAGTTGCAGTGCTGCTCAGCCTCTCCTTAGGTGGCCAAGTCTCCCTGGACAGGGAGAGCTGCCCTCTCTGCTGCCGACTGCAGAGACACGGTGTCTTCTACAGGGATTTCCGCAGGAGGTGAACCCAATCTAACACACACTGATTCCAGTAACTTCTAGAGGGTGAACTCATCCTGACTTCCCAGCTTTGATCCTGTGTATCTGAGTAACGTGTTATGGTTAATTATTAAATGATTGTTGATTAGATATATGCTGTCTGAAAAGCATTGTATGTCTTTGTTCATTTGGGCTTCTGAAATAAAATACCTTTGACTGTGTAGCTTATAAAGAATAGAATTTTATGTCTTATAGTTCTAAAGGCTGGAAGGTCTAAGATCAAGGTACCTGCAAATTTAGTGCCTGGTGGGGGCCTGGTTCCTGGTTTATAGGAGATGCTGTCTTGCCGAGACTTTACATGGTAGAAGGAGCAGTGCGCCCCCTGGTCGGGAAGGCACTCATCTCTCTGCAGGATTCCGCCCTCACCGTCTCCGCAGCTCCCAGTGCCCAGCTCCTAATGCTGTCACCTTGTGGATCAGCATCTCAGCCTATGGATTTTGGGGGACACAGCATCCACACTGTAGGTGACACTGTTAGGATTTAGCTGCTATAACATGATCTGATGAATGAGGACAAGAGGAAATGGGCTGTAATATTATTAATTTTGGCTCAAATTAATTTGAGATAAATTTTCTGTAGGAACAAAAGCATATGAAAACAAATGACAGCTCGTAGTAAGAGAATCAGAGACGTGGCAAGTGTTGAAAAGCAAACCCATGTTCTTTTAAAATAATACAGTACTAACTTGCAACATTTCATGTAGCTACTAGACAAAAGAATATGCTTCTGTCTTCTTAGTTCCCATAAAAACACTTTGGAGTGGATTTTTTTTCTAGAATTGAGAAGCAGCATAAAATTGATGCGACAGAGTAACTTCATTGATTTCTTGCCTGAACCCCAATTAGGTATCCAAAATATCGCCAGGTTCACGTCCTGTGGAGAGTATAGAGTTCCTCATATTTAGAATTTCAAAAAATGCAATTACTGAAGAAATCAACAAGGGTGATTTTTCTCTTGCCAAACTCTGACTTAAAGGTAGGAGCACAATCTTAGAGCAGGTGACCAGGACCATATTATTTCATTTGTCATTTGCTTGACTTCAGCGGATGCCTTGTTCCTCGCTGCAAGGATGGCCGCCCCACCCAAGCTGTGGAGTCTGCCGTGCCCCATACTTCTGTGTGCAAGGCACAGCAATGCAGAACATCTGCTTAGGTAACTGCTTTTTTTCTGTCACATAGAAAAGAGTGGTGTTGGACATGCAAAACTGGTGACTATTCACTGTAGTCCTTTTCGCGTATTTCATGTGATTTTAGATACTTCACATGATGTGAGAAAGAAAGCTGACAAGTCAATACCCAACATATTTGCTGTCCTAATGTATGGCTAAATATCTGACTTATGTAATCAGTGGTCCGCAGAGTACCCTCTGCCCCAAGAGGTATCGGGTGTTACGCCCTGCAGCCTGTCAATGCAGCGTCCATTGGACCATAGCACCTTTGTTTATGTGATAGGGTTAAAGATCTTGACCCAAGGATTACGCTGGGCTTCACAAGTGGGCCCGAACATCATCAGAATGTCCCTGTGAGAGGGAAGCAGCATAAGTCTTCAGACTTAGGAAGGACCAGCAACGTGAAGGGCAGCAGAGGTCTGACAGCGCTGGGAAAGTGAGTTTGGTGTCCTGGCCGTGGCTGGATGTGGGGAGGGAGAGGGGTGGAGCTTGCCTACAGGGGAAGCAGCTCTGGCCAGACCTTGACTTTAGCTGGGTGAGCCTGACTGCTTGGTCCTTCAGAACTGACAGCACGCACTTCCGTTGCTTTGACTCACTAGGTTTATGGTAACCGGTTACAGTGGCCCTAGGACACTAACACTGGCACCTGGTGTATTAACTACGTTAGCACTGAAAAAACGTGCCATCAGGTAGTAAGATGGGAGAATTAGGTCCCATCTTCTGCTTTCCTGCTAACAACTAGCTTGCTACCTTCCTGCTGTAAGCATCTGTTTTTCACATAAGGAAGCAAAGATCCAGTCAATGTAAACACCTGGCCACAAACTTTATGGTCAGATTTTCTTTTCTTTGTTTTTCCTTTTGGCAAAAAACATTTGTTATACTGTTCACTAGATGCTCTCTTAGGGGTGGCTTTTTTTCCTTAAAATATTGTGCTGTTGGCTTCTCCTCTAAGACTGTGCTGACATGCCACCTCTGTACTCCTTGACATAACACACAGCTCCCGAGAAGACCACAGAGTCTACATACCTGGAGAAAGAACTACTGTGCTAGAATTAAATTTCTACGCAAGCTTGTCCTGATAATGCGCTCAAGGACAGAAGGTGAAACATGCTTGTGCAGTGGCTTCAATTGCCCTGTTTGGACACAAATACTCTCACTGTAGCTATGAAAACACAAATCTTTTTCACAATTTAAAATAGTAATCTGAGCAATCTGAGTTCTAGCTTCCACAGGGCAAGTTTTGATGCCTTATGAAAGTTACTCACTGGGGGTACTGCTCAGTGGTGACCCTTTGACTGGCATGTACAGGCCCTAGGGCTGATCCTCGGGAACAGAGGAGAGAGAGAGAGACAGAGAGACAGAGACAGAGACAGACAGAGACAGAGACAGAGACAGACAGGGACAGAGACAGAGACAGTCAGGGACAGAGAGACAGAGAGAGACAGAGACAGAGAGACAGAGACAGAAAAAGACACAGAGAGAGATAGAGAGAGAAAGGGAAAGAAACAACAGAGGGAGAGAGAAGGAGGAAGGAAAGAAGGAAGAAAAAGAGGAAATGATTAAAATGAAACTGGGCCCCCAGGGGGTAAACACCTTTAAGAAACCTGTCTTTATTTTAAAAAAGTGAAAGATCAAGTTGTCAAAACCTACCCTTTAAATTCCATCACAGTTCCTCAGTGCTGTCTGATGTAATCATTCTGGAGAGGCTATAAAACCAACTTACATTCTGATAACACAGAATCATTATATTTTTATGACTCTATAGCCGACAATAAAAAGAGAAGTGATAACTGCTTTCAAAAATGTAGGGAGATTTGGAGAACTCTAGGTGGGAAGGTATAGTTCACATATACTAGCAATTGGCATTATGGAAATAGCACTTCTGGAACTTATGTGTTACATAAAAATAGAACTGCAAGTTGGGCATGTGCAAATTTCCTTTCAAGTGAAGTATTTCCAATTTTTAGATCAAAGTGCTTGCGTATTACATGGGTTCAATCTGAAGTTTTGACACATTTTCAGGGCTTATAAAAATGAGTGTAACATAGCTTTTAATAATGACTTCATATTATCTCATGGATAATTTTTAAACTTCTATTGAAAATATTTAGAAAAGAATCTTTAAAAAATGGTAACATATGCTTCTATTAACAGCCAAAATGTGCCATTGTGGTAAAATGTTTATTGGTAGACACATCTGCTGCTTATATTTCATGCCTATACATAATTCATCATTTTCTGTCTGAGAAAATTTTATACTTCCATCATACTCAAATTTTATAACTAAATACAACTGTATTTAATGAAAATACAATTTATGATATTTAGCTTTGATTTAGTACTATTTTGATGACTATAATTGCCTTGATTTGTGAAAATGGACTAAAACTTTCAGGTTAAGAAGATTGTATTAGTTTTCATTTTCTAATATGCTAGTGTTGGTAAGCACCACTATATCTAAGTGTTTCCTACCATTCAATTAACTAGTTTCCTACCATTCAGTTAACTAGTTCTTTAATATTTACTTACTTTGGATCTTTCACATGGTTCATTTACTCAACTGAAGATATCTATCCTGAATTTTGATTGGTTTATATTTTACTACTTTCTATTTGAATTTTGCTTACTATACTGCACCTTCATTAATTTCCCTATATCTGCAAAACACTTGCATAATAAAAAGACATTAAAAGCTGACCAAAGTTCCTGAAATCACTATTCATTATTCTGCTTGAGTCATTCTGTAAAGATTTTTCAACACAGGAAAAATCTTCCTACAAAAATGTCCTCCTCCCAAAGTTATACATCTATGTATGAACCCCTCATCAAGTCGTCCCAGCCTCAGATGTCAGACGTTAAGCCAGAGTTTAGATTTCCATTTCACAGATTGATGGATGCAATCTGCTGCTTGCTGCAGTATTACCCCATCTATCAGCAATAATTCTGCTGCTGATACAGAATTATTTGTTTGTTAATCAATCATAGCATAAAATTAAGTTTTTTCCAAATGTTTTCCTCTTCTAGGGCTAGTATAAAGATGACGAAGTAAACATTTCAGTGGAAATAACCTAGGATGGTTGTTCAAACTGTACATGGGAGTTAAAATTAAATTCTTTAAAAAAATTATCAAGACCAAATCTTCCTTCTGGGAATTACACAGTAATCACACATCTTTGACTAAATGACTCTTCTCTGAAGCACAGAAATGATAAGCTCTTAGAAGACAGGAACTAGGGAGGTAGCCAAACCAAGCATGCAGCTTTGGAAGACTCTCTGAAGATGAAACTGAGTGTTTGGAGCCATCATGAAAGGAATATACCATTAGGCATCTCCAAATGTAGCTTGGACAGCTTAGTTTTTATGAGACAGTTGGAATGGATTATTTCAGAGTTCCAAAGTTAACCGAAAGGAATTAAGTGAGAGCATGATATATCTCAGGGTTTCACTGTTAGCAGGCCTTTGGATAGAGAACGCAGGGTATTAAATTAGTTTCATTGCCTTCCCGATTCTGATGGATATGCGGCTATAGAGGCTCATTAACGTATGTGGCTAACAGATGTTCTTCAAGCTGTCTGTGGCATTGGTGCAGATGGGCCGGATATGTGGCCTGACAACAGACAATAGATGACTTTTGTCCCTGAGACTCTATTCTCACTGACTAAAGAGGTACAACTGGTCAACAGGCGCTTGGTAGTCTCCAACAGGGAGAGCTAAAGTTCCACCATGGGGAGAATTAAGCCCCACCCGCATTGCCAGAGCATTGGACCAGGCTTGGAGACCACGGGGGCCCACTCCCAAGCTCTTCCTGGTTCCTAAATGTGTGCGAGTGAGTGTGCAGCAGCTCGGAATAGAAAGTCCACCATAAAGCTGAGTATGAGATCTGTTCAGAGTGATTACGTCCAACCTCCAGGGCAGGCTTTATGGAGCAGGAGGAACACAGATGTGTCCTTGCGCTGTGCTGGGGAACTTGCAGGCAAACTGAGGGCCCTGTGTGAGGAGGCAGGGTGCAAGCAAAAGGGCCCAGGCAGGCAAGCCTGCGGGAGGCAGGCTGGTGACTCCCGCACAGACGGCTTCTGACATGGCTAGGGCGTAGGAGTCCCAGATCCCACGGGATGCTAAATGGTGAGCCGGGAGGCGCATTCTACATGAAAAGAGGACCCAACCCAAATTTCCAGGCAGGAAAATAACTCAATTATTTTGATGCTTAGGAAGACACTTGGATTGCATGGTGGGAGAGATCTGGGTGAAAACAAATGGAGGTAAAAACAATGCGGAGAGAACCATGAGGTTTTTCTCTGGCCTGGGTCAGCCACTGTGAAGGCTTGAGTTAGGGAAGTTTAGAAGGGCCTTCCTAAGTGAAAGCCACTTCACTTGCTTGAGTTGTCAGAAATGTTAATGACCCAAGAGGCAATGTGGAAGGAGTGAACGTTCACCTTTCCGAGTGGCTACGCTTTTATCGGGGAAAGCTGGACCATGTTTGGTGCGATGACAGAATGGGCAGTGTTACAAGGAGACTTGCTCCTATCATGACATACTTCAAACATGTACCTGAAAATGTGACAGGTTGAAGCCTTTATCTGAAATTTAAAAAACTGTTAGAATGTCTGAGTCCTGGCTGCACGTAGTCATCGGTGAGCACCGGAAACATAATACTGGAAAAGGCGGATGGGAAGACTTTCGTTAGAGGGATGTCAACATATGGAGCTGCTTTTCTTGGATTGTAACATCCTTGATGACGATCTTTTTCCACCCAGGGTGTGCTCTGTTCCTCCTCCTTTTGGGACAGAAGAGCTAGTTGTTGGGGGGAAGGGTGGGTTGGGGACATTGCTTCACACGGGGAATGAGGAGGCAAAGGAAGCTGCTGAATCCAAGTGGTGGGCATTTGGACCCCAAGACCCAAGCATGGGCACAGGCAGTTTGTGGTGCCCTCTGCGGATGTGGAGCAGAAGGTGGAGGCAGGGAGAGAGAGGGCTGGTGGAGATTTCAGTCCTCAACTCATGGGTGTCCTACAACTTACCAGTTTCCTCAGCATGTCAGGCAGGTTTATGTTTCCTCCTTGGGTAGGAATCGAAACGTCTTCAATGCTAGAATTTGGACTCCTGTGTGATTCTCCTGCATTCGGAGTACGTTGGGACCCGGTCTGCTCTGCTTTACCCCAGGACTTCTAGGCTTTACAGCTGTCATCGTCTTTCCGCTGAGTTGCCTCTTGTGGGAGCCCTGTGAGTGGCATGTACGCTCCTTGTAGACAAGCACTTGGAACAAATCACTTAAATTCTAGCTTGTTTCTGTAAATTAAGAACTATGTATGTGGTCATTTCCCATCTCCCTTTTTGAGGGAGAAAATAGGGATGAAAATACCGCCCACCTCACCGTATTGTTAGGGTACTAACTGAGACGACCACGCAGGGTGCTCGGTTCACACCTGCCCATGGTGAGCTCTAAGCAAGCAGGATGAGCCACTGTGCTTATTACGTTTCCCATGACAAGACCCGGATGGAGCCAGGGTCGCGGATTAACTGACTGCTTTTAATTTTCAAGCCACAGAAGAACGTTTCTCAGTGATTACTTGAGCAAATCCAGATATCATCATGAACATTTTTTGTAGCAAAATTCCCTGATATTCAAGTTTTCCACTGATTGCGTGGCCAGAGGCAAATCTAACCATGGACTAGTTTAGAGCAGTTTTCACTGACAGATACTTTGTGTGATTGTTTCCACTGACTTTGGAATCAAAAGATTCTACCGATTTGTCATTTGAAGACCTCGTGATTATGTGAATTGGAAGAATGGAGCAAAATGAAGAAAAATAAATAATCTAAGCTATAGTTGGAGAATACTATATATATGTATATGTACATATATTTCAACAGGTTTATAATTTGAACTTAAAATCAGAGCTGGATGTCCTTGTGTGCTGCTTTTTCAATTTTTGAGGGAGAAAATATACTTCTCAAATGTATCATGAAATGACATCCAATCTCCCACCCACCAGCTCGTGTTGATTGAACAGTCAGGAATGCTCAGGTGCAAACTCTTGAGAGTAAAGCAGAAGTGAGGGTATAAATATACTGGGCTTATTGTTGGTAGGTAAGTTGGAGAAAAAGAAAATTCTTTTTCAGCAAACTTCCCACTTAGAGAATTTCTGATGCAATATTGTTATAAGTGCAGCAAATACTAAACCCATAGGCAAAATTAAGAACTATGTATGTGGTCATTTCCCATTGCTGGGACACAATACCTGACAAGCATAATTTCCAGTGGGTTTGGTCCAAAGTCGGTTGACTCTCAGGAAGAGATGCATGGTGGAGGAGCAGGGCACAGGACAATTGCTCAACCCATGGCAGCCAGGAAGCACAGAGAGATGGGAGGGGCCAGGAACAATAACACAGCCTTCCAGGTCACACCCAGTGACCATCTCCAACCAGACTGTCTCCAAAGTCCGAACAGCACACTCAGCCATGAATTTACCAAAGGCTGGATCCTCCAATGGCAATGGAACCCCCATGACCCAACAGCCAACCCTCCCAAAGCATGAGCCTTTCAGGGAACGCTGTAGGTCTACACCATAAAGAGCTTTAATGCCTGGCGAGCTAAGGAAAAACAAGAACTGTGTTTTTCCTATTAACAGTGTTACAAATCCAGACCTGTTCTTTGGGGTTGTCCCCAAACCTGAGTGGTAAGAGTATTTCCTACCCCATGCCTATTTCATTACAGGTTAGTTGGAAAGGTTTTGCTTTAAAAATGTTTCTGGGATTTATTTTTCTTTCAGGCTTGCTTTGGCCATCAGAGTTTGGGTCTCCTCTCTGAATGTGTTCTGTATGATTCTGCAGGGTGAATTTGTTGTGTTGTATTTCTGCTCTGGATCCATAATCATAAGGTATAATCATCTCTTCATGTCTCCAGGCTCAGCACCCACCCCTCTGGCTTTTTAATTGGATCTTTAGTATTGTCCTGCATCAGGGTCCTTTTTGCAGATACTCTGCTTTCTCTCTGCATCCTGTATGCTCTCCGCTCCTGCTTTCCCGACTGTCATCTCTGTCCTCTCTGCCTCCTGCTATTGCATCTGTTCAGGTCTATTCCATGTCCTTCAACAGATGAATGGCTAAAGAGAGCATGGCATTCACACACCACAAAGTACTCCTCTGCCAGAAAGAAGGACGGGCTCCACGCATTCATAGGAAATTGGATGCACCTTGAGACCATGACATTAAGTGGACTAGATCAGACAGAAGAGTTTTGATCCTGCATGGTTTCACCTATATGAGAAATCCAAAATATAAATAAGGAGCCAAACACAAGACAGATAATAGGAAATGGCGATAGATCTTTTGTAAAAGGAAAGGGGACCAAGAGACGGAGGGAGGGGTGCGGAAGGGGAGAAGAAAGAATGAATATGTGTGATGTCCGTGGACTGACTCCCCACCAGGAATGTAATGTACTACCAACATGCACTAATAGAAATTAAAATTTAATAAAAACAAATAAATAATGTAAAGCAGCCCCCAAATGACTATTCCATTCTTAAAGCAAGCTTTGGGACCAAGCTCTGCTCCTGCTCCCGCTTCCTCTTGTCTCAGCAGGGGCTGCGCAGAGCTGGCCTTGGTGGCACGTGCAGAGATGCCATGGTCCCGGGAGGTTCTCAGGATTCTGAGGTCCTGGCTGAGGCCCAGCGCTGCCGTCTGGCTCAGGACTCGGGGACTCTGAGGATTCTCGTTGCATTGTCTGCAGGGCCCCGTGGAGCTCAGAGGGAGAAGGGCTGGGGATGAGAAGCAGAAACAGATTCATAGGCTGTAGGATGGGTTTGTATTTAAATCCCCCGTCCCCACCTGCTGGTCAGAGGCAGCAGAAAGGAACCAGGGCCCAGGCGCGGCTGTGTGCAGCAAGAACATTTGAGGACACCCTGCTGCCATTCCTGAAGACTTGTCAAGGCCTTCAGAGACCCCGGTAGTGGAAAAAACCAGGGTGCCCTGGGGATTGAAGGCAGCTGCCCTTCACTGCGGAGAGCATCTAGCCCTAAGTCGCAGGCACCAGGAGGCCGGGCCTCTAGAGACACAGAGACAACAGGTGGCCGGGGCCAGGGGAGGAGAGCAAGGCCTGGAAAGAGCGTTGGCAGGGCTGCAGCAGCCACACAGAAACCAAGTGCAATGCCACAGATGCCAGGGACCACGAGGGACACACTGAGGAGTGTGTGTGCGTGTGTGTGTGGTGGATGGGGGGGCAGCCAGCTGTCTAGAAGCTCCTGCAGCCTGGTGCCTGGGGCAGTGCCACTGAGGCAGCTTGTGCCCTCACAGGCCGGAAGGCCAGCTTGCTGAGACATCGATATCAGCCACCGAAACCTGCAGTTTCTACCAGAAATGAAGACACGAAATATAAATTCTTTTTCTTTCTGCCTCTTACATACTCAATTTGTGCTTCAAAAACAACTAAGCATGAAGAGGTCCTGGATTGGCTGGGCATTCCGAAGCTCCGTGGCCCCACTGGGTCCCCGTCCCCTTGGCCACTGCACCTTCCTTCCCAGGTGAGCACTGGCCTCTCGGTGTCTCCTGGAGTCCAAATGCATCTTGGATCGAGCAACAAAACAGAAAGCACAGCCTGGAGTCTCCTAGTAATGGAAGCTCGGAGTCATCTTTAGACCTTTTTATATCACAGAGAATACATTTCTGTCCTTGTTGTGGAATCTTAGAATCATGGACCAGCTGTGAAGGTGGTGTGAGAAACAGAAACATAAATAAGGATGGAGGTTCAGGAAGGGCTTCTTTGAAAGGAGGGAAAAACGTCCCTTTCCATCAAGGACCTTCAGGGTGGCAGAGCCAGCCTCCTGGTCCTGGGACACTATGTCTGCCACCAACCACGGGGAAGGCCCTGACTCCCCTTTGTCCCTCTGGATGGAAGTCTAGCTTTCCCTCCATAGAATCACAACAGCACCGAGCTGTGGGCTGAAGAAGCAGTTGTAACACCCCCTATAAATGTAGGGTGTTATCATGATTATGCATCTGTTAAAATCGCCAAATTACTACACAGTCCAAAACTCTTTCATTTGAATGAGGTCAAGATATAGTAACCGGCTTCACACAGAATACAGATTTGAAAATGCTGTCAGGCCTATGGCTTAGAAAACATTAGAAAATTTTAAATAGGAAAGTATTACATTTTATGAGAATGTTAGACAAGACTTTAGTAATGTAAAGACATAGAGATAAAATGTTTGAGGAAGGGGTATATGCCTTGGGGAAGACACACGCTATACTCAGCTTCACCAAAACATGATAATGGAATGAATGCTTCCTGCCCAGGAAATGACCACTGCTGTAATTATCCAAAGGAAAATCTCACAACAGAAAAGGTGCAGTCCCTAATCTTCTCTCAACCACCTCCTGGTGTTACCGATGAGCTCTTCCTTCAGTCAGAAGCAACCACATCCTGGTCCTCATCTTCTGGTCCCCAGGATGTCTCTTGCTCTCAGTTGTGGCAAAGACCTCGCTCTTCCCCTGAGCTCCCATCACTGGGGCCACCAGAGGTCGGGGCACTGGGTCATCCCTGCTGGATCTGGGGCAGAGCCCTTCCATGCAGAAGGGATGGAGATTACGGTGTTTTCTCTGTGGTCACTGAGCGGTCCGCCAGTACCAGGTTTCCTATATAAAAAATCCCTCCAGGACTACTCCACTCTCTTGCCTTCAGCTTTTCCTAAAACTCGTCCCCTTGGTATGAACAGAAACAAATCCACATGCAAGTCCTCGGGAGATGCTGTGACTACCTGTTTCCACCAGGAGACTGCAGGGTAGATAGGGACTGTGAGCTCCCGGTCCCTTCCTGTGGGATCTCCGTCTTTTCACCCATCCTATCTTCCCTGGAGGTTTGAGTGGGTCTGTTTGCAAAAGTCTTAATCAATGGCTCAAGGCCCAACCTTTCCACAGGGATCCTTCTTTGGAATTTGTACTTTCTTTCTTGTACTTTAAAAAGAAACTTTTGTTTCTGCCTTTTTTTTTTTTTTAATTTAAAAAGTGACCCTTACCAGTGACTTGATTTGCATAACCTGGTTTGGCAGATGCACTTTATGTAGCCGCACACCCACTGTGGTGCTCTTTGCCAAGCAATTCCTCCAGGCCTGGATCCTGGCCAGTGTCAGAAGCAGCATAATAAACACATAAAAATAGCCCTGGATGGGAGAAAATGATAGCAGCACACAGAACAGCCGCTTCGCGTGCATTTATGGGGTGGCAGCAAGGTGCAGGGCAGGGGTTGCTGTTGATTTTGTACAGAGAAATCCTTGGAATCTAGATTTCTGTTCTCCTTCAAATGAGACTTACAGAGGAAGGGGAAGGTGAGAACCCTCCACTCCAAGTTCAGTTCAACAGAAAGGAGAAAATGTGGGTGCACAAGCCAGTGGATGGGAATCGGGGGTATTGATGTGCATTTTGTTGGCGATAGTCAGTTTTCAAAGAAGTTGTTCACAAAATGGAAGTCATTTCAATGAGGGTTTTGGGGCCACAGCCCTCTGGGCTCCGGGGAACGCATGTCTTGTATTTGGTGGTGACCGCTGCAGACAGAGCTACTGTGAACTTCCTAAGCTGCAAGAAACCTTAGAGAATATTCATTGTACAGCTGACAGACTGAGTCAGAGAGACCTGGTGGGGCCCCATGTCCTGTCTTTGTCCTTGCAGTGTGACACCGGCTGGGGGAGGGCAGCTTGCTGGGTGGAGGCTGTGCCTCCTCTTGTGCCCAGGCTGTAGATCCTGGCACTCTTGTCTGGTTTTGGGTGCTGTCCATGGCAGGCACACTGTCAGGTGCCCTCTGACGCATTCAGTCACCTCCATCGCTTATCTGTAGCCAGGTGTCTCAGTTACTTTTCTCTCATTGCTGAGACAAAATACCCAGTGCCCAATACTAGGGAAGGAAAGGTTTATTCAGCTCACAGTTTGTGGAGGTTTCAATCCATACTTGGCTGGCTCCAAGGCAGAGTGGCACATGGCACAGGGCAACCTTTCATGGCAGTGGAAGATAGCAAAGCAGCAAAAGCAAAAGGGAAGGAGTGACAGAGAGCAAGCCTCTTTCCCTCCCTTATATTGTATGCAAACTACCCACCCCAGGGGCAGCGTAGCACTCACACCCATAATCCCGGCATTGGACTATGGATCAATCAAAAATATAGAAGCCTGCCCCATGACTGCATGAGGATTTGGGGGGACATGCAGACACAAACCATAGCACCAGGGTTTGGCGCGTGTTAGGCTAATTGAAAGAGGGCTCCTGTGTCCACAGTGAAATGACTTCCATTTTGCGAACAACTTCTTTGAAAACTGACTATTGCCAACAAAATGCACAGCAGTCCCCCTGATTCCCACCTACCAGCTTACACGCCTGCATTTCCTCCTTCCTCTTGAACTGCACTTGGAGTGGAGGGCTCTCACCAACCCTTCCTTTCTCAAGGCCCCTTTGAAGGGGAAAATGGGCCAGTGTCTCTGTTTCCACATGGAATATGGGTGGATTCATTTTATTCTGTCTGCAGTGGTGTTCAGCCACCTACCCCGTGTTTCTTTTAAGCCAGCAAATACTGAGTGGAAAGGACCCACAGGGTGCCTAGCAAGTTCTTCAGATTAGCTGGAGCTTCCAAGGTAGAGAGAAAGCAAAAATCCTCGTAAATTTCTTCTCTCTGCTTCAGATCATTTTAATCAGATCATAATGCTTATAATATACTTTATAACGCCAGTTTATTTGTAATTTGAACGCTGCTAAGTTTTTTCTTTCTGATTGTTTTACTTTACTGTCCTTCTCGAGCATTCCATTCTTACATTGACATCATAATTAAATAAAAAATTCATTTTAGGGGCATTCACAGTTTTTCACTCTGAAAAATCTTTAATGATGTAGGAGTCATGTGGTACATGGTAAGTCCAGCACATGTGTACAAGAAAAGGTAATTGGCTGATGTAACCAATAAACCCTAATGCCTTGGAGGTCTAATTCCCTGAAGATGCACCTCCAGCCTGAGACTCCAAGGTGGGAGTTTCTGCCTCGGCCTTCTGACTCACAGGCCCGGGCTCCTTCTGCCTGGAGCCTTGGCTTTAAGGTCACGAGAGTGGCGTGCCAGCAACATACCCCTGTGGGGGGGTCCCTGGTTGGCCTGGCCAGGAGTGGGGCACATTGTTCCTGCTCCTGCGGATCCCCAGAGCTCAGGCAGGCACCAGGGCAGACACAGGGGCTGGGGAGGGGTTCAGCCAGGCGCCCATGAAGACCAGAGCAGAGCTTGCGGAGCAGCCAGCCCATGTCTACCACACGTCTAATTAGGCATCTTCTACCCAGAAAGATAGCGCGTTTTCTGCAACTTTGAGAAATAATTTTTCGGACTTGTCTGTCATGTTCCAACTCCCATATGTGAGTGGGTTTAAGTTTTGACTCTGTCTGATCCCTTTTGTCTATTGCGCCCTAAAGGTCACCGTTTTCTGTTCCTGCTGGCATTACTTTGTAATTAGATCGAGTATCTGGAAGGCAAGCTGTGGACACCTTTCTTCAGAGTATGTGCTACCTATTCCTGGAGAATTGAGAGGATGTGAATTTCAAAGTGGGGTCACACACTTCTGTTTGTGGCCTTTGTGTTTTGTGTCTTTGTGGGGGGCTTTGTGTGGCCCATGCACATTGTTTGCCCCAGATGGTGTTAGACAGTGTGCCAGGCAAGAAGTGTTTCACCTCAAAGCTGAACTTTATTTTATGGCTAACAGCTATCTGACTACTACCTTACGAATTTCAAAAGGTGTCAAAATTGTGTCCAACTTTGTTATTTTCTTTACAAGTAGATAAAGTACCTTAGAAATGACAGGTAAGCAAAATTTTCAGGACATTTATGGGGGGTTCTGTTTCTTCAAACCTTTAATACTAAGAGCAATAAATGCCAAGGGGAGATCAAATTATCACTCTCTGTGTGTAGATGTGGTGATGGGTGCAAGCACAGGTATTTATAGGTTTAAATAAGTTAAATACATCCCAGCGCTCAGGAGGTTGAGGCAGGAGGATCTCAAGGTCAGCCTGGGCTGCATAGTGAGTCAAAGGCAAATCTGAACTCGAGAACCAAGGAAAAAAAAACAAAAAAAAAATACAAAAGTGCCTCCCACTTGGTTGTCTTTAATGTGCAGCGTATAAGGACAAAAAACTGATCAAAGAAACGCTCAAATTAGCCATGGAGATGCGCGGAGAGGACGAGACTCAGCGGGTCCTAAAGGTGCGGAGTGCCAGGATGGAAGGAAGCAGTGAGAGTGGGGCGTTGCCAGGGCGACGGAAACACCGCGCGACTCACGCTTGTGGTGTTGATTTGCTCTCTTTGTACCTTTTGTTTTTAACCAACTGTAATCAACCAGCTGGAGCAGGGATAAAACCAACTAAAGACTCCCTCGCTACCGTGAGCTTCGTGCATCCGGGACACCCAGACGGCCTGGCATCCTGCCCTGGTGACGCCGCCCCCAAGCCCTCCAGCTCCCCACAGGTCCTGCACTGGGGATCTTTGGACTGCTTGATAAACGCGTGGGGGATGTCAGGTAGTTCCTGTCTGCGGCAGTCGGAGCTGCTCAGGTTCCAGTAGCTGGCAGGTGGTTGTCATGACCTGGAACGGCATCTACTGCTTGTTCTCTGGCTGGCAAGGGTGGGGTCACAGTTGCCTGTATACACACACACTCACCCATAACAGTGTATATGCATGTACACGTATGTACTTTGTATATGCTTGGTATACACACGTGTGTGCTCCACATCTTCAGAACTGGCCAACTGTGGTTTGAAAATCATTTAAAAATTGCATCATGGCACGTGTCTGTAATTCTAACACTCTGGGAGGCTGAGGCAGGAGGAGTTCAAGCCTAGCCTGGGTAACTTAACAGCCTAAGACTCTACCTCAAAATAAATAAAAAAAAAAAAAATAACAAAAAGGGCTGTAATGCAACTTATGGGAAGGCCTTGTATTTGGTTTCTAGTGCCACACACATACATGCATGCATGCATACATAGTATCTGTATTAAACATATATAAAAATCTTCCTTATCATTATCCCTTAAACAGTGCGGTAGACGAACTATTTCCCAAGCATTTACATCGTGTTAGTAGCATGAGTGACCTGGAGATGATCTGAAGCACTTGGGAGGATGAGTTTAGTTATCCACAACAGGGCACTGATTTGAATGAATGCCCCGGGGAGCCTTGCATTACCCTGACTGGTCTGCGTTAAGAGATGCTACACATGCCCATTCTGGACGGTCCGGTCACTGTTCCCTCAGCACCACTCTCGGGGGAGAGTCTGCACCGAGCTGGGGTTCGTGCTAAGTGTTCAGGTGGAGTAGACCTGGTAGCGCTCTTGGCCTTATGGAGCTGAGGCCAGGATCTGAGAGGGAGAGAAAGGTTGTTTAGGCCATGCGGGGACACGCATGCACTGCTTGAAGTGTGTGTGGAAAGCTGGGCACACTGGTGCAACCCTGTCGGGGAAGACCCGGCACAGGGCAGAGCGCTGGGCCCAAAGGCGTGGGCGTATGAGGGAGCATGGAGCAGCTGACCCCTGCAGGGCCTGGGTGGGCCCAGGGGAGGGCCGAGGGGACGTTAACTTCACCACAGGGAGGGACAGGAGATGAGCAGGGGTAAAGGAGCCGAAGAGCATGAGGCTTCCTTCTCCAGAGCAGCGGTGTAAGGACAGACAGGAGGACACCACAGACGTGGTGACCAGGGCGGTGAGGGGACTGGCTGGCTGGGCCGGGAGGTGCCGGTCAGCACCAGCAGAGCGCAGAGTCAGGGACAGTGCTGCACAGGTCTCGGTGAGAAGAGGGAGACGAGGGCAGGGTGATGAGAGGACTCAGGAGAGAGGCCTGCCCTGCAGTGGAGCTGAGTGAGCCGTACTACAGCGGGGTAAGACGGAGCTTTCAGAATGAAATCCATTTACTGCAAAGCTACCCAATAAAAGAGTAACGACCTTCTTGTTGAAGCCAGGGAATAGAAAGCAATTCTCTTTTTTATTGAGACTTTGTGAAGCAAGAAATGGTCACATAGACTGTAAGGAAATACCAAGAAACCTCCAACCAATTGTGGTGCTTTCAGTAATAACAGGATTCTATTCTCTGCTGCCATTCCTATTTTGGGATGTAATTAATTACAAACATAGGTGCTCCATTGAACTTCCATGGAGGCAGCTTAAGAAATAAAATATGACCAGCAGAATAGGACCGTGCAATTATAATCTTCATCTCAAAGCACTCTGAGGACGAAGATAAGTGATTTTTGTCTCAGGAACATTTGAAAAGTTACCCAGAAGTCATATATAGCTTTCCACTTTAAGTAATTCTAATGTAAATAATTTGAATAAGTAAATGGTATTCAGAACATACCATTATGTGATTTTAAAAAATATAAGACAGTATTATATAAGGACATAGGTGTAAGTGAGATATGAAAAATAATGCACAAAAGCATGTGTAAATACCAAGCTGAGGTTAAGGGTTACTTCCAGGCAGCTAGAAAATGCCACAGGACAGGTATGTGGGGGTGGCTGGCTCCATCTACAGGTTCTTTACCAAGATAGCTATAATATCCGAAACATACAGATCAAAAACGAATGGTGAATCTTAGACTGTAACAGTCCAAAGTGGTGCCTGTTTTATTACTCTCAATATTTTCTCCATACTTGATAAATGTGGTCAAATGTTTCAAAAGGTAAGTGATTTTTCTATTCATGGTTTTGGGATGAGAGACTACCTCATTGCTTGGAGAGCCAACAAATTGTCGCAAATCCTGCCTTGAACTTGTTATTGACGTGTTCTGACGTCACCTGTTTATCTTTGTTTCCGTGTCTCCATATGTTAGAAAACAATGAACCCTAAAGAAGTAACTATTCAGAATATGTGCTGCTTTAAAGTAAATGGTAAACTTACGATAATGGTAACTGCTAAGGACAAGTCCCAGAGCTTAGCCCTCACCGGTTATGCTAGTGCTGTGTGGGAGGGAGGGCTGGATTCCAGAGCCAACACATTGGTTCTGATTTAGCCTCTTGCAAAAGTAGTGGATGAGTGTAGGAAAATCAAAGAACTTCTATTGCACCTTTTTTCTTTACCTATGAGATCCTCTGTGTTATAATCTGTTTTTCTTTTTTTTTGTGTGCCAGAAATTTAACTCAGGACCTTGCGCTTGGCAGGCAAGCGCTGTGCTGTTGAGCTCTCTCCCCGGCCCTGGTCTGCTTTTGTTTTCCAGGATTTCTTGCTAACTTTGCTTAAGATGCTACTTAGTGTCATCATAAAAACAGCCCAGTAGTATCTTTGCGAATTTGGTTCTAATGTATTAAAAATAAATAATTTTAAGTGGTGTATGACATATATGTGGAAAGCACACAAACTCTGAATGTGTGATTTGATTCCATTTCCATGGTGTGCATAGTTATGTAGCCAGTGCTGGATTCAAGAAGTGAAGGGTTACTGGGATCTGAGGGTCCCCTGGTTACACCCCTGCACACAAGGCTTTCACACCTACCCTAACTTTCAACATTATGGGTTAACTTACCTGTATCGAAAACATACAAGTGAAATAGCTCTGTATGTGTCTGACTCTTTTGCGCATCAGTCTGTTGGAGAATCATCCATATGTTGTCTTAGTTGTAACTGCACTTACTATGTAACAGGGGCTGGCAACTTTATCCAGCACAAGAACATGAGTATCCTTGGCCTTGTGGTCCTGCGGTCGCAGCTTAACGGTTCATACTGCTGCAGCAGTGGGAGAACAGCCAGAGACCACACACAAACACCGTGCCCGGTGACTTCCTGAGAAGCTTTGTGTGCCAAGCACGGTGAGGAACAGGGCTGCTGTTTGTTGATATCAGTCTGACCTCCTCGTCACAATGCACCATAACTTATTTGTCCAGCTATTGTGGATGGACCTTGTTTCCAGCATTAATTATACGGTGCAGTCCTAATGAGAACAATGTGTACCTGTGTCAGAGAACACATTCATACAGCTCTACGTGCTCAGGTTCTAACCACTGTGTTACAGTATGTGCTTTCATTGACACTGTCAGAGAACTTACCGTGTTATGCTCTTGCCAGTCACTGTAGATTATCATTTGATTGACATCGTTAATAATACTTGGTTTCATCTATAATTTTAGTCACTATGGTGGGTATGTAATGATAGCACGTTATAGTTTTAATTTGCATTTTCTGATAACCAGTGACATTAACTACCTTTTTGTTTGTTGAGTATCTCTATTTTCTTTTCTGAGGAGCTAATTCAAATATTTTGCTCATTTTTCTATTGAGCTGTTTGCCCATTCTTATTGATTTTCAAGAGCTCTTCATGTTATCCTTTGACAAACACATGCATTGCAAATATCTTCTCCCATCCATATTTTTCTAAACTCTCCTAAATGTATCTTTGTGCCTTGACTTTAATATGATCCAATGTAGCCTTTATGGTTCACACTTTATATCCTGTTTAAGAACTTTTGCTTACCTTTTATGATGAAGAAGCATTTTATGTAGCTATTAGTTCAATTTCTAGATCTCCTTAATTTTGTTACTGAAAAAGTTACTCAGTGATCTACTACATTTTTCTGTCTCCACACCACGAAGTAAAAGTTACTTTGTAGGAAACCAATGATTGCGCATAAAGTATGAAGACACCTACTATAGTAGGTTTGCTTTTGCCTTTGTTATTTTCAGGAGAGAAAGGCATGAGTAGGCACTTAAAGTTCCTGTACAAAGACTGAAAAGTTGGCCCCTTAGTACCAACTGTCTTCATCGCTATACAAATCCAGCGAGGGTACATAGCATGATGAGTGTTCCTAGAACTTTAGCATAACACCAGGGGCAAAGAGAGTATTTGGAAAGATGCAAAAGGCCACTCAGAAATCCGTGAAGTGAAGTGGAGGTGACACAATATCTTCCACCCTCTCTTTCCCCTTCTGGTAGAAATACTAGATACGGTATTCATTTTTCACTGTAGACAGAAACATTATATTGTGTTATTCAACAAGGTTGCTAGATACAAGAAAAATTTACAAAATATCAACCACATTTCCACTTTTTAGCAGCAGCTAGAAAATGTATAAAACACAATATGTAACTATCATAGCCGTATGTGGAAATTATGAAACTATTAAAAATTCTTGAAGGATTAATTTAATGATGATGTATATTATTTTATAATGAAAAGATTCTGCAATACATTTGAAATTTCTCCTCCTATCATCCTATAAATTGAATACAGTGCCATTCAAAATTGTTGCAAGTTGTATTCAAAATGGAACCTGACAAGATTTTAAAATGGAAGAGCAAAAGATAATAGCTCAGAAAACTTACCATAGAAAAGAAAACCAAGGAGACTTGCCTTTCCATATTGTAAAATTTCAGTAATGAAAATGGTGCGAGGCTGAGATGGTCAGACGAATGGATGAGAGGAAAATAACTGAATCCCCCCCAAATCAGTGCTCACATATGTCAGTAAACAGCTGGGGACACTAGCGTTTTGAGAAACCTCGCTCCTGTCCCAAATCAATCTGAAATAGATGTAAGATTTGCAAGTAAATCTTGGAAGAAAATATTTGAGAATAACTTTTTCTTCTGTATTTATTAAATTAGGAACAAGAGCATAAACAATGGAGGAAAAAGGATTGATACCTTCACTGACATCCAAATCATCACAACTGGGGCTGGGGATTTACCTCAGCCGCACAGCTCCTGCCTAGCAAGTGCAAGGTCATGAGTTCGATTCCTAATACTGGAAGAAAAAAAAAAAGAGAGAAAACAAAAACAAAACAAAAATAAAATCATCACAATTATCTTCTATTCACTGAGAAATACAAGAAGGAAGGAGGCTGCTGTAACTCATGTACCTGACAACCATTTATAGCCAGAATAAAGAATTGCTCTATATCATTTATGAAGAATTTACTTTGAATTAAGAACAGGCAAAACTATAGCATGGTAACACATAGAGGAAGGAAGATGAAATGTGTAACAAACACAAATGTAGACGAATTGTTAAACTCACAGGTAATGAGGAAAGTAGAAGAGATACAACTTAACATAGGAAATTGGCAACCACTGAAATCCTGTAACTCCAAGCAGTGGCAAGATTTGAAGCCATAGGAATCTTTAAATTTAGCAGACTGGAGTATGATTTGGTGCAGTCACATTATTTTTCAACTAGGGAAGGTGAAGGTGGAAATATATTACTATAGAATAGTTCAACTCTGTGGTCAAGGTACAGGTACCAGAACATTCAGAACAACCTTAGGATTGCAGGAAAGTGCAAACCGTGAAATGCTCAACACAGAAATGAAGGAATAGGTGGTGGCAGAGTCACAGGATGGGTTACGAAGAGACAGAGTAAATTAATGCCCTCAAGCTATATGTGTTGACACAACATGGAGTGAAAATAGAGAAATTGAGGACCAGGGATATAGCGCGGTGTTGCAGCACCTGCCTAGCAAGTGCAAGGTCTTGAATTTGATTCCTGGTACACCATCTTCCTCCCAGAAAAGAAAATAGAGGAATTTGGAGGATGCTACAAATGATTTGGTTCTTAGAGCCAGAAGTAGGTAGATGTGCAGGACAGTCACAGTTGCTGTGGAATGTTAAGATCTGTCTCTGTGACATGTGCTCAGTTCATGTTGACTCCTCCCCAGTGGTGCACTGGCTTTCCCCCTGCTGCTTCCTTACCTTGCAAACGATCTGGCAACTTCAGAAATAATGCTTGGAACAGCAAGTTTTACATATGTCACATTGGTTGGCAAAAATTTAGAATATCACTCCTGATAATATTCGTAAGTTTGAAAGTATTCAAACACATATACAGACAGATATATACAGAGTCTGCCAAAGAATGTATATACATTTCAGGTAAAGAAAAATAATATTATGTTTTTTCAACAGATGATGCTACCCTCATCTGAGAGACTGCAGAGGATACCATATATCACAGAAAACCCACCACACTGCTGGCCCTTAGAGAAGAAATTAAAAACGCATGTGCGGCGATCTCAAAGACCAAGGTTACCCAAGCAGCAGCCGGCTGTACTAATAAATGTCTGGAAGCTGATGGCCACCATTCTGAGCACTTCTTGTAATTAGAGGCCAAAGATGACTTGTGTCAATCTCATGGTATCTCAGTAAGTTCAGTATTAAAATATTGATACAAGTTTTTTTCCTGAAATGTGTATACGTTTTTTGGAGGATTCTATATGTGTTTGCATATATATGGAGAAACACTATGAAGGAATGAGAATGGAAAATCCGGTAATTAATCTCAGGAAATCTGAGGGTGAGGGGCGGGGACAGAGTGTGAGAGAGCAAAGCGGCTGACCTGCTGGTGGGAGCAGGGCACCAGTTACACTGTGTGACTGCTGTGCCTTTCTAACGAATGGGTTAATTACACATCTGCATATGTGATACAGCAGAGGGAGAGCAGCTGACGTGCTAAAGCTATAGTCTGTAATGTCCTGAGTCGAAGCAAAAGTTTTCCTCATTTACTTCTTTTGTTATCAGTCAAGACCCAATGAAATGCCAAATCTTTTTCTTTCTTTCTTTCTTTCTTTCTTTCTTTCTTTCTTTCTTTCTTTCTTTCTTTCTTTCTTTCTTCTTTCTTTCTTTCTTTCTTTCTTTCTTTCTTTCTTTCTTTCTTTCTTTCTTTCTTTCTTTCTTACTATTCATCCATCTATCCAGCTGTCTATCCATTCATCAACCATCTAAATGTAAGAGATTGCTTAAAGTCTTTCACTGTGGTACACTAATATATTAGAAATTGATTGCAATTTAATTTAACTCTATACACTTATTTTTATGTGAAAAAATTTGCTGAAAATACGTGTCCTAAAGTTGTTATTTGCAGAATACCACAACATTGGAACATATTAATATAGAGTACTCAGAGAATGCTGATCTCGTGTTAGTACTGGGGACTTGACATGCACTTGTCTCAGAAATAGGTCAAATAGACAATGCATGAGCAAAGGTAAATGAAATTAACACAGGCAACACCTGTGAGATGGGGAAATCCTCAATAATTCTAAGCACTTGCAATCATGCAGATAAAATTCTCAAGTCACAGTATTATAGGTTCAGAAAGAATCAGGGATGTGGGTTCTTTGATAACATGGTCCCCCACCAAAGTCCCCTCAGATCAGAGGTGTCACATATTTCAAAAGCAACCCGGGGGACCCAGTTGTGAGTCCTAAGTTAACAGTGATTGACCTTTTTAAAAAAAACTATTGTTGTTCTCACTTCAGCAATATATATACCAAAAAATTATTATTATCATTGGGTGTGAGACAGAGGGCAGGGACATCTGACCTGGACTATTTACAGTTGAGGTTTTTCCTCTGTTGTGAAAAACTACGTTGGGTAGGGGAGATAAAATCTATTTTAACATTTTATTCTGAAAAGTGTGAGGAACATATTTGTTAATACCATAGTCATTTTGGTAAAGGACTTACGCAGTCATCAATAAGCTAAAAAAAAAGTAAGAAAAACAGCACAATAAAAAGACAGAAGTAATCAATAAATATAGAAACAACAAATAAATTAGAAAATTAAATGATATGAAACTTAATCCATAAAATAAAATACATTCAAAACAATGAACTGTACCTTAAAAGGACAACAAAATAGATTAGTATTGTTAAACAGCTAATCTTTTTCAAGTCTGTTCATAAAAGAGAAAATACACAAGTTCACAAACATAAAATGTAACTTAGGTTTGTAGATTTAAAGTATAACATTGAAGGGAATATCTGGTTTGTGCTTACATTGTTTGATCAATCTTGCATGCCTATATCTTGTAATCTGAGCAACTACTTTGAAGATAGTAAAACACAATATATTAACCATTGTTAATTTCCTATGAACTTGTTTGGAAATTCTGTATCATTGTTTTTACCTTTTTTCTTTAAAATAAAAAAATATATAAATATGAATCAAAATGAAATATAACATTTTGAACAACTTTCTATACAGTCATCACAGTGATAGGTGTATTGTCCTCTGACATTTATCAGTTGCTTGGTATATGTATTGTCATATAATTTTCAGCACTACTCCACATGACAGATTTTTATTATATCTTTTTCATCAAACCTCAAAGAAGTGATGTGATGTAGCTCAGGTGACAAAGTTGCAAAATACGGAAACAAATTGAGGCTAATTCCAAGAGCCCTTGCTTGCTTTGAAACAGTGTCTCCTAATGTGAATAGATTGTAAACTGATGGAAAAATAAGGCCTTTCCTAGCCGTGCTGACCCTTTTCATTTGGAGACTCACTGTCCTGTGGCCATAAGCGCTTGTGAATCAAGTCAATAGGTCCTGATACAAATCGATTCCTGGTCATTATACGTTCCCTTGGGGTGCTGCTCTGTGTTTTTCCTACAAATACTCTGTAGTGTATGGGGAGAGATTTATTTGTTTGTTTCTCAGTATAAGTTTAAAGGTCAAGATGATATTGAATATAAGATTCAGGCTTATTTTCCTTAAGCAGAAAGAAAGATTGGTTCAAATGAAGGTTTATTGACCCATTCCTTTTGCTTTTCTTAGTAATATACTGAAGGGAACCGAGATCATTACATTAATACGCCCTTGTCCTACACAAAAGCAGTCCAAATTAGAACTATCTGGGTTGAAATGAAATGAGTTTATTGTTTTTTGTCCTTTATGTTCTCCTAATATCAAAGTGCCAAAAGGACACCACTGATGAGAGCATATTAGGTACAGTCCTGCTTTATTTTTACTTTATGGGAGACTTCCAAGCTTTGTGCCTCCTCCTGCTCCTGTTTTAATAGAGAAAAGACAGTTTTAAGTACGAGCTCCGCCATGGCACCTTCCACTGATTTTCACATGTGGCTTAGGGAATGGGTTCTCATTCCTCCAGTTTCACGCACATTAACTGTGGCGGTGTCTACAATAACTCAGAAGTCACTCAGTGGCCGTTTTCCCCTCGCTCTGGAGGAGAAGGGAATGGTCTTAGCCGTTACTTACAAGTGGTTTGAGAGAGAGCAAAACACCAGTGATTTTTGTGGTTTTTGTGGTTGTTAAAGGGACTGATATTTTCTCTTTCGGCTGGAGAGACCTATCCATTTTCCACTTAGCAAAGGAGGAATATGTGCTTCACCCACCGCACTTCATGTCCCATCCTGTCAGAAATGCTGGGCAGTGGTCAGAGCTGCCCTCCTGCAGTCAGCACACAGAACCCTTCGTGAGATTCTCTGTTAAGGACATAGACGTTTCTGCCTCGTTGGCTTGCAGTTGAGTGTAATTCCACCGTGAGGAGTGTAGAGTCTGTTCCCTGAGAGAGTGGGGAACATGAGAGCCTGTGTGAGCGTCCATGGTCTTACCTAGGTAAGACTTGTCTTTCGCTTTATTTTTGCACTCTATTTATCAGTGTCCGGCAATTAGTATTTGCTCAATATGTATTTATTGAACACATGTATGAAAGTTCATGGAAAGATAATTGCATCATTATGTTGAAGACTTTAATATACCGTTATTATTTGGTGCACTTTTAAAAGCTGTAATAATTTGTGTCTTGGGTCGTTTGTTACTTTGCAAGCAGTTATCTCT
This sequence comes from Chinchilla lanigera, assembly GCF_000276665.1. Classification (NCBI taxonomy): domain Eukaryota; kingdom Metazoa; phylum Chordata; class Mammalia; order Rodentia; family Chinchillidae; genus Chinchilla; species Chinchilla lanigera. The sequence continues at coordinate 54,645,159 of NW_004955403.1, forward strand.
CAGAACCCCCATGGTGTACTTTATAACCATGGAGATGCAAGGGCCAGAAATCTTTCAATTCTCAGATGCTGTTTGAACGCACAGGGTTCACAACACTGTAGTAAAATTCCCTTCAGCTCTCCAACATAAATAACATTTTTTTTCACAATGAAAGTTCTTTGGAAAAAAATTTATTTTGAAAATTTAAAACAGGAAGTGTTTTAAAATTACATGACTTAAAGTGCTAATTCCTATTTTTCATTGAGTTAATACATTGCCACAGTTCAAAAGTCAATAGTACTGAAATGTTAGAACAAAAACTAGCAATCGCTTGTGCCACCCCTGTCTTGTGCCCTCTGGATAACAGGTGTGATTGTTTGCTTTTGGTCAATTGGGTCTTTACTTTTACCACTCTTCTTCTACTTTAGAAATATCTAGAACATTTAAAGAGTTAGAAAGCCTCAGCCCCCCAAAATTCAAAGCCCAATCCAAAAATGGGCATCTGTGATGAATACACACTTCTCAGATGAAGAAATATTAATGGTGAATAAATATATGAAAAAATGGTCAGCATCATTAGTCATTCAAGAAATGCAAATTAAAACAACACTGAGATTTCATCTCATCCCAGAAAGAATGACTATCATTAAGAAATCAACCAATGACAGATACTGGACAGATTGTGGGGAAAAAGGAACTCTTCTCTACTGCTGATGGGAGTGTAGACTCGTAGAACCACTGTGGAAATCAGTGTGGAGATTCCTTACAAAACTAGGATTAGAAGTCCCACTTAACCTAGCTATTCCTCTTCTGGGTATTTTCCCACAAGAATTAAAAATATCATACCACAGTGATATATGTGCACCCATGTTTATAGCAGCACAATTATTCATAGCTAAATCTTGGAAACAACCTAAATGCCTGTCAACCTAGGAATGGATAAAAATATGTGGCATTTTTATACAGTGTAGTATTACTGAGCTATTAAAGAGATAAACTCGAGGCTTTTACAGGTAAATGTATACAACTAGAGACCATATTCATAGGAGAAATAAATTGGACCCACATATGTAAACATCTGTCTCCCTAGTGTAAAAACCTGAAAGAGTAAATTAAACCCAAAATGTACAATAGATATTATGAAAGGGAAAGAAATTGCTCAAAAGAAGGAACAACTGGGATGAAGAAAAGGAGAAAGAGGAAGAAGGATAGGGAAAATTATATATATATATATATATATATATATATATAGCTGGGATAACTGTACTGCTGCTGTCTAATGCTTTTTGGAAAGGCACAGTTAATGCCTAATTTTTTTTCTTTTTGACCAGTTTTGCATGGTTATATCTGGTAATCTGAGCAACTAATTTGAAGACAATGATATGCAATAAAAGAACTGTTGGTGAATTCCTACCATCTTGTCTAGTGAAACACTGTATTATATCTAATGTTTTTATTTTTCATTCTCTTTAATGGTTTGATCAATGTTGCATTCTTACATCTGGTAATCTGAGCAACTCGTTGAACATAACAATATGTAATATAATATAACAACCACTGTTAATTCTACTTTGTTCTGAAACCCTGTATCATTTTTATTGTTTTTGCTTTGTGATTTTGTCTATGTTGTTGGTATTTTGCTACTGTTCTTTTTAAAATTATTCTCTTTAAAATAAAAAATAAGAAATACACATAGAATTGTTGTTTACTGTTTTCTTTCTATGATGAAGATTTAAGTCTCACCCTCACAACTGTTCTCTTCCTGTGCTTAGGACTATATTACATTCTTAAATATAGCCACTATTTTACTGTTCATGGTCAAAGTAGTGGGGTCATGTTCCCTTTTGTTTTTCCTCCACTAAATATTTGCTTCAATTTGCTATACTTTCGTGTTCTCATTGTTTAAAAATACACAAAATTGGGGCATCAATGTATATACTTCTTAGGCCAACTGCCCATAACCATCTAAACAAAACTGAAGTCACCATGATTTCTTAGAAACCCCAAGTTAAACATAAATAAAGCAAATGTAAGCCTTTTATCCTGATCATCATGACTCAATGAAATTAAACCAATCAGTTATAGACAAATCAGCATACAGAGTTCGATTTGTTTTGAAAAAGAATATATAGCAGCCAGGCAGTCCGCGAAGAGCGGGGCATTCTTCCTCCTTTCTTTTGCAAATGGTGCCTGAACTGCGGCACAGCTAAGACTTCCTGCCTAGGTCTTCCTGCTTCCGGACTCTTGTCGGTACAAAGATCTCTTAAAATTCTCATTTGATCTGATTTCACTGTTGACAACATCAGTGACATGTTGGGATGCTGGCAAGGATCAGCTAAAAGCCTCCGGGCATGTTTTCAGGTGTAAAATGTACAAGATGCCTCCCTTCTTGCAAGGACTCCTTCCTAGGGTGCTCTGCCCCCTCTGGCCCCGGCCAGGGAGGGGCAGCGCTCTGCTTCCTGCCTCACCTCTGGCTCTTTGTTGGACACATTCTTGCTCTTTTCCTAGGTGTTTGTTCTTGGTTTACAACCTCATTTTCTGAAACAAATGCTCCAGTGAGTTCTTACAGCAAAGGGGCAAAGGAGGTAAAATTGTATGTCAGTGTTTTAGAAATGGTAGCCTTACTCTTGATGGATGGTCTGGCTGGGTATAGAACTGGGGCGTGTGACATCCTCTCAGTGCTTTTCTGCTCCTCTTGATGTCACTCAGAATTTTGATGTGTACTTTTCTGTGGTCTTATATTTTCTTTTTCTCCGAAGGCCTTTGATTTTCATCATTTTTTATTTCTGCATTTTAAAACTTCACAATGATGTACCTTACTTTGAATCCTTTTTTCTTTTAAGTCGGAGTGAGCACAAAGGGATTTCAATTTGAAAAGCCACATTATTCAGATTGGGATGCTTGTGGAATGTCAATTTTAGATAATTTCATTACTTCTATTTTCTCTGTTGTTTCTGGAAATCTTATATGCTTCTCCTCAAAATTTCCAGTGATTCTTTTTTTAAATCTATTTTCTGCTTTTGTTGTCTTGCTTTTTCCTTCTTAACGTCTCCTGGTATCACTCCTGTCTTCTTTCTTTCCTCCTCCGGGCCCTGTGCTCCTTTAGTTGTCCTTTATTCTGAAACTCTCTGATACCTTTATTGTCAGATTTTCTGTTGGAATTCACCTAAGCTTTCTGTTCTAAACTGCAATGTTTACCTGCTGTATGCTCCTCTACACAGCTGCAAATGCACTGAGAAGTTGGTAAGGTCCAGGTGAGACTCTCTTGAATGCTTGTATTCTCTAAATATAATTTTTTCTTTCTCTGAATCTTCTAATCCTCCACCCTCTTGGACCCACCCTGGCTCCTTTGCTGCCCCAGTGCAAAGGGGTAAAAGTAGGAGAGAAGTGAAAGAAGCAACACCAGTACTGTGACACTGAGACCTTCTCCACACTGGAAACCCTGAATGAAAGGAAAAGAGTGGGCCAAGGACTTCGAGAAATTTCTCTCCTTTTGGTTTGCAGTTTGTGAGCATATGGCCAGAGGCAATCTGTGCAGTTGGCTAAATCACTGTGCTAATGAAGCATTGCTCCCTGAATGAGTTATTTAGCTTCTAGCAGGAAAAGCTCTGTTTTCCTTTAACAGAGGCACTTCTGACATTACAAGCTGCTACCTATACCCTGGGCAGTGTGGTCAGTGCAAGCTGATGGTTCACACAAAGACTGGCTCAACCCTAGGACGCCAGGAGAAGTCCATGCCACCCAGGGTGGGTGGTTGGTATCTCCTCTGAGAAGACTGAATACAGACTCACGGGTCACTGAGAGGACCATCTGTGTCTGACCAGGACCACAGCCCCACCGGAGCACGGCTGGCCTAGGGCAGGCCTTTCTTGGTTCTGGTCCGAGGGTACCCCTTGAGTTTACCTGCAGCATGGACTTGCCACTGGACATGAGCGTCAGTAAAGTTTATCTTTTGTGACTGCTTTTGTGATGTGGCTTAAGTGCTCCCTAAATACTGCAATCTGAAAGTTCTTTCAAGCTTGAAGATATTGGATATAGCTCTAGTCTTTTTATTTGTACTTTACACAGAAATCTTTACAAAGTTTATGATTTTCTTAATTTCTTGTGTGTATCTAGAACAAGTAAAATTTTGTTAGAACAAGTAAAATTTTGTGCATTAAAACAAAGTAAGTGCAGACAAATACTAAGGTTTTGTTCTGAAAGGGAAAACAGATGCTTTCCTTAGCTATTTCACTTTTGCTTTGTTCTTGTTCTCTGTACAAAACCTGTCAAACAGCTGTTTCTTCTTTCCAGGTCTCATCACTGCCATGAAGACCCTGAGAAAGCACGGGGTCCCGAGTGTGATATTCGCAACACTTAGCAGTGGCTTCTGTCGAGCCCGTCCTTCCTTTCTCGAGTGTAAGCTGCTCATCCCCCGATTCTGGGAACTGGGGTCTGATTGCTGATGGTGATTCTGTTAGGAAGACAGGTTGGACTTGTAGAAGCAGGTTTGCTGAAGGTGGCAGAGTTTTTGTTCTGCCTCCTCCAGTTCTCGGGGAGGGTCTGTCCAGGGCCCAGCTGCCATTGCCACAAAAGGAATGGTGCTCATTTTCCAGGCTGTCTGACAGGGCTATTTAGGGACATCAGCAGAGTAAACTGATGTGGCCTGAATACACTAATGAAGAAGTCATTAGGATGAGTCCAGCCAGTAACAGGCAGTAATTCATCTGTGGTGAAGAGGGAGGAAATGTGTGGGTGTCATGCAAATGTGTCCTGGTAGCCGTGTCATTTGAGTAGCGGGTCTGTACCCTGGGCTCCATGCTGGCTCCATGACCTGTCTTCTCAACCTCATCTGCTGCCATCACACAAACCAGCACAGTCCTCCTGCCAAGCCACACACAGTGGAGGTCCAGGGCGCTGCTGATGACTGTCCTGCTCCTCTAGCTGCTGCCCACCCTTCAAAGCCCTCTCAGATGCCAGGTATTCACTAGTCTTCCCAGAACTCCTCCTCTTCCACCCACATGGGTGGGAACACGATGCAGCACAGGTTGTCTGTAATACTTTTGTGGGTCTTGGAACTTCCTCCCTTGCATAGGACTCATTCAAACTTCTCTGTTAGGTCATCTTCTTAAATAAGTTAATTGACAATAGAAAGCATTTACTCAAGTTAGCTCTGTACCAGGAACTGTGCCAACTTTTATACAATACTTGTCTTATCAAGTCCTTCCTTACAGAGATCTTGTGTGTGCGATATTGTCATTATCTCCACTTTACAGATGAATATACTGAGGTGAGTGATCTTACATAATTTGTTCAACCTCACCAAATAATTAAAGGGCAACTCCAAACCCAGGCCGCCGGTCTGCCCAGTCTCTCTCAGTCTAGCTGAGCTGCTATAACAAAATGTCATGGACTACTGCATGGCTCAGACACAAAAGAGTTTTTGTTCTCAGAGTTTTGGAGACTGGAAGATAAAGATGAGGATGGACAGCTGTGCTGTCCAGGGAGGACTGGCCTCCTGGGCCACAGGCGGTGCCTTTCTCTGTCTTCGTATTGGAGGGAAAGAGAGATCTCTGGCTCTTTTATGAAGAACTGAGGCCAGTCATGCTCCTTCTTTGTGACCCAGTCAAGTTCTGAGGGCTCTGCCTCTTGCGAATACAGCAGTGAGGATTAGGCTGCAACATATGGATCTTCAAGTTGGTTGCACTAATACCAAGTTGATGACATAGCCTTACATTTTATGCCCCACAGCCTTCACATACATAATGTTTTCCACTGAGAAATTATTTTGTCTAGGGGCTAAGCATCAATATCCTTGGACAGTCCCTAACGCAAGTAACGATTTAATAAAGGATTTGCCCTTTATGAAGGGGAAATTTATTGACTTCTTAGCTAGTTATAAAACAGTATTTTGCACCTTGAGAATAGATCTATTAAAATCATTTTACTGTCTTCTTTAAACCATCTTAAATTGTTTCATTAAATGATTTTTAAAGTACAGAATTGTATTTTATTTTCTGTTCTTGAATTATTCTATCTATCAATTGTTATGTGGCTTAATCCAGATACAACTGACTTGACTTTGCCTATAAACTTTAGTGTGTTTCCTCAAGACAATTTTACCATCATGTTGGTAACTTTTCCCTTTATTTTCTTGTCCTTAAACAGCTAGCTTCTGTGCTGGGGGTATTTCTGCATCAGGAAGTTATAATTCCTAATACAAATATATTCATTTGAAATGAAAGTAATTCTTTGTATTCACTAGACCAAATTATAGAACTATGCAAAATTTCAAAGAAACTTTGTTGAATTTTATTTCATGAAAATGCATAGGTCTTCACAGGGTCAAAGTGTTGAGGAAGAAATGAATAGGTGTTTAATTTGAGGACTGCCCCTAAAAGCTCTGTGTTGTGGCTTGTATCCAGATGTCCCCCTAAAGCCTTAAGCACTCATGGGTGGGGATTTTCAGAGGTGGCTGGATCTAGGGCATGTGAACGTATATTAAGGGTGTGTGATAACTAAATTCATCCACTGATTGGTTCAGCGTAGTTCTGGGTGTGGATGATGAGAAGGCCCACCCTGGGTGTGAGTGGCACCAACCAATTGGCTTAGTAGCCAGAATGGGATAAAAGGGAAAAGGAGGCTCACTGCTGCTCCTGTTTCCTCTTTTTGCTTCCCCTGCCATGGACTGTTTCTGCTCTCTGACACTCCTCTGCTGTGCCACCCTGCCTTAGAGCTAGCCAACTGTGAACTAAAATAACCCTTTTCTCCTTTAACTTTTGGATGTCAGGTTATTTGTCCCAGCAACAAGGCAAGTAAGTAAGGCACTCTGCTCATCCATACACAGATGGAGTGAGCCCAGTTTTTGAGACACACTGCCTTGTCTGGTTCTTTGTGTACATGCTGTGGCAAACACTTGGGCTGTTCTTGCAGTTTTGGGGTCAGGTTTCTGTGGGGTTCAAGAAAGCAACCACTGTGGTCACCTTGGGTCCCTTGCAGGTCATTCCTAATGGCCTTGAATCCCACTGATATCATGAGCTCCTCATCTCTCTCACTAGAACTTTCTGATGAGTCACAAGACCTGCTTACGCGCTTCATGGGAATTTTCTCCTCACCAACCAGTCCCCGGGTCCTTCAATACCCACCAGACATCCAGCAATTCAGTTTGATTTAACATGAAAGGAGTGCAGTTAGCACAGACTTGACAGTGTAAGGGCTCAGTCCCAGGGCAACACCCTGGTCGTCACTAAGCACAAGTCCCTGGACACTCTTACCTCTGACTGACTATAAATCTGGAGGTTCACACCACCCTCCCCTCATGTTTGCTTGAACAACAGACAAAACTCAGGAAGTGCATGTCTAATACCAGGTGTTTATTATAAAGAACGTAAATCAGGAAGAGGTTCTGTGCCCTTACAGACACACTGCCTCCCAACACCTTGGCGTGTTCACCAGTTGGATATCCTCCATACCCTGCTGTTTAGAAGTTCATTATAGAGGCATGATTCATCAAGTTATTGATACTGTGGTTGAATCAATCTCCAGTTCTTCTCCCCTCCCAGAAGGCTGGGTATGGGGTGAAAATATCAATATTATGATCAAGACTTCATCATTCTCACAAATACTCCTCCTGATGATGATATCTAGAGGCCACTGAAAATTGTGTCCTTGGAACAAAAGATGCTCCAGTCATTGTTATTACTCAGCAAAGCCCAAGGGTTTTAGGAGCACTGTGCTAGGAATTAAGAGAAAGACTGAATACCTTCTATGATACCACTGGCTATGGCGTCCAATGAGCAAACCTGGAATAATGGAGCTCTCTGCAGTGTGGGATGACCTGCAGGTTCATGAGCAGAGGAGGCTATCCTGTCATTTTCTTTTTGCAGATGGCTGGAACAATAATGCCAGAGCTTCACAGCCCCTCTGAAGATGTCTGGTGAGGCTAATGCATCAGTTTACCCAACAGCCATAGCCAGCTTGGCCACGTGGGTCCTTATATCTGTCCCCGTTCACCCTCCCTCACACCCTATCTCTTGGTACTGCTCTCTCAAGTGAGCTTCTAATGTCTCATCTTTGCTGCAAGCTCTGTTTTCTCTGGAACTCGGACTCAGACACTGCAGAACTGCCATGACAATTTTAGTGACTTGCAGAGCTTATAAAATGTTGCCTTTTACCAAGGGAATAATAAACTATGGGGGTGGAAAAGGCTAACTTGGCTTCTTCTTTGAGGTGAGATTCTGAAAATATGGCATCTTGAGCTATGATTTTCTCCTCTCCTGCTTCAAACTTGCCAAGTTCCATCAGTAAAATTCCAGTTTAAATTATATTGATTATGGCTATAAAAATCATACAACTAACTTAATGTGAAGTCTGAAAGCATTCCACACCAAAGCTGGTTCAGAGCCCTCCCACCCTCACCCTTTCACCATGTGTTGAGCTACTTTTATAACCAAAAAGACAGGACTGACAAGCAGAGATCACCTGACCCTGCAGTCTGGAGGCCACTTCATGGATCATCATAGTCTGACAGCAATGGGCCAGGGATTGGCTGGGGGCCAGCTGCTGTGATTGGCTGAGCTACAAGAGTATACTCCTGTGATAAGGTACAACCTGCTGCTCTGTCCTTGCATAAATTAGAAGGAAGAGAAGAATGCTTCTTTTTGAGGCAGATGGGGCTATCTCTCTATAGGTTATTTCTGTTTTTCTGTGTACTCCTGAGGTCTTGAAAAATAAGCATGTTGGGGAACACTCCTAAGATTTCCATACCTTATCCAATTTACAGGGGCGTGTGTGGGGTATTGGGAGAGGGATCTGGGTCTCCACATTGACTAAAGTCCTTTTCTCTGGTGAGCTGGCTGATGTCTGTTTAAGCCAGTATGTTACACAGCAGAGCTCAATCAACTGTGCTTATCCAAGTCTTTTCCTACATCAACTCCTCTGGGGGGCTGGTCCTGCCATTCTATTTGGATACCAGTGCCTGGGGTCTAGAAGCACAGATTCTGATATTTTGACTCCTTGGCATTCAGCTTCTAGGGAACAATGGATATTGGGATTTTATTACCAGAGCCCAGGTTAGAGGGCTAGGAACCACCATGCAGGACAAGACCTGTGTCTGTTTCTGAAGACCAAGAGTGCACATGAGAGAGCCTAGGTTGTGGAATGGGCTGAAAAAACTGGAGACTTAGAACTACATTCATGGAGGAGGCTCTTTGTCTCTCATTTCACAATGAGATAGAATTTCAGACCCCATGCTTGTCTCAACACTCCTGTCCAATTATGATGGGAAACACTTCCACACACGAGAAGGCCCTTCCATGTCTCTCCCCCTCATCACCTAGACTTCCTGCAATATTAATTGCATTTTTTACTTCTATCACTGTAGGATAGTCTTGCCTGTTCTAAATCACAAGTAGTGGCAGTTTACACATACCCTCTTTTGTGCCTTAGTAAAGCCAGAGTATCCTTGTATACAAACATATGTCCACAAATGTACAATAACATCTTAATTTTTTACTCAGTTCAACCATGTATCTTTCCATTTTTATTGGCACTGAGCTCTGGCTACTGTGGGTCAGTTGAAGGCTATGTACTCTGGAGGGTGATGGGCTAGACTCCGGCACATTGTGAGAATGGTGATCTTAGCATGTGTGGGACCACGCTGTCTTGACTGCTCATGAAGGGGAGGAGGTGGAACAGGTAAATTTATCCCAGGGCCTGTAACTGTACTCCACAAATTATTCCTGAGCGTCTAGTAAAGCCTTTGTGTAAGATGCCCCTTGACTTTTCCTGTTCTGAATACAACTAAGGGAGTGCTTCTGTCTTCTAGATAATGTTAATGGAGCAGGGAAAAAACTGCGTAGGAAAAGGAGGCAGGAGGAAAGTCATACTTAGTGCAGCCAGTAGTGGACCTAGGAAGAGAACTAAAACATGCAGGAGACAGAATGCAAGGTGTAGTGGTAATTGACATTTAATGGAGTTTTGGGGTTCATATCCCAGAGAAGGGCTACTTGGAAGTTCATCATAAGGCAAGATTGTCCACAGCCGTGTGTTTATAACAACAAAAAACAACTGTGTAATCAAAGCAACAGCAAAATAGAAAAGCAAATATAGAAACCAAAGCAAAAATCCATGAACAGAGTAATAAGTAGATAAAATTGGGGCACATTCATAAAATTGAGTCATATAGCAATAAACATAAATGAACCAGAGCTACATGTTTAAAAACAATGACTGCTTAAGAATGTATGAAGTTGCAAAAGTTTATGTACTATAGGATTACATATATTATTTGGGATGTAGATAGGTACTTATGCATTACACACATATTTAAGATTTAAAACTATGGGCAAACGCACATACATAATAAATGCTAGTTCAGGATGATATCCTTTCTTCACTTCTGGGAAATAAAGAAAAAGAATAGGATCAGGGAAAATACATAAAAGAGAATATTAAAGACCCTCATTTATTTTAGCCCTTTAAAACTTTCTCAAGTTTGACAAGGTTTTACCTCTTAGGGAGTAGAAAAGCTTATTAAATTTGTGACATACTTTTGTATATTTTAAACATTATATTATTACATATTATCTTAAAATGTAACCTGAGCCCAATATACCACTAGGTAGACCTTGGTGTCCTGGGACCAATGACTGCCACGAGGAAAGGGGGTGTGTGCGACCTGCGCTGGCTCATAAAATAACACCGCAAAGACAGTCTCCCAGAGTGGGGGCCCTGGTCTTACAGACTTGTCCTTGGTAATCACAGTCAGGTAAGATAAGACTCTGTCCTCAGGGGGTCTCAGTTCAGTAGCTACTCCAGAGGTGATACCCTGAGGAAGAGGAGCTGACAGGTTTAGAATCCTACATACATATATGGGAAACAACAGTGGTGTTTTGCCAAAATAAATGTAGCTCCACACTTGATTCCGAATAAAAGTTGTACAACACGGGAAGGGGAGACTTGAGTGTTGGTAGAAGCAGGAGGAAGCCCCCAGGGTGCCGCAGGACGTAGGTCAGACTCGGAAGGGCAGTTGCGGGTGTAGAGGATGGACTTCCTGGGAAGTGCCGCAGGAGGCGCTAGGGTCAGAAGTTCTATGACAGGAAGCTCAGTAGTGGAGAAGGAGTAGGGGTGACGGGGTTGAGAGGGGTGGTGGGGTGGGGAGAGCTCCCTGACGCCCTATTGGGTCAGCTTATTTCCATCATATGCAGTGATTTGCCGGCACCCTAAGAGAGTCCAGCGTGGGCCCTTCTCTGCTAAAGTATCTTCATTCTACCCTGAAGCTAGGTGAGGAGGAAGAGAGTCCGTTTTCAGGCGTGGAGCGCAGAAGAGCATCTCTTTGCCTCACATGGTGACAGTGAAGAGGCTTGTAACCACCAAGGAGGAGCTGTTGGGTGGTTATTCACAATAGGACTGCACTGGTAAAAATGAGTGAATGAATAAAAGAACTAACATTTTAAAAGTAGGAAAATTTGTTGGGCAAAGTGTTTTCTTTACTTTTGTTAAGGTAATGCATGAAGGGATATGGGGAATTAAGAATATTAGGAAAATATATTGACTGTGAAACTTAAAATTTTGTTAAAGCTTTGACTCATTTAGAGAGCCAAGAAAGATCCAGAAGAGTACTTCTCATTTTAATAAAGGCCTGGAAATTACTATTATTTCTATCATTTGTTTTATATCAACAGACAAGTTCAAGATGGATTAGAATATATTCCAAGACAGGACAGTAATTACTTTTCCTAAAACCTTTTCACCTAGTGTATATGCAGGTGTGCATCCTTTATTTTTAAATTTTATTTTCATTGACAAATAATTGTAAGTTCTTATGGGGTACCACATGATGGCTTGATACATGATTACAATGCAGTGCTTCTTAGGGTGCTCACAAAGACTTCAGTGATCACTTCTCCTTAATTTCAGAACATTTACATGAACTCCAAAGGGAACCTTGTACTCACTAGCGTGGTAATTGTTAATCTACTTTTACTCTGTATGGATATGCTTACTGTAGGCATTTCAAACAAGTGGGGCGACATAATACAGGTCCTCTGTGTGTGGGTTATTTCACCTGGCTATAATGTTTTAAGGTCTCATTCAGGATTTGACACTCATTTTTAATAGTTGATCATAAATGTAAGGGTTTTTTCTAGAGCCATGTTGTTTAGTGAGTGGTTGCATATATGTTTATAATTTTTATTTCTTTTTGATGAGTTGAATGTTTTACCTTAATAAAGTACTACTTTCAGTCTTTCTTTCTATCTTTTAGCAAGTCTTGATAGCCACTGTGGCCCTCTTTTGGTTATTGATTTTATGTACATATTTTCTGAACTTTTTACTCTTCCATCTATTTCTGCCTTCGAATGGTTTCTCTTATGGAAAGCAGCTAGTTGTACTGTGTATTGTCAAATCAAGTTTCCAGCTTAATCTTTTGATTGAAATGTCGTCTCTTTACACTGATGTAATTAATGATATGGCAAAATTTACATCTGCCTTTTTGCTATGTTTTTCTACACGATGGATGTCTTTTTTATCTACTATTTCTCCTTTATTGCCTTCTTTTGTGTTATATAAATATACTAATGTATCATTTTAATTCCATGTCCTTTCTCCTGCTCTACTGTTTTGTAAGAAATGATCTTAATGGTTTCCCTTGGGAGTATAATTAGCATACTAATTTATGACAATCTGTTGAATTAGTAACAACCTAATTCAATATTATACTAAGTTTTGCTACGTAGATCTCCATTTCCTTGCTCTTTGTCTGTGGTATTATTGTTCTATATCCCTACACTTCATGCCTATGAATATAGTTATGTAAATACTGATTTACGCAGTTGTCTTCAGTCAGACAGGAGAGTGGAAGTGTTAGAAACAAAACAATGCCTTTGTACTGTCTTTTACACTGACCCATATATTTACTTTTACAGGTGCTTTTAATTTCTTCATGTGTCTGTTAGGCAAATTTCTCTTAGGGAAATTCTTCTGGTAGAAAATGATCTGTTATGCTTTTCTGGGAATGTCATGGTTTTTCCATTTCTGAAGGGAAATTTTACTGGATATAGTACCTTAGGGTTGCCCTGTGCCTCCTCTGTACCCTTAGCGCATTGAACATGTCTCACCCTGTCTGATTTCCTCTAGGGATTCTCATGAGGACAAGCTGCTCTTGATTTTGAGGCTCTCTTACGTCTGATGAGTCAGTTTCCTAGCTATTCTCTCTTCAACTTTGAGCAGCTTGACTCTTACATATTCATTGTGTGGGTCCCTTCAAATCCTGCACATGTAGATTAATGTTTTTTATCAAGTTCAAAGAAGATTTGGGTATTATTTTTTAAATATTCCTTCTGCCTCCATTTTTTTCTTGGACATCTTTAGCAAAGTCTCAGTATGCCTTTACTGCATGCTTAACAGTGCCCCACAAGTCTCTAGGATTTATCATTTTGCTTCAATATTTCTATCCACAGATTGACCAATGTCAATTTATCTTCAGGTTCATTGACACTTTTGCTTGATTGTTTTTAAATACTTTCTGTCTGCTTATTGATATCCTTTGTTTGGTGGTATAGCATTGCCTTACATTGCTTTAGATCATTAGACCAGGTCTTCCTATGTTCATTGAATATATTTTTAATAGTGCATATAGTCTCTGATATGGTAAATCTAATATCAGATTTCTTCTTGGTCAATTTCTAATTTGACCTTATTCAAGGGTGTTTTCTATTGAGTATCATTTTAGTCTTCTCCAGGTGCCAAACTTCTGGTTTCATTGCTTGTTTCACTGTGTTTTGTGAAACACTGGACGTTTAAATGATAGTTCAACTCTGTAACTCAGATTCGCCCCTTTTCCTTGGTTTATTGTAGATGTGCTGGCTCTTTGTTTGCTCAGTGGCTTCCTACATTAATTCTGTAAAGTTTGTTGCTGCAGTTTGGTTCTGGGACACTGCCTGAAACTATCATGCCCCCAGAGATGGGGCATTTGGAAGGTGGCTTGATCATGGGGATGCTGTACTCAGGGGTGGCTCGTGGGACCTGGGTGGACATGGTCAGTGGGGGCGTGACCTGGAAGGGCCTCTCTCCCTCCCAGCTCCTCCCTCCTCTCTCTGCCTCTTGGTTGCTGAAACTGGAGTGAGAAGTCTTCTGTACCTTCCACCGTATTTCTGCATGTGCACTGCTGGCAGTGGACCATGAACTCCTAAAATTGTGAGCCAAAACAAATCCTTCCCCCATAAGCTGTGGATGTCAAGGTGCTTCGTCAGGCAGCAAAGAAGGTGACTAAGAGATTTGTATTCTTTGTCAAGTGTGGCCCCCAAATTCTAGGAAGAGTTAGTTTAATGGTCAAAAATGACGAAGGAGTTATTTCCTAGATGCTGGAATCCCTAAGTCTGTCCATCTTTGCCAAGGAGCTCCGTGTACTTACATCTGTACCTGCCTCCGATGATCCTCTGTGAATTTCACAGCTCTGTCTTAGCTCTCACCTCCCGCGTGTTCAGATCTTCACATCCATCAAGGACTGAGACCATGGTGCTTCTCATCTCTGGCCTCAGCATGTACATCTTGGCATCCATTCACATAGCTTCTTAGATCCAGGAGTATATTATGTCATTTCAAAGCTTCCTGTGTTCGTCACATCCCACAGCTTTTCCTTTATGTCTTTGGTTAGCTTCTTGTTCTCCTTAACCCATATCACCTCAGACAATTGCCTGTGACTGTTTTCTTCAACAACCAGCTGTGGGTAAAGGGCTGCACTGAGAAGCTCTGGCCTATGGGAAATGGTTTATGAATGGAGTCCGGGGGACTTTCAGACATCAAGTAATGACAAATCTTTAAGAATATGGATTTGGAAGAGCTCTATTCTTGATCTTAACTTCCAATGACTTTATGCTACTGATTCTCACCATGATGGTAGGCTGTTCTTTTCCTTGGTTATCATGTGCTAAAAAAGGACAATAGTTTAGGTTGAGTAAAAATGACACCAAAATGCCCCCTTCTTATAGAGATGGTGGCAGTTTTCTGTAGTAAATGCTCATTGTTTCAAGCCTCTGGTTAATTTCCTGTGCTATGATGAAGTTGAGCTTGATGATTACACTGGTACCCCCATTGCTACTAACGGGAATAAGAGTTTTGAAGACTGTCAGTAGTCCATATTCCCACAGATGTCTGTTTTTCTCTATCTTCTCTCCTTTTCTCTCTTCTTTCTTTCCTTTCTTTGCCCAAGTTTCCATCTAATTTAACTCATCCGAGAGAACAGTAGGTCATTTTCTGATCTCTTCTAAGTAACAAGTGAGTTGCCATTTGGCCAGTGCACCCTGGAGGGGTTGACTTCAACTGAAAGGTCTGCCCCAGCCCTCCTCTGAGAAAAAGTTAGGTGTTTACTCTGGGTATTGAGAAACTTTTACCTCACATGATCTGTTTTATTTTATATTCCCTAGTTTTATTTCAGCACCTGCCTGGCAAGCACGAGGTCTTGAGTTTGATTCCCAGTACAAAAAAAAAAAAAAATTTGAACATTACTTATTATAATTATATATGAAGATTCCACTATATATTGTGCTATATGTGCGCCATTATATATGCATACAACTGTATGTGTTAAGCATATTCATATATAAAATTTCTTTTAAAACATAGTGCATTTTAGATAGAAATGCAAAAGTATTGTACTTGGTTTCTTAATTTATCTTCAAGTCAGTTTTAAAAGGGAGGGTAATCTGTAAATGAAATACACTTTAATTCAAATAAGCATTTCACTTTTATTTTTTTATTTTATTTTTATTTATTTATTTATTTATTTATTTATTGGTTTTTCTCCGGTACCGGGAACCGAACTCACGACCTTGCGCTTGCCAGGCAGGTGCTTTGCCGCTGAGCTAAATCCCCAGCCCCTAAGCATTTCACTTTTAAAGCCAGCATTTTCCTTTTAAAAAGTACCTTCTCATATGGAGAAAGTTTTCTAGTTCAAGGTAATAAGCAGTTATAATTTACATATATAATTAGTAAAGTTAATGTACATAAGCATACTATATTAATAGTATAGTAATGTCAACATTCACAGCTCTGTGCATACACAGTCCTGTACAATCACCACTATCCATCTCCAAAACTATTTATCTTCTGAAACTGAAATTCTGTATTTATTGAACAACAGCCCCATTCACTTCTCCCTGCAGTCCCTGGGAAGGAGTGAACCCCACCACACTAGAAACCTCCTGTGAAGAGAACCAGGTAGTGTTTGCTTTTTTATGCCTGGCTTACTCATGTCACATGGTGTCTTTCAGATTCATCCCCACTGGGGCTGGGTCTGAATCTCACTCAGTAATTGCTTATTTATATATGTCATTCCACTAAGCAGTGAGTTCCTTGAGGGCAAGAATCAAATTTTAATTTCCCTGTGTTTCTAGTACAAATAAAAGATTGATAAATGAATAACTTTGCACTCCTCAGTTTAGTTCAATTTTTGGTGACCATTTTTGTCAGCACCCACAGGTTTTTAAACAAATTCGTGTTTCCTGAATTACAGAAAGATAAATTGTTTCTTAATTCTCCATCTTAAAACACTTGTGTCATCATGTTTCAAACACCAATTACTAGCTGTTTAAGGTTTTATAATTTTAGGCAAAAGAGCTATGGCCCATTAGAGTAGAATTATGTTCCTGAATTGACGGGATCTCACACAGGACAGAGCCATCGAGCTCACATCCATGCAGCAAATCAGCAGATGTCAACAGTTCTTTTGTGTCTTAGATAGATTTGCTTATTATTTTCTTGCAGATACATAATTCATGTGGTAAACAATTTCAAAACCATACCCAATTGTATTAGAGATAATTTATAAAGTCTTCCTTAAATTCATCATAAACTGACAGCTAAGATGCTGTTTTTCCTATTTAGAAAGTATGATTTGCCTCACCAAGTTATTTTCTCTAAATATTGATTTTTATGAGTCCTTCACTTTTGTTCTCTGCAAGAGGCAGCAGACGATTCCAGATGATGTGACCCAGCCACATTTTTCTATTTCAACAAATCTGGTTGTGCCCCTTGACAAGGTTGAAAGTAACGTATCATTTCTCAGACGTGTGCTGAGCAGATACAGAGTCAATTTAATATCTCTTCAGTGATTGAGCAGGATTGCAGGTATTCCTCATGGCTTAATTTAATTTTTTCATTTTTTAATAATGGGTTCTAAATTCTGTTCTGTACAGTTATTACAGAAGCAATGTCTTCCTTTTTATTTTCAGATCTTACCAATTTGATTCCAAACCGTGGAAGGACCGTGACTATTGTTTCAGAAAACTTCCTTTTGATTCTCCTTGCACATTCTGTTAGTGTCTCCTCCCCTGCGCAGAAATGTTCCCTTTTCACCTTCTTCTCATTCACCCTGAAAACGTGTCGTCTTCCTGCATACTCTTCACTCCCCTATTTCCATGCTCCTGATCACTTGTTTTCTGGCTGATATTGCTAACAGCTGTGTGGTTCTGGTTATGTTTCCTGAGCTTTCTGAATCTCTAAACCAAATGGATGGTCTCTCATGAGAATTTTAAGAGACAAAGGATTTAAGAAAATGTGCTCAATAAGTGAGTTAACTTCTAATTCCGATAGATTTTGAAGCGCTGAAACCAGACTTATCATTTTCCATCTTATTTAATACATAATGTTTTATGTCTGCCTCTTCACAAAGACAAATTGCCTGAGGCTCCCTGAATGTAATCTTCTGCAGTTCTATGCTTTAAGCTAAGGAGAGTATTGATTTCTGGAACAATTACTTAGTAAATCTTAATTATTTAGTAACAATTATGAAGGAATTGGGAAGGAAGTCATCAGCATTCAGCTTTCTAGTCATGAAACATTAGTTCTTGTGGAGGACGAGTGCATTATGGACCTTATAGATTTATCTTTTTACAGTAATGGGTTTTTAGTTGTCATAGTCACATTACGAGATATTTTTCTATTTGTTTATGATGCACTTCTATTTGTTTTCAAGAGGGTTCAGGCAAACACTCTATTTCTCAGAAATGCATGTCTAACAGTGCCTAAAAGAATAGTCACCTAGACACAAAAAGAAAGGTTATTTGTGCAGCAATGATCTGCTTTTGTCAGTGCAGCACAGCCTTTAACCAGCAAACATGGACTTTTTTCCCCTTGGATGGTCATTTCTTTTCACCAAAATATCACACACAAATAAACAAGCCCAGTCTTTTCATATGCTGAAATGACTCATTCTTTGGCAATTTCCCTGTAGATATGTGATAACGTTATAACTCCATACCCATTTTACTTTGACATAGCACCTCCTAGTTTTAAATATACATTTGCATATTTTAAGCACTGAAAATAATTTCTCTAATTTGAATCGATAGCTTGAAAGTTGCAATGGATGCCTATCAGTGGGTGTACTGTTACTGAAGGATACTTGTAGATACATACTTTGTGTGCTACGTAAATTCTAATTTCTCCTGCATATTCTAGCTTCAGAGTATTCCGGTGATCTTTCAAGCACGTGTTTCTTGGAAACAAAAGTGCAGCGGCCATGTAGGTCAGTCTTTGTGTGCAGGGCTCTCTCAAACTTGTTCACTCTCAATATGCTCTTTATTTTGTTTATTTTAAAAAACTGTGGTAAGGACACTTCATGAGCCTCACTCTCTCCACACTCCGGGAAGTGCACAGAACAGCACTGTTCTCTGTGGCACGTGGTCACACAGCGCGTGTCGAAAAGTGCTCATTTTATGTAACTGGTTTTGTAGTTGTCCCTTTTCCCCCAGCCCCTGGCAGTTACCATTCTGCTCTGTCTTTGTGAGTTTGACCATCTCACATTTCTCATATCAGTAAAATGAGGAACTATTTGTCTTTCTCTAATTTTTTCACTTAGCCTGGAGTCTTCTATAATGTACCAGAAAGACTGAAATCAAATTCGCAAACATATATCTGCACTCACATGGTCATTATAGCAAAATTCACAAGCTAAGATTTGGTACACAACTAAATAACCATCCATAGGTATCACACAGAATGTATGTATCGTAGACTATCATTCAGCCATAAAAGAAGAAAAAATTCAGATCTCCAAATGTTCATGGATATACTATAGCTACACATACAGATTTTCATCCTCAAAAATATTTTGAGATAATTTGCAAGAATATTTATGGTATAACATATGTCAGAGAAGACTGTCAAAGTAGATTCATGGATGTTAGAAGAAATCTTGAATGTTTCTTTTGATCTAAAAATATTACATTACTTGTAGATGCCACATTGTCTTTACCCATTTGTCCTTTAATAAGTATTTAGGAGACAGTTTAACAGAATACCTATGGTATCATGTATGTATCAATTTTGATAGGTGTGTTGATTTTAGACTGAGAGAAGGTATTAGAAAGGACAAAACTAAACAGTAGGAGATGGCATAAGAAAAAGTAAGAAATCAGCAATAAAAGACTTTCTATGTATATGCAATTGACAACTAGCTTCTCAATGGTGCCATTTCCTATGATATAAAACAATAACATTAACACATTCACAACACAGCAAGTTTTAAATTAACTCCTTAATCATTTATAATTGGACTTACTACTACCTATAGTGGATGTTTAGCTTTTAGACAGTTAATATTCAGTCACGGTAAAAAATGAAAGAGTTACAAAATAAATGCAAAGTAATTTTCTATTTACTGCCATTTCCTTCTCAACTGCCAACCCAAGTTAGCTGTTTCTTGGTACCCTGTTTTCCATCCCACCTACTTCTGGAGATATTCTCTGGTAAGAAGAGGACACACTTACTTTTCATTTTTCGCTAAGGCTTTGAGAGCTTTCATCTGTCAATATGCTTTACAGGTTATGCAATATTCCATGCAGTCAAATTCTTCCACTCTTTTTAGTCCTCCCTTATTGGAATATACTTAAGTAGTTTCTAATCTTTTGATACTACAAACAATGCTACCATTAATATTCTTCTACATTCATCCTTTCCCATACTGTGAAACAGTGGCTCCTCTCCACAGGGATAGCTTCAATTTATGCATCTGCTATAGAGGTGCCTGCTCTCACACACATCAGCTGTCTTGTCTGATCCTTGCAAGGCTAATGGGAAAAATTGTATTTTCAGGAAAGTGCCAATTTCTATTCTCCTTTGATGAATGGTTGGTGTCCTCCTCTTTTTGTGTTTTTTAAAACCAAATCCCATTTCTCCATTAGCTCATAATTGCTAAGGCAGCCTGCGGGGAGGAAGCAGAAAGATTAGGAGAAAAGGAGAAATCTTGAATTTCCACACTTCCTCTGACACCACTTGCAGAGTCCTGGGGAACTCATTTGCATCCGTTTTGGATCTAAATTTCTTGACTTGCAAAATACAAATACATCAATAAAGAAAGTCAGAACTAGGCCATTCATTTTGGAAGAGATTTGAGGAGGTCTCAGAGTCCACTTTCTTGCCGCTACCTAGAACCACAGGTACCTCACAACGATCTTAGCATGAAGCAGAGTGAGGCACACCAGCTGCAGGGTAGTTGCATGCTCAGTGGTGATCAGGCAAGGGCTCAAGCTGCTCCTGGGCCAATAGCAGGCAAGACCTTCCAGTGCTGCTCGGAGCCCTCTTGAGTGCCCCTTGTGAGTGAAGCACTGTGCTGAAAATTACAGTAAGTGTGAGTGAGTGCACACCTCTACAGAAATTACACAGAAGTGTAGATCGCCAAAAAAGCTTATGTGCATGTGTGGACACAAGTGAAGAACACACACCGAAGTACTTAAGTGTAGCCAACCAACACAATACCAAAAGTAACAAAGAGACACACAAGACCACTGGGGTTTTCACAGGTGGAATGAGTAGACTAATGAGGTGACAGAGACTGTGTCCAACCTGTGTGGGCGGCCGGAAGTGTCCCATGGACCACAGCAAAGGAGGAGATGGAGGAAGCCAAAGATGTCCGTGTCACAAATATTCTCAGATTCGAATGGGGATTTCAGCAGTTAAAATTCACCAAATGCCGAGTGTGAGAAGTGGGGGAAGTTTGTAGCAAGATGCATATAAAGTAACTCCAACTTGAGGATTGGTGAATAAAAATTTAAAAGGTGGTTGTTTTGAACAAGAGACTCCAAACAAGAGATGTTTTAAGCAAGAAATAGAAGAAAATTAAAAGGAAATGCAAAGGTCACTGGAAAGTGATACCGTCCCTGAGGAAGGCCCTGTGGCCTTGCTTCCTGAAATCAATGGGGTGGGTGTTTGGGGTTCTGACTCCACCCCCAACACCAGATATAAACAGACATAGGCATTACAAAAGTATATGATTGGTAGCTTGCTTCTTGAGCCTCATAGAAACAGGCTAAGAAAGCAGAGGAGGGGAGCTGAGTCTTGCTCTGAATGATGTGTCCTTAGGAAATGTCTGCTTGGTATTTGTTGCTTTGGTTATCTTATGAACTGATAACTGTGTAGTTATCAAGGGTGGGTTTTCTGACCCAGGGGTACAGCATACTCAGCTCCTGACACAGGGGGGTGCACACCTCCTGCCAAGAGGCGAGCTCTTCCTGGAAATCAAGTCCCTCGCTTTCCATCCTCAACCGTGCAGAAAGCAATGACTGGTGGTGGCTTCCTCCCAGGCAATTGGTTTGCGTACCTGAAACAGCTCCGTATTCACACACTTCCCTGGGCTGTAGATGGATGTGAATTTTTCTCCACGTTTTCTCCTCATGAAGGCTGACTCCTCCCCGGAGAGCTATTGCAAACCAGCGCTTTTGCCTTTCTGGGGAAGACCGGCCAAGCTGCAGAGGAAGCAAAAGACATCTTGGACTTCTGAGCCCCGCACGGACCGGGGGTGGGGGTGGGGGGATTCTGGTGGAACTGGTGGGGAGCCTGAAGGCGGTTGCCAGTTGGCCAGTCCTGGTCTGAAACTTTGTCAGGGAGCTGGGGAGTAAACGGCAAATCTGTTTTCCTAAAAATCCACAGTACAGTTATTATTGCTCCAGATTGTATCTTTGTCTCTCTGCAGCTGGAATCTTAATTGGCTGTGCTATTTTTGTAGCAGCTGCTGAAAACTCTGCCCTTTCTCAAGCTGCTCTGCCTCCTCCGTGTCCACCGCACATCAGATGCATTTAGGTTTTGTCATCGGCACAGAATTGTTGATCGGTGCGCGTTTCATTGATGATGAAATCTGCCTGCAGGGGCCACTCAGGAGACCTGGGGAAAATGAGCTGCTGGAGGGATGAGGCTTCAAATAAGAGTTGAACAAAACTGCTCTGGAAGCCTGAGGGAGTCTTTAAAGAGGCGGTTGAAGGCAGGGCTTGCCTAATCGGACGCGAGTCTCACAGGAGCTCATTATTAGGAGACAGTGAGAAGGGTTGGTGGCAGGTGACTGGGCTTCTGTGAAGTCAAGTGAACCACCTCAGCCCTGCCTGAGACAGGAGGGCGGGTGCAAAGCCCCGGTGACTTTAATTGCCTCCTTTGTGATTCTGCCAGAGCCTGGGTGTAGGGCTCATTTCCTGAACTCAAATTGTTATAGTCTCAGCTCTCCTTGTGAGGAGCACCAGGCCAGGGAGACAGGGCCACTGCTCTGGATGTGGGAAGCTCTCAGTGCTGCTGTGCGGTGGTTTTCTGGGGTGGCTGAAGGTCCTCCTCGTGAGCAGAGGGGGATTCATGCACTGGGCTTCCCATGTGGCTTTTGGGAGCTCAGTTTCTGGTTGGATTAGAGCTCCTGGAGTATGTGCTGGGTGAGATTTTTCTTCAGGATCCCTCCAGTCTTACATCTTTCCCTCTTTTGATGCCCTAGGGTTTGCCCCCACTAGCTTGTGGGTTCAGGGTGCTGTTGTGTTGATTTGGAGCCATGCTCTCAGCGCAGAGGGAGTGAGCCAGTGTGCTTCCAAATCCAAGGGGGGCAATCTGGTTTCACTTGTACTGGATGACAGATGGACAAAACCCCACCAGAAGATGCTTTTGAGAACCCGCTATGTTGTAGATGCAGAGAAAAATAAGAATTATGTTCTTTAGTTCAAACTAACTTTGATTGTCAAGAATTTAGTCAAAATTGATGTTTTAGTTCAAATCTTCCTTACAGCTTTTTCAGATGTTTACCAAAACCTTCACATGTTATAGAAGTTTGAATTAATTTCCTATCTTTACTAGTTGATTGCTTACTTTTATTGAATATGCTTCTTTTTCTCCTTTTGGTCTCTGCAAAGTGCGTTTTTCTTAACATATTTTAAGATAGATTTTTTTTTCCATTTTTAAAAGATGTCTCTATACTTTGATCTATAATTGAATAAAAAATCTAGGGCTTATTATTAAAACAAATTATGCAAGATAACTTTGATGATATTTTCAGTGAACATTTCATCATTTGCAAAGAGGAACCCAGCAAATTTATATAAAAGCATATAAAGTAAAGAATAGGGTATATGACTTCTGAAATAAGGGGGAAAAAGCATAGTTCTGGACACTGTTGTGGGAATTAGGTGTGATAATTTCAGTAATGTTCCTAGGAATTTGTCTAGAATATAATAAATAGCCAACAAATGTTATTACCTATTTGGATTTTTTTTCCAGTCTTTTTGAAATAAGGTTTCACTATGTCATTCAGGCTGGCCTTGAACTCACTTTGTAGCCCAGGCTGGTCTTAAACTCACAGCGATCCTCCTGCCTCAGCCTCCTGGGAGCTGGTCATGCACCATCATGCCTGACATATTTGAACTTTTAAGACATTGCTTAATCTGTGTTACTTGGAAAGTGAATTCACAGCTACATGGTAGTTTTTGGGCACGTGGAAGAAGAATTGGCCAGAATACTACAAAGGTAAGTGGCAGCTCCTCCATGTATAAGGCAAGAAGCAAGTTGGTATAACATGGTGGTCCAGCTGAAGGACTCCTGAGGCGAGAGTCCCTATCTACCTGGCTCTGCGTGTCATGGTTCGGATCAAGAATGTCCCTGAAGGCTTTACGTGCTCACAGGCATTCTTGGGGAGGGGACGACCATGAGACACCTTAGCTGACTTGGGGCAGGAGGCAGGGCCTGCTCCTGGGTGTGAGCGGATGGGTGCTGTCCCGTCCCGCTCTGCCCCTGACCCTGCTTCTTGGGTGCTATGACCTCAGCGCTCTCCTCCTCCAGGCCCTTCCCTGTGCTGCTTACGCCTGCTGAACACGACTGAAACTTCTAAACAGGGACCCAACGTGACCTTCTCCTTCCGTAAATTGTGAGTGTGGGGTATTGTGTCTGGGCGAGGGAAAGGCGTCAAAGACAGTGTGCCGTACTAGAAGACTTATTTGACTTCTCCATCCCTTGGTGTTCTCAGTTATAAAAAGGGGATGGTAATCGTAATATTTCTTGTGAATATTAAACAAACTGTTAGAAAAATACTTAAATCAGTATCCATCATCTGTTAAACACCCAATAAGCTATTGCTGAAATTTGGGCAGGAAAGGATACTGAATATTTTCTAAATTAGCAAAGTCTTGGATTCTAAGGTAAAATGGTAGACCAATGAGTTCCCTCCTGACTTTATAGGAACAGTCCTTAGGAGCCCCTGGTGGGTGTGAGACAGTGTTTCACTGAGAGGTCAGCTTCTGTCTGGGTTGCACGCACAGGATGTCGTCACTCACCTGGGTGCATGTGGAGTCCCTGAGATCCCAGAAAGCAGCAGTCCCTCCGTGATCCTCTTCTCACAGAAGGTCAAGGAGCTGCACAAAGGCCCTGTCCTCCCAGTTATCTACAGGCGACAGTGTCTGTGAGGCCACTCATATGCTGGGGATATGCTGTGAAGTCACTGTCTCTTAGTGAGGGTGGAATGGAAGAGGGGAAGAGGGATGTGTGATCCTTTCCTACAATGGCAGCACAAGCAGGTGCTTTAGGAAAGAACACTGTGGGAGGCGCCACTGTCCTAGATCCCTACAGCGTTGGTGTCCTGAAAATCCAAGAGGAGCACCAGAGGGTCACAGGTCCACCTGGCTCATTCAGCGGGGCTGAGGGTGTGGGCAGTTAATAGAAACTCAAATTTCAGTACTGGTGGGCATGAGGACTTGTGGTCAGGGTTTAGGCTGAAAACGACACAGCGTGACTGACGTTTGGGGAAAGTTATCCTGGCAATGGGTGGAGATGGGTCTGAAAACAAGGTGACTCAGGGCACCAGGTCTGTCACAAAGCTGCTTTTGAGATTATTTCACTGAAGCCTGACATTCAGTGCAGTTTGTTGCAGACACCAACGGCTGCTGGGGATGGATACTGAACACTGGAGTGCTGCCGAGGACAGGACAGAGTGACAGGTCAGGTAGGAAACCCTCTGGGCTCACAGCCTTCCACACTGTGCTTCTAACACCAACAAGGGGGTTTTCCTTTGTAAACACCAGCGGCTTTCCTGGGTGCCCAGCTAGGCTTCTCTAGTTCCATTCCCTTCCGACACTGCCTCCTACCTGGAGGTTACATCAACTGCCAAGGTTGAAGCTCTGTCCCCAACTTCAGATTCCAGCCACACAATCTAAGTTGTCACCCACTTTTCTGATTGATGAGCTATCAACTGGGGGTCTCCAGGATGGCCTGCTTGGGTTAAGTTCATTTGTCTGAGAGGTTCACAGAACTCAGAGAAATGTTTTATAGCCCTCTGTTAGCATTCACAGGGGTTTATTTCAGGACCTCCCGTGGATTTCAAAATCTGCAAAAGCTCAAGTCCCTCATATAAAGTGATGTAGAATTTGCATATGACCTGCGCTCCTCCTCTCATAAGCTTTAAATCATCTCTAGATTTCTTATAATACCTAACAACACCAAAGCTATATAAACAATCAGTATATTGAACTGTTAAGGGAATAATAGCAAAAATAAAGTCTGCTTATTTTCAGTACAGATGTATTTTTTTTTCAAATATTTTCAATGTGCAGCTGGTTGAATCAAAGGAGGAAACTGTGGACCCTGAGAGCTGACCTTGCTGACTTCTGCTCCTCAGTTATAGAGGATTTTCAGTGGACGCAGAGGAACAACAGCCAGATGGAGAGATGCTGGGGACTTTAGTGCCTTCTTCCAGATGCAAATATTCATGTACCTGGAAGCCCTTTGAGTCCCCTTTCTTGGGGGAACCTGGAAGTTGCAGAAGGGATGAATGTTCTGCCTTGGTCCTGCCAGGTGGCCAGGTCCTTGCCTGAGTCATCCCAACAACCCCAGGCCCGGACAACACAGTCTGCTTGTTTCACTCCTGTGCAAAATATGCGATTCTTGCTGTGGAGGGCCCTAGGGTTTTAGAAGCCATGTGACTGGAAATGGGTGGAGATCAAGTATCTATTTCACAATGTCATCCTTGGAGTATGTCTCAGCTCTCATACTCCTTTGTATGTGCTGGGTTGGTACCTTTAGGGGAGGTGATGGGTGCTTCTATGTGCAGAGGGCGTGCTGCTCTTTGAGATGACTGAATGTTCCGTCAAAGTTGCATTTTGTTGTAGATAAGCCCTCCAGAGGAATTTACAAGGAATCTGTCAGAAATGCTGAGTCAGCCTGACTCATTCCTGGAATATTCTAGAACAGACTTTATTCATTATAATACTAAATTCTCCACCTCAGAGCAGGCCTTCTTATCCTCTTCTTGTGAACAGGCAATGTGTATGGAGTCATGACCTCCCTCTGAGCAGCTTAGGAATGAGCCTGTTTCTTCTACTGTGGTGCTGGGTGAGTCTTTCCTAAACGAATGGGTCAGTTTACCCCGTGCTTGCTTTTACCCCAGTGTGCTCCTTACTTGAGTAAAAAAATGAACTCTTCTTCCTTCTCTTATGGTCCTGGCTGTGTTTATGGTCTCTGCAGTCAGCAGGGCATAGAATTGTCAGTTTCAGTTATACCCTGAGAGCGTGCACACGTCTGTCCCTTCAGGTATATTCAGTCTTACACATGGTTTGGGAACCCTCCATCATGTTTTTCAGATGAAAATTCCCCAGTGACCAAGGTTTTTTAAAGTATACAATGCCTAATTATGGGATATATGTGGTACACAAAAGTCATTCTATAAGTGTTGTACTAAAGTAATGTCTTTCTCGGGCATGAAATCAAGAAGGAGATTAAGGTTGGAAATAACCATTAGTGATCTGACTAAAAAATTTAATACGCACAAGGAGAAAATAAGTATAAGTGTGGGTGATTTTTATGCAATCAGGTAGCCCTGCTTGGTTACATGAGGATTGGTCTGTGACCAGGGTGGCATTCATTTGAAATGCCAGATGGGTAACTGCACAGTGGCCCAGGATGGTATAGTTCTGGAGCTCTGTCCCTGGGTGTCACTTTGGTCCCTCCATGGTGATCAATGCAGACAGAAAGAAGTGGGAAAACCGTTGTCTTGATTTAGAGTGATAAACAAGTGAATTTGAGGCAAAAATGTAAGTGGCCAGAGAATTGTTAGTCATTTCAAACCACAGAAGGCCAGTTACTCTAAAACCATAATGAAATGCACCAGAAAATGAGATTCACACTTGTGGATTTTACCAAAGCTTTGAATTCCGTTTTCCCGCTTTGTCCTCTCTTCTCCTGCTTGGCTTTGCATCCTGGATCATTTTGAAATCTGATGAGAGAGATGGAATTCAGGGGAAAACACAGGTGCACACACCCTTTTGATGAGGATTCAGGAGATCATCTTCAGAACCCCCACCTCATAAATCCCCAGAATGACAGCTTGGGGCTTGCAGTAGGCTGCAAAACTTGCCCTTGCTTCTTTAGATGCAAGTTCTGGGCTTTCTTCCAAGTTTTCATGGTGTTTCCTGGCCTCTGGCCAACAGCGTTCACACTGCTCTGCACACTTCCTTATCAAGAAAAGCAGCTCACAAATGCGGCAGTGCTTAGGCAGAGCTAAGTTCCATTTATTTTCTTTCCACAGGATTTTTCAGGATCCTCAGGAAGCAACATCACATCTCTGAGCATTGTTTGGCTGCCTTGGCTATGGGTTCTGTGGGAACCTGTCAGCACTTTGGCACTTACACCTACAACTCACCCCTCTGAGCCATTTTTATGATGGGAGCAAAGAGCCTGCTTCTTGCCAAAGTCTGGGTTGGTTTACTTACTAATGAGGCAGCACCAGTACTTTGCTTCCAAGAGCCAACTCGATGGGAACTCGGTTTAATCCTAAGATCTTAAGTAAAGTCCAGAGGGAAGAGTCAATCACTGAGCACTCCAAGTTCAGCGTTCTTAGTGGACCTCACTGACAAACTGAACGGGGGAGGTATGGGAAGGTGCATTTAGTGAGCACCCACTGCATGCTGTTGGGCTGTGTAGTAGGCGACTACAGGACTCTCAAGGGCTGTGAAGAAGGCACAGGGATTCTTGTTTGCAGATGAGAAGCCTTTTGAGCACAAGCTGTCATATCCAGAAAACACTGTTTCCTCGGTGTTTGTAGGTTTGGAGCTGTTGCCTGGGATGGTGCAGTTCGGGTGCAGGAGTTAGAGAGGTGCTCTTGCGAATTTCACTTCTGAGGTCAGAGGGGCAGCTGGAAGCAATCATATTTTCTTTCTTTTTCTTAGTGATGTTAGAGACTGAGCCTCAAGCCCCACTCACACTCTACAGTTTTACAGGAGGGATCTGAGGGTGAGCTACAGCCAGGTGGCAGACAACTCATTTTAATATCAGTGCTCAGGGAGGTTTAGGTGTAGCCATTTATCTTTGCCTCTTGGGCTAGGTCAGCTCTGCTCCCTCTCACATAGCGCAAGGGCTCACAGCTGCTCTGGTGTATCACAGCTACCATACACACTGTAATTTAGGGCTCCTTGGAAATCCTTAAGTCTTTCTGAGGACCTGTCCTATGGCTACTACCATGCAAACACTTCATCTAGTGATTATGAAAGAACTGGTCTGTGAGGGTAAAAGGAATGCTGTGAACCGTGATCATCCAGATCCTCCTCCTCCTGCCCCACATGCTGCAGTGTCCGTTTATGTCTTGGGGGTCTCCTCAGGGATTTGTGAGAGGCTCCAGTGGCTACACTTATAAATTTTCTGTGGTCTCCTTTCTCTCCAGACAATTGAGAAGATCATAAAGGATTTTCTGATCTATGATTGTTAGGGATGGTTATGGGCCCCTCAGCCAACCCAAGGTGGGTAATCCATGTGAGTGAGAAATATTTGTGGTTTCAGCTCCAGAGATTTAGGGATGCTTGTTACTGCCTTGCAATCAAGCTCACGTTAGCTGATACCTCCTCCAATGCTGGCCTTAGACTCCAAGTCTTCCAGCTTGTAACTACACCATTTTGTACTGACGCCACTTTGTGTATTTTGTACTGACGCCATTACTTTTCTCTTCCTGTGCCATTTTGAGGAATACTAGCCTGACTCATCTTTAAACCCTGCATGTAATACAATACATCTCTAGTATTCTGCCCCACATTAGGAGCAGCAGCCTCTTTGCAGGACAGAAACTTGCATCTCTCCTGGCTCCATTGTCTTCAGAACATGACGGCTGGTGTGCAAGGGGAAACAGGATTTTCTTTACTTTTGAGGCCATCTCCCTGAGGTGAGAGCACTCTGGGTGGGCTGAGCTGACAGCAGTCATGGCACTGCAGAGTCCTCAGTTTCTCCTCTGGATCATGGATGAGGCCTTTTTACAGTGCCTTCTTCACATGGAGGAAGAGGCTGTCATAAGCAGCTGTCACTTGCTGACATCCTCGCCCTCTGTTGTCTCACACTAGTGCTGAGGGCACTGGCAGTGCAGATACATAGGATCCTGCTTCCTCCCCAGGAGATGCCGCTCCACCTTGGTAAATCAGAAGAGGGAAACCGGCCGTGGGAGGGAGCAGCAGCATCCCTCACTGCCATGTGCCAGTGGTTCCTGAGCCCTTCACGCTGCCACTTGGCTGTCTGAGGATTCATTCGTCTGAGGAGGAGCAGTTGGCTCCAAACAGGGGGTTAATGTGTGTCGGATCAAAGGTTAATGACCATTAATCATCACGAATGAACAGACTGTGCCCTCCTGTGGAACGGTGACTTTCCTTAAGCACAGAGGACTGACTCGTCATCACCCAGGGAGCACTGAATTTCAGACGTGGTGGTGTATCATTTAGGGCAGGGTAGACGTCTGGACGAGGAGCAGGTGGGGGCCGGGGTAGAAGATGGGCAGGAAGGGGCCCTGGGCACCATAGGCTCCCTCCAGCTGTCAGTGTCTCATCACCCTGTAAGCATTCTCAGCCTAATACCCACACTTCTTTAGCTGTTGGCACAGGGAAGAGAAGTTGGGCTAAGAATTGCTATTAATAATAAACAATAATAAAAACTTTAACAAAATTATAACAATAATTCAGTGAGGACTCAGTCAGCATGTAAGTTACCTGAGACGTGATACAGCTTTTCTTTATAGGATTGTAATGACAGTAAACTTGGAAAGAAGTAATGTTAAACCGTATTTTACAAGTAAGGTAATAGAACGTCAAAGTTTTAAAAAAATTGGCAAAGGTCACATCATCAGTGTCTAAGTCTGCGTACCCAGGTACATAGTTTTCAGTCTCACATTTACTAAAAGATTAATGTGCACTCCTCTTCAAATAATGATTGCTTCATTATTTTGGGTTCAGTAAAGCACAACGCCAGTGCCTTGGTTTGGTTCGCTGTGGTTATATCTATTCACATTATTATTACTGAATTGTCCTTCTGTGGGTAATTTTGAGTTTCTTTCTATGACTTGACCTCACCCTTACCACTCAAAATAATTGCACGGTATTAAGTTCCTCAACAAACTTGCACCTGATTTCCCTGTACCCTCTTACCCAGGAACCAGAGCTGGTGGCTGAGGCTCTTGTCTTCCCATGTCCCCTAGGCCATGCTCAGCACATCTTCCTTCCTCCACTTGGCATTCCTCCAGATGCCCACTCCTAGGACACAACCATACACCTTCAATCCTGGTTAATTCTTTCTCTCCTTCTGTAAAGAGGCAGAACATGGATTCGTTCAAGGTCTGGAGGATCCTTAGTGGAGGAATCCGAGCTGGGAAATGAATTGAGCCTCTTGCTTCTAGGCTCCACAGGCAGCCTCAGTGCCCAGCTTTGCACAGTACCCACACTCCCACCCACCTGCGCCACAGAGGGTGCTCTCCCCATGCTTAGGGTCTTCCAGCGCATGAAGCCATCATGCTTTACAGATTTCTTCTCCTCCTCCTTTCCAGAACAACTATTTTTGTCCATTAGTTTTGGATGAGTAGCATCAGCAACACCAGCTCTTGCTCACCTGTGGCTTAACAAGCTTCCCAGGCAAGGCATGTTGGTTCCTCTGCTCTGGGCTCTCAGTGTCACAGGCAGGCATTCTTCCCTGGGAATCTCACCTGCTTTGTTTATGCTTCAAAGCCTATGTCCCTTTACTGCCATAAAGTGATGTATTAGTGTTATCTTAGAGTTTCTTGTGTTCTTTTCTTTTAGATTTTCTCCTGACTCTGACATTTTCCCTGTCTCTTCTGTAAGTACCTGTATCCTCTTTTGCTCTATTTCTGCATTTCTCCTTCTAAGCCTCTGTCCTTGCTCCTATTATCCCTTCTTTCTATCCCTACTGTCAACTACTTTGATCACTTTGTCTACGGTGTGATTTACACCTTAGCATCTCTGATCTTACCCTCACAATTTCACTTTTGCAAATGCTGATTTCACCTCATATTTTCTTAATATACAGGTATTAATATATTATTTGAAAGAATATATTTTTACATTTTAATAAGATTGGCTTCTGCCATATGAATAAAATTGAGGGAAATTCCTAGATATAGAAAACAGATCAAATGAGATAGATACATGTAGTGACGCCACAGCTCAGAACACAATCTGAAAACCTCCACTAACCTAGGAGCAAGTTAGAGAAATACAGCATGAGAGAGCAAAAAAACAAAAAGCCCAGGAAAAGGGCTTCAAGATGATTGTTTAGAAAGCAAATTGAATAACTGAACTGGAGACGGTGCAGCCCGATGCCATCCCCTCCCCCCACGCACAGGTGCAGCACACAGACGCACAAATACAGCAGTCACATCCCCTCCAGATCAGCACATCCACAGCCACAGGGAACCCTGGGCTTCGTGCTGGGAATAAGAGCCTGAGGGGAGCAGGCCGGGAACTGAGCTGATTCAAGGCCTTTACCACATGTATGGAAAGGGGGGTCTGGATGTTGATTCTACTAAGGAGTATAGTTGTTGCTTTTTGGTTTTTTTAGGGTCTGTGTCAACACATGGTTGACTGAATTTTAAATTAATTAATTGATTAATTAAAATTTTATTTGTTTAGTACATGTCTGCCACACATGCACTTTGCAGTCGTCTTGGGGTGCTGGCACAATGGGTAATGCAGCGTAGTTTTTGATCCCCTTCCTTTCCCGCCCTCCCTCTCTCCTCCTCTGGTTCTCCTTTCTCCCATTTCGTCTTTGTTGATACTGTCAATCTCACTTCATGCTGATGGCACATAGTGTCCACATCCATTGAGGTTATTAAGACCCTTGGCCTGGCATACCTTCACTCTGTTTCCTCCCCCGTCCCCCAAAGGAGTAAAATTTGCACTAAGCCCCACAGCTGAGAACACAGGCTTTGGCTTCTGCACAGTGTGCTGCTGCTTTCCTGCCCCTGTGCACCGGGGCAGCTGCCAGTCAGCAGCCAGCACTCAGAAGACATCAGCTGAGCAGCGGACAACAA
Source organism: Chinchilla lanigera (assembly GCF_000276665.1). NCBI lineage: Eukaryota > Metazoa > Chordata > Mammalia > Rodentia > Chinchillidae > Chinchilla > Chinchilla lanigera. The sequence goes on from NW_004955403.1 coordinate 54,677,692, forward strand.
GGATCACCAAGTCATTCAAAAAAAACAAATGCACCCCATCACAGGATCAAAATGAAGCCAAAGAGCAGATACAATAGGAAGAATTCAGGGAACAGAAATGAAAACTACTCTAAATAGTGCCTCTGAGAGAGTTTCACCTCCATGAAGTGAAGAGGGTGCCATTAAGAAGTGTTAGCCTTCTCCTGCCAAGGTTGGTCATAGAAATAACACATGCTCCTTCTTAAAATCAGTATACTATTGGCAAAGTGGACGTGTCTGACAAAACAGAGCACTTCAGAAGATACTGGGAAATTGCTGCACAAAGTAGAGCAATGGGAAAAAGAAAGATAAAAGATACAACCTCAGGTATGAACCTAGACATCCTTGATGTGTTGTCTCCTAGAGGTTTCGTGTGGAGACAACAGACGTTCAGGAAACAAGGTCACACAGTGACCAAACACATTAAAGTGAATTAAAACCCACAGCAAAAGGAAGGGACCAATGAAGCAAATTCAGCTAGCGTATGAAAACTGTATCTGCAATCAGTGTTGGAGAACCTTTGAAAATAAATCAACGGGAGCGAAGTGTTTTTACTAAGACAAATTCAAATCAAAAGTAAAACTAGTATGACAATACAGAAAAAGAGACCAAAACACTTAACATAATAACATATTTCATGTTGATAAAATTATCAGCATACCTCAAAAGGATGAGGCATAAAACTTTACCAAAGTATACAGCTTTCAAATGCATATAGCAAAACTATTAGAGTGCAAATCAAAATGAAATAGTCACATTAGTATAAAAGGTGAATGTATTACACTCAAAATTGATAGAACAAGCATACAGTGGCATACTTAATAATATGAACGTTTCAATAAAACATTAGTAATTGTGATAGGTGATCTATTCAAGATGCCATATATGGTCATTTTCTACATCATCATCAAAACTAGTACCATATTAAGGCAGGAAAACAAGCTCAGATTTTAAAAGGGAAAAAATCATATATATAATATTCACTTTAAAATAATGCCATGAACTTACTAATTATAACTAAGTGCAGAGACAAACATACACAAACATGAACTGTCATCTCCCTACCACATCAGTCTTTCTGGAATCAATAAACAAAAAAGCAAACATACTTAAATACATCTAAATTTAAAAAGTAAAAAATTGATTGAATAACTTTTGAGAAATTTGTATTAGAGTTCTCTCGAGGAACAGAATCAGTAATATATATTAACACATGTTTAGCTGTGTCACGGTATTCATTTTGTACACTTACAGGAGCAGAGGTTATAGGTCCCTCACTGCTGTTTGCACTCTGGACAGCCAGAGGTTCCGCTTCCTTCTCAATCCAGGAAGCTGGAAGCCTCGGGACAGCAGGGAACAGGATGCAGCACCAGTCTGAGATCATAGGCCTGGGAACTCCCTTCCCTGGAGAGTCGCTGGTGTTCGTTCTCATTGACAGGCTCGGAAGCTGGGGTCAGGTTTTCCCAGGCGATGGCATAGCAAAAAGCAACCTGCTCCAGCAGAATGGAGCTTTTCAAGGTGCAAGTGATTTTCTTCTTTTCCCCTTTCTTCCATATGGGCTTCAGGGCTGTCAGATGGTGCTACCCATAATTAGGGTGGGGCCCTCCTCTCAGTTTGCTGACCTACATGCCAATCACTTCAGGAAACACCCCTGTAGACACACCAGAAGTGCGTTTTGCTAACCTGCCAAGTGTCTCTTAATCCAGTCAAACTGACACTCACCAAGAAGAGTCACGGTAACCAAAGCAATTCTATATAAAAATATGCGGCACATAGCTAAGGAAGTATGAGGAAGCAGAAAGCTCTGTGCTGCACACGTGACCCTGAAGGCAAGCAGCCAGCTCTTGCATCCCAGTCTATTACTTACCTGCCATTCATTTTCAAGGATGAGCTTGGGCAAGTTGCATAACCCTTAAGTTCTGTCATTAATAAAATTGGAGCAGTGCTAGCACACACAAGATTCAATGGTCACATTGCATAAATACATTTAGGATATGTGGATCATGTATTCGTAGCTACCTGAAATCATTCCCATAAGAGACAGCTGTGTGTTAGAGCTAAGTGCTCAACTGGAGACTGTAGACAAGACTAGTTAAACAAAGCTGAGAAAGTTACTATGAGGAAGTCTTGAAGAGAAAAGTCAAAGTTAACCAAACACAAAAACAATCATAAAATGGCAAAAAGTGATCAATAAAACAGAAGCTGGCACTTTGGAATATCAACCTCTACAGATAAACCTATGTCAAATATGTTAGAGAGAAATGTAACGTCACAACATTAGAAATGTCTGTTGTTGTTTTATTACTGTTTTTTATTCTCCTTATAATAAAAACGTGGGTCCAGTAGTATAAACACTGTTTTTAGAAATCTACAAATTCATACTACCATTTACTTTTGTAGCTAGGATTATATCCATTTTATATATGAGAAAATTGTGGTGCAGAGACGAGAGGTAAGTTGCAAAGGTCACAGCATGACGCAGGAGAGCTGTGGTGACTACGTACACTCATAGGCTGAAATAAATCTAATAAATTAAGTGCACAGATGCATGAGTAGTAAAAGGTGTATCATGATCACAAGTAGAATATTCTGGGGATTTTAATTTTTCAAAATTAACTCATAAACTCAACCTGGTGAAATAATAATTCAACTGAATTTTTATGAGCCCTAGCAATCCAATTTTAAAATTGAGGAATAAGTAAACAAAACAATAGGAAAAAAGAATTTAAAGGACAATCACAGTTTACATAATGATAGCACTCAGACAAGGTTGCATTGGCAGAGGGACAAATACTTAGAAGAATCAGAGAAGACAGTATCTAAGAAAACTGTTATTCTGCTTTGTAGGAAAAGGACCTATTTATAATCATTGCATCATATCTCAAGGGTAAAAATAACACCCATCATGGATGTGGCTGTATTGATATTATGTATATAAATTAGGTCACTGTTTCTAAAGAGCAGTTGGCAATATAAATAATTAGGGTGGAGTAATAATTTTGTTTTATCAAAACAAAATCCATGTATAATTCTACTTCTCTTCGTGATTTTTTGTTTTGTTTTGTTTTTGTTTTTTTTCTGGTGCCAGAAATCGAACTCATGACCTTGTGCTTGCCAGGCAGGCGCTGTGCCACTGAGCTAAATCCCCAGCCCCTTAATTCCACTTCTGGATGTCTGTTTTGCAAAAGTTGTTCACAGAATGAACGGTGTTCACTGTACCCTAATTTGCAGTGGAGTGATATCAGAGGGAAGGTTAATGTGTACCAATAGGGAAGAGTTAAGTGACAATGGCTAATGCTTCAAAAACTATGACGCATTTATCCTATAGAATAATTTCCAATGGTAAAAAGGTTGATATACCAACACAACTCTGGAGGAATTTATATGGACTGGTAACAGAATTTTCCTCTGTGGAGGTAATGCCATTAGACTGAGGGGTGCCGAATGGAGATTTGTACTTTTCATGAGGACAAGTGTGAAGTATTTAGGACCATGTTAGTGTTTTCTTTCTCATTAGTGTATGCTCGCGATGCATACAGGGCTTTGGTGCATACACTTACTGCGTCTTGATCCTTTCTGCCTGCCTTTCCTCCCTGCCCTCCTCTTTCTGTCCTTCCCACAACCGCTTCTCATCTCCTGAGTCTACCTCCCCGTTCCTTTCCATTTCTCCTGCATTTTACTCTTTAATTACTTACAGAACGGGTTTCTCACATAAAGGAAGCCAAGTGGTGTTTAACCTTCTGCATCTGATTTATTTCACTTGGCGTTATGAAGATCATATTCGTAGATTCTCAGAGAATAGTTGCTAAAACCCCAGGCATTATGATCCTCTACTGAACTGGTAAAATTAAATTTCTCAGTGTTAATCAGCACGGTCCCCAGGATTATGCGTTGGAGGTGTGCTGTGACTGTGTATCAGCACCAGCCTGCCCGCTGAGGTCTCCCACAGGTGGACACAGAGGCCAGCGAGGCATGAGGCTGAGTTCTGGGGGACTGAGGTTGGGGATTTGGGGAATTCATTAGGAAATGAAATGAAAAACGTGACATTATCCCCAATGCATTAAAGGACTGGAACTACATCTTGGTGACAGTTTCCTCCGAGTATAGCAGAGCTGAGCTCTACGATGTCCCAAAAATAGCATGAGGACACAAAATCCTCTAACGACACAAGACACAAATGATGTAAATCCAGTGAAATAATGGGTCGAGATGATCTGGTTTGAAATCTGCTATCACTGCATTTTCCCAGTGGTGGACCTTAAACTACCATTTGGGATGAGGTTTTCTTAATGCCAGTGAACAAACCAAGCTTGCAGTCTCTGTGCAGCATGCCCCGACGGCACGCCAGGAAAAGTGGTGAAGCAGTGCCAAGAATTCTCTTTGTGTAAATACCTGTCGACTGCGGGTAGAACACGGAGAAAAGGAGAGGGAGATTTTGACCGAGGCAGCGCCAACAACAAAGCCGTGTACTCAGCAGTGTGCTGGGCTCCTGATGGGGTGAAGGGGAGAGCGTAGGCCTGCTGTGTGTTTTGAAGCTCAGGTTTTAATAAGAAGCCTCCGCAACAGAGAGCAGAGGCTGCCTCCTCTCCTCGCTGTACGGCAGTGTCACTGTACACCAGCTTCTGCAACCTGAGCACTAACTCGGGTGGCTCTTCTGCAAGCATTTCCTATGCTATTTGGCACTTAGGGGGATTTGTTGGCAGCGGCTTACCTAAGAATAGCCTGTAGCGCACTGGACAGTGGGTTACGGCATGTTCCTTCTGAGATCACAGAACCAAGTTGTGAATGGCTTGGCTAGAAAAGTGTTTTTTAAAACAAATTTTGCACTGAATAAAAAAGACAGTCTAATCCAAGGTGAACCTTTTCCTCAAACCAATTCTTGAACCACTGGAGAAGGTGAATGTAGCCACGTACCACCACACAGCACGTGGTTCCAAGTCCTGCGGCATCTATGTTCCTTGGAAACTTGTGAAAGGTGAAATTTCTTGGGGCCCTTTCCGATCCACTGGGCCCCATCACTGCAGATGGCCCTGCAGTCTGCCTGGTCCCTCTCCAGGAGCCCTGCTTCCTGTGAGTCTGAGAGGCACAGTGTGTGCCCGTGGCCACAGGCAGGACGTCACAAGTTTATTGGTGGGCCACTGCAAACTATTAGGCATTGTTCGGCTCTCTTTGTCTTGTAGAAATATAACACAAGCCATATGTGCTATTTAAAATTGCCTAGTAGCCACATTTTTTAAGAAAGCAAAGAAAAAATCTAATATATGCTTTACATGTTATACTCAAAATATCAATATTTCAATATGTAATCAGTATAACATACTGATAGATTGTCTTTGAAGTCCAGTACTTTTCACTTGTACAGTTTTCAGCCCACACCGGCCCCATGTCACGTGCTCAGCAGCCAGCTGATGGTCCTTGCAGAGGTGACGGATGGTCATGGGGCAGCAGAGCCTGTATCTGGAGGGAATCAAGGCTTCAACTGTATATTGACTTTAAGCACCAATGCTGACTGCAGGCAGAACCACTTACAACCTCCTCCTGGGAGCAGACAGACCTCAGGGCTCAGGGCCTGGGTTCCTGTGTGCATCCTTCCTGTTTTAGGACACCTGGCCCATGACACACAGTGGCAGAGGACAGTGATTCCACCCTGCAAGACAGTGCAGGAAGTCTCTCCTCAGCCATGAGGGGTGGTCGTTGGGGTGGCCGTGGGGGGTGGCCAGGGATGTACACAGGTTCCTTTCAGGCAGAGGTCTGGAAGGACAGTGGGAATGAGCAGGGATGCTTGTGGAACCAGGTTTCTGGAGTCAGGAAGGTGTGGCAGTCACTTCATGTGAGGTCTGAGTCAAGAGCATGTATCAAAAGCCTTGTGCAAAATCCGCACCCAAAAGTAGCCTCTGGAGCCCATACGCATCAGCTTTGTTCAGGTCATGTTCCGTGAGGGCTGCTCATGACTTACCTGGCTGGAACCCACAGGTCCTGGCATCCTGGTGAGGGGCCTCTGATGACCGTGAGGTCCTTTTCAGGAGTCTCAGCATTGTCTCCCCAAGGCCTAGGCGGAAATACTTAATTCTACAGGCCAACACCAGCTATACAGGCTTTAGGACTATTTATTACAAGACTGTTGCCTAGACTGTCTACCTCCTTGTCTGTCTGATCACCATCTGTGCAGTTTGTCATCTGTCTCACATTCTTTTGTGTAGAAATTCATTTTTTTTGTTTTCATTACTGGGGCTTGAACCCAGGACTTTCACAGTGAGCTAATCCCCAGCCTTTGTTTTTTTTTTTTTTTTTTTTTTGGTACTAGGAATTGAACTCAGGACCTTGCACTTGCCAGGCAGGCACTTATGCCACTGAGCTATACTCCCAGCCCTTTCTTTTTCCTTTTTCTTTTTTTTTGAAAGGTTTTTTTTTTGTTTGTTTGTTTGTTTGCTTTTTTTCCGGTACTGGGAATTGAACTCATGACCTTGCGCTTGCCAGGCAGGTATTGCACCCCTGAGCTAAATCCCCAGCACCCCCAACCTTTGTTCTTCTGCTGCTTTTTATTTTTATTTTGAGGCGGCGTCTCTCTAAGTTGCTAAACTGCAACTTAGCAGCTTAGCTTAGTTGGAGACTGGGCTCCAACTTTTGTGAACTGCTCCTGCCTCAGCCTCCCAGAGTGCTGCGTTTACAGGTGTGCGCCCCCACGCCCAGCCAAACAAGAGATTCAGCACTGGCTTTATTCGCAGGTTTGAAGTGGGCCTTTTCCCCATCAGTCTGAAAGAAAAGATCCTATATTTGTTTTATCACTGCTTACGGCTAATTGTACTCATTAGTAACCTTCCCCCTGCTTAGCTTTATCTACTTGTGGTTTCTCTCAGGAACAGACCACCCACATTCATGGTAGCTCCACTTTTCCAAATGGTGTAGCTGGACTTGCTCTTCACTGTAAATAAGGTTCCCAGCAGCCCTCCCAGCACCGTTCCTCACGGTGTCTCTCTCCACCTGCGTCCCCTGGCACTGTGGACCCCACGGGCCCCACTCCACAGATCTCCAGGGAAGCCCAGAGGAAGGTTTGCGGGTGTCAGCCTGTGGCCCTGCCAACCAATATACGGGGGACACTTCAATTCCTGCTGGTTCTGCATCACAAGCTCTTATCTGAAGCACTTCTATGCAATCAAAACCTGGTATTCTGATATTAAATTTGGTAACAAAGAAACCCAAAGTTCAAAAATAAATTCTTTTTTCTGTGAGTACCCGGAATCAGGCCTTCGCACTTGCCAGGCAGGTGCTGTGCCGCTGAGCTATATCCCTGAGCCTTTAAAAAATAAATTCTCCTTCACTTCTTTCTTATCTCTTCCCATGTGTGCATGTTTCAAAGGGCACACTACTTTTTATTATTAGGATTGAAGGATTTTTATCAATATTTGTCTTGACATTGATATATATTTGCTGAATTTTACTTGAGGGATGGCGAGCTATTTAACTTCCAGACTTTTCAATTTTGAAATCTAATTTTCCATTTTACTCTTCATTATCACTTATGTGTTGTTTGTTCAGACTTCAGGTTCATGAGCCGCTGTTATTACTGTTTCTAATCCTGTTCTCCTTTGGTTTCCATGCACTGTGTGAATATGTCCATGTCTTCCTTTTTACTTGTCATAAAAATAGTGCACCAGGAAATTACAAAAATGTAAAATTAAGGAGAGAAAAGTCGCCCAAAGAGTCACGCTATCCTAAAACTGCTACTATAAATATTTTGAGATGTATCTTTCTACTTTTTATTCATCTTAGAAATTTTCTTTACACAGAATTATATCATATATGAATTTTTGCATTATTATTTTCCTTGAACATCACATTGCAATATACTTTAGCCAAAGCATTAATTTCATCTCACATTAGAGTTTAATATTTAGAAAATTTTTTCTGGTTGACACATGGTATTCATACGTACTTATGAGGTACAATGTAATGTTTTCACTCATGTATAGATTGGAGGACAATTAGAGTGATTAGCATATCTATCACCTTCAGCCTTTATCATTTATTACAGGTAAGTATATTCAAATACTTCTTTTCTAACTACAGCATTTTAAGATACATAATGCATTATTTTAATTGTAATCACCCTGCTGTGCCATAAAACACCAGAACTTATTTCTCCTACCAGAAAATGACATGGTCCCTGCTGACTGAGCTTCACCGCTTCCCCGTAGCCTCTGGTAGGGACCACTGTCCAATTCCATGAGATCCACTTTTAGATTCTACCTACCACATTAGAGGTCCTGATAGCTAGATGATATGCCCTCATAGAGACATTACCCAAGTCTGGTCATTGATATTTTTGTCCAGATTTAACTGTTGATGATAATAGTGTGGGTGCAGACATTTGTGAGTGCTGGCTGTTAAAAAGATTTTATTGTTATAGATTCCAAGAAGATTAAAAAAGCTGTTATGTACTTAATTCTATGATTCTCCCCTCTTAGCTTATACTTATCTAAACAAATAGCTTGCAGATTTGCATATGTGGATTATTTTTGGTGGTCTCATTGTACATATGAAATTTTTCTTTTCTTGTTTTCACGTATAAAAGATCGCTTGGCCGTGTGGAGAATTTATGGACCACATCTATTACCCACCAAATCCCTTCAGATGTCCCTTGGTTGTCTTCTTACATTTACAGCTCGGGAGAAGTCAGGATTTTTTCCCTTTGTAGGTAATCTCGTCTTCTTCTTTTTGGTTGCTGCCTGGATACTTTCAGAACTTCTTTCCCTATGTCTTTGAAATTCAAACATTTCTCAGGATGCTGTTGGCTTGGATTAAACTTTTGACTGCTCCTTTTTCTGGTACCCAGGGGTACTGTTTAATCTGCTTCTTTAGATCATTTTCCAAGCCTGTAAGTCTTGCTGAGTTGCTCAGAGGTGGTGAGGGTCGGGGTTGGTGTCTTCAAAGATATCTTTGAAGTCCCTGCACCTCTGTCACTCGGGCTGACATCTTGGCGTCCTCCTGAGGCTTCTGCGCACTCCTCCACGCTCACCCAGCAGCAACTGTTTCTTCTCCTGTCAGTGTGTCCTGTCTCTGCTCCACTCTTGCCCCACTGTGGTGGCCATGCTGTGCTCTAAGCTGCGGTCGCTTCTACTGGGATGCTTGTCGCTTCCTCACTGGTCGGCTTCAACTCTGCCTAAGACTCTGTGGCACCCAAAGTCACCGTGGTAAAGCCCACACCCAGTTTTCCTCCTGTTCTGCTCCCGTCCCCATGTTCTGTGTCTGGCTTGGAGAAATCTCTACACCCTCATCTGGCCTGGCTGTTCCTGGCCACCTCTCCCACTCTGCCACTGGCTCCCTCTCTTCTCCCCAGCGCGTTGCCAACACTCCCAGCGTTTCACTGGCTGTGTCTTCCTCCAAGAGTCTTTGCGCCCCGGTAATGCTTCCTTCGATGTCACTTTCTGAGGGAGGTCATCCCTCAGTACTGGGTTTAAAATCACGGCCTGCTGCCTGGAATTCCTTAACTTCCTTTCCTGTTTTATTTTTCTCATAGGACTTTTCAGCTTCTAACACATTGTCCTTAGTTATATTGTTGCCCTATGCCTCTGCCAAAGAGTGTAAGCTCCGTGAGGAGGGTCTTTCGACTATGTTGTTGAACAGACCCTTCTTCCCAGGCCTGGTTGGCCAGATAGCGATTGTTTCTGTCTAAATATGCACTGACTTTTAGGTCACGGCACAGTCACACCAGCTTCCCATTCACAGGCCAACAAAGATGCACTGAGTGTCCCCCTTGCGCACGGGTGTGACCAGGCCACTGGCCAAGAGTTAGGTATACATGTAGACAGAAACTGGCCCAGCACGTGCTATTAAGCCCTTGTATTTTAAATAGGGTATTCTAGCCTAGCTTCTAATTTCTTTTTTGATAACAGATAGTTCATTCTGTTTTGTCACTAAGTGAGCCTCCCTACCTCCTGGTAATGTAGGTGGGTGACCTCTGGCAGTAGAGCACATTTTGTGATTGCTTGAGGTTCCAGTTATCTCATGAGCCAACGTCACAATTGTAGTTGGAGTTTCAAAGTCAGTGGAACTTTTACCCGTGATTTACCCGCCTCCCCAGGGAACCCTCCTGTCTGGGAAGCAGAAAGCACAGAGTGGCAGGTGGCTCAGGGCAGTGGTGGCGAGGGGGCTGACCTTGTTCTACTTCCTGATTGCTGGGTGTGTGCATTCCAGCTTCTGGGAACACGAGTAGCCGTTCCCTCGGGAGGCATCTTGTTTTTATTTTTTTATGTTAAAGAGAATACAAAAACAATAAAAATGATATAGAATATCAAGACAAGATGATAGGAAATTAACAATGATTATGATATTGCCTATTGTTATCTTCCTGAAAGTAGTTGTTCAGATTGCCAGATATAAGCATGTAAGATTGATCAAACAATATAAATACTAATTATTCCTTTCAATGAACTAATAGAAATTAGTAGTACAATTATCTTAGCGCGCACACACACACACACACACACACACACACATATATATGTATATCTTCCTTCTTTTCTCCTTTCCCCCATGCCTGTTGTTTTTTCCCTTTTGAGCCATCTTTCCCTTTCACAATGTCTATTTTACCTTTTGGATCTTATTTACTCTTTCAGTTTCTTACACTAGGAGACAATACAGTGTTTACACATGTGAGTCTGATTTACTTCACTTATGAGAATAGGTCTGTAGTTGCATCCATGTACCCATAAAAGCCCTGAGTCTATCTTTCTTTATAGCTGAGTAATACTCCACTGTATAAAATACTATGTCTTTTTTATCTGTTCCTCAGGTGATGGACATCGGGGCTGTTTCCAGGATTTAGCTGTGACAAATTGTGCAGCTGTAAACATGAGTGCACATATATTGCTGTGGTATGACATTTTTAATTCTTCTGGGAAAATACCCAGAAGGGAATGGCTGAGTTGAATGGGACCTCTGATCCTAGGTTTTCGAGGAATCTCTGCACTGATTTCCACAGTGGTTGTATCAGTCTACATTGCCACCAACAGTGGAAAAGGGTCCCTTTTTCCCCACAGCCCAGCCAGCATCTGTTGTTGGTTGACTTCTTGATGATAACCATTCTTTCTGGAGTGAGATGGAATCTCAGTGTTGTTTTAATTTGCATGTCTTGAATGACCAATGATGTTGAACATTTTTTCATAGTTATTTGCCATTTGCATTTCATCATCTAAGAAGTGTGTATTCATCTCAGATGCCCACTTTCAGATTGGGTCTTTGAATTTTGGGGGTGTGATTTTTTAAAATTCTCTATATGTTCTAGATACATGTCCTTTGAGGGACAGTTGGCTAAAATTTTTTCCCAGTTTGTGTGTTTTCTTTTCACTCTGTTAGTGATTTCTTTGATGTGCAAAAACTTTTTAATAAAATGAGATCTCAAGTTGTTGCTTCTTTGAAGTATTTCCCATGCAGGTTCCCATGCAGGTTTTTGTTCATGAACTCTCTGCCTACCCCTGTGTCTTCAAGATTTTTACCTACTTTTTCTTCTAGTAGATTTAGTGTTTCTGTTTGAATACTTAGAACTTTGACCCATTTTGACTTTAGTTTAGTGCATGGTGATAGACATTCATCTAGTTTTAGTGTTCGGCATGTGGAAGGCCTGTTTTTCCAGCACTATTTATTAAAGAAGCTATCTTTCTTCCAGTGAACATGTTTTGCCTGTTTGTCAAAGATAAGGTGGCTGAGTATGTTTGTCATTGTGTCTGTATCTTCTGACCTGTTTCATTGATTCTTAGGTCTGTTTTATTGCCAGCACCATGCTGATTTTATCACAGTAGCTTTTTAGTATAATTTCAAGTCAGGGATTGTAATGCCTCCTGCCTTGCTTTTGTTGGCCAGGATTGCCTTTGTATTCTAGGTCTCTTCTGATTCCAAATGAATATTAGGAATGTTTTTTCTAGATCTATGAGGTAGGTGAATGGCATTTTGATCTGGATTGCATTAAATCTGTGTAACAATTTTGGGAGTATGGCCATTTTCACAATGTTGGTTCTTCCTATCCATGAGCAAGGAATATCTTTCAATTTTCTGAAATCCTCCTCAATCTCTTTTTTTCAGAGTATTGTTATTTTCCATATATAGATCTTTTACATCCTTTGTTAGATTGATTCCTAAGTATTTCATTCTTTTGGATGCTAATTTGCACGGTGTGACTTCCCTGATTTTGTTGTTTGTGTGCAATAATGCTATTGACTTCTGAGTATTAATTTTGTGTCTTGCTACCTATTGAATTTGGTTATTAAATCTAAAAGTCTTTTGGTGGCATTTTGGGGTTTTCTATGTAGAGTATCACACCTTCTGTAATAATGATGATTTCACTTCTTCCTTTCCTATCCTTACTTTTATTTCTCTATCTTTTCTAATTGCTCTGGCTGTTTCCAGAGCTATATCGAATAGGAGCAGGGACTGTGGTCATTCTTGTCTTGCTCCTGATTTTAAAGTGAAAGCTTTCAGTTTTTGCCCACTCAGTATGATGTTGGCTGTTGGTTTGTCACACAATGGCATCATATCTGAGCGGTTATTAGGTTATGAAGCTGGACCACAGGGCAGGCTACACGGAAATCTCCATAGTTTTACCATAAAATGTGTTCCTCTGTCTGAGACCATATGTTTATAGAAGCTTTGTTCATAATTTCTGAAAATTAGAAGCCACCAAGATGTTTGCCAACCTCTCCCAAGTTGATATATAGGTACAATGCAAATGTATAAGTATCTCTGAAGATTTTTAAATCCAATGTAACAGTATTACTTTAAAATTATATGGAAGAAAAATGGTCAAGAACATGTAGGGCACTTGAGACAGTTAGAAAATTTCTCAGTGGAAAAAGGAAATGTGCTTCAAGAGAAGCCATGGAGGAAACTTCTCAGAGAAAGCCATCCATGAGAAGATATTTATTGTGTGACTCCAGCCAACAGTATCTTGGGAAATGCAAGGTGAAGGAGACAGTGAGGGGTCAGTGGTTGCCGGGTGTGCTGGGGGAGGGATGCGTAGGTGGAATATGGGGCCATTTAGAGTACTGAGTCTACTCTGCATGATACTGCAGTGCTGGACACGTCATTATTCATCTGTCAGCTACAGTATACTGAACAACACCAAGAGTGAACTCTAATGTGAATTACAGACTAGGTCACAGCAGTGTGCCAATGTGGGATCACTAATTATGTATCTGTCCTGTAGGAATGTTGACAATAGGGAAAGAGGTGAGGAAGACGGGATGTAGGGCAACCTTTCCTTTGATTCTGTGTAATTTCTCTCTATGTCTAAAACTGCTCTGAAAATAAAGTCTATTTTAAAAAATCCAAAAAGTCCCACCACACACCATACTTTTTTAGTATGAGTTGAGAGATGAAGCAACTTGCTTTGTATCTTAGAGAGGACCCTCTGATATGTCATAGACCACTGAACTCTTAAAATATTGTCCATAAATTCAGTGCCTGGATCTCAATGGCACCTTCTGGCTCCAAGATCCTTACCACTTTCAGTAACCGGGCCCATACACAGTGATTTAATCAACATATTGGGTCAAAGTGATGTCCAGAAGAATCTTAAGAGAAATATGGCTCTTGAGAAAAAAAGAAGAAGGACTTGGCATAGATGGACTGCACAGCAGTGAGTAAACCACTGCTGTTGTGTAGAAGCTCACATGCTTGCTTTTGCTTTTTTTAGTACAGAAAATCATTGCTTACCGTGCATCAGCTGCACTTCAAGGGCCAGGGCAGGCGCTGGTCTCTTCTGGTGCTCATGCAGCATCCGGTTCAGAGGTTGCTGTTGGGCTACAGTTAGCTATGGCTATGACTTTCCACTATTGTTTACCACACTCTACCTGATTTTTGCAAGAATCAGACAAGCACACTGAATGGGGATCTAATAGGGGATCCTGGAATCATTCAAGGCTGTGATGACACAGAACTCAGAAATTGCTCCTGAAGTACAGTGTGCTTACTGTGCACTGTCTTGTCCAGGGGAGAGAACCAGGGTCCAGGTGGTACTAAGGTGGATACTCTGATGTTCAGGAGGAGGTGCTTGCTGTTCTCCAGCTGCTGGGGCTCTCCCCTGATGAGGACCAATGGTGTCATCTCCCAAAGTTGTAGTCATTCCTCACAGGTGCCCACCTCCTAACGGCTGCACAGAAAATCGCAGAATAAAAACCTCTGGAGAATTTGTTAGTTCTGCACACATTAGATTATGCAGTTATGGGGAAGATGTTTATAATAGTACCAAAAGCTATCGTGCTAGAACAGAACTACACAGGAGATGGGCAGGACCCCTAAGAAAAAGGCACAAAAGTCTACAAAGGATCTGAAGTAAGATACATGCAAGTTGTTGTGCAGTAAGGTTTTTCTTTTTTTTTTGCATAGCATGGATACTAATTTTTATCATATGAATGTGTAATAAGACTTAATGTTGTGAAGACTCCTGTTCTTCCATAATTACTGTGTAGAGGCAACACAAATCTAATGAAAATCTTGATGGATTTTTTTTTTTTGTGAAACTCAGTAAAATAATTCTAAACTTATATGGAAGAAAAATGATGCAGAATGGGCCAGACATCTGTGAAGGAAAAGAGCAGAAAGAGAAATTTTCCTCTCTGCACCTTATTGTGAAATTATTTAAATTTTAAAAGTGTGGGATTTGCTCAGGGTCAGGCAACGGACCAAGAGAACATAGTGGGGAGTAAAAGATGGTGTGTGAAATATCAGCATACTGGTCAGTCAGGAGACATGGTGAGACCAGGAGAGGGACACAGCTATCCTTGTGAAGAAGGGGAAATTGGCTAGCCTTCTTACGCGGTGCACAAAAGTTATTATCACAATTTAAGCACATAATATTTATTACCAGGAATGTATGTACAAATTACAAAACATTAAGAAAAGCAATCCAAGTTTAAAACTTCCAAAAGTAAACAGGTTGCATTGAATAGGAATCACTTGGGACACAGTTAGCCTAAAAGACATTTGTTGTATTAAGGATCAAGGAAAGGCATTTGCAGACCTCAGTAAAACTCTTTTACATTTAATTAATAAACATTTTCTGGATGATGCTGTCAGATTTGTAGCAGATGTGGATTTGCAGGATCCATCAGACACTGCGATGGTCTCCATCAATACATTTGAAGAGAACAGACTGATGCCATCTCCTGCAGCTGGGTACCTCTGTACCCCATGACCCATCCATTCCACTCCCAGAGCACATCCACGAGGAATGCTTGCAGATGTGCTACAGGATAGAAGAGTGAGATCTTCCCGCTAACTCTTTTCACCAAAGGGAAAGTCTACATGCCACCTGCAGGAGCCTGAGGAAATTAGCTGCAACAGACTACAGAGCAGAATGGTATTGATCTCAGACCATTAGGCCACAAGACACACAGAGTGACACAGATGTGGCTAGCAGTGTTGAGTGCAGGAGGATTATTCACAGTGTTAGAGTTCATGTAGATGGCACAGATGGATAAATTCCACAAAATAATAATAAAGAAATTAGGAAGATGACTTCAGGATGATGATTAACTTGGGTAAGGACAAGAAGGTGGGAGGTAGGTGGCATAAGATTATTATCAAAGTTGTTGCTTTTATGTTGGGCATAGAGTTTGTAAATGCTGATTGTATTGTGAGAGGGAGTTAACTGAAGGGTGATTTTGGAACAGTGATGAAAGTCAGTCATGATTAAGGTCTGAGTCTGTGCTTCAGGAGCAAAAGGGAGGAAAACACACTATCTTTGTGCGTATGTTATTTCATACTGTGCAAGCAAATTTGACAATGTCCTTGAAAGTACAGCTCTTGTTCAAAAGGTGTTAGAATTTTAAATGTTGATAGATAACTGCCTAATACTCTATACAGGCAGAACTTACACTCTTTCTGCAGTATGCGAATGTGCTAATTAACTCAAACTATTGTCGATACAGAGTCCTCATCCATTCGACATCCCAGTCTGACAGATGAAATAGGCACCATAAATTGTTACTGGGCATTTCTATTACGGTTGCTGAGAGTTATTACCTTTTACTTAAGATCTGTTTGTATTTCACAATGTCTTTTCAGCTCATTCCTTTTGAGTTGTTTATTTCTTATTGATTCTTAGATCTTTATATATGAAGAAAATGTTCCTTATATGGAAATATTGGCAATGCTTTTCTTAGTTACTCTCTTGTCTTTTTACCTTGAATTGTTTTAAGTCATGCAGAAATTATTAGTTTTTGTAGTGTGTTAGCCTTTACTCTGTGGTAGCTGGATTTTTTGCTTTGTTAACCAGTGACTTTTCTCAGAGACTATCAAAAATTATGTGACTCAGAGATTATCAAAAAATAAATACGCACATTTATTTTACTTCTCCAATTTAAAAAGCTGTCTCAGTTATTATTTCCTGGCCAGTAGTACTGAAATAGATACTCATTTTCTGTCAAGTATCTAACTGGTTATGAGAACATTATTGGAATTTTCACCCAGTGTTCTAAGATGTCATCTTCATTGTTTATTAAAATTCTGTCTATGTATATGCATGTGTTTTTGGATTTTCTTATCTTATCTCATTGATCTGTTTGGTTATTGGTTGGCAGTGCCACAATTTTTTATATACTATGTTATTGTACTCTCTGGTAAAGAATAGGTCTTATTCATATGTTAGTTGCATAGATGCTATGGATTTTCTGTAATAGTTTTTATTGTTTCCACACTCATTTCCCTTTAAGGGTCACATCATTTCTATTCCTGTTGCCCTTGAAATCAGTGGTGTGACTTGCCTTGGCCCACAGAACACGAGTGGGTGTGAGGTCTACCCGCCCACTGTTTTTCAGGTACCTAGTGCTCTGCAGTCTTGCTCTGGTCTCTGGGTATGGGAAGGGTTTGCTTGCAACAGGGAGAGAAATCTTCAAAACTTTTGTCCATGGCAACGCTTGAAAATATAGTGTAGCCTACCCTATTGCTTTTATTTCTAATAACTAGCAATTCCTTTTTGCCTGCTTTTCCAAATATATTTTTTCTAATGCACTTCTGAAATATATGGTTTACCATTAACCTGCCTATTTTTACATATATTTTCACTGTGTGTCTTTATCCCTTTCTCTGCCATGTCAGTGTTTAATCTTGGAATTCTTTCCGAGGCCTGAGATGAGCCTGTGTCCTGCCCCCAGTTCTTCTGACACACTGTGCTAAGTAGCTAGCTCTTGCAGTTGGCCCTTCTTCTGGATAGGACAGGTGCATGAGGAGGCTCCTGGGGTTTCCACCCGCCTCCTCCAGGGGGCGCCCATGCTAACGAGCACTACCATAGAGACTACTGGCATGAGGGGCTCAGCTTAGTGATTTCTGCAACTGAAATTGAGGTTTCCTTGCTCATGCGCATGGGAAGTTGACCTGACATTGTGAAAGAGACAGAGAGCTGTATGTCCCACTGGCTTCCAGCCCTGCTCCGTAGGAAGGCCTCCAGCCAGGTCTCCCAGAGTCTCTCCAGCTGGCCTGCATGAGGCTCAGGGCTCACCTCTGCGTGGCTCTGGATGTGTAAGTCGATGCCTGTCAGGGGACACTGCGTGCTGCTCTCTGTGTACTCCCTCCAGGGCACAGACCACAGCGCCTTGCTCCCTGGGCCACTGCCCCCATGTGCTGCTGCCCAGCCTCCAGCCTCCCACCTGCTTCTGTCCTGCTGTCCTGCTTCCCAGCAGGCAGAGAGCTCCACTTTGATTTTTCTCCACTTACTTTGTTTCCGCTTCTTCCTCCCAGGTCGCCACATAAGGCAGGGGCTCACCCTGGGGACCTGCAGAGTGACAGCGCCCTTATCATCAGAGTCAGGGTTCCGCCCCTTAGTCCATCTGTCTCCCAGGCCCAGGGCTTTGCAGCTCTCTTCAGCTACACAGACCTGCTCAGCCAAGGAGGGCACAGGGCTTTCTTTCAGCTTCATCACCGTGGAAAGTTTTTTTAGAATGATGCAGACAGCACAAAACTGGGTAGGAATTCTATAGCTCATTGTAAGAAGCAAATGTGAGTACGACCGAAATTTTAGAAGACTGCCCTGGCTAGCGTGAACGATCACTGGTGTGCTGGCCTTTCTCACTGTTACGCATTTCTGGCAGTTTTGCCCCGCATCTGACGTGGAATTAGTATATAGATCTCCTACCTGGAAGTGCCTAGTCATTGTCAAAACTACCTGCCGCTTTCTCTGCACAGCGATTTCCGGTAGTGCTATGCTCCTTTTTAGATCTTCAGGGCTGGAGGGGCTCCATAAGGTCTCACGCGTGTGGGCATTGGAGCTCTGACAGCAACCCCTGCCTCCTTGACTAAACCATAGTCCATGTGTGACAGGTCTTGAGAATAATGGGAATGACAGGGCCGACACTGAGGACAGCACAGAACCCAACCTGTGTTGTGCAGTCCACAGAGACCGGGATGCAGTGGGGTGCCTGTGCGCATGTGCACACGTGTGTGCATGTGTGTGAAGGGGCGGTGTGTAAGCATGTGCATGTTATTGGCCTCTGTTACCATTTTGGCTGTATTCAAAAAAGTTGGACTCTTGACTATGCAAGACATGTCTTCCTATTATCATTTGCATTCCTTAAATTCATACTTTTGGTGTTTTCTTTTTTATCTACACAATATTTCTTGCCTCCTGAAAGTTTGTTGGCAGGGATTTGGCTTTATATAAGGACACTCATGACTCCTTTCAGAGACACTCAGCTTTTCGCATGTGCTCGGGGTCCTGGGCTGGTTCTGATTACACTGGCTTTGACAGAAGGCCAGGACACTGCCCCTGAGGGTCCCGTGGGACTGACAAGCTTTTCCTCCAACTACGGGCACTGTGGCTCTGTGTTGGGCCTGCAGACCTACTCAGGAGACTTCTTGCCTTTTCATGGTACCTTTGAAGAGTTGAACAAGCTTTAATGTCCCCAGCTCTTTGGTGGGAGGATAAATTTAGACTGAATCAAAGCTGAAGCTGGCACGGTCATGCCAGATCCACAAGCCACAGAGCAGCGCTCCATGTGTTCCCGCAGCCTGGAGTTTTACCCGGTGATGCTGTGTAGCTGGTAGTGGTTTCCCTGTCAATAGACCTTCAGGCCCGTGGCCCCGTGGCCACGAATGAATCCTTGGCACTCATTTGTCATGATGTCACTTTCTGCTTTGCGCTTCTTCAGCTCTGTGCCCCGTGTGTGGGCACAGACCTCCCCTTTCCTCTCGGATTCTCCCAGGATTCTTCAGACTCGAAGCCTCTTGAGAGGGCAGTGATGGTCAGTGATTACCTCCGCATCATGAAGAGTGGGTTTCCCTTGAGTTAAGAGTGTGGTTTGGGGTATCATTTTTCTCTATTGTTTACTTATTTATCTTGACTTTTATTAGTCCATGCTTGCAGTGCATAACAATCACTTACTGTAGGGTGCTGGTACATAGACATCACACATTTCAGTTCTTTTTCCCCTTCCCCCATGCCCTTTTGAATAACCAAGCAACAAAACCAATTCGCTAACCTAAAAAAACCTAAGAAAGTAAATAACAACGAAAAAAAACGAAAAACCAGACTAATAGGCCAAAAACCACATAAAACACAAAAGACAGCTGTCCTAAGTCAAGGTACACTTCTAGACACATTGTCCACACTGGATTACAATAACCTTTTCTTTCTCTCTTTTTCCCTATTTTCTGTCTTTTATCTTGCAGTTTACTTATAAACTACCTAAATACCTAGTGGGAGATCTGACAGTGATGGAAGATTTTAAAGTTCTTGGGTGCAGAATGTTCTGGAGTATGTGGTATTTGTATATTTTTGTGATCTAATTTATATTTTCTGCCACACAAAAGAAAGAACTAATGATGAATGAAAATTTGATTATTGCTTCTGTCACAGCCTGATGCAGGGGTGCATGTGTGTTCGTTGGGGAGATTTTCTTCCCAGCAGCTCTCCAGCAATCCATGTGTCGTGTGGTTTGTGATGTTGCTACTTGAACACAGTCCCCAAAGTCATGGTGGACTGGAGAGGAAGAGCTGCACAGTCCAGTGTGTCTTGTGCCAGGGCCTGGATGGACCTGTGTTCTTTCTGCTCCTGCTGGAGCAGAATACGAAACCGCCACGGGTGAGGCTGTTCATAGTTGTGGTGCGGAGGACCGGTGATTACTTTGTCAGTTCCTGCTACACCCTGGCCGTGGGCTGCATTGCACCTTCCCCAGGATTCGTGTTGGAAGTCTTCCTCATGAACAGAACTATCTGTGAGTAGGGGCATTAAGGAGGGGATTACGTTAAAATGGGGCCCTAGGGCTGGCCTACTCCAGTCTGACCAGTGGTTTTAGAGAAAGACATTAAGACACAAAAGAAAGACACAACGGCTCAGAGGGACACCAGGTGAAGACACAGGCAGAAGACGCCATCCGTAAGCCCAGGAGAGAGGCCCAGGGTGATATTGATCTACCAAGCTTGGCCTCAGACTTCCAGGCTCCAGAACTGGCAGAAAACAGATTTCTGTTGTTTGAGTCACCTGATCAGCAGCACCTTGGGCTTCTATATCCAAGGATTTCACATCCCGGGATATCGACCAATGGCAGATAAAAAATATTTGAGAGGGGCATTGTGTTTGCACTGAACATGTGCAGACTTTTTTCTTGTCATTCTCTAAATGCTGCGGTTTGATGACTGCTGCATAGCAGTTCAGGCATTCTAAATAATTAGATGTTACTAAGGGCATAAGGGGCACTGTGTCTAAGTGATGCCCAATTTCTGTGCCATTTTGTGAGAGGGATTTAAGCATCTGCAGATGCTGGTATCCAGGAGAGCTGAGGTGTGAGGTGCTGGAACCAGTTCCTGTGACACTGAAGTATGCCTGTGCTTTGCTAAGGTAGCCCTAGCAAAGAAAGACAGTTCTGTAAACCTAATACTTTCATTAAAACTGATAGTTTCACCATATTGATTTCCTGCCATCTAGGAACTTTCCATTTATTAAGCCATCTTCTAGGACATTTTACACAGAGCCTAGTGGCTCTAGTTCTTTTCATACAGTTACACAGTATATTTTAAAGTTTATTTTTGACACTGTTTTTAAGCAATTTCTGTAAACAGGATATAGATCATTATGTTTTCCTGATTGTTATTTCTGGTATGAAGAGAGGGTATCGATTTTTGTGTAATATTTTGCAACTCACCTATGGCACTGAGGTCTCTTATTAATTCAAATATGCTTTCATTGGTTTCTCCTGGATGTGGGAATCCCAATACTCTCCTCTTGGGCCGGGTAACCTGATCAATGCAGCCAGCACAAGTGTTCTCCTTTGACTGCTTGAAATGAGGAAGAGCAAGCAAATGCAGGGAGCTTTTATGCCTAACAATTTCTCCTTTTCTGAAGAAACATTTTGCATCATATATTCTATCAAATGTAGTTTTGGAAGTATGCAAGTTTCTGTTAAATCTTCTGGTGGATTATTATAAGTCTTTTTAACTTTATTTTGATTTTGAATTCTATGGTGTATTGTTATTAATACTCTGATGCTAGTCTTCTTTTGGTTATTGTTGTTTGACATATTTTGGGAATGTTTGATTTTAACTTTTCCAGGTTTCTGCGCTTTGTTAGTGTTGATAGCTTATTTTGGAAACCATAAAGTCCAGTCGGAAAGTTTTGCCTTTGGACGAGAAACTTCTCCCATTTTGCCCACAGTCTTTACTGAGTTACTGCTGTCATCTTCCCAGACTTCCTTACTCTATTTTCTTTATCACAGATACACTTCCCTGCCCCTTTTCTCTGTCCGTAGTATATAGAATCATTTGTGCTGTTTGCCTTGTGTCTCACCCAAACTCAGACACTGCGGGCTTAACCACCACCTAAAGTGTTTGGAGGAAGGAAGTGATAAATGTCAGCCGAGGCCGTGCACGTGATGTGGTAGGATTACTGTCCTGGAAGGAGAGCGATCCAGGCACTCCTGTGTCGCCTCTCCATCTCCTCCTCTCTGCCTAGGGTGGAACTAGGAACAGCCGAACTTCAGGAAAAGAAAGCCCAGGTTTGAGGGCTTCTGGGAGTGTGTGACCAGGATCTAGTCGGGAGCAGTGAGAATACACCGAGAAAGCTGCAGCCTGGGAGGCAGGAAGGGAGCCTTTGGAGCAAGCACAGAGGGCCAGACCTTCGCCTTGGACATCCAGTTTTTAAGCTGTGAACCATCTCATCAGTAAAATTTTGTTATGTCCAAGCCGACTAATATGCTTTACAAGATCATCAGCTGTGGTGGACTGACAACTGGTGGTCAACTTTTAAGGCCCAGTTGGACTGAATCAGTGTGGTGCTGGCTGTGGAAGGCCCACCTGAGGGTTGTTGACAACAAAACAAAAAGGAGAATTGGAGAAGAAGAAGAGGTGCTGTTAGGGAGCTGTTGGTTCTCTTGGACCTGTTGGTTCTCCTGGAGCAGCTTGTCATGCTGGCTTTCCTGGTACGAACTCAGCTGTTCTCATCATTGGAGGAGCTCGGGACTTTGAGAATGGCTGTGGTTCACCTTAGGGGAGCTCTGGTCCTTTGAGCATTGCTTCCTGGCT
>NW_004955403.1:54700657-54730765 GCF_000276665.1 Chinchilla lanigera
GGCCCTCAGCTGGATTCTTTGAGTTTTTCATGTGGACAGATTTCCTCCATTCTTTTGAACTTGACTCTTTGGGTGACTATTGTAAACTAATCCTATAAATTATGTGGCCTGTATTAAACTGCAAACCCTGATGACAGCATCAGTTTACCTATTTAAAAAACATTTTCAAGTCTATATATTCTAATGGTCAATATCAGAAATAAACTCTACTGACACCTTCATGAAACACCAACAAAATTAATACATTTGTTTCTTTTAAATGATTACTGGTTTTTATTGATTGCTCTGAGATTTTAAGTGAAGTTTTTCTTTTAGATTATATATTTTGTCAATCCATACATGACCTGGATATTTACATTCTGTTTTATAACTATATGATAAAAATTATTTAAAAATTTACATTTCAATAGTATCTGGAACTAATCATCAATCTTTCAACGCGGTGGCAAAAATAGCCGACACTGCTGATGAGATCAAAGCTCAAGCTCACTTCTGATGAGCTCGTGGGCTTGGGCAGTGAGCTGCTCCTTGGGTCTTTTCAGGACACCGGGCAGTTTTGAGGATGCAGTGTTCCCTTGGGAGCGAGACCTCCGCCAGCGTGTTCTCTTTGTGGGGCACCCATGGTAACAAATGACCTGCCGAAGTTGTGCTGAGGACAGGGTGGGGAAGGGAGAGAAGGGACTTGGTGGGGGAAGCACACCGAAGGAAGCTGCCCTGGGAAGCCGGGACTGGTCCTCGCACACTGACCACTGGGCCATTGCGGAGGGAGATGCTGAGCCCCGGGAGAGGAGAGCCAGGTCTGCGGGTTTCTGTGAGCGTGTGTGCAGGGTCCAGTGTTGAGCAACCGTGTTACTCACAGCAGCAGCATGGACTCTTCTCCTTCCCTCCACAGCTCCCTCCTGTCTCCAGGCTAAGGGAAGTGGTCTGGTCTAACACATTCAGTTTACCCTGCGTTTGGGGAAGAAGACGCTCTGCCCACCAAGGCTACCTCCTCAACAGGCTCATGCCTGCCTGACTGTATTCCAGTCACGCCATACTGTCACTCAAACCCTTTGAGTCCCAGCCAGGAGACCAGGTGCTGCTCCACAGAGGGATGGAGGAGGCCACCTTCCCGAGCTGCTGTCACCTCCACCATGAGCGGGTATCTAAAGGGCATAGCCACCCCTGGCCTGGGCAGAGGTTTGGTACAGAAATGGCCTTTACTATATATTTGCTGAGTGCATTACTGAATATAGAACTTTACATCTTTTCTGCTTATAACTCTGGAAGGTTATCTGATACTGGAATGAAGAAATCTGAATTCAATTTAATTTTTCTTTCTGAGTCATTGATCTAATTTTTCCATTTTAAAGCTTGTAAGATGTTTCTTTTCCTTCAAGTGTAAAACTTTCATCTGATGGGTCTTAGATGTTTAATTCTTCTTTAAAATAATTCTGGTACCACCCAGAACGCTCTTCAGTGGATGGATTTGTGTCTTCCTCCCCAGGAATTTTGTTTGTTGTGCATTTAATGTCACTTGTCTTTCTGGTGCTCTGAGTATTTTACAAAGACACAAATTTTGTGCAATTTTATGTCCATTACACCCATTGCACATTTTCGCGAAGAAGACTTAACTGTGTCTCTCTATTTCATGAACATGGGGGACGTTTTTGGGTTGTTATCTGCTCTACTGATGCAGTTTTCCACTGTCTCAGTTTCTGTTCCTCAATGATTTTAATACAGTTTGTTTATTCTACAGTCACACTTGTATTTCTTCTAAATACATTCTCTTTATCTTTAACTTAATCTCTGTTTTAATCTTTACTTGCTTCTTGGCTATATTTCTGTTAGGATCTCTTTGTGGTCTTACATACATTGCTTTTCACGTAATTTCTATGGGAATTATAAAGCACATACTTCTAAAACGTGCTTCTGGATGTCTGATTTTTTCTTTTTTGTGTGCAATGTTTTCCTTCCCTCTCTTTGTTGTTTTTATTTTTTAAAATTTATTTTAAAAATTAAAGAAGGAAAACATATTAATAAACAGACATCCATTTACAAAACAGCATAAGAACAATACAAATAAATCAGAGTTACAGACAAAGTTGTAGGAAATTAACTGTGGTTGCTGTATTACTTATTGATATCTTCAAAGTGGTTTCTCAGGAAAACAAATAGAGACATACAAGATTGATCAAACAAGTAATCATTAACTGTTCCTTTCTGTAGAGCAGTAGAAGACAGTAGTACAACTATGATAGCTATCCTGTGTATACATACTTACATAATTTCCCCCCTTTTTAAAAATGCTTTATTAGAAATCCTTTTAGTGTTTTTTTTTTTGTTATTAAATCCTTTGTTTCTAAATCCTTTATTTCTTTTTCTGTTTACTCATCTTTAAATCACGCAGATTTTACCCAATTCTGGCAGTTTGCTACAAAGGGAAGATCAGCGCCCCTGGGAGCTGCAGCCTGTTCTGCCCTCTAACCCCAAGGACAAGTTTAAGGCCACATGGAGAAAGAGCTTACTTCTGTCCAGGGTCCTTTAGTTAATTACGGAGTGCAGAGACACTCAGAGTGCTAAAAGCAATAAGCTGTTTTCTGCCCTTTTCTTGTGATTATGGACTAAGTAAAACCTGTTTTTCATTACTAAATTAAAATCTAATTGTGAAAAATGCTTGGATTTTCTTATTGGATACCTGGCTAATCTAATTGCTCCAAAAAGAGTTGGATGGGTTCAGGCTGCATAGGAAGAGAATTTATTGTGAGGAAATTGCTCTGAGATTATTCAGGGTCAGGCGTCAGCATGAATATTAACACAAAGGAATACCCTTTATGATAACTAATTAGAATACCATGACACAGCTTCCCAGAATTCAGAATACCCACAAGGCAAGAAAGTGCAGTCTTGGTTTAAAATGCATAAAATTTCAGGATCATTATTCTTCTTAAGTTGTTGAAAAGAAAATATATCTGAGAATGTCACACTTTTATGGTACAACAAAGGATGGTCTGCACGGAGCTTCTCTCTATATCTGTGTCTATATTTTTGCCTGCATGTCTCCCCACGTCTGCACCTCTGCTTCAACCTCCTGCCGGGCTCAGTCTGTGTCAGCCTGGAGTGTTGTGACTTCTGAATTCGTCACTTTACCTTCACACTGGACTAGTGTTGCCAAGTACAATAGGGAACCACCAGTGAAATTTGAATTCAGGTAAAGTTTTAGTATAAGTGCGGCTGAAGCAGCAACGAATTCAGATAAATAATGAATTTTTAAAATAGTAATCTATCCCACATGTGACATGGGATATACTAATAACAAAAATATTAGTATTATTTGAAGTTCAAACTTAACTATGTATCTTATATTTTCATCTGGCAAATGTGAGCACCATACGTTGAAATTACTTAAAGAGTACCCATTTGAGAGTACTATATCTAAACATTTTATTAATTATGGAATTAGAACAATGAACTCTTATTCTTCCAAATGTCATTTTAAGCAAGAGAACAGAATTTCTAATGGAGAAACCCACTGACCTTTGAATTGAAACAAAATGACACGAATAGTCAATGATCTTCTCCAGTAGCACTCTCAATGAGAAGTGCTTCACAGGAAGGGAGTGCGGACGGTGTTAACCAGGATTAGTCTCCAGTGGGACCTGACTGCCTTTGTGTAGAAATCCTTATCTGTTTTTGTTGTATGTGCTTGTATGTATCCCCATCTATACAGTTTTCATATGCACAGGCTAGTCTGTGCTTCCTGGCATGAATCATGACTGTAGAGGCACGAGGTCAGGCGAGAGTCCTACATAGAGGTCTTAGCTCTCAGAATGCATACAAGCAGGTGCTTACTGAGGTGATTGTTTGCCAGGGATTGTGACTGAGGCTTAGGATATAAATGTAAAGTCTCCTTTTCACACACTAGGACTCCAAAGTCTAGCAGGAAAGAAAGGGCCTTGACACTGGCAGTGCTGTTACTGTGGCTGAGGTGTGGATGCAGGGAGAGTGCAGACCAGCAGGAGGGGTGATAGAGAACACCCAAGAGAGACAGAGGCAAGAAAGCTCTCAGGATGGGGCTGGGGAGATCACAGAAGAGAGTGGCAGGGATTCAACAAACACTGTGTACAGATGAGGGGCCAGTGACCTTTGGCAGGTTGGAGAGGAGTGTGTGAGGTGTGGGGAAGGGACGCTGCTGAGGACAGCGCAGCCTTAGACAGGGACGGAAGTGGGCAGCGCCTGCACCTTGGAAGACAGTGGACCTGCAAAGGGGTTTGTGTCCTTATGCTGCAAGCTGCTGAGGGGTGTTTACCATGACATGCCATCATGGTGTGCGCTTTGACCATGAGACTACTTCCATGGACTTTTAAATGAGAAAGGGATGTGCATAGAGAGTCTTTGCCAACAGCTCATGTGAGAGGCAATTGGCTCATCCCGGTGTGGTGAGAGGGTGAGTGAACTAACGCTGCTGCAGAGGTTGGGGTGAAAGGGTGTCATGACCCAGGGGAGTTAAGGACATGTGGAAGTCACAGGGCAGTGGTACCACACAACTCTAAGGCTTTGTTCATGTTGTGCATTATGTGAATGGACTCACTGGGGATTTGCATGCCCAACTGGGCACCCATAGAGAGGCCTGAAATTGGCCACTATTCAGAATATGCTAAATAGGGACTAAGACAAGTAAGGATTACTCAGTTAAGTAAGGATCACTTGAACCTAAGCACTGCAACCTCATATCAATTGATTTGATAACACAAAGGGCTATGGAGTGACTTGTGGTGGGTAGCATATACAGTGTGGACACGGTGGACAAAGGGATGTTCTGTGTCCCAGGTGTGATGCAGCCAGCCAGCATCTTATGAGAGCAATGCACAATTTAAAGCTGATGATTTGAGGGGATCATGGTGTTAGGCTACAGTTACAATTTGAGGTGATTGCTATCTTGTATCATTTCCTTTCTTTCTTCTAAACTTTAGCTGCAGTATTATCAAACTCAGTTTCCTTTTTCCAAGACAACCAACATCCTGAGAAGGGTTTTATCTGGAAGAGTTTTCCTGCTTTCTCTTAGCAAGTGGAAAAATCAAAATATTCCAGGCAAATTTTTCAGTATAGTGATCCAAGTTAGGCCATCTTTACATGCAATGTCTTTTAAGTTTTTTACTGCTTTGTATTCTCACAGAAATTCAACTCCACCAGCTATATTCAGTAAAATAAAATTTACTGTCTCTCTTAGGACTCTTGTTGGCTTAAGTAGTAGTTATTATCTAGGTAATGTGCTCAAATTCTGTAATGTGAATATCTAGCAGTTTTTAAAGATAATGTATTTCTCCATTTTGTCCCTTTTTATATGACTCCCAAGGCAATATTTACATAGCTTCAGGAGTATTGAAACACTTGAATTATCATCCGGTAAGAGATGAACACAGTGTGATAAAAATATGCTTCCAACTGGACCTTTAGAATTTCACCTAATAGCACTCCAGAAGAGAGCATAGAACAGTTACTGAAAGGCTGTTTTTGATTCTTTTTCCATCCATGTTCATAAGTATATGCTTCATTCATAGTGAGGAGAAACTGAGTAGTCCTTGTCAGAGTGAATGATTCTCTGAACATGACCTATGTTTGACCCTTCTGTCTGTTGAGGAAGGAGATGAATACATTTATGCATGTAAGAGGATAGCCACGAATTTTGTCTTTAAAATGGATCAGTATGATTATAACTCTAGGTAATTCATTTTCCTGAAAAAGAATCACATCACAGATCCAAGGTCAAATTTATTTTGCAGCAACCATGAGAGCAATGAAAATATACTTTATTTAGTTACAGGCCTAAAGATTTTCCAGATTTTCAAAAAAATATAATGACAAGAAAGTGCCCTGACTCCTGCCTAGAAATTCATGATATTCAGTGCTTTGACTTGAGTATCATGACCATGTGATGTGGCATTATTATTAATGTCTATTTTTTTACAAATTAGGGATATTAACCAAAGGATCTGAGGCCAAAAATCCAATACATTTATGGCTGTATCAGATTCTATTGAAGTCTCTCTGTGTGTAAAAATACACATAGATGGAACATTGGGCAGATGGGTGTGTTGATAGCTAGGGAGGACAGCTGGATGGTTGGATAGATGGCTGGAGGAAGAATTGGATGGGTGGGTAGGTGAGCACTTGGTTGGTTTGATAAATAGATCATCATGTATAAATGGATGTTGGATGGAGAGTTAAGAAAAAGGGTGAGCGCACGAGTAGATAGCTGGCTGGACAGATAGGTGGATAAATGGATGAGTAGGTAAACTGGTAGGTAAGATGACACATCACAAGTTACTGGAACTAGGCTTACTGCGCTCTGTCTGCACTCTGCAATCTCTTGTTGGCACACATTGGACAGAATTCATGAGAAAGAAGCAAGTGGCCTTCATGTACCCTTTTGTAACCCTGTCTTTGGATGAAGATAAGTTCAAATTGCCTTGCCCAATATCCCTGCCCTTTATCTAGGCTTACTATTTTACATTCTGGTGAAGGAAATTGAGGCATTCGTCAGTTTGCTTTGTCTTTTACATTTAAGTCTGTAATTCCCATGGAAATTATTTTTCATATGGTACAAGGTAGGTATCAAAGCTATTTTTTTCTCTCTTGTGTTTTTGCTAGTTTGTTGAAAAGATCATTCTTTTCCCCAATGCTCTTCACTGAGAATTTCGTCAAAATATGAGAGGCAATACATGCAAGGTTTAACTTTGGAATTCTTTTTCCTATTCCTGCATTCTATCCCCCGCCTTTTCTCACGGCCCCACTTAGTTATCATTCTGATAGACTGCAGTTTGATCCCTGCAGCCTTGATTTTGTTTCCAAGATCACCTTGACTTTTCCTGGCTCTTGTGATCTCACACTCATTTTAGAATTGCCTCTTCAACTTACCAAAAACTTTCTGTTGAGACTTTAGTTGAGATTTGATAAATATGTAGATCAATTTGGAGAGAAGTAATGTCTTTACCCCATTGCCTTCAAAATATAAACATGTTTATCCTATTTATTTAGCTGCTCTTAAATTTCTAATCATTAATGTCTCATGAATTTTTTCCAAGATCCTGATTTTCTGGGTTTTTTGTTATATGTACTTTTTTTATATTTAGATATTAACATTTAAAACCTGTACTAACTTCATTAATTAATTGTATTAATTTGTTTCTGTATTCTCTTCGGTTTTCTATGAATATGACAATTTCATATTGGAAAATGACATTTTATTTTTTTTTCTATTTCCAACTCTTAAGCTTTTCATTTCATTTCATTAGGTTGGCCAAACCTTCCAAATTGCTGAATAGAAACAGTGCATTAGTGTGCATCCTGGTTCACTCTCAATTAGATTTCTGCACGTTACTGAGTACTTCTGCAGGTATTTTTATGGATTTTTTTAAGCAAATGCATTTCTTTTTAGTTCTTATTTGGTAATTTATAAGTTCATCAATGAAGTTTAAAATTTATCAACTGGTTTGTCTGCAGCTATCAAGATAATCATCATGAAAACTTTTAACCTTTAAGCACCTTCGGTTATATTGGCATTGTTTCCTCAGTTATTGGAGAAATGACTGGAGGACACTAGGGCACAGAGTTTTGTTGTGGAAAATATTTAAAACTGTAAGTTAAGTTTTTACAGCATTAAAAGCAACAAGGTTTTCCATTTGCTTTTTATCTTATTTACAGATATCTTTCATGGGGATTGGTTGTTGCACCTATGGTTTCAAAATTATCTGTTTCAAGCTGGTTGCACTATACGCTTCCTATTTTTAAGGTCTTTTTAACATTGGCAGTATTCTGTTTGCATCCCTGGTATCAGTCATGTGTGCTTCTCAAAGTCTTTGCTGCTGGATGTTTGCCAGTGTTGTACTGATTCACCCTGGAGAATGAATGCTTATTGTTGCTGACTGTAATTCTAAACATTCCTTCTTTTCTCCTTCAAACATATGAATAAAAGTTGTTTCAAAATCCTTGTCTTGTAAGTTCAATAGCTGGATGAAATTTGGACCCATTTACATCATGTTTTTTTTTTTTTTTTTTGGGGGGGGTGGTTTTGGTTACTTGCTCTTTTCTTTTGGCATGCTTACTCACTTTTCCTGACTGATAAAGATTTTTATAAATAATGTGTGCTCCCTGGGAATTTGCCGTCTCCTCTGTGTGGGAGGAGGGTAGGCTGGCATTAGGAATGGAGCAGAGGAGAGGAAGAGTGTTGTCTGGTAAGGTCTAGTCTGTGACCAGCTCTGCTGCCATCAGATGGAAATCACAGCCATCCCTCTGAGGAGCCAGTGCCTGCTTGGTCTCAGGGCATTGGCCTCTCTGTCTCTGTCTCTCCCTGTCTCTGTCTCTCTCTGTCTCTGTCTCTGTCTATCTCTCTGGATTTAGCTGATGGACTAACCAGGGGCATCATTCGGAGCTACAGCCTTAGCCCACTTTTTATTTTCAGACGTCTTGCTAAGTTTCCCAGGCTGGGTTCAAACTTGGAACCCTTCTGCTCTGCCCTCTGGAGTGCTAGTATTGGACCAGTGCTCTGTGCACTTGGCTCTAGGATTCTCTTCAGCTCTCATTTTTGTGTCTTCTGCATGTGAAAGCTGGAAAACTGAGTTTTTCTGAGCCATATCTTTAGAAATGTATCCACACTCCTGCCCATCCACCTTGAAATACAGATGTCTGAGGGGAGAAATCCTCGTGCACTTTCCCAGAGCATTCCCTTTGTCTGTAGAGCCTGAGAGAAGACGGCTCAAGTCTCTGCAGGCTCTCAGATCTGCCACCGTGGCCCTGGATTCTTAGCCTTGTGCTTTGTAGCTAAAAGCAGCAAGTGCCTGGGGGTGAGACTGGCTGGAATCAAAAGCCCTCCAAGTCACTCCTTAAAATTGAATTAGTTTGTGTCTTATGTGAGTTTTGGAGCTTTTACAATCTGTCTCACATTCACTGGGAACAGAAATGCATAGTCTTTCAGTGTATTTTCTGATTTTATTTGCTATCATTTTCTTGAAGAAATACCCTTTCATGTTGATGAGAGACATGTGATTTGAACTTTCCTGATCTCATTCTTATAAGTTTTTACTGCCTGAATATACTGGCTTCATAGCAGATTAATGGTTGAAATTATTGTTTTGTTATTTGCTCGTTGTAAATGACTAAATTTACTTCTTATATGAAAGCCTGGAAAAATTCATTAATGAACCCTGTTTTGGCTTAAAGTTTATTTCAGAAACTTTAAGTTCTATGTTAAATTTTTAAAGCATAAAGGAAGTAAATCATTGATTTTTAAATAGTAGTTTTGGTTATTCATGTTTTCTTAAAATGTCAACTTCATCTAAATATTTAAATTTATGGACTGGAGATTTTTAAACAAATAATCTCATGGTTTTTAAAATAATAATCTTATGTACGTAGAATCTGTATTGATGTCTTTATTCATTTCTGGTGCTGTAATTTGTAGTTTCTATTACATCAGCTTTGCTAAAATGTTGTAAAATTTTATTGTTTTCTTTTAAAAAACACTTTGCTTTCTCTATATTTATTTTTTGTATCTTTAAAATTTAATTTGATTATCTTTTACTTGTTTTGGTTAGTTATTTATCATTAGTATTTAATCTTTTCTAATACATTTTTAAAGTTGTGCTCCTCTGCATTTCACATTATGACTAAATCTCATTTTCATTTTTTAAAAAATATTTGTACATTTCCATTTAGGTTTTTTTCTTTGACAAAGAACCTTAAGAAATATACATTCATGTATTTGCAAATGTTTGTTTGTTTAAAGCTACCTTTTAAACAGTCTTCTCTCTAAATCAGAGATTATGCTCTGCATTATGGCATTTCTTTGAAATTTACTGATTTACTTTGTGTTCGTACATAATGTTGTTTTAGGTTAAAGTCTCATTATCTCTAAACTGCATGTTTTGTAGATAATGGATGCAATATTTTCTATATGGTACTTGAGGAAAATGTGTTAATTTTGCTGTTCAAAGATCTGTTTTCTTAGTAATAATATTACGTCTCTCTTATATCAACAGTTGGGAGAAGTTTCTCAAAAATGCTCGTGGATTTACAAAACTTGCTTTGTGAATTCGAAATCTGCATTGTCACGCATAGAATTTACAGCACGCATAGCTCCTGTTAGAGTTACCCCATTTGTCATTCTGAGATATCACCCTTCACCACCAATATGTTCCTGGCCATAAATCTACCTCGGGCGATGTCATTAGTTCTCACCATCTTTCTCAGTCAGGATTTTATGAAATGATTTTCTGTTATGCCATATTCACAGAAGTGGAGGGAAGAATGGGGTTACCAAAGGAATGGGAGAAAAGAAAATGAGGAGGCGGTGGTTAAAGGCGATAAAGGTTCAGTTTTCTAGCTTCCTAGTACCAAGGGTTTCATTTATCGCATGGCTCCTGCAGTGAACAAAAGTGTATTACACACTTAAAATTTTGCTAAGAAGGTAGATTTTAAGTATTTTATCACAAAAATAAAAATAAATAGGGTGATGTGAACCTTTTGCAAGTGATAGGTTTATGACACAGATTTTTGTGATATTTTCATGGGCACGTAATTATCTTCAAACTTTTCAAGCTGTACACATTAAGAATAATGGCTTTTTGTGCATGTATCATGGTAAAGGAGCCTAAAAATGGAGAGGAGTAGGAAAAGTAGATGAGTAAATAGCATAAAAAATAAAGTTGACTCATTGTCCCTTATAGAACTTTAATACTTGATCCAAACTGGGATAATTACATAATTTCAAGGAATTTTAATTTTGAATAAATGAAATAAAATCTAAAAACAATACTTTAACAAAATCCTGACAATTCTATTTTGTAGAATCCACTCTTTCGACTGCAGGCTTCCTGAGGACATTGACAGTGACGTGGAGGAAGCCTACACTGCTTGGATGTGAAGAGAAGTGCTACTGAGCTCTGCCTTCCTTGGTCTCATTCAGGAAAGCAGTAGTGTACGTCACAATATGGCCAAATCAAGAACTATGTTGTTGACCTCCTCGTCTACATTCATGGGACTAAAAAACGACTTAAAGTTTGGAGTCCACGAAGAATTAGTTATGGAGCACACGTCTTTATAAGAATATGAGCACAACTGGTCCATGCTGTGGTAATATATGTTCTTTTAAAAAAAATGTGCTAAGGTTTGGAAGTGTCTTGAAGTGTCCCACATTTCTCCTATGCCCAAGTCTTTGTCCCCAGGCTATGGCACTACTGTATGACAGTTTAATTGGTGGAGCTTGGCTGCAGGAAATTAAGTCACTGGAACCATGTTGCTGAAGCAGGTATTGGGATCACAGCCTCTTAGCTCCTCTGATTCCTTGCCAAGGGCTTAACAGACTTCCTCCTGTCCATGTTCCCACTGAGACATACTGTACATCACTGGTCACGGGCTCAAGTCTCCAAAACTGTGAGCCACAGTAAGCCTTTCCTCATTATAACCTGAGTAACTCATGTGTGTTGTTACAGTAACAGAAAGTTGACTAACACACATTCCTTGTGAATTGTACAAACTATATAGGGAAAGATGCCTAGAAACAGCACCAAGTACTGTGTCCTTTTACTTCAGGCATTTGGCTGTACCAGAGTCCAGCGACTGTACACAATAACTTTTAGTGAATTATCTTTTTCCTTTTGGTATCCCCATGCCAAATCCTTCCCAACAGAATAAGAAAAGCAACCCACCAAATTTTAACTAATTTTTGTCTTATTTATCTTATGTGGTTTAACAATGACACATCTATTCAGCATATAAATTGGCTATTAAATATTTATTATATCCTAAATTAGAAAGAATATTAAGGATAAACTTTATAATATCAAATACAGAGCTGTAAAAGCCATTTGAAAATACCTATAGGTACTTACAATTTTAGTTGTTAAGTAGATAAGTCTATGAAAAAAAATGATCACTGCATCCTGCATGATCAGATTGTAATTAGTTATTGAAAAGCAAAATATTTACTGTGAGACTCCTCTGTTTCAGGCTTTGTTTTAGTTTCTGGCAGTTCACGAATGAGCGTTCACTGCTATCACCAAGAACTCACGCTCCTCAGGTACCTTCACCTTTGTGCCATGGAGGGTTAGGTTAAAAAATATCTGTGAAGGGATGCTCCCAAATTATTCAAAGATTCCAAATGTATTTAGAAAACATGACATCTCTGGAACAAGTATTTTTTATTATATGTTATTCATTTAGATCTTCACTGTTTCATGCAGAAAGCAAGTGAATTCAATTATTGCTTGTGTGGGGACATGACCCATGAATTTGAAAATCGTGTCTGTAGGTGTGTGCGATAAATAGGATCCTCCGAATTAAACTGGCCTCACAAAACTCAGTGAAGGAATACATCTCTTTCTTTTTGAATGTATTGAGTTTGTTGTGCAGCTGAAACACAGTGCCAAGAATTTTTGGCCTCTCTATAGGGTTCTCACTGATAGAGTTGGTTTCACCACCCTATGATAATATTTTTCCCTGCCGTGAAAGGATTGTCAGGTTCTCATTATGCTCAGAGATTCTAATTTCTAGTTGAGTCTGTTTCATCTTGGCAAATCAACAAGTACAAACCATATTACAAATAAATGTGGGTTAATCTATTATGCTCCATGAAATACAGCAAGGTGTTCTTGGCATCTACACCTTTGCCTCAATTTTGTGCCAGTTCTAAGTGTTTGGAAAGAGGAGAGCTCTGTGCTTGACCAAGGAGCAGGTGAGGAAGGGTTTTAATAGAGAAAAGGAGAGGCTGCATTCCAGGTGAAAATCTGACAGTTCATTTGGGACAATTTAAACAAGAGCACATAGAAGGTATTTAATAAGGTATTTGGAAGCACTGAAAAATTCAGTTGCTTCTGTTAAACATCCATACTGATTTTATCCCCATGAATTTTCATTTTGAGAATTGAAATGGCATACATATGTCATAGATTTTCTTCATAGACAATAACAGTGTTATTTACTTCTGAATTATTAAAATTTTGGTTCAATACCGTGGAAATGGTGTCACCTTCCTTCTGTGTCTTGTGTCTGGAAAATAAGCCATGAATGGTTCCTATTGACCTCTTTAGAAGGAACTGGTTATTCTCAAGGTGCTATTTTGAGTTGTACTCCCAAGAACCTGTAGTTTATTAGTAAAAATTATTGGATGTTAAGAAAGGATATAAAGAATGAACAAGAGGAGAAGCTCCTGTGGGTATTTGCTACATCTGCTGTATTCTCTTGGGACTAAAAGATGGCAAAAATGATAAATACTGGAGCACTTTCAAAGAGCTCCACATTGCATGGCACCATACTCCAGGGGAGCTTTAACTATCTAGACATCTGCTGGGTTTCACATACAGCTATCACAGTGTTTCCTAAATTATGCAGAGGACAGCTTTACGATGCAGCAAGAGAAAAACCTAACTGGAGGTGAAGTCATCCCAACTTGAGAACAACAGGAAAGACCTG
Source organism: Chinchilla lanigera (assembly GCF_000276665.1). Taxonomy (NCBI): domain Eukaryota; kingdom Metazoa; phylum Chordata; class Mammalia; order Rodentia; family Chinchillidae; genus Chinchilla; species Chinchilla lanigera. The sequence continues at coordinate 54,714,104 of NW_004955403.1, forward strand.
CAATCCACGTCCTGGGTGCAGAGTTAGATGCGCAGGACTTAGGGCACGCAGCTTGCTCAGGCGAGGGGAATGACTCAGCCGTGGAACAGAGGCATACGGCAGGCAAATACATTCACAGAAAATGTCTTTGACTTATTTTTAGAAAAGAATTACATCTAAGGGGATCATAATTGGTGACAGCAATTGCAAGTTTTTCCTGGGAGAGAGAATTGTGGATTTTAATTAAAAATATCTTTTTTGAGGAGGTATAAGATGACTGTGGAAAGGAATGATCAGACAATTTAAAACCGACATACTTATCTCTTAGAGAGTACTTGCAATTTTTGTGCGTCCTTATACACAGATCTTTCTGTACTCGGGATCACTGGGGCAGAAGGCGGGTTAGACCACCTCACAGCAGAGATGCTAATGTGTATCACAAGCAAGGCAGCACATTGCCGCGGTGCCGTGGGCCCAGCTGCTCTGTGGGCTGCTTCTCTTTCCTCTAAGCGGGTCCCCTTGTGGTCACCAGGGAGCTGATTTCTAGCAGTGGGAGGGAACCCAGAGCGGTGCACACTCTCACTCCAGCCCCTGAACCCCACAGGAGGGCAGATGCATGACGGAGAAGGGGGTCTGGACCTGCCCTGTTTTCTGGGTGAATAGAAGTTGATCCCTTGTGGACTTTGTAGGCAGAAGTAATTCTGCTTTTTTTTTTTTTTTTTCAAGTTTCTGAGATTCCAAGAATTTGTCCACTATAGAAGCTAACATTTTTTCTAGAAAATATGATTCTTAAATCAGAACTCTTCATGTAAAGGATAAGCAGTTATTAAATTTATTAGCTCAAGAACGTTATAAAATTAGTTTTTGAGTCAACTTCATCTGTATTATGGCTATTCAACTCAGGACACTCAGGACACTTGCTCAGGGCCTTTTCTCTTGAGGTACTCTCCTTCAGGGTAGATAAACTGACCCTGAGTAAACTCAGAAAAGAAAAAAAATATATGTGGACAATTATAGCACACAGTGTCCATATCTGCGCTATCAGCTTTGTACAAAGTTTGCTTTATAGGCACTGTCCTTGAACACAGAAATATCTAAAAACTATAAGTATACCAATGTAATTGTCCCGAACAAACTCTAGGAAGCTCAGAGAATGAGTAATATTGTAGATACAGATTAGACAGTAAAGACACTGCCACTATATTTTCACAAGTCACCCTAGGTGGAGCTGTCAGTGATGGAGTAGTGAACACATCCGAGCACCTGAAAGAGTACACCTGAAGATACTATGGCAAAGGGCTGTTTAGAGTCTCAATACTTAGGAAATTGCAAGAGCCACTCATTTCCTTATTTCATGACTAGGTGCTACTCCGTGTGGTGGTGCACACCTGTAAACCCAGCACTCCCAGGGGCAGAAGCAGGAGGAAAGCAAGTTTGAGCCTAACCGCAATTTAGAAAAAACCCTGTCTCAAAACATTAAAATGGTGCTGCAGATATTACTCAGTGAGGACGCCCTGGGTTCAATTCCCAGTACTGAAAAACAAAAACCAAAAAGAACTGCTGACCTTAACACATGGTGTTAAGCATTATGGGGATACAGAGGAAAAACAAAACAAATTGAAAACAACCTTCCCTTGAAGCTGTCATCTAGTAATACCTTCCATAGTTCTAGAAATAAATATGACAGAAGGGAGGAAAGAAGGAGTCTGAGTGTTCAGAGGGGAGATGGTGTGGCTCCCTGGTGGATACAGGGAAGATCTTACGGTGGAGAAGCTAAGGATTCTGCTACTTCACAGCAAAGCACAACACCCTTGGCCTTGACACGGAGATATTCCTGCTGTAGATGTTGTGACCGACACAAGCTTACTTTCAAACTGAAAGCGGTTTGAGCGCTGCCCCTCGTGCAGCCATTCGTGGGACCCCAGTTGGCGCCCTCGGCAGGTCTCATTCTATCTCCCCGCATGAGGCACCTCAGTGCTGCGCAGATGCGCCTCTGCCTGGGACGCGCAGTCACAATCTGATTGCTGACGAAGGCTGCAGCATCAGCAGTTTCACTCCTTTGTTATCCTCACACGATCAGCATCCACCTTGCCCGCCATGATGCACTTGGAACTGCCTCGGTGAGAGCTGGACACAGAGAAGAGCGTCGAGCTTGGCCCTCCAAGAGGACAGCACGTAGTTGGCTGTGTGGACGCTGGCGAGGACATTTGCAGGCATGTGGTGTGTTAGAGAAACACGCTGAGCTGTAAGAGATCAACCAGAGACTGACCTCAAATGTTTTTGGAAGCATCAGAAGTCAGGAAAGAGGGAATATTCTAGGATAGTCAAGTTCCTTCAGCTGCTTTTGAAAGTAGAAAGAAAGGCAGTAAGATACACTTCCCAAGTTAAAATTTTTGTTTGAAGATTGTTTTTTATTAACCAGGTTAATGCTGCCACACATACATTTATTGCATGCAACATATGCAATAATTTTCCTGTTGGGACACACTTGCACTTTTTGCACGATATTCCCTGGAATTGTAGGAGGGCAAAGGCTCATTTATATCTGCTAAAAAGGCATAATTTGTTGTAGAATTAATAGACGTATATGGAAAGGAATCTTCAAAAATAAAGTACGTGCATTTCAGAAAGGAATTACTATGCATGTCCCTTAGTCCTATCTTATTTTAGCAAAAGTGTTTCTTAAATATTAAAATGTTATTTGAGTTGTTTGTTTATTCACTTAGCATTAACTGTTCTGTCCGTTCTTTCCATTTCTTCATTGCTACTTATAATTTTTGGCACTTTTGATAAATATATTTATAAGTGTTCTTTAATAAAATTAAAGTCATGTTACTATGATTCCTTACACAACATCAGTGCTTTTCATGTGTACTCCTAATAGATGTGTCATGATTATCTGCATGAAGCAATAATCTATTTCAGAATGATGCTCTTTTACATCTTCTGTTATCCGTTAATGTGCTTGTAAAATTTTTGTTATTTAAATTTATTATATTAGGTGTCAACATATTGCTTAATGAAGCAAGTCCTTTTGTTCATGGAAAATAAATATTTCCCTTTTGATTAGCTATTATTTTAAAATGTGCTGATTAAAGGGAGTTACTTACTTTTCAACAGGCTCTGGTGCATGTTACCAAGTTTTAAGAGAAAATTAAACTATGTGTACATATTTACAGATACGACAATAACTATGTCTCAGTTCATCTAGAGCCAGCTGGTGGGAACTTTCAGATTAATAAAATAACAAGTTCAAATCCCTCAAGAAAATTTAGAGGTGTAATAAATGTGAGGTCCTAACATCTCATTTTCAGCCCTTGACACTCTTTGGTAAGGGGCGTCTTTTGGAGTTATACATTTACACACACATAACATTAATGAAACCTTCTTCACCTGAACTTGCACTTGTATGGGACTGACCTTCAGTGTGGGCTGTCATGTTGTATGTAGCCAAGGGCTCTTAGCCTTACCACGTTTAAACTCTGGTGTTTCTAATCTCAGTCTATGATGTATGTTATTTCATCCTTGCCAAATCTGTAAGTATATTATAATCAAATACTGCATGTGTTTTAATTCATGGCTCAGGTGCTATTATATGAAATGCTAACAGATGCCTACAGGAACAACAGCTCCCTGTGATTACACAAGTGCTCACGGTGCTCTGCGGAGGAACTGCTGTGCAGTCAAAGCCTTAGAGGTCCTGGCCAGGCCTGGCTCCTGGACAGGAATCTGTCGCCAACAGGAGGGATGCCAGGGTGGCCAGGGTGGCCAGGGTGGTCAGAACTGAGAAAGGAAAGTAGAGCCCAAAGGAAGCACATTTTGGAGTTTGCAAGAGACAACTGATGATGGAATGAATCTGGCCTCTCTCCAATACAGAAACGCCTTCGTACTGGTCTGAAATAGCTTGATGGTGGGATTCTGAAGTTGCTCAACTGTGTGCTAAGCTGTGTCTGGGTGGGACAGGCGCTGTCAAGCAAGAGACAGGGTGAGAATTCCAGCCATGGTGGGGGAAGCACAGACCCGGTCTGGGAAGCCTCGTGGCACAGGGGAAAGTGCAGTGCTGGAAGCCTGTCACTCCAGGGACCCGGCCACCTCCGCTTTCCAGCTGTCACCAACCAAGCAGTGAGTTCTTCCGTGGCCTCCTCTGTGGTTTGCAGTGGAAGATGTTTTCACTCTGTGTTGCTGTTGTAACACATTTGCCATGAGCTAGGTGACTCGAAATGGTACCAACTTACTGTCCCACCGCGTGTCTGCTGGAAATCTAAGCAGATGAGCCTGGATTCTCTGAAACGCGGGGTCCCTGGGGCTGTGCATTCCGGGTCTTCAGCGGCGCTCACTGACTTGAAGTTGCTCGCTCCTTGCACCTGTTGGGCAAGGCTCCGTGTTGTGCCAGCTGCTGCCTGCAGACCACTTGGTACATGGAGGCCACCAGCCATTCTGCTCTGTCACCTGGCACCCACAGGCAGTTCACAGCCTGTCACATTCCCTCCAGGACAGCCTGACTTTGTCTCTGAAGTTTCTGTTCTGCAGCCAGCGGGGAGCACTCTTTGTTTTTAAAGGACCTGTGTGGTTATATCAGTGGACTATTTTAAAGCCAAATTATTGGGGACATAACTACCTCTGTGAAATCCCAGCAGAGCAGCGCTAGGTTGGTGCTCCAGGAATAAGTGAAGTGAGGTGTTTGCAGACCAGGGCCGAGGACAGCCAGAGGCTGGGGGTCTTAAAATTCTGTGTCCTTTAAAGCTGTTTTCCTTCTGAAACTTGCTCTGATTCGACAAGGGATGATTGAAACATACTGCAAATATTTAAATTAAGATTTCACTACAGTAAGAGACGTATTGCAGCCACTTTCTGAAGCAGGTCTGGAAATTCTCTTTCATGAGTGTCTTTTGTGTTTTGGTACCCGGAATCAAACTCAGGACCTTGCACTTGCCAGGCAGGTGCTTATGCCACTGAGCTATACCCCAGCCCTGATGCGTGTCTTCATGAAGTGTGATCAGAAATGGTGAAGGCTGTTGCCAAATGCCCTTCAGTGGGAAGGCAGGCCTTGAGAATATGATGCCTTGTCTTCATCCACCTTACTTGCTGATCTGGCACCCTGTGACTTCTGGCTGTTCCCCGAAGTCCAAATGACAGTGAAAGGGGAACGTTTGGAATGGACTCAGAACATCAAGGCAGCGAGGACAGCACAACTAAAGACACTCACGAAAGAGGAATTCAGGATTGCTTCAGAAAGTGGTAGGAACCACAAATACACATGTTTGAGAGGAAGGAGAGGATTTCAAGAAGGATTAATAGCACTATGTCTTGTATAGCAATAATTTTTAATTCAAATACACATTTGCAACCCAAACATTCTTTGAATTTGCTAACCAAGTACCTGCAGTGATGTTTGTCAAAAGCACCGTAAGATCTGTCCCAAAACTTCAGGCCCTGCAGTGCAGTGAGCATGCTGAACTCGTGTGGGAGGAGAGCTCTCTGTTGGTGTGGGCGTCTCACCTCACGGACAAGCGTGTGAGTCACCCCAGCCATGCAGACTCCTGTCCATTGCTTCACTGGCATGGTGTTCTTTCTTCTAAGAAATATAGGAAACTTAACAAGTTGATTTGAATCACTGTGGAAAAAGTCCATAAACTCTGGTTAAATCAGTAGTTTTCAGTGGGTTGTACCTAACTGCTCAGACTTGTGTGGAAACTCTGTGGGACTTATCGCCGCTGATGGTGAGTGATGTGCAGACCACTGCCCGTGTGCCCCGGCAGGCAAGAGGCGGGGCTCTGTGAGTCCTGAAGGAAAGCACAAGGAATGAATCTTCTCACATGGCACATTCGGATCGCCTGGAAGAGTTTAAAGATAAGACCAAAAAGGGTAGAAATAAGGAAAGGGAGGAGTCTTTAATATCTTTTAATATCAAGGAATGGTCACTTAGAAATGAAATATTCTAAGGATGCTCATGGCGATAGGGCAGTGATGCATTTTCTGTGGACAGCTGTGACTGTTTTCTTTTCTTTCTGTTTTGTTTTCTGAAAACCCAGTGTGTTTGCAGATGTTGAACCGCAGAAACATAAGTAAACATGACAGACCCACCAGCTTAAGTGTTAACGTGGAGATCAGCACAAGTGGAGGGAAAGTCCTCAGCAGGGGCAGGCAGCTCATCTGCTGTCCTCCTCACAAGGAGGAGGGCCACTGCCACCTGCAAAGCACTTCCTGTGAGCACAATGGCTCAGGGTTTTATTTCCTCAGCTGCATAGGGCAGTGGGAGAAGGAGCAATGATTTCATCTTCCCTGTTGCTGCTGAACACTTACTTGTTGACTCGGTTTTCTCTCTTCATTTTTTCCTGATGTGCTGTCCTTTGCTCCTCTCTGCAGCTCTGCTCTCATTTATATTCTGATTACCATGATGTTCAATAGTTCTTCGGCGTGGAGATAGTTGCAAAGCTCTTCTGGGGTAGAGTCCAGCACTCAAAGGCACAGTTCTGGGGCACAGTTCTGTACCATGTGGTCTCTTGGGAAGTCTCCGGAGGGGAGGCAAGTAGGCCATATGGTGGGTCTGATGAGGCCTGAGCTGTCCCTGAAAAGACAAGTACGGAGGAAGCGCAGCATCCAGAGAAGTCAGGCAGGGGAAGTGGAGAAAGGGAGGGAGAGACGGAGATGTGGCCAGTGCATGTCTGTGTGTGTATGTGAGGGAGAATGCAGAAGGATGGACCGCCAGACCTGCAAGAATTTAAGGACTGCCTGACAAAAATGGCTTAAAGGGACACAGGTTATGGACAAACAGGGTCCAAGTGGTTTTAACCACTTTAAATCTCTAACGATGATAAAGTACTTATCCAGAGGCAGATAAACACGGCTCTTGGTTATTGTTAATAGGGCCTTCATCTCAGGTGGTGATGGCAAAAGTAGTTATCCAGCAATTAATTCCAACATTTCCTTGTACTGTGCCTCAGTCTTCAGCTTGTGTTGTTCATCTTCTTTCATTCAATAATCAGCATATATTCGGTGCCAGCCTAAAGGAGCATGTGTTTCTCATCACACACAGTTTGATAATCGATGTACCATCAGCATAACCTCTTGTCCTTTGGGAATTAAACATTTAGGAAGAAAGCAACATGTGTCAATTCGTGAGCTTTATCCCAGCTTACAGTTACCAACGCCCTGTCATCTGTCTGTGGAAATCAGTGCTCTTTCGATACCTGCAGCTGCTTCCTAAATCACACATGTGGCAGTGATGGATCACATCAGCTCCTGGAGGAACTTGCCCTGCATCCACCGCTGTTTTGTCTGCTAATACAGCTCCTAACCCTTTTATGACAGCAGGTCTTTCTGTTGTTGATGCTGTAAGTCATGTCTTCTTTTGCACAGGTTCTTCACAGGTTTTTGGAGATAGCCAGATAAAATTTCACTTACACCTTCCAAAAACATCAAACTCTGTAGCTGAGCCCCTGCAGAAGATGTGTTAATGAATAAGAATAGTCAAGGCTGCCCTTGTAGGTCAAAGCAAATATCAACTCTAAACTATGCAGCTTAGGTATCAAGTAATTCCAGCCATGTCTGGGCTGCCTTGATTTCCCAATTCATCATTTTCAATGAGAAAGTGTAAAATGCGTCAGAGCCTCCATTATTTATTGCACTTTCGCTTACAGATGCATGTGAATGAGCTGTGTACATGTAGTGCCCATTTCTCTTGTGGCATTCCCTGGGTATTTCTGGATGGACTTTGTGAGGTGCAGTGTAATCTAACTTCACCCCAGGCTCTTAGATGGCTGGGTAGACGCTGGTGTAGAAAGTGCACTGTCTTTCATTATTTGCTTGTTCTTTTCTTCCTTCCTGGATTCACTTCCTTCTATGTAGAGGAGTGGGTGTGTAACAGTGAAATTAGACTCTTCACTGAGTGTATTTGCTCTTCTTTTTCCTATCACATTCTCAGTTGATATTGCTGAGGCCCCTGCCCAGTGCCTCACACTGCTGTATGTAATGGTGCTGCAGGGCCCACAAGACAGACAAGCAGCGGAACTCACGGAGGGTTCTGTCTGTGAGAAATCACCTTATTCTCAGGTATAAAGCCAGACGTGTTATCTGGTAAAGAACATTACTTTATTTAGACTTTTTCCCACCTTTGATTTAGAATAATAAGTATCATATGGAAGTTGGGAGACATTTTTAGCCACACTTATTGCAATGTTTATCATTTGTTGTGTTCTTCCCCGCCCCCCCAGTACTGAGGATTGAACTCAGGGCCTTTGCACTAAATTACATTACCATCTCACTTTTACTTTTTATTTTGAGACAGTCTTGGTAAACTGCCCACCTTGAGCTCGAATTTGCACCCCTGCCTGAGCCCCCCAGAGTGTCGGGATTACAGCCATGTAGCACCATGTCCAGCTTCCTTCCGCGGATTCTTAACCCTCTTCTCATGTCAGCCTGGAGGAATCCGTGGTTGGTCGGCCTTTGCTTCCCACAGCTGTATGTTCTGTGTGGGAGGACTGTACAGTGTGCAGCAGCCTCTGGAACCATCCTGAAAGGTTCACCTCATCCTTTGAGAGCAAGTGGAGGCTGCAAAGGTTTCCAGAATTCCTCCTCCCACCCCTCAAAGTGATGCAAGCGTTAGCCACTTATGTGTTCCTGCTCTGTTAAAAAGTTCCTGAACAACATTGAAAGTATTCCACTGCAAACAATACCAAGAGAACCTAGGATTTAAGCCACTTACCTAGTGCAATACTTTAGCCTGCATGTGTTGCCTTGGAAGGCAGGTCTAAAGATGTGCCACAAGGAGCCACGCTGTGGTGAAAGACTTCAAAACTTGGCTTCTGTTCTCAGACACTGGTCCTGTGGTTTGAGTCCATGCTTTACTTGCACCTGGACCCCCTGGGGGGGTAGCAGGCAGGGGCAGTCTATGATTGCTGTTCGTCTGGCCTGCATCTGGTTCCTGTATGTGTCCTGAACTGACTGGAGACCCAGAATCAGGTGATTCACAAACTGTCTACCATGCAGTTCGTGTCTGGGTTTTGCCTGTACCCTGAACTGCCTGGGGACATAAGTCCTCTTGATCGGGGTTGTCACACCAGTGCAACCCAAGTCTGGGCCGGGCACATGCCCTGAACTGCAAGGGGATGCTGGATCAGACGGTTGGCCATCAGCTGACACCAATACCCATGGGATAACTAGATACAAATCAACAGCTCCCAGAAAACCCCAGACTAAGTGGTGCTTCTCAGCAGACACTGAGAGGCAAACCTGACCAACAGGAAAACTAGGGACACTAGTGGCCTTTGCTGTGCAGCCACTGAAGAGGGAAACCTAGCTTTCTGCATCTGGGATCAAACATGACAAAATGAAGGACTAAAACACAATCCCAGAACTCCACTCCTCTTAGAACAAGTCCAGGAGATATCAACATAGAAGAACTTGGTAAAGACATGTCTGAAATAGCTGAAATGATTACAATGGAAGTAAGGAAACAACTCCATAAGGCCATAGAGAGATGAGATCAGAAATAATCTCTCAGGCAAAAGATGAAATAACAGTAATAATGAAGGAACTGCTCAAAACATCTGAAGAAGAAACATATAAGAAAATAGAAAAACAAAGGCAATGGACAGAAGCATTAAATGAAAAATATAGAAAGGACATAGAACGCATGAACCAGATTCAAAGAGACTTCCAGGAAAACAAAGCTTCCACTGAAAGCTGCCAAAACTGCTTGAATGAAGCTGAAGATAGAATTTCAGACTTTGAAGACAGCATGGCACCAAGTTGCTGTGAAAGAAAGGATCTTGTAAAATCAACAAGGATCCAGGAAAAATTAATTCAACAGCTGCAAGGTGAGGCAAAGAAGAATAATGTACAACTAATAGAAGTCAATGAAACAGCAGGATGCAACACAAATGACATAAAAAGAATATTTGCAGAAATAATAGCAGAAAATTTCCCAAGCATGGAAACAGAACCTGATATACAGGCAAATGAGGCATATAGAACTACAACCAACCACAACCAAAATAAAACTACACTCAGATATATAATAGTCAAGTTCCCAGATCTCTAGCAAAAGAACAAAATATTAAAAGCTGCTGGGGAAAAGAAACAGATTACCTATGAAAGAAAGCCCATCAGAATCACGGCAGACTTCTCAGCACAAACCATCCAATCGAGAAGAGCTTGGAGCAAAGTACTACAGATCCTGAGAAAAAATAGCTTCCAACCAAGACTGATGTACCCTGCCAAACTACCCCTCAAATTCAACAGAGAATAAAATATTTCCATGACAAAGAACAATTGAAGAACTTCATGAGTGCCAAGCCAGCATTACAAACAGTACCCCAGTAAGAATGGCTAGCATTAAGAAATCAACCAATAACAAATGCTGACTAGGCTGTGGTGAAATAGGAACTCTTCTTCACTGCTGGTGGGAAAGAAGACAGGTGAAACCACTGTGGAAATCAGTTTGGAGATTCCTCAGACAACTAGGTCTAGAGGTCCCACTCAACCCAGCTATCCCCCTGCTGGGTATTTTCTCAGAAGATCTAAAATCATCATATCACAGTGATATATATGCACCTATATTCATAGCAGCACAATTTGTAATTGCTAAATTGTGGAAGCAACTCAAATGTCCATCCACTGAAGATCAGATAAGAAAATTGTGGTACTTTTATAAAATGGAATATTACTCAGCTATAAAGAAAGATAAACTTGAGGCTTTTATAGGTAAATGGTCACAACTAGAGACCATACTCATAAGTGAAATAAATCAGACCTGCATGTGCAAGCACTGCTTTGTCTCAATAGTGTAAAACCTGGAAGAGTTAATAAAAACTCGGAGGTATGACATTATGAAATGAAAGGAAAAACTAGGATAAAGGATAAAGGGCAAGGATAAAGGGCAACTGGGATGTGGGAAAAGAAAAGAGAAAGAAGGAGAAATTTTGTATGTCTGTATATACAGGATAGTTCACATAGTTGATCTACAGTCTTCTATTTCTTTGCTGGAAGAAACAGTTAATGAGTCCTTGATTGATCAATATTGCATGTCTCTGTTTTCATGAGAAACCACTTTGAAGCTATCAATATGTCATACAACAAGCATTGTTAATTTCCTACCACTTTGTAACTCTATATTGTTTGTATTGTTCTTTTGTTATTTTATAAATGGTTGTCTGTCTGTTAATGTTTTCCTCCTTTTATTTTTAAAATAAAAAGAAATAAAGTTTGTAACAAGCATCATGTGAGAAAACATTGTGTGAAAATGCTTTGTAACCCAAGGTATGTTTAATAAACTTGTACACATAAAATAACAAATTCTGTATATAAAGACTAAGTATGTATAACATATATATATCTTTGAAAATACTTTATATAATAATACATTCAAAATAGAAACACTCATGGGAAGATAATCTACCACTCTTTCAACTGAAAAAGAAAACTTGAGGCAGCAGCCCCTTGAATCCTTCTTTCTCCTCCGTTCGGTCCACCAGTTATGGTTTCCTGCTTATGGCATTGATGTCCTCCACTTCTGCAGGAATTGTAAGGCTTCCTCCTGCAATTCTGCACTTTGTCCAAGGTCAGTCAGCCTGCCCTGTCATTGTTTCTTTTTTGCTTCTATTCTTTTGTCTGTATGTGCCAGTCGTTCAGACCAGGCACCTGGGAGGGGTGGAGGGAGGAGAGCCTGTGTTGAGTCAGTTTCTCTGTTTGATGTATGCGTGGGCTCTGTAATGCCTGTACACTGCACACAAATGCAAGGAGGAAACTTTCACTGTGCTTGTTGTTATTTATTTCCTACTGTTCTCTGAGTGCTGCTGGATCTGTGGCCTCAAAACTGTAAATATTTTTTGCATCTGTGGGGTGGTTCATGTGGAAATATGACTAGAATTCACTCAGCAAAGTGCAGATCAGGAAGTACACGTGTAAATGGGTGTGTGTGGGTGTGCTTTGCTGTTTTGAATCATAGTGCACTCATGCATGTAAAAGTACAAACGATACAATAAGGAGCAGTCTCATTTCCTCGTATCCTGTATAAAGACACCACATTACTCTGTCCCTTGCTTCACTTGGTTCCTTATCAATGCTTAGCCTTCCTGATTCTTTTTAGCTGCCCAGCAGTTCCTTTGGTCCTTTATTTTAGTTGAACTCACTAGTTCTCTCTTGAAGGGTGATGTGTAGTCTTAGGCTCTCACGCTCACCACCACCCAGCACAACCAGGGTATTCCCAGCCTAAGACTGCCTGTTTTCTAATTGGAACACCGAGTAAGAAGGACTTCTTTTACACTTTCTCCTTTTCCCTCTGCATCCTATTTTTCTTTCTTTTATTGTCTTGTTTCTCCAACTTCAGGGATACAATTATATTATAGCTTCGTTATAAAAGGGTTTAGTGTTGACTGTCTTGGAATGCACTGAACACAGTCTCCACTGTTCTCTCTGATTATAAGCTGTGTTTTCCCCTGCCCCTCTGTCCTCCCCTCTCCCCCTGCTGTGCCGTACTCCCAACAGAATTTATCCTTGTAGTGCCAACCAGGCAAGTGGAGAATCTCCCAGGCAAGTGGAGAATTCGCATTCCACTGGAGGCTTTTGCAATCACTATCATATGCTACCTGCTTTGTTCTCCTAAACTCATCAAGAATGTGGAAATTTAATCATAAAATATTGAATTGGAATTGCTGCTTTAGATTGACCACTATTTGTCCATCAAAAAGAGATCGTAAACATTGAACAGTTTCAGTAAGCTCTCTTGCATCTTATTGATTTAAGTTTTGCTATTCACAAAGCACCGCCTTGGGTACCTAGGGGGAGAGAGTTGGAAAGACAAAAGCTAATTAAGAGTCTTTTCTTCCTATCCATAAACCTGTCTCCAGAAGGGAAGACTTTATCTCCTCATGTGATATATAAGAAAGAATTTCCTAATCATTCAAACTTTTCTATTAGACACTTAAAAGCCATTCATGGTTGCATTTATCCTGGAGTATTGGTGCCATACTGTTACAGGTTACCCTTCAAATGTTAAACTTTTCAGAGCATTCAACTATGTTGGATGGAAATTTCCATTACAAATGTTTCTACCTTTAAAAAATGATCTTATTATAATGTGACCTTTTCTTTTCTTCACTAAAACTTGAGAAGACTTGTGCAGGGTGCTCTCCGAGGACCTTTAGCTTCTGCCTTTTCACAGCCCTGTGATGATGCACGCTCAGTCCCTGGCAAGTGGATGTGAAGCAGCTGCTCTCTCTCCCACCTGTAGGGCTCAGGGCTGCCATAAACGTTTCCGGTTAAGACTCTGCTTTGTAAACAGGACTAAAGGAAGAGAGTGCTCAGGAATACGAAGGGAGAAGAAAGTCAGGACATCTCACCCTGCTGGCATTTTTTAAACATCCTCTTACATATTTTAGAAGAATTTCCTTCTTTGTCATGCACATTTTTTTCATGACCAAGAAAAATGTCATGAAAATTTCCTTGTGAAATTTCTTTAGTGAAATTTTCTTGTTGCAGTTTTAAAAGTTCTGGCCTAAAGATGCCATTATTTGCCATCGTTTTTGAAGGTTATAAGAATATATAGAGTTCTTGATGGATCATTAGACTATTTTGGCAATGTTATGTCATTTTATGTTTTCTGGATTTAGCCATTCCTTTTGAAAACATATGTGGGTCGGTTCAGTTATCCTTTAGTTGTAGCTAATTCTCTGCACATTTTTCCCTTTGGGTTGGTGCTCTGCATCTTCATACAATTTCCCTGAGACCACACCTCCTTTTGCTCCCACACCCTCCACTATTTTCTCCTTGAATACGGAGCGTTCCCATTCTGCTAGCACCTGCACAACTGGTTTAATATTGGGACAGGCCAGTTATGGCAAATCTTTTAGAGACCAATTACCCAAACTGCAACCCACAATCTACTTATGTATCACAAGGCACCAACACTGCAATTACACCTGAACACTTGGGTTTTAGTTTAGAAAAAACTCAGGCATTGTGAGGATGTGGATATCAAATTTCTCATACATAAGGTCTTTTATCTTAGCCTCTTTTCTACATCCTTCAATTTTACTTCCCAAGCTCATTTTGTAAATCTTGCTTTCTGTTGGTGCTACATTCTGTATTACTCCTGATTTAGCTACTTGTTCACTAATTTCTTGTCACCCTGGATAGTCTACCGTTTAACTTCTTCATTAAGTTTCTAGCTAAATTTTTATTTGCTTGCTTTTAAGATGTTGGTGGTCCTTTTGACTGTCCTCTGTTAAGTATAATGATAAAGTCATCTTATTTTTAAACATATAAGCATTATTTTATATTCCATATCTTGTAATTCTAATAGAATTACTGTAGCAATCTTAAGGGATGATCTGTTCCTGTTTGTGTATTTGTTACTTTTTTCTTGGTGGTATTTTCAATAAAAACCTATGTTAATGCATTGAATACATGCCAATCAACTTATGTAGGCTTCATTTATACACCTGAAACTATTCACATTAGATCTTAAGATTTGAAAACTTCTAAGAAACTGTAACCACTGTAACCAAGACAGAAAATTTTCATCACTCAGGGAGATTTCTGTGTTTTTACAATCCATCCTTCTTTCTGCCCTGAACTCTGGACAACCCCTGATGTGTTTTTGTCAGATAGGCAGTTTGCTTTCTCTACAGATAGAACCATACATCATATATTTTTCACTGTCAGCTTCTTTCCTTCAATATGAATATTTTGATATTTTTGTTCTGGTTGTTATATGCATCAGTAACCACCTCCTGTTTATTGCTGAGCAGTATTCTATTATATGAATATATCTGTATTTGTTATGTATCCAAATATTTTGCCTTTTTAAAAATCAGGTTGTCTACTTTTGGGTTACTTGTATATTTTGGACATTAATTCCTTATTAGATGCACAGTTTGCAAAGATTTTCCTCATTCTGTAGGTTATCTTGTCACTCTGTTGGTTATTTCATTTACTGTGAGGCAGGGTTTTAGTGGGAAGTAATCTCATTTGTCTGTTTTTTTTCTATGTATTTGGGGTCTTGTAGCAAATCTTTTCTCATCTCAATATCATGAATTATTTCTTTTATATTTTCTTCTAGTAGTTTCATAGTTTAGGGTCCTATATTTGTCTTTATTTCATTTTGAATTCATCATTTTTTTTATATGGTGAGTGACACAAATCTAGTTTCATTGTATGTGGATGTCAAATTTCTCCAGCATCATTTACTGAAAAAGTATCCTTTCTCCAGCATGAGATATATGTCATATTTTGTAAAAGATCAGTTGACTGCAGATGTGTAGATTTATTCCTGGACTTTCTATTCCATTGCTCTGTTTCTATTTGTGTGTTTTATGCCTTTACCATGGAATTTGTTTACTATGGTTTTGTAGTATATTTTAAAGTGTGGTGGTGTAGTGTCTCCTACTTTGTTTCTTTTGTTCAAGATTTTTTTGACTATTCAGTGTATTTTATGGTTCCATAAGAATTTTAAGATTGATATATTGAGAGAGATTGAACTGAATCTGTAGATAGCTTTGCATAGTATGGACTCTTAAACAATAAATCTTCCTATTCATAAATATGAATTTTTTTTCCATTTGTTTGTGTCTTGTTCAACTGCTTTCATCAATATTTTATAGTTTTCAGTGTAGAGCTCTTTCACATCCCCGGTTAAATTTTTCTAAGTACTTTAGTTTTTGTAGCTATTGTAAATGTGAATGTTTTCTTGATTTTTTTCAGGTAGTTTACTATTAAATTATAGAAATGTGCTGATGTTTTGAATATTTATTTTGCATACTGCTGAATCTATTTATTAATCCTAAAATTTTTTGGTGGGATCTCTAGGTTTTCTCTATTTATAAGAAAGGTCATATCATCCTTAAACAGGGGCAATTTGACTTACCCTTTCCAACTTGGTTGCCTTTTACAGTTTTATTTTTACACCAGGAATTGAACTCAGGACCTTGTGCTTGCCAGGCAGGTGATTATACCACTGAACTATATCCCTGGCCCTTGGTTACCTTTTACTTCTTTCTCCTTTCTGGTGGATCTGACTAGTTCTTCCAGTACTGTATTCAGGAGAAATGACAAAAATAGTTGGGCATGGTAGTGCACACCCATAGTCCGAACTCTGGGGAGGCAGAGGCAAGAGCATTGCCATGAGCTCAAGGCCAGCTTGGGCAACATAGTGAGTTCAAGGACAGCCTGAACCTTGAACTGCATAGCAAGACCCCATCTCAAAAAAACAAAACAAGACCAAAAGAGGTGTAAAAGTAGGTATCTTTGTCTTCTTTCAGACCTTGGAGAAGAAGCTTACCTGCTTTTTATGTTAAATCCTATCTTAGCTGTGGGTTTTTGATGGTATTTATTTTGTACATACTTTTAACAACTGTTTTATTGACCGTTTTTTTTTTATCATGCAATGACTTTTAATTTTCTTGAGTGGTTTTTTTCTGAACCTACTGAAGTGATCTTAAAGCTTTGTCCTTTTCTTTCCCTTATGGTGATGTTTCAGATGATTAGACTGTATGCCTTGAACCCTCCTTGCATCTCAGGGTGAGCCTTACTGGATGCTAGTGGATGATCTTAGTATATGTGCCATGAATGCAGGTTGCTGATACTAAAATGAGACAAAGGTACAACAGGAAAAAGAAGACTGTAGGCTGATATTCTCCATGAATGCATTTGGCATTTTTTTTTTTTTTTTTTTTTTTTTTTTTT